>NC_056679.1:150552716-151203787 GCF_018350215.1 Panthera leo
ATGTTTTCTGATCTGCAGAAGATTTTGTTTGCCATGGAGCTAAATCTATCAACTTCTGTGTTAGCGTCTGCTTGGGGATCATGCTTAAGAAGATTTTCCTTGCCCCCAAATAATACAAATATGCACCTCGTATTCTCATATAATTTTAAGTCCTCATTGTTAATCTTTACATTTTTTATCATTTGGAATTGATTTTTATGTATGATGAAAAAGAAATGTAGCTGCATTTTTCCCCAAATAGTTCACAGTTCTCATAACATAACATCAGTAATTTCAAATGGTAATTTTATTATATATTAAAATTATATTAAAGTCTTATGTATACATATCAGGATGTTTCTGATTTTTCTAGGTTTTTAGTTATGTCCTATGAATCTGTCTACATTTCTGTGCTGACCCACTCTGCTAATCATTGTAGTCTTGCCAAATTATTAAGTATCATTTAAAGTATCCCCCCTTATTAATACTTTTTTAAAAAAATTAACTATTACTGCCTTCTTGTCCTTGAACATAAATTAGAATGCCATAAAAACGCCTGTGATGCTTTAGCTTAAATATAATTAGATTTAGAAATTAACTTGAGATATAGCACCCCATCTCTATCTTCATCATTGAGGTCAGCGCCTAGAACACAGCAAGTGCTAAATGTTGCTTGATTTAAGCAGATCAATGAATTTTTGGTTTCAGTTTGGACAGTATGTTAGGTGTGTCCCCTACAAGGATATAAAGTATATATCCATGGTTATATATCTTTATTTCTATTTATCTTTATATCTGTATCAATAGAAGTACCAAACCAAACTGGCATGATTCTCCTGGACTGCATAAGATTAAATAATTTATTAAGTTCTTTGATGTTGGTCTTCAAGGCAAAGGCCAAATTCTTCTGTTATTACTGGGCTCTTTCTAGAGTTAAAATATATGGAAATTAAATTAATCCCACTAACTCAGATATGAAAGAATAGTATTCTTAGTGAGGTAAGCAGAACTCTTCCCTGGCACAGACACACCTTCTCCAAGTAGCCAAACACTAACCCAGTAATTCCCCCTTATCCACAGGGGATATATTCCAAGGCCCCCACTGAATGCCTCAAATGCAGATAGGACGAAACTCTCTCTATACTGTTTTTTCCTATACATACATACCTATGACCAAGTTTAATTTATAAATTCTGTACAGTAAGACATTAACAACAATAACAAAATACAGATTTTCCTTGATTTATGATAAGGTTACATCCCAGTCTACCATCATAAGTTGAAAATTAACTTGAAAATGCATTTAATGCATCTAACCTACCTAACATCATAGCTTGGCTTAGCCTACCTTAAATATGCTCAGAACACTAGGCTACAGCTGGGCAACATCATCTACCCCTTTTATACTAAAGTGTTGAACAGCTCATGTAATTTATTGAGTACAGTAAAGGAGGTGTAGAGTGGGTGTATGGGTACAGAATGGTTGGAAGTGTATGAGTTGTTTACCCCCCTGCACACGTGGCTTATTGAGAGCTGCGGCTCGCTGCTGCCTGCATCATGAGACAGTATTGCACTGCTTATCACCGGCCCGGGAAAAGATCAAAATTCAAAATTTAAAGTTAAGTTTCTGCTGAATACGTATCACTTTCTCACCAGTGCAAAAGTGAAAGATCATTAGGTCAAACCATTACAATTCAAGGACTATTGGTATAATAATTATAACAATAAGCTGGAATAAAAGTTATATAAATGTGGTCTCTCTCAAAATATCTTATTATACTTTACTCACCCTTCTTGGGATGATGTGAGATGGTAAAAGGCCTACGTGGACACGGAGTGAGGTGAATGAGGCAGGCATTGGGTCATAGAGGTAGGCTACTATTGACTTTCTGAAGATTCGTCAGAAGGATCAAATGGTTCCTCCACGCCCCCTGCTCCAGGTAACCATGGGTAACTGAAACCACAGCAAAAGCCAAACAGGGGAAAGCGAAACCACAGACGCCTACTTCGCTGAAGGACTTTTGCAGATGTAATTAATTCCCAAATCAGTTGACTTTAGAATGACTAACCTCAGTGGGGCCAACCCAATTAGCCAAGCTCTTAAAAAGAGACAGAGCTTTTCCTAAATAAAAGAGATTCAAGGGGTGCCTGGGTGGCTCAATCGGTCAAGTGGTGGACTCTTGATTTCAGCTCAGGTCATGATCTCGTGGTTCATGAGTTCAGCCCTTCCAGAGGCTCTGCACAGAGCCTACTTGGGATTCTCTCTCCTCCCTCCCTCTCCCTCTGCCTCACTCTCTTCTCTGCCCCTCCCCTACTTGTGCAAGCACATGCACGCTCTCAAAATAAATGGATACACTTTTTTTTAAAAAAGATTCAAAAGGTAAAAGGAATCTTCTACAACATAGAATCTCCACTGCTGATTTAAAGACAGAAGAGCCACATGGCAAGGGATGTGGAAGTCTCTAGGGATCTGAAAGCAGCCTCCAGGTGTCAGCCAGCAAGGAAATATAATCTTCAGCCCCATAACCAGAAGGCACTGATGTCTGCCACAACCATAGCAGAATGCAGCTATGGAAGAATGCAGCACACAAACCCCTCAATTTTAGGCTTCTGAGACCCTGAGTGAAAAATCCAGTCTTGCTGTGACAGACTTTGGACCTGCAGAACTGCTAGGTAACCATTTTAACTGTTAGATTAAAAATGGATGTTATCTTCAGCCACAAGGTTTGTGGTCATTTGTTATACGGTGGTAGAAAACAACTATACTTGAATTGCAGCTTAACTCATATATCATTGCATCCCAGATCTGAAGGTATTAATATGACTTAAATTCACAGATAACTAACTTGCCTTATTGGTCAGAATTGGGTAAATCAAGAATCACTATCGAAAGCAATATAGAATATTTGCAGTAAGGCAAATTGCAGTAGGCTAGAAGGGGCTCAGTAATGCATATTGCCATTATAATAACAGTTTGTATGTGTCAATGGTAACCATTATATTTTAATATCTTTAATAATGAAAGGCAACATTGGAGCAGAAAAAAAAAATCTCAGGTTGTCTGGGTGGCTCAGTCAGTTAAGCATCTGACTTTGTGCTCAAGTTATGATATCACGGTTTGTCAGTTCAAGCCCCACATCGGGCTCTGTGCTGACAGCTCAGAGCCTGGAGCCTGCTTCAGATCCTGTGTCTCCCTCTCTCTCTGCCCCTCTCCCACTTGTGTTCTCTCTCTTTCTCACTCTCTCTCTCTCTCTCTCTCAAAAATGAATAAACATGAAAAAAAACTTTTTTAAATAAAAAAAAACAAAACCCTGTGTTCAGTACTCAGCCAAGGCTTTGTCTGGTAAATGTTTTGAAGTTGTCTCTTATCTACATTCTGTACTGTACCATGGTCTACCTCATTTTCTGATGCAACCTGGAGAACAAACACTGGGGAAGTGTCAGTCACACTTTCGTGTAAAATGTGTTTCTACAATAGTGGCATCTCAGTGGCTCCTTAGGCCCCTCCAAACATGTGATTGACAAAAGCCACTATTCAGGAAGGCCCTCACCTGCCCCATACAGTAGAAGTGGAAATAGTAGAAGAGTTCCATTTCTATTTAAAGAATAAAAGTGTTTTTAAGGTTTCACCTTGAAATGATTTCAGTCTTGCTATATGGGAAAATGCAGAAGCAGATACACTAATACATAAGCTATCACAGAATCAGAGAGCAGAGCTGACCTATTCTTTTGAGCAGAGAAGTATCTCTCCTAACATACACACGTGGCATGTGTGTGCACATGTGGCAACTCAACAAAACCTGGATGAAAAAGAAAACGATTATGGAAAAGTTGGGCGTATAAGGACATTATTCCCTTTACACAAAGAATGCTTCATTCTTTTAGGACAGCTCCAAAAACATGGCTTCGTTGTGTTTCAAACAAGGTTATTTTTTATAGTGGCAAGTTCACTCTTTCTCCCTTGGTAGAATAGTTCTGAAAATAAAAGAACTTGCTGTAGCCTACATTCCATGTATCAGTAAAGAACAGTATAGCCTCTAGTCAATGACCTTAACCTCTCTTCTTCATTTGCTGGCCTTTTATAGGGATTAGTAACTCTCTGAGTTGAGTCTCTATAATAGCTTATCACCTTTGGCAATGGAAAATCAGGGCTTAGAATCCTCTTTTGAAAGGATGAACACAAATATCATCTTTACGGTACAAGTACTAGTACAGCCTGATATGTATAAGAAATCTCTTAAGCTTCTGTACCCCCTTCATGCAAGCTCCTGAGATCAAAAAGTTACTTCACTCTGGCTTTCAGCTAAATTGCGCCTATAAGATCTAGCCCAATAACCAATACCAGGCCAGCCAAAGAAAGATCCTGTTGCATGCAGACTACCTTCATAATTTCAGTACTTCACATGTCACCAAATCTAGAATGAATCATGGTATTCCGGTAAACTCATGGTGTGACTCTGGAGTTACTGTAAACATAGCTTTTTCAAAAACCATCATGCTATAATAATGCCTTCAATGACATGTTTAAGTAAATAACAAAAGGAAGAAAAATTCAACTTGGGTGAGAATTTTTTTTCCTAATATTTTTTAAATCTAAATTGAGTCTAAATCACATAATCACATTGACATAGGTGTTGAGTCCAAGGAAAAATTTTAAAACATTCTCCATATTACATTTCAGTTGATTTTTTTAAAGGAGGAAATTGAAAAAAGCTTGGTCTTTTTTTCTCTCCAAAATCCTTGGTGGAGGATGGACGATGGTAATGGGAGAGATAACAAAGAGATTACTTGGTTTGAAAATCTACCACCGAGCAATGCAGACCTGAAGAGGCTATGAGAGCCTCACAAGCTAACTCCCAGAGATCCTGGAAAGCTGTTTGAAATTCAAGGCTATTTCTTTTTTTTTTTTTAACATAACTGAAATAATGCCTGTTCTATATTTATGACCATTTCCTTGACAATCTGGGAGAATCTGTGCTTTTGGCCAAAAATTGACTTTCAACAACACTGCTTCCTGATGGAACTTGAAATAATGCCTCCATGTCTCCTGAATATCTTACAATGACATCTGGAACAATGGAAAAAGAGAATCACAAGTAAATTGGCACCAGGAAGGTGATCCCCTAAGGAACCTGGCTATTCACACTAATAAACTGAAGTATAATAATGTCACTCTTTAGAGATCATGTCTTTTAAAGAATAACCTACTTTAAACGAAATCATGCACAGAAGTAAAGAGGGATCATACATTTTTGTTCAGCTTCTCTGTGTCAAGACCTTCGGTACATGATCTCATTTAGTTGTCACAATATCCCTGACAGGATAAATAATACTATCCTCGCTTTATAGCAGAGGAAATGGAGGCACAGGAAGGTTAAATAACTTGTCTATAGTCATACAGTCTATGGGGTGCCTGGCTGGCTGGGTTGGTGGAGCATGTGACTCTTGATCTCCAGGTCATGAGGTTTGAGCCCCATATTGGGTGCGGAGCCTACTAAAAAACAAACAAACAAAGAAACAAACGAATGAACAAACAAAACTTATAGTCTTACAGTCTATAAATGGCAGATTCAAAGTTTAACCCATAATCTCCTGCTCTTAATTTTATAATATGAATAAAGATTTTCTTCTTTATTCTTACAGAATAAAGGTCTCACCCAAGTAAAGTCTAACACATATAACAGAAGTCCATGAATAAGCCATTCACAGGGCATCAGATCAGAGAATTAGAGGAATACATCTGTTCTTAGGTCAGAATAGGAAAAGGAACCCAAACTGCAATAAATTACACCAAGAAGTAGTGATAATGAATAAAGAATCAAAGATACCAATTGAAAGAAATGGAGAAGACAGCAACAAATACACTATAAATAAATAAATTAATTAATTAATTAATGGTGAAATAGATTTTTAAAGCAAAAAATATAACACTGTTCTTAATTTTTTTTATCTTTTAATTCCTCTGCCCTACCATGTTATCTTGAAATAGGATGACTACATATTTTATCAAATTGGGATAGTTTTGAAAGTCAAAGGAGGCTCTATTAAAAGTTATCCTGGTTTAACAAGAACTTTAAACACTGTGACAATGAAGGATGATGAGAAGTTTCATTCTATGGCAAATAGTTCTTTTTGGAGTAGGGCTGGTTGTAAGCAAAATACACCTTTTTTGTATCTTTAGGGCCACAAAACTTCCCTACAATTTCTAGTTTTCCCCCTAAAGCTGGCTTCCTGTGGCTACCAAAATGTACCTTTTAGGGGAAAAGATCTTATGAGGCATTAGTGACTGGATATATGACCATCCCAGGAGTATTTACATTTTAACATAAAACTATTTCATAAACTAAAGGAATGAATTTCTGACTGTAAAGTATCTGGTATAAGCAGCACCCATATTTGGGGAAGCCAAGAGGCTCCTTGGCACCTGTTAAAAAGTCCCATCCACAAGCCAGAGAAGCCCTACTTATCAAGTCACCTTCAGCCATAAATATAAGTGAAACTAACTCCAGGGATATGTCTTTATGAAAGACCAAGGTTATCAGAAAACAGACATTAAGTCATTCAACTGAAGTTGTAAAATGTAAGCCAGAGGAAACCTTGTAGATCTCAGCTCTCAATATTTTTTTTCTATTCACAATGTGAAAAGTTGTCATCAGAAAAATGGTCATGGTTCATAACTGTCCTTGTTGGAGAAAGCCTGAATGCCCCACCAAAATGAATCAATCAGTCTAGAAGAGGATTATGAGATCAGAGTAATCATAGGCACAAATGAATAGGTATTTACCTAGGACCATGGTGGCACAGAAAAGTCATTGAGGCATGTTTAATAAATTCAGTAAAGAATGAATGAGTGAACTAACAAGTGATATAAGTGAACCTATGACAAGAGATTAGATCAGGCCTCTACCCAGATCATCTGACTTCAAGTTAAGTACTCTTTTGACTGCATAAGACAATCCCCAGCTCTGAAAAGTAATAGCATTATACAGAGGATAGTAGCTATTTAAACAAAGCAAAATAAAATCTGCAATCAATAAAATCTTCCCTTGAAGTGGAAACAGTAGAGAATATAAGAAATGGATGGAGAGAAATTGGGGTTTAGAGATGAACGCATTCAGGAACTAGAAAGCAAGAGTCACTTCTGGGATTAGAAAGACAAATGAAAAAAAAAAAATAGTATGTCTTAAAAATGGGGCAAGGATGTAAAGAAGACTGAGGAGAAAACAGAGAAGACAAAAAAGAGTACTTTTTGTTTTTATTTTTATTCAGTAACTAGAAAGTGAATGTTTCCATCAAAAAATAATTAAATGAAGCCACATGACAGAGTTACAAACAACAGGGTCTGGAGAAAAGGAAGAGAGTGGAATCAATGCTGAGGAATGGAGATGTACAAAGTTATAAGCCATAGGAGGAACAGAGGAAGAGGTACAGCCTCAAAATATATGAGGGTTGATAAAGGAACGCAGAATCTGCAAAGGAAATGTGACTTGAAGTAACCGATAACCAACAGAACCTATCAGAGAGAAAATCCAAGCATGACATTTTAAAATTAAGCATAATTAGAAGGAAGGAAAGCAAACATCAGAAGTGATAAGGCAAATACACAAGGCCATGTACATACACACACACACACACACACACACACACACACACACACACAAATAATGGTAAAAGAACAAAGGGAAGAAAGGAGAAAAAATAAGGGGAAAAGAAATCAAAGAAAACAGAGTAAGTTTTTTTTCTTTAGAAAATTCTATCCTAAAACTTCCCATCTCCATCCATACACACACTCTGCAAAGAACCAGACACACAACTCTTTTCCCAGACACTGAGAATGTCTTTGCCCCCAGACGCCACCCCTCAGCCCCCCTCACGGAAATTCTCCTGGGAAAAGCGACTGCTCAGGCAGCAGTGGCTGGTTGGTCCTTCATTAGAATAGTTCCCACAGGCATGTGTCCTCGCTAGCAATACACAGGAATCCCATATGGCACAATCTGGATCTCACAGAGGTGGAATCTGCATAGAGGAGGAAGAAGCCAGGGCCAGCACAAAAGCAGAGACATGCATGTACATTGGCTCCATGCCCTCTGACCCAGCTCTGCGCCTGTTCCCACACTTGGTGCAAACCCAGGCGAGTGTGTCTGAGGGCCTGTGGGCAGCAGTAGTGTGTCCCGGGGGTGAGGGTGGGGCTGAAAGGAAGCCTAGAATTAGTCCCTCGACAGTGCATGGATCAATTTCAAGGCAGTGCCCTGTCATCCAAAAAGAAAACCTACGTGTGTCTGCAATTAACCCTGTTAGCATGGGTCTAGCATTGTCCTACTGCCAAGCAGATGACCTGTAAGAGAGCGGACCACTGCAGAACATTCCTCTGATCTCCAACTCAGTTGTCTGCCATTTGTGACTAGAACCGACAGACTTAACCAGTAAAGGCTTCATTTGTGTATGTATGGGCATAGGTTTGAGGTGGACTTCCAGCTTACGCCAGTGTTTGTATGTTATTTGGCACTTCTTGAATGAAAGAAACTGCACACATTAACAAGTGTGAGCTAATTAATTCCTGGTACCAGCCATTTACTCCATAGTTGGCATTTTTATAATTACAATTCAAACACACAAGAAAAATTATCACTATAACTCATGTTTACATTCAGGGGTGGGTATTTTATTTTTGAAATGAAAATGCCTTTTCGATTTTTCTAATTTTTTTTCTACACGCATTTCAAGTACTTTAACACAAAGCGCTTAGGCGAGGCCGTATGAAATACAACTTCCAACATCCTTATTCAACTTTTTTTCTTTTCCTGGTTTGAAACAATATGATGATTTTGATTGCGAAGGAAATTTTAAACCTTCTCCAGTAAGGTTTTCTGGTGTCTGCTGCGTGCTTGAAAAGAAATAAGGGCCCCGAGGAAATGCACTGAATTATTCAGGAACAAGGGAAAACATCCATCTCTCGTTTCTTGGCATCCTAGACTCCTAAAAACGGACATGGTGGGCCTTCCCAACTCACGTGCCCTCTCCCAGTGCTCTGGGCTCTTGTCTAACAGAACATCTGCTTTATGAAGACTATGTAGTCTTGATTTGCTATGCATCTTCACATATGACCCAAAATCCAGGCAAACTGCCTCACTTGAATTTTAAATCTTTTTTTTTAAAGGTTTACTTATTTATTTGTTTGTTTGATTACTTATTTACTTTTGAGAGAGAGAATGCGCACGCGAGCAGATGACAGGGGCAGAGAGAGAGAATCCCAAGCAGGCTCCATGATGTCAGCTCAGAGCTGGATGCGGGGCCCGAACTCACAAACCGTGAAATCATGACATGCACCAAAATTGAGAGTCAGAAGCTTAACCCACTGAGCCACCCAAGCATCCCACCTGACTTGAATTTTAAAACAGATGACTCACCAAGCCCCACATCGGGCTCTGTGCTGACAGCTCAGAGCCTGGAGCCTGCTTCGGATTCTGTGTCTCCCTCTCTCTCTGTCCCTCCCCCACTCACGCGCTGTCTCTCTCAGTCTCTCAAACATAAATAAACATTAAAAAAAATGTTTTTAAACAGATGACTCACAAAGTGGTAAAAGAAACAGGTGCTGTGTGGGGCACTAAAGACACCAGAATTTATTTGTTATGAAGCTGCAAGCATGGTTATCATAAATGCCCACCATGTGTTCCTGTGTTCAGGAACCAACCACTGCATCCTGCAACCCCCATGTCACTCCCGAAGCGGGGAGTTGCTTCTTTGGGAGCAGGAATGGTGTAATGGCAGTCCTGTTTTGTCAGAATGTGTCTGACCGATTTCAGTACGGGTCAGATGGTGAGAGGAGAAAACGAGAAAGAATCAGGGAGATGAGTGAAAGAAAATTAGGACACTGGTTTTTTAACACACTTAATAATATTAGCTAATTTGAAATCACAGAAGGGACTTGTTTTCTTTTGGTTTTTGGCTGTTTGTTGGTCGTTTTCTGATTTGAACCATAATCGTATCTTCAAGCAAAAACAGTGCTTAAACATTGTAACACCTTCTGGTGCATATTATATAGACCGAACCAGAGTAAAATATATAAAAATATATACCATATATATTGCCTATCACTGTCTTTATCAAGAGTTCCCACAAGATGCTAAAAATGGTCTCTAGCCTAATGTTATCTTCTTTTAACATGTCACTCAAATTTAAAATATAACAAGGCAGCATCTGTCAATAGGCAAATTCTACGTCTAAAACAATAAATTTTTCTAAATTAAATGCTCTTTTTTGTCTCTTTTTTTAAGTTTTTTAAAATTTATTTATTTTGAGAGACAGTGCGAGTGGGGGAAGGGCAGAGAGAGAGGGGGAGAGAGAGAATCCAAAGCAGGCTCTGACCTGCCAGTGCAGAGCCAGACGTGGGGCTTGAACTCACCAGACCATGAGACCATGATCTGAGCTTAAACCAAGAGTTGGACGCTCAACCAACTGAGGGACCCAAGTACCCCTCTAAGTTAAATGTTCTGATAAAAAATTTGGAGACAATGATTGTATCATAAGGTCTTTGTCACTCAATAGCAAGGCAGAGTACGGTTAAAATTCTAGGCAGTTTGCGGGCATGAAATAATTTGGGGGGTTCTGGGCTTGTCTCCCAGTCCCTCCTGCACTGGCCTGAACAAATGCCCACACTGGCATGCCCAGAATGCCATTGCCAACACTGGATTTCTCTGGATTTCTTTGGAGTAAGTGATATCCACTCCAAGGGTCTGCTTTTAAGGTACAGATTCCCAACTGAGAAGTCCAGAAGTGATGTCTCTAACACTGTAATGTTAAATGAGAGGCCTGAGGGTATTGCTTACTGGAACAGGAGGGATCTGTGCAAGAAGGAAGCAGGACCAAACCCTGAAAACCATTAAGATTCACTGAGGGCAAACGATACCTACCTCCCCCTTAAACTAGAGAGGTATTGTCAAGTTCTCAGTATAAAACTGCCGTATGGCCAGGGCCACCCTCATCTCAGGCTGTCAACAGGGGTACTCAGTCACGGCCAAGGGGGTTGCTGTTCGCATACTAACAGCACCCTGTGGCAAGCCTGTGAGGATCATCTTCTGGCCTGTGTAGATAGGACTTTGAAGGAATTTGTTTGGAGTATTTGGAATCGTTTGTGATACTGGCATTTTACAGTATAAAACTCACAAAGTTCAAGTTCTATTTTAAAGCACTCTACCTTTTTTAAAACCCATGCCCATCTGTTCACAGCTGTTTCTAGATGAAAAACGGACCACAGTCTCTTGACTGACAGTGAATCTCACTACAATATACCAAAACCAGGAACGTTTCAATCAGTTGTCTTCATAATCTGTCCTAGGATTTCTCAGTTGCCCTTGTAACATTCTTCCATTATATCAGTGCTCTTTTAACAGAAGGCATTTTAGAACAGGGAAAAGAAAAGTTAACTTCTTTTGGAGCAGCCCTTAAAGTCACACCGTCCCCAGAATCCCATACGTGAAACAATTAGCAGATTGATTCTAATGCACAGAGGGGTGCACCCTTTCTGTGCCACTGCCCTGATGGGCTCTTGCAAATTCAGAAGGCGGCTGTCTCTGCCAGCCTCCCCTCCCATCACCTCAGCAACAGAAACCCTCCGATGCACAGGTCACTCCACTGCGGCTTTGACAAGCACGCATTCCCTGTGGGTGGTCTGCCTTTTACAAGTGTTTGGGCACAAATACATTAATGTGGCCTTTTTTTCAAAGCAGCTGATCCTTCTATGCTTGCATGGAAAAATCACCACACCAGTTCTCTGCTGTCTAAAATACTTTTCTTAAAATGGAGCAGATCCAAACACTGCACAATTTCAGATGGTTGTAGATTCCTAGATTCTCATTGCCCTTCTGCCATCCAGTCAAAAGCTTATGCATTGTATTCATGTTTTCAGCTCTGCTGTCCTCAGAGCATCTCCATGCTTTGCTGCACTGCAATGATATTTAGTGTCCTGTCAGTTCCCCGGTGGCAAGGAGTGCAACCAAATGGTTTGCTACTTAATCGGCACAAAACTGTGAGCGCTTAGAAACCAGACACAGGAAAGGTTGTTCCTTGATTACAATATCAAAATGCTTTTTAAATAACAAAAATTGCTCTGGCCTATTGGCAAACAAAAATGTGCTCTTAAATCTTTGTTCTAATTAAGAAAAAACAACAGTATTTTCAAAATCAGCTTTATATTGATATCTGCAAATGAAGTTAATTCAATTTAGATGAGAAACCGGGCATTTTTTTTTTTTTTTTTACATAGAACAGGTTGTTCAGAGTCTCTGAAAGTATTAAACTATTTTCCTCGTGATTGGAAGGAAACATACTTCGCAACAGCTGTAACCTGAAGGCGAAAATGCCTAATTCAGTCGTAGATTATTAAAAAGCAGCAGGACGTACTCAAAATGAAAGGCCCTTAGTTCTTCAGATTGAGGTGACTAGTTAAGGAGAGAAACAGCAGGACTTTTCAAGGGTTCTTTTTGAGGTCTGAGTTCTAAGAAAGTTGCAACGGCTTCTCAAAGTTCCGGTGGCTCAGGAAAGAAGCTACCAAATTAAATTGATTGCTTTTAAAGGGAGAGGAAGATGAGCGAGTGAACAGTGAATTATTCACAAGGCCCCATTAATGAAAAGTGTGTGTGTGTGTGTGTGTGTGTGTGTGTGTGTGTGTGTGTGTGTGTGTTTATGTGCGTGTAGTTAACTAAGTGGTTTTTTTCCACAAAGCACAAATAGGGGGGTCAACTAGAAAGCAAATTTACAGTGAAGGGCAAGGGGAGATAGAAACTTGTTTCGGACACCTACCCACCAACTCTTGACCTGCTGATCTGTTCTCAGAAAACAGCCCACCCACCTCCTGTTTCATGATGCTGTGTGTTTTGGAGGCTCTGTCTCCTTGCTCCCGGAGAATGTCCTTTTCTCCTCCTTTGTTCTATCCAACTTCTGTTTTACTCTTTCTTCCTTCCCCTGTAACCTCTGCCATTCTTCGGCAGACTCTTGCTCTGTGCCATGACCTTGCCGTGTTCTTTCAGGTCAGAACTCCTTGAACTTCTCCCTGACCCTGATGCTTGTTCCGGCTTCATTCTTGTCCTCGAGCTGCTTGCCAGAGGGCTTCCTGGCAGCCTTCTCAGAGGGCTGGGGGCAGTGTCAGCATGGCTAAACAGCCTGATCACTGCACATAAGCCCTTTATGGACAGCATCTTCCCAGAGGTGGAAAGCGTGAGTCAATTTTGAACTTGAAAATTTTGCATGGTTTCCAAATGTCCTGAATGTATTCTCCCGTTTCATGTGATTATCACTTTGCAGCATGCTGCTGGCTACCTAAATCCCATGCAAATCGCTTGGAAGATGTAGGCTCAGTGAAAAACACTCTCCCACATGTACAATTAGAACCAAGCATTATTCCCTACCAGTCCTGCTCTAAGAAATGAAAAAGGGAGGTTATTATTATTTTTAATATTAATAGCAGCTATTAACCGTTAATTTAGCCTAAATCATCTGCAAGGGAAATCGGTGCTGCTTGCTTGTTAGTTGAGTGGAGTGCATGATAATATTCTGTTGTATGCGATGTGGCATAGTCAGTTGCTAGGTTACCCAGAGCATCAGGAATTCAGGGAACAATGTACTTATATCTTTTTCAATTTTGAAAAATAAAATAGGTATTGACATAAAATACAGTGTGGCACTGAAGTAATTTTGTAGTGGAGAGATCAGAGGAAGGGGGCCTTTCATCTCAGTGACAGCAGTTTACTCCTCGTTGTGACTTACTGAGGGCAGTGGCAGGACAGCACAACAGGATGTCAGTCTTTGGAAGAATGCTTGTGGTCCCTGTACCCCAGCAACTGTTTCTCGAGTCGGGCTCCCCAAAGCCGTCCAGCAGCTGCTGTTCTGAGCTGTGTCAACTGGTCCTACAGAAACCCATGACAGGCCCAGTGATGTATGGGCCTGCAAGGGAACAGCCAAGCCTTTCATGTTCAAAACAAATATGACAGATCCGGCGAAGGTCCTCAGCCGGCCGGGGCCATGCCGGGAGCTTTCTTTTTTTTAATGATTATTATTATTATCACCTTCCTACTCAGAGATAATGTCATAATTTACAGTCAGACATTGTGTGACCCAAATGATTGATGCCACTTAGACATGAATTGGTGGGGTTAATAATGGTCTTTCAGCAGGGCCCAGCATGGGAGGAAGCTCTCTCAGAAAGGCCGCCTTCGCTTTGATATTCTGCTCAAGACAGGAAGGTGGACTTCTGGGAGCCAACACTCCATCAGGCTCTGCTTCTGAAAGCATCCCCTGGGCCCTGGTGAAAACTAGGGATGGGGAAACCTCAAAAGCTCCTTTCTGTTCTTTCCAGAAGTACTTTTGATTTAGTTTCACCTTTGGCAGTAGATGTTACCATAGAAGCTCCACTGAGATGTGCAGCTTACTTCTCTGATGAAACCAGAAGTGCCCTTGGAAAGTATCTACCAAGACTCCAGACGAGCAATCTGCCTCAATCCTAGCAGCATGATTCAGTAGGAACCCCAACTAGAGTGGGTTGCCTCCGTGTTCTTTAATCTGCTCATCATGGCATCGTATCCAAGGCCTACGGTCAGACATTGGGCTAAATGCTGAGAAGAACTCAACAAGGATTAAGATTTATCTCTGTGGTTTGTTTAACAATGATTAAGATAACACTCTTCATTTAAGGTGAATAAAACCAATTGGGGATACTCTAATAAGTTTAAAGAAAGAAAAAGCATAACAAGGAGATGAGCATTCATTTTATACCTGGGTGGTGGGTACTTCAACCAAATGTTTTAGAGCAAGGAAACTGAAACCTAGGGATGTTAAGTACTTTTGCCTAAGCTCACACAGTAAGAGAATCAGGATTCAAACCCAGATCTCCCTCTCTGTCCCCGGCTCTCCATTTAGCTGAAAAGATAGCCATGTACGATGAGAATAATTTTGAAAATCTAATACAAAGCACCACAAAAATTCAAGAAAGGAAACATGCCTCCTCAATGAAGCCATCAGAGAAGTCTTCCAGGAAGGCACGGGGTAAATGTGGACCTTGAAGGATGAAAGAATTTCAATAGGTGGCGAAGAGCATATCTAGTGCCTTAACAATCCTGTCGTGGGCAATTCTGTTTGAAGAGTCACTACACCTTTCTTTCCAGAGCTGCCAAAAAGAACTACTCTTTGGAAAGATTAAACTTGGACAGCTCATGCCATTAAGTAGCAACATTCATTTTTCTCAAACACTGCGGTACACCTGTCCCTCTGAAACACACTATTCAGCCATCACCATAAAAGCATCATTCATCTTAAATTTCCTTTTTAACTTTATACTTACATCCAGCAATACCTTTCCTCCAAAGGCCCTAAAGCACTTTAAAAACAGATGATATTATTACTATTTTACTGGCAATGACACTGAATCGTATCCACTGTCTAACACTCTTGTCCCTGGAATTATCAATATGTACTAGTGATAAAGATTACTCTTTATGAACAATAACAACAAAAAACCCCACAAGTGCAGTGAGTCTTGCTAAGTAATAAAACAAGGCAGAATTGATTTACAAATACACAGTAGGTATGCAATAAATGGCGAATAAAATCAACGCTGACAACCTATCAACATCCTCAAAAGCAACTTAGCTGAGGGTCCTACAACTTTCAGTTCTGAATCTCTTAATCTTGTCAGCTTTCAACCACCCTCCACAGCCAACACAGGAAAGCCCAAATCTATCAGCCTGGCATCCGCAGTCCCTCTATATAATTTGATCCCCATCTGGACCTACCTTTCCCAAAGTCTGTTCCTTCTAGTATTCTGGGTTCATTGCCCACAAGAGGAAGTTCCATGGTCCTTGGAAACCAAAAGTGCAACAGGAGCCACTGTGTTTTGAAAACCAGTCAATGTAGGATACCAGGCACCACTCCCACACCCAGATGCTGAATGTGCTGGATTGCCTTATCGTCTTCTGCGGGGCACTGGGGTCATCAAGCCTGGAGGTGGTGATAACTGCAGCTTCCAATAAAGCATTTGTGCTCTCACGCTCTTTCCATCCACCTTTTGTTCCCACTTGCCAGTCCTGCTCACTTCCAGGTGACCCCCAGAAACAAGCAACAACCTGCCGCAGACTTGTTCCCCATTCTCCAAATCACACGCAGTCCAACCATTGTAAGAAAGCCCTTATTTCATATCACTCTTAGTGGCTCTCCTTCCCTGATCAAACCCTGACAAATACACTAGCCTACGTGCTCTAACCAGCTTTATATTCTTCTTCTATTTTTGTACACCATACCTCAAGGAAAACTTATCCCATTTCGTTCTTACTTTCACCCACGGCGCCGTTTCTTTCTTCCCTACTTTTGAGATAATAATAATAGCCAACACATAGAAGAACTTACTATGTTCTAAAAACTGCTCTAAGTGCTTTACATGTTAAATTATTTAATCCTCACAGCTACCCTATGAGTTAGGTACTATTGCTACCCTGATTTTAAACATGAGGACAGTTGGGCTCTCAGAAACATTAAAATTAACTTGCCAAAGATCCCACAGCTAATAAGCAGAGGCACTGGGATTTGAACCCAGTCAGTCCGGGTCCAGGATTTCTGTCTTTGGTGACTACCCTATGCTGCTTCTTACCTTCTGAATAGCCCACAAAACATGCTGTGTTAACAAGTGAAGCCCAAAATCTCAGTAGTTTAACACAATGAAGTATATTTCTCCTTCATGCAAAGTCAAATGTGGGTTAAGCACTGTCCTCACCAGCTGGAATCTGACTCCCAAGGCTGCCACAGCACAGAATTATCCACAGGATGTAACAGGACTATTTTAAGGGCCAGGCCCACAAATGACTAACATCTCTTCCATTCACAACTCACTGGCTACAACCCAGTCCCATGGGCCCAGTCTACCTGCTAGGGAGTCTCATACACACAGAGGAGTATGTGATGATGGCCAAACACCGATAGTCTCTGCCATGCTCCTTCCTCCCACGAAAACTGCCTTCGAGGCAGAACGAATCTCTACTTCCTCAATATCCAAAGCACTATGTTTGCAAATCTGTCTTATAGTACATAGCACCTTTTTTTGAAACATTATTAGTTTAACTTTACTTTTTATCAAAGCAAAAAAAAAAAAAAGAAAGAAAGAAAGGAAAAGGACAGAAAACCCGAACATTTTTAAGTCAATTGATGGTACTACCTTAGAATGAAAACAGTAGTCTCCTGCCCCAGATCTTCTAGAAACCTTCATTCCCCTGCTCCATTCTAGACTGTTTGTCCAGTAGTCCCACAGCTCTGTGGTCATCCCAGGTACTTCCTTTCCTCTTCTTTCTGCATGAAAGTCTTGTATTCTTATTCCCATGTCTTTTACTATCATAGTTAGGCATTCATTTTGTTAGAGTAAGTCTTAAGTGGCTTCTGCAAAAGGAGGCACATTTTCTGAGATCTTGTATGCAAAATGTGTTTGTTCCTCTGTGTACTTAGTTTATAGTTTGAATGGACAGAGAACTCTAAGCTTCCCTTGTTGCTACTAAGAAGTCCGATGCCATTACTGTTCATGATCCTCGTATGTGAGTTACTTTCCTCTCCTGCATTTTAAAGAATCTTCCTTATGGTCTTGTCCTGAAATTTCCCAGTGAGGTAAGTTGGTGTGGCTCCTTTGTCCGCCCTCATGCTAGGCAGTCAGTGGGCTCTTTCAGTGTGGAGATATACGCCTTTCAGTTCTGGCAAATGTTCTTACATGATTTCTTTGTCTCATCTTTTCCTGTGCCTTTCTTGTTGAAAGCTAGCCTTAACTATCTGCTCAACTGTTTCCCATTCACATTTAAGAGTGAAACACTAACATGGGGCACCTGGGTGGCTCAGTTGGTTAAGTGTCTGACTTCAACTCAGGTCATGACCTCACAGGCTGTGAGTTTGAGCCCCGAGTCAGGGTCTGTGCTGGCAGCTCAGAGCCTGGAGCCTGCTTCAGACTCTCTCTCTCTCTCTCTCTCTCTCTCTCTCTCTCTCTCTCTCTCTCTCTCTCTCTCTCTCCTCCTTCCCCACTCATGCTCTGTCTCTGTCTCTCAAAAATGAGTAAATGTTAAAAAAAATATTTTAAAAAGAGTGAAAACACTAACAAGTTGTTTGGAAACTGTGTAAGGTGGAATTGGTCATTCGGTAGATTTCATTACTGGCTAGAGATATAGCCCTTCAGATGAGTGATTTAGGTGAGTCTCTGTAGACAGATACAGAGAGACACCTTATGATAGTTTAGAACCTCCCAAGATTTTCCACCCTCCTGCCTTTGAGTGACTTCTTTCAGCCAAGCAGCTGATGGGGATCAGGGATTCTTAACCACTTAGCATAAGGACTTCCACTTAGCCCTCCACTTTTCCATATGGTATCTTGCCTCCCACCATTCACATGAGACTCTCTGGTTCAATTTTTTCACAAAATAACACCTCTCTTTTCTGTTAACATAGGAGAGGGAAGGAGGACCAAGGAGTTCTATCGTCTTGTTATAGAAATTTCTAGCCAATTCTCCCTGTTTTCAGTTCCATGCTTTATTTCTGCCCTCAGTGATACCAAGCATCTTCCATCTCTGAGACCTTCTGGGGTCCTGTAGCAAAATTTGACTTCTCATTGCCAATACCATCTGTAGACAGATGCCAATACCTCTGCTAATTCTTCCATTCATTCTTATCTTCTAAAAGTGGCTTGCTCTATTGTCGTATCTGCTCCCATTTTGGTATGCTTATCAGCTCTTTATTTTATCTCATTTGGTAGTATTTCAGGAGGGCACAAGATAAATATGCATATATAATCCACCCGGTTTAACCTGTTTGTGTTCTATCCCTTTGCATGCTTTCTTTACCCCAATAGAGTTATGAACTTCTTGAAGGCAGGTAGCATAACTTACTCTGCCTTTTATCTCCCAGGGGATCTTGCACATAACAGGCTCGCAAAAATAAAATGTCTATTTTATTGGAGAGTTGGAAAACCACCTGAAATTTTATCCAGAAGCTCACAAAACCTACTTCCTTCAAGGCGTTTGAACAACCTTTTCTTAAGAATAAAATGTTTAGGTAAAAACCTTCTGTCACCAATCCCTAGAATTGTGTGGATCAGCCTTTATATCTCCTCGCCTCGTTGTTTAGATTGTTTTTCATCGGCTAGATAAGTGTTTTTTGTTCCACTTCTACTTTTTAGCCAGAAGCCCCAAACAACATAATTCACAGTGAAAGAAAAGGCAGATCTCTGGTTATTTCTAAATATTAAAGACAAGGCCAGCCCAGAATTTCAGGGTAAGTAGAATAAAGAATTTCAGTCTCAGTCTCTAGGTTTCTATCAGCACCCTCATGTTGCGACTGGAAAGTTCCTGCCATCAAAAATACTTAAGATAGTGATCCAGTCTGTCAGGTTGTTTTTGTTTTTTTTTTTAATAATGGTATGACTACTGACTACTTAATTAGAAATGAGACATTGCCCACAAAATAAGAGATGACCATTTAAAAGAGCAAAGTGCAAATCCACATCTGTTTTTTATGATACAAAAAAAGATTATTTTTAAATCATCAACGGTTTATCCTTCATAGCTTCTTCTGTATGTGTGCATGTGTGTGTATCTTTTTAAATTGTCCTTCCCCATTGGGGAATCATTTTAAGCTAAGATTTTTCAAATATATTATTTTAACTGCTGCTGTTTTGTTTTATGTATTTTAATTGAAGTTTTAAATTTTGTGCTTACACCCCACGGAGTAATAACCACAAAGGGTACAATTTTATTAATTGAAAAAATAAATTTGAAGCAATGCCCTAAATAAGTTAAGCAACTAGGTTATAGATGGACTTCCAAGAGATATATGGATATAAATGTGTTAGTGCTTGTGCACGTCCTTAAACACATGTGAATCATTTTATATAATAATGACAAGTAGAATGGTAAAATAAAAGCCTAAATTACCTTTAAAAACCACTGTATTCTTGAACTATTTGACATATAACATGTTTCTAAAAGGCGAATTTCATGAAGATTATAATGACCCTGTTTGTTCACAATTACCGAATAACAACTGTGTGCTGACACTATGCCATGCACTAGAAAAGAAAAGAAACGATCCTCCCCACCCCGCCTCCAAAATAATCTGCCTTCAAGGAGTTTGCCATCAAAAGACAGACACACAAACAGTTGCAACACAGTGTGAAAACTGTTAAAGCATGACCAGATATGGAGTTCTACAGGAACAGAAAAGAAGGAACCCTGGAGTTGAGTCTTGCAAAATAGGTAGGCATTATCCAGGAAGTCAAAGCTGTAGTGGCCATTCCAGAGGGAGAGTGCAAGTGTGCAGAATGCACGGCAAGACACCATTCCTTAAAGCTGGGAAACGATCAGAGATGGAAAGGGAAGAAGGAGCTAGAAAGGTAGGCAGCGGCCAGACTAGGAAAGACCCTGTATGCCATGCAAGGGGCTCAGACAGTAAGCCATGCAAAATAGAGGGTTAGAGGATTTTCGGTAATGGAGTAACAAAATCACATCCATACTTTAAAGAGGTCATCATGATACGAAGGATGAACTGCAAAGGGGGACAAGAATAGAGGTTGAGGAGTCTTTGCACTACCCCAGAGAGAAATGATAAGGGTCTGAACTAAAGCCCTAGCACAGAGGCTGGAGGGCAAATTTAGACTAACTCTAAGAAGTGGAATTGATAAAAACTGGTGAATCATCAGATGAAAAGCAAGAAGAAAAAGGAGGATGGGGGCGCTTGGGTGGCTCAGTCAGTTAGGCATCTTACTCTGGCTCAGGTCATGATCTCACCGCTTGTGAGTTCGAGTCCCACGTAGGGCTCTGTGCTGACAGTTCAGAACCTGGAGCCTGCTTCACATTCTGTCTGTCTCTCTGCCCCTCCCTTGCTCGTGTTCTCTCTCTCTCTCTTTCTCTCAAATATAAAATAAAACATAAAAAAAAAAAAAAGAAGAAGAAGAGGAAAAAGGAGGATGACTATGACAGTTCCCACTTGGGTGCTCATGGAGATGGTAGTTCCACTTACTGAGATAAGAAATAGAGAAATTGGTGGGTAAGAGGAAATCTTAAGAAATTTAGTTTTAGGGGCACCTGGGTGGCTCAGTCAGTTAAGCATCTGACTTTAGCTCAGGTCATGATCTTGTGGATCATGAGTTCAGCACGTCAGGCTCTGTGCTGACAGCTCAGAGCCTGGAGCTACTTTGGATTCTGTCTCTCCCTCTCTCTCTCTCCCTGCTCCTCCCCTGCCCATATTCTGTCTCTCTCTCTCTCTCCATCAAAAATAAATAAAACATTTCAAAAATTTTTTTAGAAAGAAATTCAGTTTTAGACCTGTTCTGTTTAATGTGGTAACAACATAATCACATAGAGATTCCAGGAGATATTTAGCTCTGTATGTTCAAACCATGGTCTGCTTCTGATGTGTCTCATTTTCTTCCATTTTACCTATACTCCAGTCACACTAACTTTCCATCTTTATCATTGGGACATTCCATGTTCATCTCTGCCTTATGGTACTGGAGAACTTGCATGACTGATTCCCTCACTTCATCAAAGTTTCTACTCAAAGGGCTGTCAAGAAGACTTTCCTTTCTATCCCATATGAAATAACTCTAAACCCTCTGTCACTCTGTAGCCCCATAACCCATTTTTTTTCTTTATAACATGTGTCACTGCATGAAATTACATCATGCATTTATTTGCCTTTTTGCTTAACTATTTGCCTTAAGAGAATGTTCCACATGGCAGCAGTCTCACCTGACATGTTCTTTTCTGTATCCTAGTGCCTACAAAAACTCCTGGCACACAGTCAGGGCTCAATAGGCAGCATTGAGGGTACACCTAAAAATGAGGGTCACAAGGTTATAGGGGCAACAACCTTGGTAATTCCCTGATACTCTCTATCAGCAGTCAGCAGGGTAGATATGAATAAGGTGAGCTGGATCCAAAGCATATAAGGAAGGAGGCAAAATATCTGTGTACAAGAAGGGAGAGAGATGGCCAAAAAAAAAAAAAAAAAAAAAAATTAAATGAGATCCAGTCTAGATAAGAAGGGGAAGTTTTCAGGACCCTGACTCAATTTGGCATAGGGCAAAAAAGGAATTGGCTGGCTCATAAAACTGAGTACTGGTGGAATAAATATCCCTTTAGGTATATCTGATTTCATTTGCCTGAACTGGAGCCTACCTCTGTCTCTCAGCTCTGCTTTTCTATGTCTGTGTGGGCTCCATCCTCTGACAGGTCCTCCCTGGTAACCAAAATGATCAACAGCGGGAATAGGCTTACATTTCACCAATTTAGAAACCCCAAGAGAAAGTGAATGCCTTTTCCCCAGTAACGCCAACCAAATCTGAATTGACAAGTCCACCACCAAATGAATCATTATAACTAAAGAAATAGACTATTATGATTGGCCAAGCCTGGTCACATGCCCATCCTTGGATCCAGGGGATGATAACAGCGCCATCTAATCCATAAACTGAGATTAGAGTAGGAGTGATTCCCTTAAGAAATACTGAGCACACAAACACATGTGCACTACAGAATATAAAACACTGAAGAACCAAAGGGGTAAAAGGAATCAGAAGGAGAGGTCAAGTGTTGAGGGAGGGAACGAGGGAATGAAAGAACTGGCAGGATGCAGATTGGACAGGGAGGGGCAAAACCTCAGTAAATATGGGGAGTGACCTGTGAGTTAATATACAACAGCATGGGGCACATAGGTGGCTCAGTTGGTTAAGTGATCAACTCTTGATTACAGCTCAGGTCATGATCTCATGGTTCATGGGATCAAGCCCTTCAGCAGGCTCTGTCCTGACAGCATGAAGCCTGCTTAGGATTCTCTCTCTTTCCCTCTGCCCCTCTCCCCAGTTTGATTGTTCTCTCTCAAAATAAATGAATAAATAAATATTTTTAAAATGAAATATATATATATATATATATCATCACTATATATATATATATCAGCACAAAAGAAGGATAGATGATGGTAAAATCAGGTGCTATAAACCCAAAAGCAATATAATTCATTAAACGAGGACTAAGAGTAAAGCTTAGGCTGGGAATGCAAACTGGTGCAGCCACTCTGGAAAACAGTATGAAGATTCCTCAAAAATTAAAAATAGAACTAGGGGTGCCTGGGTGGCTCAGTTGGTTAAGTGTCTGACTTTGGTTCAGGTCATGATCTTGAATTTGTGAGTTCAAGCCCCACATTGGGCTCTGTGCTAACAGCTCAGAGCCTGGAGCCTGCTTCAGATTCTGTGTTTCTTCCTCTCTCTGCCCCTCCCATGCTCATGCTCTGTCTCTCTCTGTCTTTCAATAACAAATAAATGTTAAAAAAAAATGTTTTTTAAATAGAACTACCCTACGACCCAGCACTTGTACTATTAGGTATTTATCCAAAGAATACAGGTATGCTGTTTCGAAGGGGCACATGCACCCCAATGTTTTTAGCAGCACTATCAACAATAGCCAAAGTATGGAAAGAGCCCAAATGTCCATCGACAGATGAATGGATAAAGAAGTTTTGGTATATATATATATATATATATATATATATATACACACACACACACACACACACACACACACACACAATGGAATATTACTCGGCAATCAAAAGGAATGAAATCTTGCCATTTGCAACTACGTGGATAGAACTAGCGAAATTAGTCAGAGAAAGACAAATATCATATGACTTCACTCATATGAGGACTTTAAGATACAAAACAAATGAACATAAGGGAAGGGAAGCAAAAATAATATAAAAACAGGGACAGGAACAAAACATAAGAGACTCTTAAATATAGAGAACAAACAGAGGGTTGCTGTGGGGGTTGTGGAAGGAGGATGGGCTAAACGGGTAAGGGGCATTAAGGAATGTATTCCTGAAATCATTGTTGTACTATATGCTAACTAACAGGTGTAAATTAATTAATTAATTAATTAATTTAAAAAAGAGTAAAGCTTAGGCAACAGTAAAGTACATGTCCATTAACTGTCCATTAATTATGCTTGGATACATTTTGTCCAAACTAAAATCCTTCTATTCATATCAATTGCACATCAATAAAGTATTCAGCTGGGTGGTGACACTGCAACCTCCACATATTTATTAATCTAACTATTTAGATTGGGGACTATATTCCCATTTGTTATATGGTTGAGCCTGCTAAAGTAATAATGTACATCAGTTTATCTAAGAAATTAATCATTTTTAACCTAATTTTAATGTCATAAGAGTGCCTAATAAAAGTTACAAAATAAATATACCATGTGGTTAATATTAGAAATATCACCCAAGGCAGAGACAGAAATGACTCAAGTGCTCATCACTGACGACCCCCAATCATCTTATAGAGGCACACAACACCACCATGTTCAAGAGTGTTATGTAAGAATGCTCCTACTCCATTCTGGTTTCCATGAGGAAGTATTTTTCCCCAAGTACTGACCTTTTGGCCCCAGCTCACTTTCATCAGGGAGAGAAACTTATCTGTATGCAGGTACAGGGAGAAGTCAGAGACATGCATAGATCCTCTCTACTACAGGAAGTTGGCACTCTGCTCTGCCCCTCCATGCTGAAAGTTGCACAGGGGCAGACCCCGACGTGGGAAGTCCTGTGCTGACCTGGGGCTGCCTTTGGCTGGATGAGCAGGTCTAACTGTGCAATATGATAACAGGAATCCTATTATTGCCCACATTCTCTAACATCAGCTTTACTGGTAATAAAGGAGACACGTGGGCACTCCGTCTGACTACCTTTTGTTTCATCTCTCCAATAACTCCACACTCAGGCAGGAGTAAGGTGTTCCATGCAAATCCCCAAAATGTAGCATTTACTTCTAAATAAAATATACTTCAGGAGACCAGAATCTAAAGCACTTGCTATAAGACAAAATTTTCCGCATAAGCTATTGCCTATTGATTCAAATATTAAAAATATGGATAAAATAAAGAGAAATGAAATACAGATCTTAATTAACAATCATAGAAAGGAATCACAGAATTCAAGAACATTTTATGAAATATGGCTCTTTCACATAACTCGTTTACTCTCCAAATACATTCAATCTATCAGTAGTAGCGTCCAAAACTGTTACATTAAAACTCAAATAATTAGAATAGATGAAAAACATTTTCACCTTTAATATCACTTTTACTTCTTTCTGAAGAAGGGGGGAAAAACTATTCTCCAGCCAGCTAACTAACATTTATTTCTCCAGTACATCCACCAAACATCAAGTGAACACCTATCTACTAATGTCAAGACACTATCTATAAACACCGTGTACACAGACCATCATGGTTCCTACTTGCAAGGAACATGCAATAAAACTGGGGAGATGGTAACTGTGTACACGTACCTAGTATGAGATAGTACTCGCTAAGTCCCATAACAGGTAATAAAAATCACATGGACATTTACCACAAATCACAACTTCTGTCAGAGGATAAAAGCCTCTCCACACAGGAGGAAGCAAATTAGGTGGCATTTTCATTGCAGATAACAGAGGGAGGCATAAAAGGATGAGCAAATGTGTGGAGTTTGGAAAGCATAAGGCAAAGAGCTTTTGGGGAGAAATGAGAGATGAAACTGAAAAGGTATTTTGGGGCCATATCTGGAGCGGAGCTTCAATCTCAAAGAGAGTTAAAAATGTTTGGAAAAACTGCTGTGTGGGATGTGCAGTGAGTCAGCAAGAGATGAATAAAAGAAGTGCTGAGCACAAATGACGGCTTGGTTAAAGTGAACGAGCACGAATGTGCGGCAGACTCAGTGAGCACAGCTTTCTCTAGCAGCACTCTACAGCCCAGCAAGGAAGCAATTGGAAGTTCAAGGTCAGTGGGGAATTTTAGGGGATAAGCAAAGGCACTGCTGAATTGGCTGGCCAAGGAGAGCAGGATAGGCCAGAAAGAAATGAAGTCAGAAAGAGTCCAACAGACAAGAGGAAAAAGAGCTGAGGCAAGGTTGTGATGAAAGTGAAGACAGGGTCAGTATGAGTGACAAATTTAGAATGACTGACAGGAAAGAGACTTGCTAAGAGGTTGATACACAGAATTTGAGATGGTGCAGATAGATGATGAGATCCAAGGATGGAGTAGAGTTGAGAGTCATCGATGTCGAGGAAGAAAGGAACTGTGGAGTCACCAACGTGACAATAAGTGATGGCAGGTTAAATGCAGTGAGCAAGGAAAAGGAGCACTGTGGGGCATGGTATCCCATACCAGCTACACAGAGAGGGTAGTGTGAGACAGCTGTAAAGAGGAGAGATAGCTGACTTTCAACAGCCAGAACAATAATCTAGAATTGGTAGTGGTGAACAAAGAATGTTGACCCTTTTTTGGTCCTCTAATTTAGTGATAAAGGAAGGGGAAAAATAGAAGTCTGTACTGGGAGGAATTTCATGGAAAATAACATACTTCATGAGAAAGCCAGGTTGACTTGTAGAAGAGAGGTAGAAAGAGCAGTTGAGAGAAAGAGACAAAATCAACATTAAAACTTTTCCTAAAAATAGGGGAGAAATCACAGAGCATAACCGTAAGACCTGATGCCGCAAAAGACAAAGGCCCCCTCCAGGACGCATAAGGGTTGTTCACAAATATTCTGATTCACAAAGCAGATATAAATATGGACTTGCTTTGGCCAATTAAATGCGATCAAGTAACATGTATCACTTCTGGTAGTTTTGCTAGCTGGTCCACAATTCACCACATTCTCTTGACCTTGGGCAATCGAGAAGCATGAGTCATACTGGAGCCCTAGCATATAGATCCTTGAAAAGCAGAGCACCTTGCCAACCTACACACGTCACATGGGGGGAAAATAAACATGTGTTGATTTGAGCCCCTGAGATTCGATAGATGTTCATTACTACACCCTAACCTCTTCTGAGTGATATGCAACCCAAGTAACTAGAACCAAGAAGCTTTTTTAGAAAGTTCTTGAGATTGTACTCACGATTCTCATAAAATACGGCCATATTTACAAATCACAACATTTCCACCAAAATAGAAAGAAGTATGAGAGCTTAGGCAAGAATATTCCAAGATTAGCAAACGCTAGTTGTTCATTGATAGTTTAGGACAAGCAGCAGCCCTTGGAACCTATAGTCTCCTTTTCCAACCCCACTGCTACCCAGTCTATTAGAATCACTAAGCCATTGCTATAGGCTTCAGGGAGAATGCAGATGAAAGAGGCCACTCTTGGGGAAAGACTTGGTCTGAGCTGAAGACAGAGAAAAGAGCAGAGGGGAATAATTTGTGCAAGTGTACGAGAGTGTGCAACAACTGTGGATAGTGTGCAAGAGAATAAATAAGAAGTTAGCAAGACATTGGTGAGAGGCTCACTAGACATAGACTCTAGACTCTCAGAGTCAGAAAGGTGGCCAGGACTCATCTAATCAGTATTTGACAATATGGCAATGATAAGAAGGCAGAATTTACTGATTGGAGGTTTCAGGAGCTGACGGGATGGACCAACTCCAATCTTAGATGGGCAACCTGCTGTTTATTTTTGTTTTTGTTTCTAACTGTGTTTAGTTTTCACGGACTGGGAGAAATGGTGAACAGGATTTGTGCGCCCTGGGACGGTTCCAGTTACACCTGCCGATACCTATAGAAAATTCATCAATTCACAACATTTTGATTTTTTAAAATAGCCTTGCAGTGACAATACTGCCTTTGGGCACACAACCAAAGCAGTAATTCCAGCTCTGCCATAAAAATAGGGAAGAAAGAATACCCAGGAGTTCCAGGACATAATTGTCCAGCGGGACACACGTGTTCTACTTGTTTTCGTGTGGAAATACAACTACATTGTTTCCTTCCTTCTCCTAGGTTATCTTCCTTTGTCCATTTGTAAGCAACTTTCTTAGACCTGCTCCAATTTCCACGCCCTTGGTCCCTGGTTCTGATGGCACAGATGTTTGGTGAGGTGCCGGTTCCCACCCTCTCTGGGATGATTCCAGCAGAAAGTGGCAGACTCCCAAGCAGGACAGTCTCACTCAGAGCTGCCATTATGGCTTATAATATATGGTACACTAATGACTTCGTGACACTGTTACTCCTTTTCTTAGCTTCTCAAAGGACACCTGGCTCAACCAAACGACTAGCTTATTTTGTCACACTGTAGGTCATCGCGACCCTTAGAAACAGAATTGAAGAGAGGAAGGAGCACCGTGCAATTGTCACACCATTAGTCCCAGCCCGGGGAAACTCTATGCTACTGAAGTCCAGAGATGCAAAAGAGACTGCTGGGAAGGTTGGCTGCCTTCTTAGCTTTGACAAGGATAATTCCAGAGCCTATGGCTTCTCGTAATAAGGTTTCAAATTGGCAGCATTGAGATGTATGTATTTTTTTTTTGACAGTTTTCTTTAGGCTACACTAAAGGCACTCGGGAATTAACACTATAGGCCACAACCTAGAAGATAAAATGAGTCGTTTGTGCATTTTACGGAGATGTGTATCAGTGAGGGAAAAAAAGGAGTTAGAGAAAATTTTGCATTTGAAGATCCTGAATGAGCATCACATATCTATTACTGTTACCATCAGATTATTTTCCATTTATTTAGCATTTTCAAAGCCAAACACTATACCACGGGGTTTCTTTTGTTGACTTTACACCTTCTCTTTTTTTAAATGAGTGGGGTCTGCCATCTTAATTATACAGAATATTTCCACTCCTTTTTCATTTAAATTCCACTTAGCTGGGCATAAGGACTACCACTTCCATTTAAACAGATTAATGGAGTTTTGGTAACTCGGCCAGTTTTACTCAGAACAGGCCTAAGTCAGACATATGTGCTGCCAACTCAGAAAGAACTTTTATTTGGAAATTA
Organism: Panthera leo; assembly: GCF_018350215.1. NCBI lineage: Eukaryota > Metazoa > Chordata > Mammalia > Carnivora > Felidae > Panthera > Panthera leo. The sequence continues at coordinate 150,581,530 of NC_056679.1, forward strand.
TGGCTTTGGGTAGATAAGATTTTTTTCCAACTCTTACATAATACTTGCCTTTGACATACCATCACTTGTTCTATGCATTTTTGTAATATAAAACCTGGGCTATGGTTAAGTGTTACCCAGGCAAAAAATTACAGAACTCTGCACACAGTATGAGACCTCTTCTCTTTCATTATCAGTTCAAGGTACATCCCAGGAGGAATTGGCACACAACCTAAGCGGTAATTTCAGCTCAGCCACAAAAATAGGGAAGAAAGGATACCCAGGATTTCCAGGACATAATTGTGCAGTGGGATACACGTGTTCTATTTGTTTTCATGTGGAAATACAACTACATTGTTCACCTTACTCCTCCTGCCCCATGAGAAGAATAAAACCACAAACATTTCCATTCTCTAAGGAACATTTAATGAAAATTGAACCCTACACAAACTTGAAGAAGTGGGCAACCCCTACACTTGATTCTGGTTCTAGGCTTTATGGGCCAGCAAACTCTATTGAGAAAGACAGTGAAGAAAATAAGTCATTTTAAGACTGAAGGGCCTCAACCCTAGCCTCGAGGAAGAGGGCCTGGTGCCCAAAAGGACAGGGAGGGGAAGTGAATTGAACAGTGTCTGCTTGCAGACGTGCTAGAATGCCCTGGATTGTCAAGGGAGAGAAGCCTTCACTGCCAACCACCTGGTCCAACCCCCTCCAGCCAGATCACCTGTATTACTTTCCTGTGGCTGCTGTAACAAGTTACCACAAAAGCACAAGTTGATTTTCTTACAATTCTGGAAATCAGAACTCTCAAGGAAGTCAGACAGGGCTAAAATCAAGGCAGGGCTAGTTTCTTCTGGAGGCTCTAAGGGAGAATTCTGGTCCTTGCCTTTTCCAGCCTCTAGAGGCTGTTCTCTAGAGAACACATTGCCAGTTCTCTCCCTGCTTCTATCATGGCATTACCCCCCACCTTTGACCTTTTGCCCTCCCTATTCTAAAGAGCCTTGTGATTATATTTAGGGCCCATTTGGCTAATCCAGCATAACCTCCCCATCACAAGATCTTTAATCCAATCACATCTACAAAGCCTCTTTTGCCATGTAAGGCAAACACACACAGGTTCCAGGGATTAGCATGTCCTTATCTTTGGGAGGCCATTTTTCAGTTTACAACACATTCCCTGCGGCTGCTCCATCCTCTGGTACCTGAGAACACTGCACCCTTTCTTACCCACCACCTCTCCCAGTGGCCACCCTGCTCAAGTGTCTGCCTGTGTCAATAGACTGGTTGTTTTTTCAAAGCACCACTGTTTTTGGTTTCAGGACAGGCATAAGAAAGGGGTGATCCCCTTCCTATGGGAATAGGAATCCCCACTGCCACCCCCAAATACACACAGTACTCGGGATGTATTCCTGAACTCAAAATGTGGGAACTGGGACTTGCAACAGAATGGCAGAGGAGAAGCAATAACCCTGTATCTGGCAAGGAGTGGGAACACAAAACACAGCAAGCTTAAGATCCCTGAGCTGATGTTGGGGGGAAAAGCCAATTTCAATCCCCTTGAACCTCAGGAATGACGTCCATTGATGAGGGCGACTAAGTGGTAGCGACGTAATTACAAGAGAAACACCGTAGTGCGCATGCTCATGTCCAGGATCTCCCTAGTCTATTAGTTGGTGACTGATTTAAATACTTGCAAATTATTTCACTGGAATAATGCACGTTCTCCAGAGGGAGGAAAATGATTCTCTTTCTATAGCTGGTTATACAGAAAAACTAAACCATTTAATGTCCGCCCAGACCAGTTCGTGGCATTGCTGCTTATGAGGTTTGATAGGCCCAGCAGCAGTGTAAAACTATTCACAGAGTTCCATGTCATCTAATCCCTTCATGGCCGGGATAGGAGCGCCTTGCTCCTTACTTCGGAGAGGTGTAAATCTGAAGCACGAGTGAGCTACCATTACCATGATACCAGATCCTTTAGAAGCTCAACACTCAAGAAAGATGTGGAAAAGGTTATGTTTGAAGACAATACACAGCACGGGCATCTTACAGTAAATTTTATTAGGTTTTTAAAGAGAATTATAGTTGATAATGGATCTGTGGAATAATGGATAGTCCCAGAGGAACTACAAAGCTGTGATGCACACGAAGGTCTCCAGTAATGCTGTAAACAGTGAAAGTGTGGGCCCAGCAGTTTATGAATAGCCCATGTGCTCAAAGAAGAAATTCAGCTTCATATTAAAGTTGATATAATCTACTGGTATTTAATTCTCAGTAATGATTTTTATTGATTTCCATATTTTAGTAATGCAAGCAAATAAAATGCCTTAGAACCTCAGAGACACTATTATGGAAAGAAAAGTAGTTTTATTCTTATAACTAGGTTATCGTGATAGCCTTTCATTCATTCCCTCTTTCAGCCAACGAATCTTTTCTTAGTGCCTTGTCTCATGATTGAGAATTGTGGTTATCAATCACACGACTGATAAATAATGATAATCATTTAATCATCTATAGTTTTACAATTTACATGGCACTTTTTAAACAACTCTAAAATAGGTATTTTTTTCCATCACTTTATGGTTGGGGAAACAAAAAGTTCACATAGTCAAGTGTCTTCCCAAAGGTCCCACAGTCTTGGGGAACTGGCAGAGTTCCCCAAGAATCTGCAACTATCTTCCCAGGCTCCTGGGAAACTCATAAATCACATTTACTGGAAAATTACCCCTTACCTATGCCTCTCCTCAAACCAAAAAACTACCTTTTCAACCTTCATCTAAAATTTTATCTTTCGATTAACAGCCATTTTCCACAATGGAGCACAGCTTTTAATGAGTTCACCAAACTTACTGCTCTATTACAACAAAGAAATAACAGGGAAGCCTCGCTGAGGTCTAGACATGGCAGTGCGTGACTCACTTCCCCGTGAGAAATTCACTACTGCACTCCCACTCTGCGGCATTCAAGATTTGGATTGCACCTCAGCAATGTTAAAAATGCCTTTGAATTGGACCTTTGTGGGCTTCTGTGAGTAATCAAAACTCAAATGTTAAGTCCATAAGTGGTCAGGTTCTACAGGGTACAGGAAGTGCTGAGAAAGTTGAGAGAAAAGAGAAATCCCAGTTGATGGAGAGAAAATGAGCCAGCTTCATGTGGAAGACAGCTGTAAGGGCTGAGCACCAGTGTCTAAGCTGGCCCTTCATGGGAACCTGCAAAAGAGATTCCAAGAGGAGGAAATACCATGAGCTAAGCTGTGAACACAGGGACGAATTGGGTCTGTTCAGGGTTCATTAAATAGCCAAAGGACAATAAAGCAGAAAACAAAAGAAGGAGCTGAATTATACTGTATTCGCTAGTAATAAAGTTACTGAAAGTTCAAGACCAGGGTGATGACTTTTTCTTTAGAAATATACTCAGGAAAGTACATTTAGCAGAAATGCAGAATGGATTTAAATACCTACCCGAGAGCTCTCCCAACCTTCCTCTTTCTCACTAACAAACATAGAGATCAAAAATAGCAGATATTCACTAACCTGTCTACACTTACACTAGGGCAGAGGAAAGTGACCCAGTCCTGGCTAATAAGATGTACAGAGAATTCTTCCAAGAATTACCTGGGAAAGCTTTTCTCCCTTGATAAAACACGTGGGGAGAAATTCTGCCCACTCCCTTCCTGCCAATTAAATGCTCTTATGTGAGGACCTGATGCTTGGAGATGCTGCAGCCATATTGTAACCATGGGGAAAAAGTCAAGGAAGTCACAGAATACCAATCCAGATACCTGATATTGCTGAACTATTACAGCAACACTGGATCTTAGGATCTTCTTGCTGTGGGAGGAAAATTAAGTCCCTGTCATTTAAGCTACTTCTGGTTTGTTTTTCTATTTGCTTCAGCCAAAAGCAGCCTGATCCCAGAAGCATAATGATGCTGGTGAAAGGTAATGACTACCTGGATGGTGTCAATGGTTCTGGAAGTAATAGGATGTATGCAAGAATGAATATATTAGGTAAAACAAAAATCTCATGGACCAGCTGGCAACATTGTATATAAATTCTCTCATAGCAAAACTAAGAACCTTCAACCCATAACAGATGAGTTTTGTTTTTTAAACTTGGCAAGTAAAATAAGTGTAAATGTGTGGCTAAGGAGACCTGGATACAACTAAGTGTAACCGAGATGTTAACTCAGGTGGCAACCTGAAATATGATCATTAAAGGAACTTGTAATCTGATTGGCTGTATCATGCTGCCTGGATTTAAAAAAAAAAAAAAAATCCCAAATTAGAGTACAAGGACAGCAGTCTACAACAGAAAGCCAGAGAAGAATGAGTCAGGGTTTATCCAACCCTACCTGAGGACAGGGTCCTGGACCTAGAGGCTATGGGCAGATCTTGGGCCACACTTGGAAGATGTTGACTTCACCAAGCAATTGACATCCTGCAGACATTATCTGGGGATGGAGGAAAAAGTTGGCCTTATACTATGATATACTAAATGAGTTCTCCCAAATCCCCTCAAATTAAATGTACAGAATAAGAGGAACAGAATGAATGAAACTTAGCCCAAAGTCTTTGGGCTGGTTACTACAGAATGGTAATTTAAATAACAAATAGGGAATACTGAAAGGGAAAAAAATGGATTGAAAAGTTAAATCTGGTTGGGGCCATGTGAAGTTTTAAAGGCAAATAAGGATACAACATATAGATCCCTGGAAGGTGACTAGAAATGCAAGCCTGGAGCTTATGAGGAAATGCTGATTAAAGACAGACCAATTTTACCTGAGGCTATGAAATAATTCCGATTGTTAAAACAACAAAATGGAAAGCCAGGGTAGAAGATGCTGCCCAAATTTGTTGAATATCTACCATGTGCTGGCCACACCATTAAGAGTAACACATGTTATCAAATTTAACTTCAAAACACCACTATACAGAAAAAATTAAAAATTCCATTTATAGGACAGCATACACCTGTTCAGAGAACTTAAACATCATACCCAAGGTGCAAGGTATAACCAGAATTCTAATGCCAGTAAAAAAGCAAAAGCCTCTATACCTTGCTTTTTCAAATGCACACGTTAAAACACTTAGTTGTAAAACTGCTAAAATGCTTATTCTTATTTTAATTTATATCCTTACAAAAGCATTCTTGTGAGACTCAAAGCATAAATATAAACTTTGATGAATAGTGTAGAAAAGGTATTATTCTCCCAATTTTACATTTAGGGAAACACACAGAAGGTCATAGACAAAACCACTCAGTGAATAATGAACCCAATACTAACATGTGATAAATGTTACTATCTCCTCATCTATGTGGGGAATGGAAGCTACTAAGAGCCCGGTACTCTCAACAAGTCTGCAATATAATTGGAGAGGTTATATACATATGTTTATGAAAATTAACAGTACATACCAGATAGTGTAGGATTAACTTTTAAAGTCAGATAGTCACATTTTTCAACATAATTATTTTCCCAACAAATCACTCTTGCTTTTAAATTTTCTCCATAAATAAGTCATCAAACACCAAGATGTTTAATAATACACTCTCTAAGCAAGCATACTCAAATTTGTATTATTTCTCATGTACTACATTCACAAGAGTCTAATATATTGATAAAATCACAACGTTTTCATGAAGTATTTGCTTTTACCCGTGCCATACATTTTTATTTATTTTGAGAGAGAGAGAGAGAGAGAGAGAGAGCGCGTGTGGGAGGGGCAGAGAGACAGGAAGAGAGGGAATCCCAAGCAGGCTCCTCACTGTCTGCACTGTCAGCACAGAGCCTCTCATGGGACTTGAAGTCACAAACTGTGAGATCATGACCTGAGATAAAATCAAGAGTTGGACGCTTAACCAACTGAGCCACCCAGGCACCCTTTACCCATGCCATGCTTACTTACCTAATTATCCTTATTTACTTTTATGATAGCACCGCTAGGTAACTGATTCAACATGTCAGGATATATGCACCTGAAGCATGCTAGATATCAAGCTAGGCTCTGGACAGAGGAAGAGGAGTAGAATATTGTTCTCACTCCCACGGGGCTCACAATATCATAGTGAGAACACAAGGTACACAATTACAAAGTTGCTCACTAGAAACATACTCCATGAGTTTACAGCAAAATGTTATGTTTGCACTAAATATATTTTAACTTGCTAAAAGGAAAAAAAAAAAGGAATTATTTAACTCAAGGAAATTCCAGACTTCTGATTGGAACCAATATTAATGAGATGCTAAATGAAATTCTCCCCAATGTATAAAACTAGAATCTTTTGGTATATTTTCCACCAGACTAAAACAAAAAATATATACAAGAAAAAGCTTTACCATCTTTATACAGTATCTTGAATCAATCCCTAATAAATATGATGGTGTATTTTCATTTTGAAATACATTCACTTAACAACTTTTAAGGTGTAAACACAAACAATCAAATGTGTACACATGTGAAACCAGAAAATCTGAAAAAGATAAATTAGAAAATAGTTAACATATTATTTAGCTATGAGAAAGAAGGAAATCTTCCATTTGCAATAACATGGATGGAGCTCAAGGGTGTTGTACTAAGTGAAATGAGTCAGGCAGAGAAAGGCAAACACTGTGTGATATCATTTATATGTAGAATCTAAAAAAAATCAAACTCAGAGAAACAGAGAAGCATATAGAACATAGAAGAACATAGAAGAACATAGAACCACCAGAAGGGTAGTTACTTGGGGCTGAGGGGTGAGGGAAGTGGGGAGAAGTTGGTCAGAGAGTACAAACTTCCAGTGATAAGATGTATAAGTATGAAGATCTAATGTACAGCATGGTGATTATACTTAACAATACTGTATTATATACTTGAAAATTGCTAATAGAGTAGATCTTAAATGTTCTTGCTACAAAAAGAAATGGTAATTATGTGATATGATAGAGATGTTAGCTAATGTTTCAATATGGTGGTAATCATTTTATAATATAGAAGTTGACCAAATCAACACGTTGTACACTTTAAATTTACACAATGTTATACATCAATTATATCTCAACAAAGCTGAGGGAAGAAAGGAAAAGAAAATAGTTTAACCAATGAAAAATTTACAGGCATCAAGAACGTCGAGGATAATATAAAAGCAGGATGCTGTAAATACATTCATCATACAAATATTAAAAGATATAGCTAAGCACCTTCAAGTTGCTGATAAATATTCTAGAGATATTTCACACCAGATGTAGTCCCCATCTTTATAATCAAAGAAAAACTCTCCTTAAACTCTAATAGAAGTGTCCATGTAGTAATAAGAAAACAGTATTCTACCATTAACTCATGCCACACTTGAAAATTGGTTTTAGCATGATTTTTAAGTTTCTTTCAAAGAGGGAAAACCCAGGAGGGCTCTAATAGAGGTGTTTGAAACATTCATATAGTAAAATAACATGATAAATATCCCTTTCTCTTCCCCTGTGTCCTCTCCTCTCCTTTTTCAATAGACTGAATGCTTTGGATATCTTTGATATTGGTTGAATCTGTTCAAAATAAGAATAAAGAAACCTGATAAAAATTATTTACACTAAATTGTTAAGAGTAGACAACAGCAGGGAAAAAAATATGCTCAACGTAGAAATGAACTATTTAAGGTGGAGTTTAAGGAAACAACGGGAAACATCTCTGTTGAGACACTTTCAGGGTACCCTCTTAATAATTCCCACATATGTAATTGCCTTTTATACCAATAAACAAGGACTACCCTCCTCCAAAAATATAAAAGGTTGAAAAATGAATAGCTCTTTCTATCCCACAACATTCAAAGAGAACCAGACAGAAAAATTGAAGCAACATGATTATGACTGCTATAGTTCTTAGATTTCCTTAAACAGTCTCAATAATAAATATCTTTCCCATTGTTGTAAATAATAATAATGATGATGATAACAATGCCAAGGAAATGTCAGAATGTTGGCCAGTTTCCCAGACTACCTCTCATACCTTGAAGAAACAAACAAAAAAAGGCATCTGTATCTTAGGTATTCCAGTTCAGGCTTAAGAATATCTCTCACCATATGTGAGTTATACAGTAGAAATTACAGTTCAGAAAATTAGGGAAAATTCAGCCAATCACCTCATGGTCCTCCATTTTATTCATGGTGGTCATACAGACAGATCATGGACCAGTAGTCCCAGAACTCCACCTAAAGAGCACCATAAAAATGTGACCCTCAGATTCTGACTAGGTCTCTTTTGAATTATTATGGTTAATTATGGTGAATGCATGCTCAATTATTAAAGTTCAACACTGAATGAAGTATCATAAATCAAGGACCCAAACAAAAAAAGGCTTGTGCACCCAGAACATATCCAATAGAGACTGTGACACTTGAGACTAGTGCCCGGTTTAATCTTCATTAATGGCCTAATAGTAAGGAGAGATAGGACAAACTGATAACTCAAGTGGAAAACATTGTAAAAAAATTGAAAAGAAGTTGTACCTAACACAAGAGAGAGAAAGGGAAGGAGAATTAAGGAAATAAAAGAGGAACAGCTTTCTTTCAAGAGAAAATTAAGACCAACCCATCAGCAGAAAAATGATTGTGCACTGAAGGTAATCCAAAGAAAGGGAAAGGTAGGAAACAATGCACTAAATGGTGGAATAGATGAGCTTCATATGCTAACAAACCCCATACCCCAAAGTCCTTTCCCTTCTATTACTCATTCAACTATTTATTGACTCCTTTTAGAATGCTCAGTATCCTTTCAGGTTGTATTTCTCACCTCCTATTTATTCTGCACTTTTAAAGGTGGAGAGTGGAGGAAAGGGATGGGAAAAGAAGAGTATCATAAATAAAATTTCATTAGACGCCCATCTTATAAAAGTCAAGTGAAAAGACAAGTGTAAGTTGTATCTCTGATCCAAGGTAACCACTTGGAAAGTAAAGTGTTCAAACGATCAGTTGTTTTATCTGTGTAGAGCCAAATTCAGGTAAAAAGTGTGAATTTCCTCCATGACACATGGGTGCAAGAAGCAATGTGTGTGTGTGTGTGTGTGTGTGTGTGTGTGTGAGAGAGAGACAGAGACAGAGACAGAGAGCACGAACATGTATGCAAGCACACACAAATTAATCTAGTTTTGCCCATACCTGCTGAAGTTGAGGGAAAATTCAAACTGAATCCTGTTTTAGGAATACTTTCTAGGGTTATATAAGAGTATAGTCCAGAAAATTTGAGGAAAGACCAGAAGTCTTCAATGCATTATGCTGACCAGGCCCATATCATTTATTCAAAGGCAATTTCCAAAGCGTGGCCACAAAGACCCTTCTCCATGGCCACTTAAGACTGTAGGACTAAAACACCCACTTACCACTGCCTGAGAGGTCCTACCCTCTCACAGAGCACTGTATGGCAGGATGGCCTGGGTTTGCACTCTCACAAATCATCCACCCATGACACTTCTCTCTCTTCTATGGAAGACCCTACTAGAAGGAGGAAAATCTGCTATTCTCTTCTTAAACTCAACTCAAAACATCACCCTCTACTCCTCCCTTTCTGCTCTAGGGCATTAGTGGATCCAAAAAACAAAAGAAGAAAACTTAAGTAAGAGAAAGCCAGTAAGGGTATCTAAGATCTTTAGAAATACTATGCTGACTCTTCTTCCAAGAGTGGAGAAAGGAATATTGTTTACACACAAACATTGCTTCTTGGAAAATGCAATAGGATAAATAAAAACTGGGGGGGAAGGGGGGAGCTCAAAAGATAATTTATGTATTAGCTTAAGACAGATAAAATTGTCATTGTCTTAATTTGTCTAAATATCAGCAAGTTCATGTGACTCAGCCTTGTATTTTCTTCTTAAAAAATTATTATATTTGTTTGACTAGTTTCCATTAGATGAATTTTTAACTGATCATTTATTTGGGGGTCAAACTCTACCTAAACACAAAAACATGCAAAGGACTTACCAACCTTTCCCCAGAAGCCCTTATTATCTGGGGCAATTCTTGTAGACATTTCAGTATAACACTGCCTAGTGTGTTGATCCTACCAGTATGTAATAAGTGACTTAGTCTATTAGCTTACTTTGTTACATTGGTCCAGCAGATGAAGAGAATGAATGAATGAATGAATGAATGGGAGGGACGGAAGGAAGCAGGGAAGGAGAGAGAGAGGAAGGAAGAAGGAGATAGAGAAAGAAAGAAAGAAAGAAAGAAAGAAAGAAAGAAAGAAAAGAAAGAAACCCAAGTACCTGAATAAACTTCAGTTTTAATCTTGCTCCCAAATCATCTGAACCTCAGAAAGTGATTTTTTAAAATATTTTCTAAATGAAAAGGATTTGGTACATTTCCATTCTCTGTGATAGCATCAGAGTAATTAATGTCATGACAACAAGAAAAAGGCTAAAAGGAATAAATAAAAAGAGAAGTTAATTTTTCTATTTGTTGCTGATATAAGATGCTTCAGTTTCTCTTGAAAATTAAATTATTTTCAATAATCTTTTAAATCTTCTATTTACTTCACAAAGAAAACCTCAATTCAGTTCCAATCATCTCAAACAACTGATAATTTCCCATCAAGTTAACAGTTTTAAGGCTCTCTGGAGCAGAGAACAGGAGTCTTTCTGTCCAGTGAAGGAGTTAGAAATCAGAGGAAGGGGCTCCCTAATCACTCAGGCTGGGTGGCCCTTTGCTGGTGGTCTGCAAATGGGCAGATTGGTACTCATTAAGATTCCAAGTGATATTCATTCCAGTACCCTTTCACCAAAATGATACAAACTAGACTCTAATGGATATTTTAGCATTCTTTTACCAAAGGCTCACAGGATGTCCAAAAGCATCACAGGATCCAAAACTTCAAGGTCATTAAAGTCTACACTTATCTACACTTTTTGCAGTACCTGAGGGGGCAAGGTCTCTCCATTTAGGCCTCTGGAGGAGGTTCCCAGTGGACACACTCTCCCTCCCTTTCTCTCACCTTCTCCCAAGCATCTTTAGGTCCCTTCAACTGTCTTCGCTTCAGCCCCTCTCAAAACAGGACATATCACTCTTCCCCTTAGGCAACCTGAGTCCTGGGCCTGGTCTCATCTTCTGCTTTGCAAACTCTGCCATCTCAGACTTCGTTGGGAATTCGGAGAGGTCTGTCTCTGCTTAAGCTTCCTCCACGTCCAGGGTCTGTGGAAAAGGTGGGTATTTCAAGGTCAGTTAAGACACTCTTTACCAGTTATGTTGCAACTCACTTCTCCACTAAATACTTGAAGGTTTACACCCCTGATCACAGAGCTGGTTCATTTTCTTCCAAAGGCTTGAGCAAGGCCCTGTCTAATCTTCGTGAGGAGTGTGTACATCAACTATGAACATGACTTTGGCCCCTATTCCTTGTGAAATAATACCTCTAACCTTATGATATTAAAAGCTCATGGCTTTCCTGCCCTGCATTTTATTACAAAGGGTCCCCACATTAATTGAAAATGCTTCTGCCTGAGTCGTTCAAGATGAAGCTTGCCAGGCTCAAAGAGTGCCACTCTGACACTCTAGTTTCTGTCATGACAACAGATGTGACATTTACCTGATGCAGATCTAGCTGACCTCTAGAAATCAAGCCCAAGTAAATTCCATTTAGGAAAAAGCCCTTTTTTAAAAACCAGGACTTGGTTTATATGACCCAGTCACGCCTTCCACATCCATACCTCCTGCTATTGTTACTATGATATAATATGTATCTGAAGAAAAACATACTTATTGATCCAGAAGATCATTAATCTAGATCGGAGATCAACAAGTTTTTTCCTATGACAATTCAGGTAGTAAACATAGTCTCTAACACAACTACTCAACTCCACCTTCATAGCTTGAAAGCAGTCATAGACAATACATGACTGAATAGGTACAGCCGTATTCCAATAAAATTTTATTTACAAAAATAGGCATTGGGTCAGATTCAGCCTGTGTGCAGTAATTTGCCAAGCTCTATTCTAGGTTATTTTTCCAAATTATAGATTTTAAAAGACACTTTAGGTTTACATTGGTTCAGATTACTATCAAAAGTATCTGAAGGTATCTACAAGGATAGATCTATTTACATGCAAGATATGAATAAAGAAAATAGCCATAGAATTTCACATTTCAAGACATCAAGACAACTGAGGATTTGTAGTAATGTACCTTATTTTACAGATGATAAAAATGTGCAACAGATTTTAGTAAAGAACTAGGTCCCCTGACTCCCAATCCAAAATTATCACAATCCAAGAAATTGATCACAAAATTGAGAAAGCAAAACACAATGTGCACATGAGGAACTCTGGGAATTTAAACCTTTTTAATTATATCATAAAGGGTCTCTAGCCTACTAGTATCTACAGAGTTAGATGGAATTGCAACTACCTATCCAGTCCGTAGTTATTCCCCACCCTAACACACATGTAAACAGACACACACATCTGATACACTATTATTGTGGGTTTCCAACATTCACCCCAGGCCAACATTGGCACAAAAATTCAACTGAAATATACCTTGACACTGACCAGCAAGAGTTATTTCCACAGTTAAAAAAAAAAAAAAGTATGCCAAGAAGCCATAAATAAGAATACTTAGAACGAGGTCAATGGAAATTTAAAACACAACATAAAAATGTTAACAGTGGTAGGACTTTTAATAATGTATATTTTATCTTTTATAATTTTTTCTGTATTTTCTAATATTTTTCCAATTCACATGTACTGGTTTTATAACCTGGGGGAAAAAAAACTCAAAACTATTATTTGACACAGGTCTTATTATGTAACACAAAATAGCTCCTTGAAAGAATGACTTGTCAGATTCAACTCTGTATCACTAGTTCCTAGCAAGATACAAATATTAGACATTCAATAGATGCAAATGTAACAGGTAACTTGAGCACATTCTCAGTTAAACAAGTAACTTTAGTGAAGGTATTTAAACACTACAAAATTCTAACAAAGTCATTCTCATCTTTATTTGTAATATCCATTATTAGCATGCAAAACTATTTGGCTTTATTATATTCTAAAGTTATGTTTCACAGCTGTGTTTTTGTAGCTGTGAAAATTTAGTCCTCCGATTACATCTTAGCTGTTTACATTTTAGCTGTGAAATAGGATTTTGTTTTTAGCTAGCTAGCAAAAGAACTTTTGTTACATCAGTTTCAAAAATTGTCAAATCAGAAATAACAACTTTAAATATATCAAAATGTACCTTGCATTTTCTCATGTGATAATATCTGCTATATAATAATTAATGAGGTTGAGGTTGAACAGTTAAATTACTTTATCACTTTTTTCCATAGAAATTTCTGTTACGTTCTGAATAAAGAAACTGTCCAATCTAAGGAAAATGGCACAGTGTCATTGCTGCTTCTTCACTGATAAACTACACAGCAAATTCTCTGTTCCGATGCAAAGTTCCTATATATGAACACAACAACTATTTTGCTAAGGAACAAAACAACTCATCGGTAGTTTAACATGGTTACCAATATCAAAGTGCAAACCAAGATTCAACTTGCTTAAGAGAGCTATTTAGAAAGTCTAGGGCACTGATACTCAAAGAGAGGTTCCAGGACCGTTACCTGGGAGCTGTTTAGAAGTAGAAATTCTGAATCCTAGGCCCACACCAGATCTCTTGAATCAGAATGTGCATTTTAACAACCTTAGAGGACTTGTGTTTACGTCAAATTTGAGAAGCCAGTCTACTGCTATTTTCAGCAAGAATTCCGGACATAATATGTACGTTGTACCTTCACAGACACCAATGAGACTAGTTGGTCACAAACATACCAGAATATTTGTATTCAGATTTGGGCCATTAGTGTAGTCACATTTGGAACCATTTTATACTTATTTCCCTGACACTCCATCCCTGACGCTCTATTTGGAAATTCCCTTTTGTACTTGGTAAGACTCACAAAATCAGTGGCATTACCTTATAGTTTCACCTCCTTTTGGATCAAAAGCAGCTTTTCACACTGATTTTATTCACAAAACTAAGCCAAATAACATTGGGCTCTTTCCAAAATCAAATCCATTTTCAAATATAAATATTTGTTCTCTTTGGGAGTAATAAAAGAAAATTGGGCTACAGGCTCTGAAAACCAGAGGGTAGGTTCAAAAACCTGTTTAAATGACATTGGCAAATTACAATAATGTATATAGCAAGTGACTCCTTTAAAAAGGGCAACTCTAAAAAACATAAAAATAAAAAATAAAAAAGACAACTCTCACTTAGGTGTACGATTACGTTTTGGAATTTTTATTTTTTAAACTGGGGACCCTGCTAAGATTTAACTGCTTAAAAAAAATGACCGGTGAAGATCTAAGGGATGCTTTTGTTACAGCCCCTTTAGCAAGAAGATACCATGAGGTCTTCCAATTTGTCCTTGGAGGAAGGAATTCTCATAAAGGAAAGGAAATGTTTCCAGATTGTGGAAGTAAATAGACATTTGTGTCTTTGTGGTCCAGACCCTTCAATTAACAAACGAGCTCTATCGTCAGAAAAAGGAGAGAAATTGACCTTTTGTTTGGGAGCAGGGGAAGGGAAGGCTGCTGACCCCTGTGGGTGAAGCCCAGAGGCTAAATGCGAGCAGCAGATACCATCTAGCATGGTTTGTTACTGGTGGGTCCTTGGATGGTGTGCAAACCCAAAGGATGGGCCCTAAGATCTGTGTCCTGGGGAAATGTTCTTATTCAGAGGAGCATCCTGGCCTGGAGGTCCATGCAGCACAGTGTGGTAACAGGAAGCCAGAGCCACAATGGCCCCAGGCAATGAGAGCTCTCCTGGGGCCAGAGTAGCCAAGGGGCTTCTTTGGGACCTCTGTAAACCCACAGAATTCTTAAATATTTCAGAATGGGGGAAGGAGGACTCTAAGGGTGTGATACTGATGTTTATGTCAATCACAAAGATAAGAGTCAAGCCAGTTCTGATTCAAATCAAAAACATAAAACAAAAAAGACAGTGCCTACAGCCCAAGCATTATAGAGCAGATCACACCTTGCCCTTATTTTCCAGCCACACCATAAAGAGGGCAAATAAAGACTCTCACAGGCAATATTGTCAAGATGGTCAATTTTGTGGCTAGCCACTTTAGAAGCCAGTAACGTGGGAGAATTGAGTGAAGTAGCGAGATCTTAATGTGTAGTGTGGGATACAATGAGCCAGGTGAGGGAAATACAGCTCAGAGAATAGGGAGCAAATGATATCCATTCAGTCTTTTAGCTGTGTTCCTGGAGCTTCTTCTATAGCACAGACACTGTGCTAGGCAGAAAGGATGTGTAGCAAATGACTGGTTTTCTGGAATTCATATTATTGAAGAGAAAGTGATACACAAACATGTAATCTAATATGTGGTATCAATGGAGGAGGCAAGACAAAGCGGTTGAGTTAATAGGTTTTGGGGTCAGACATATCTGTCGGAAAATTTACTATCCAACTGAAACTGGACAAGTTATGTAAAGCCTCTGAATCTCATTCCCTTCATCAATAATAATAGAATTATAGCACTTAAGTGTTCAGTAGACGTTAGCTGTCATTCTTAAATCGGAGTATATATTAGAATGATATATTAATTCTACCTGTAGGATCATGAAAAGCTTCATCAAGAAAAACATTTGGGGGTACCTGGGTGGCTCAGTCGGTTAAGTGTCCAATCTTGATTCCGGCTCAGGTCATGATCACATACATGGTCCTGAGATGGAGCCCTGTGTCAAGCCTGGCATAGACCTCTACACTGGGCCTGGAGCTTAAGATTCTCTCTCTTCCTCACCCTCTGCCTGTCTCCTGTGCCTTCTCTCTCCCTCTCTCCCTCTCTCTCTCTTTCTCTCTCTCTCAAAAAGAGAAAAAAAAATGCATTTGAACTTCATCCTACAGGAGGAGTAAAATTCACCAGATAAAGAGTGGGGGAACACCATTCCAGCAGAAAGGACAGTATGAATAAAGTCACAAAGAGGTTTAGAACAAATATCCCCAAATTTTGCCACTTGGGCATGTGAACTATTTTGAGCTGAAAAGATAAGCTTTTGCCCCTCTCTTAACTTCCTAGAAAAATTTAAAATGGGGGTCTTTCTCAGAATGAAAGTTTCTCCTGGAGATAAATTTTATCTGAATGACCTATCTGTATGCCAGAGCAAACATCTAATTACCAATCACCTCTTCCTCTTCTTACTGCCCTGTGAATTGCCATCCTCCCTTTTGCGTGTAGGTTTCCCGGCTGTACAAAATTAAATATGATTTTTCCCTGTTTATCTGTCTCATGTCAGTTTAATTCTTAGACAAACCGGGAGAACCTCTGAGAGGTAAAGAAAAATTTTTCTTTCCCAGCAGTCACAGGAGAACAAAAGTACCTGGTCCATCCAGGGATTAAAAAGGGTTTAAATACAACTGTCATAAAAGGCCTGGGAAAGGAGGCTGAAATGATGACTAAAATGTAAAACAGGGCTGTGATGTAGCTGGCTACATAACCTCTTAGCAATGAGGAACCAGCAAATGTTTTAATTCAAGTAGCAAAATCAGATATATATCTTAGAAAGGTAATTGTGGTACTATGCAGACACTAGACTGCAGGAGGAAAAGTCAGTAGTATAGGGCATCTAGAACAGAAAATATCTGATAAAAATCAAATAATATGCCAGGAAAACCTTTGGGAATTGTTGGTGTGGGAGATGGGGAGATGGGCAACAATGTATATATGACTGTGTTTCTCCTTCTTTTATATACATACACACCCACAAACACATCTGTTTATGTATTGGTCATATAACCTCTGTGCCTCATTCTCCCCCATTCACAAAAAGGAGGTAATAATAGAATGTTGTAAGAATCAAATGGTTGATACATAAAAAGTGTCTGGTACATAATAAGGATTATATAAACATTGTTATCACACTTTTTCTCATCATATAAACTCCTTCCCTTTATTTCCTGGTTTAATCACTGCCCCCTTCCCACTGTCAACCACTTCTATGTCCCCAAAGCTCCAACTGCAAATTTTCAGGCCTAAAGTGGTCTAGGAGTTTCACAAGTTCAATTCAATTCAGAACATTTTAAGTGGCTCCCTCTTAGGTTAGAAGAATTTCCAGACATGGTAGGGGAGAGTCCATGTATAAAAGGAATCATCCCTTTTCTCTGCACTAAGGAAGCTCACATTCCATTAGGGGGAATATGAGAAGTACATAAGTTTGTAAAATGTGATACACAATAAAGCAAAGACCAGGAGAGAAGCTACAACCAAATGGAAAAGCATTTCTCTGGGTATCACGTTCTAAGCTATGATTCCACACCTAGTGGCCAAATTTCCTGGGCAAGCTGCTGAACTCTGGTTAGAGAGTGTGAGGGGTAAGCACTTTGGTCTGGAACCAGACTGGATGGATTCTCATTTGACTCCACTATTTACTCGCTCTGTAGCTTTTGGACAGGTTACTCTATTTCTCTGAAACTCTGTGGTTCAATCTATAAAAGGAAAATGAGAAGAAGAAGATTAAGTATTTCCTACAGCTACAATCTAGACAGACCACATGAATTAAAACATGGAAAGTTCTTAGAATGCTGCCTGGCACAAAGAAAGAAGTCCATTAAAAAGCAAGCTATTTTCAGTATGTCTGAACCTCTGTATCCTTTACTATAAAATAAGGATAATCACTGCTTTCACCAATCTATTCTAGAAGGTTATTGTGAGATAATTTACATGAAATGAGATAATTTATGTGAAAGTGTTTGGTCAATTGTTGAGTGTATAATATACAAAAGCATAATATCTATAATACAAAGTGAATAGTAATACCATTAGATAATAAATTATTTCTTCTCAGAGAATTATTTCTCCGACCTTGTATATGGTAACCCCACTTGAAGCCCTTCCTAAATGCATCAGAACTAGATCTCTCATCAGTGAGAATTCGGGACAATGTGGAAAACAACAAACAGTGTTGTTGGATGCTTTTTAATAATCACTTGAATGGGTTGTTTTAACCAATGAACCTGTAGGCATTAATGACCATATTTTTGAAATGATAGTAGAGTAAATATAAGAAATTCAATCTTTTTTAAATGTTATCCACTTGGGATGTCTGTTGACATTTTGCAAAGCAAACCAGAAATGTACTTAAACCGATGAGTTAAAACATTAAAATTAAAAATCAGCCTATCTTTTCTCTGAGTACCTTTTTCAAATGGCACAGGGAACTTTACACAAGCTCCAAGCACCTCTATATTTAATTCCTAGGGGCAATGGTATTCATCATTGCATTAAACATACTGGTCAGGTACTGCTGAGTCAACCCCGTTCTGGGACTTTTCTTGATTGTGAATGCAGCATACAAGCCTTGAGATGTCATTATTCCAACGTTATGATAAGGCACTCACTTATGCTGCAAAGGGGAGCAGATTCTGCCACCCCAAAATACGTTTCTTTGCCATAAGGATTATTTGGAGCTAAAGGCAATCAAAACCCAGTAGACTCAGGAAAAACTCTCTATCTCAACCTCCTCAACTGCCTAAATTTACATTGGAAAGAGGCTATTATCAGAGATACCTTTTTACCCAAAAAAGTTACCTGCATAACAGGGCAACGTTTGTTTTCCAAACTTCTCCTCTGCCTCCCTATAAATGGCCTTCCTTCCTTTTGTATCCCCAGATCCCAATTCCTTTCTTTCACGCAGGATGTTATATAAGCCTCAATTACCTGGCTGCCTTTGAGCCTCATATTTTTGCGGGGCTCCCATCTTACATCAATTTAATTATTAGACCAGCCAAAGAACTTAGAAGAGAAGCAGGGCTCATAAAGTTCTCTTGCTGGAGGAATCTTAAAGTAAAAAATAGTAACATGTTTGCCCCTTTGCCCTTTTATAAGTGAGAAAATTGTGGTACACGTACAGTACCTCATTCTCAAGGTCTCCCAAGCCTTAACAAAGCTCAAATGTGGCCTCTATATCCCTTACTTATAACCTCTATAACCTTGACTTATAACTCTATATCCCTTGACTTATAACCTCTATAACCTTTACTTACAATGTATTCAAAGTAAATTCTGAGCGGCTATTTTACTAACTAGTCCCTTAGTTGACTAGTGAAATGAAACTTCTGTTTCTAGAGTCATTTACCAGAGGGTGATGCTAATTATCAGAACTAAGACTAAGGGTGACATGCAAAGGCTCAGTGTAGCGACTGGATACAATTGAAATTAGAAAGCCAGCCTGCTTTAGCAAGGGAACCAGATGAGAAACAGCACTCCTTTGATCACAACACTGTTACCACTCTTGACAGTGGGACTGTCCTCTTCTCTAAACCACACCCAGAAAGTCATCAGCCTACAACATTTGCTTTTCTCCTTCCCATCCTGCATGTTAATACTGGGCTGGCTGCCTGTGACAAAAACAGCTTTCAAATAACCATGAGAGACCTAGAGGTTTTTGTTTTGGTTTGTTCTTTTAATTTTTTTAATGTTTGTTTATTTATTTATTTATTTTGAGAGAGAAAGATAGAGAGTGGGGGGTTGGGGGGGAGGCAGAGAGAGAGGGAGACAGAATCCCAAGTAGACTCCTCTCCGTACCATCAGCACGGAGCCCAATGTGGGGCTAGAACCTATGAACCCTGAGATCATGACCTGAGCTGAAATCAAAAGTCAGGCACTTAACTAACTGAGCCACCCAGAGGCCCCAGGGCTAGAGGTTTTTCGAATAAGTAAATAAATAAGGCCCTAAGTAGTAGCTAACTCACAAACATCTGATATTTGCCTCTGGAACTCTGAGGCATGTATACTAAGCTTATATCCCCACAGGCTTACTCTGTCTCTGAATCAGCACCTACTCTGTACCGCCCAGGTGTCTGCTTCTCAGGGTCCCCATGAGAAACAAAGAGGAAACCAAACAAGAAGAAACCAAACCTTTGAGGACTGATAGTATAGACCAGGATCTGGAATCACACAGAATCCTTAGAAGTAGTGAGAACCTCTAAACTAGTGATATAAATTGTCACCCTGTATCAGATGCATGGAAACTCAGCCTGCCACTAAAGTTCAACCTGGACCTCAAAGGGCAAAGGTCCATCTTTCAAAAAGGATTTAGGGAATATTTAGAAACAAGCCATAGTTCCACAGTTGGAAATACACAGATGCTCAAAGAGTTAGAAATGTAGGTCATCAGCATCTCTAGTTAGTCTCTCCTACTGCACAACTAAATTAATCTCTCCTCTCGCTACAACTAAATTAATTGAAGGGCAACTTCCAAATGACTGTGAACATGTGTGTTTTTCTATATATTTGGCTGGGTAGGTTGTACCTAGCCCAACAGTACATGGTACTTAATATCAGATTACAGATTTCACCTCTGGGGGAAATATGTGAACCCATTTATCGATATAATACAATGACCAGTAATAGAAGATCTACATTATAATGACAACACCTTGGACAACAATGAGTCCAGTCCCTGGAAACAAGAAACTGTACACCAGGGACACCTGGCTGGCTCAGTGGGTGGAGCATGCAACGCTTGACCTCAGCGTCATGGGTTCAAACCCCATGTCGGGCATAGAGCTTACTCAAAAAAAAAAAAAAAAAAAAAAAAAGAAAAAAAGAAAAAGAAATTGTACACCAGAAACAACTCATATGGCCTTCAACTGGTAAAAGGAAAAACTATCTGTGGTATGTCCATGTAATGAAATACTGCTCAGCAATCAAAAGGAACAAATTATATGGGAACAAACTACATCTCACAACACAGATGATTCCATTATACTAAGAGAAAGAAATTGGGTGCAAAAAAAAAAAAAAAAGGCTACATACTGTGTGGTTCCATTTATATGATATTCTGAAAAAGGCAAAACCATAGGGCTGGAATGGTTTCCAAGGTGTAAGGTTACGGGGGAATTTACTCCAAATGGTAAAGGTTGACTACAAAGGATAGCACAAAGGCACTTGGGGAGGGAGGTGATGGCAGTGTTTTGTTTCCTGCTTGTGGTGGTGGTTACATGACTGTGTTTGTAAAACTCATAGAAAAGTATACCCCCCAAAAGTAAATTTTCCTGTATGAATATTAAAAATTAGATAAAAGGTGTAAAAGCTTCAGTATTTTTCTTATGTATTCAGAAAGAGACAATTATTTTTGATTACGCCTATTAAACTCGTGATTATCACTTCAAGAACTTAGCCTCCATGTCAACTCTTCCATAGATTCTTCCCATACTCTCTATGTTCTCTTATTTTCTGATCCCCCCTTTTTTTTTTTCTTTACAGAAATAAGCACTATTCACATAGCTAAAGCCCATGTGATGAAAGGATCCCTGTCTCCCCAGGGATTACCCTCATCCTGAGGTTGCATGCACCCCGGCCTGACACGTTTGTATACTTTTACTATATAAGTATATATGAACAACTTTTATATTTGGGAAGCTTTAAAAATATTTCTATATGAATAGTTATTAATATTAACATTAATATCACATGTATTCTTTTGCAATTTGCTCTTTTCATCCAACACTGCCTCCTCGAAGACATTCTGTTCATTTTTAACTGCTGCAGAGTATTTCACTAAAGGAATATGCTAGTATATTAACCCACTGTCTTTTTGACAGATATTTAAGCTGTTTCCATGCTCCATGTTACACTATACCACATTTATCTTTTCTGTCTCCTCTCCCTGCAAGGCAATGAGCAACTCCAGGGCAGAAACCATCCCAAATCCCTGCACCTCTCCCTAATTTCCGTCACACCTGAGAATCATGGCACATACAATGTGCTTCACATGGAAGAGGCTGCTGTGTGCCCTGCATGCAGTAAGTACTCCAGAAAAGTGTGTTGGATGAACAAATGATGACAAAGTATTCCCAGTCTTGTGCTCTCTACTCTCTTCTCCATGTCTTACTACAAAGTTCTTGAAATATTTCCATGTCCAAATAGACATCTATGAAAGAAGATCACGATTTTCTTGCTTTCTCAAAGCACTACACAAACAGCGATTTTCTCCAGTGACATTTGTCCCCTCAATGTGCCTCAAGGTCAGTTCAGAGCAGTATTCAAAGCTTGAATACCCTTCATGGGTTGCTGCAAAAGGCCAGAAACCAGAGTTTGGATGTAAGTAACAATAGCAACCAACTACCCCCAGGTCTTTCTTCTTCGAGGATTTGCTTCTCATTCATGGGTCTGCGTATGTGCTCTAAGTCTGCTCACCTGTGCGGTTTAAGACTTTGACATTAAAATGCGCGCCTTTAGCAGGTCTTAAGCCACCACTTGCCCTTTACCCCCACGGCCCCACTCTCTCTCCTACTACTAAGTAGATCTAATGCTGTTTGATCTCATCTCCAATTCTTTGCAGTTTAAGAAGCTGTGTAGCCTTGATGTACAAGACAAATACACACTGTAGCTCTGGGCTTACAAAATCATCTATCATCATCCTGCCTTTGGACGTGACCAGTACATTGTGTGTTTCAGAGAAATTAATCTGGTGTTTAGGAGGAGAAAGGCATTTCAAAATCATTCTGCGTGCAGAACCTTCCCGCAGACCTGCAGAGGCATTTTCGACGCCTTTCGCCCCTGCTCAGCAAGCCTCAAACTTGACCTTCGAGAGGATTTCAAGGATAGTACCTTCCTCCCTTTCCCTCTCCTCTTCCAATAGCGCGCGCAGGCCTCCTTCTGGGAAACAGCTGCCCGGGACCAGAGCTCGGAGGAGTGCACGTCTAGGCGCGCGGACGCGGCGGGGAAACCGCAGGAGGCACAGGCGGCAGGCGGGGGGCGGGGGGCTCACGGTTTGAGGCGGGGGAAGAGAGGGCGGGGGGTGTTGGAGAAACAGGAGGGAGGAGGAAGATTATCTGCATATGCATGAGGCACCCAGCACTGCCCTCTTCCCCGGCAGCTGCTCGGGCGGGAGCGGAGGGAGGGGGTGCGGAGGGGAGGAAGGAGACGCCGGCGAGGCGGCAAGAGCAACTGCTAAGGCGGACGCGGGTTTGGAGAACGGAAAAGGTGATTTGCATGGCGCCTGGTGATTGGATGACAGCCGGAGGCTGGGTCTGAGAGGAGGCTGCTGAATGGTTTAACGGAGGAAATTACAGGATTCATTTGGCTAAAGAAAGCCCGAGAGGGCCCGGTCTGCGCAATACGAAGCCTGGCCGCGAGGGGGCGCGATGTCCCATCTTTGTTCCTGTTAAAGGCTCCTTTTCTCTTCTCCCCACCCCCTCCGTCCCTGCCCCCACCCCCCACACACAGACACACGCAGAAAGTGCAGAGAAACCCTGTGATCCAGTCAACTGGCTCTGCCCCGTCTATTAAGAAAGATGAACACTCCTTTCTCTTCCATCTCCTTCATGGGAGACCACTTTTCATTTCAGATTATCACATCAATAAATATTCTTCCAGGAATAAAAAAAGGCACTTTGCCAAAAGATAAGAGAATATATATGAAATGTGTGGATTATAGAGAAAGACAATACATGTAGGCAGGGGAATAGGCACACATATGTAAATACGCACATAATCACCCTGAGGACACAAAACATGGGTGGGGGGGAGCATAGCCAGACAGGACACCCGGAGAGAACACGCATCACTCACAAGGTGCTCACAGGCTGTACACACTCGCCCAAACGCTGAGGCACACACCCACTGACCAGCACACCACCACAACCACCACCGCTACAAACACATACACACACACACACACACACACACACACACACACACACACCTCGGAAAAGCTATCCAAGTAAATTCCCACGCAATGGAAACACTGCCGAGAAAATAAGAGAGAATAATTTAAATGGTTCATCCCCTCCCCCTTCAAAAAATACTCAAGCAGAATGATTCTATTTGCATAATACTAATGTACGCAGGACGCCGACAGGGGCAAAAAAAATGGCTCTATTTGAGGCACACACGAGAGAATGCGGGTATGCACACACAGACACGCACACGCACGCACGACAGTGGGCGGGACACACCCACAGCCTGTGTCCTCCGCCCACGGGCACAAGCAGAGGACAGATGCCATCAGCTGCCATCAGTACAGTTTTCCAGAAAATACTAACGTGAGAAAAACGTAAAGAAACCCACCCTGCTAAGCCACAGGAGAACCGTTAGTGGACCCAGGTTTTCTAAACACACACACACACACACACACACACACACACACACACGCACGCGCACTTGTCAGACAGGAGAGTTAGGTTCAAAGAAATAATGGATGCACAATAGATAACTGAGAGCTAGACTATGTCATCAGCTTAAACAATACTTTGAAATTACTTCAGCCTGAAGATGGCTTTCTGGGATGCTCCTGAAAAATCATACCTAAGAAAAATAAAACATTTTCATTTATTCTGCTTTTCTCTTCTTTTTTTGCTTTTCCATCTTGTTTTTTAAGACAGGGTAGAGGGAGAATCCCTCTTTCCCAAAGGAGGGTAGCCCTGTTTTTGTTTTGCGAGCTCATGAGCTTTCCAGTTGATTTCTCTGGGAGGAAGGTGCTAGGGAGAAGTCTTTCCCCGCAGCCTCCCAGCCAGACGCATCACAAAAGGCATTATTACACATTCCAAATAACAAGGGCTGTCTATATATTTACAAATCTGTTCAAATATTTAACCTCTTAACTTGCTAAATATCCCCCTCTTCTCCCTTTCTTTCTCTCTTGCACTCTCCCCTCTCCCCATTTCGGCCCTCTCTCTTCCTTTTCCCTTCTCCTTCCAAAAGAGTTGGGGACAAGAAGTGCCCTTCTGGGGTCCAAAATGTGGCTAGGGGCTCTGGGCTTTACCTGACCCTATTTGAATGCCAATTTCGTTTCAGGCAATTGCTTCTTCGCCAGCCAAAGATCGGTTTTGAATTATCACGGCTACCCCTTTTAAAGGGGAAGCTTTGATGTTGCCTCTCAGTTTTTAAACTGCCACCGGAAGGCATCTCCTAAATGGGAGGGATTGTCCTGACCCTTTGGAGTTGCAGGTGCCCCCAATCAGCGGTGTTTTCCTGCGCGTTGCACCTTCTGCCCATCAAGGGACTAATAGAGGGGCAGCTGCATGAGTGAGGACCTTCTAAAGACAGCCAGAGAGTTTCGGCAGCATTTTGGCAACCCAACCAAGGCCAGAGGTGAGGCACAAGCCTACTGCAGTAACCAATTTGGAATGCCACCGTTGAAAATCTCTCACTGTCCAAATCTTTCTTCATCAGGTTAATAAATTCAATCTGAGGGCCAATGTAGAATGTAAAGATACATAGCAGTGGGCCTTTAATGCAGTAATAGCGCTACATTAATCCAAAATCAAGTTATACTCGCTCTGATGCATAAAGGGAAAAGAAAACTTGTGCTTGGGTTTTGCGGGAAAGGCAAACAGGCTAACCCCTAAGGACACTGCTCACTCCCTACTCTCCAGGCAGGTGACATGGGTAGGACTTCACTTTGAAGGACCCATAAGCACCCTCACCCTGGTGTGTCCCAGCTTCACCCAGGACTTTGCTTGTGACACAACCTAAAGTGCCTTGAAGGAGCTTCCCACGCCATTCTGGGGTTTTTCTTTCCGGGAAGAATTGCAAGGAAAATCCAGTGCCTCTACAGTTGACACAGAAAAGTGTACTTCCTCTTGTCCCGTTTCCTCTGGCCTCAGATAATACCTTTGGCTATGTATTTGTGTCGGGGTAATGCAAACAGTGAAACTGCAGTTTGGCAAGATAATGAGAAGTGTGTCTGCATGTCATGTTTGTCCAGTTGACCATAACATTTCATCTTCCACCATCTTCAGATGTCTGTGCTTCTCTGAGGCAAACTACCCACCAATGGCCAGAGAGCACTTTAGGAAAACCAGCGCTCTCCTCAGATCCTAGCCCTTAGCACACTCAATTTGGTGTGCAAGAACCCCTCGCCCCCGGGTATCTGCCAGGCTCTGACTTTCCCAGAGGTGCTGAAACGCGCCTTTCTGGGCGATAATGGCATTTGCTCAGCTGTCGGGGCTGGCATGCCGCGCCACGAGTGCTTAGAGCAGCCCAAACCTTGGGCAAGGGGAAGTAGGGAAGAGGGAGTAGCTAACATACATGTTGAAAGAGGTTTCCTAAAAACTTTTACAGATGCCAAGTAAGAGAAGAAAGACGAAGTGAGTTAAAAAAAAAATAATAATAAAAGTATGTTTACTCTTGGTGCTCACGCCAGACCCGGAGGAAAACGTTGGCACTGGATTGTTATGCGATGTATTCTGTAAAATGCCATCTATTTGCATGACTGCGTGATGGTCAGGACATTTCTCTTCTATTGCACAAACCCCTTAGGAAAACTGCGGGCAGTTTAAGAGTTTTCTAGTTTTTCCTGATCGGAAAAGATATTCATCCGGAGACATTATCTAAATTTGCGCAAGAATGAAGGCTGCTTGTCATGCGTCCTTCGTCTCCCGTAATACGTGCCACCCAATTAGAAGCAATTTAAGCAATCAAGGCCGTTATAAGGGAAGGGGGTGTTAAAAATAGGTTTTCTATAGCCTCAGAACTCTAATTCGGAAGAAAATCTAAAATTACACATGTATCATTTCTTTATATAAAATAAATATATAATCCAAGTGTCTCCTGTTCGCTCTTCTTTTTTCCTCCACGCTCCCTCCCCCATCGCCTGCCTTCCTTCTGGGAATTTACAACAGAAGTGAAATGTAAAGCTCTGATAAAGCAGAGACTAGAGTCCCTAAAAAGTCTTTGAGACCAACGCGAGGTTGAGGGTGGGGCTTGGCCCAGCTCTTCCTGAGCTTCCCGCTCCTGTATTAAGAGCCCTTGACAGTGGTTGCTATCTGATTTCCATCCGTGATGAGCAGGAAAATCTCAGAAGTAATGCCCAGATATCGAAGGACCCCCATTCCTGGAATCTAGTTGTATGACCTCCCCGGGCCCCTAGCGGGGGAGGCGGGGAGAGGTCAAGGATGGCCGACTAAGGCCGTGGACTCTGGTCCCTCGAGGGAAGTCAGGATAGCTGCCGACACATACGTTCACCTTGGAGGTTAGGGGTACAGAAAAAGGGCAAAGAGACTATGTTGGGGGCGAAAGAGGTAAATAAAAGCAGGTGCATGTTTCCAAACAGAACGGGAAAAGAAGAAATCAAAAAAACTAAAGCACAGCAAAAAATAGACCCCAAGCAATGTTCTCTAGCAAAAAACAAGAATGCAAAACTCGGGGGCGCCACTTCTCACCATTTCCTAAGTTCCCACTGGGCAAGCGCCAGCGGGGCAGGCCTGGAAAAGAGGCTGAGGGCCAAAATGACTGACTCCCCAGCTTATTCCCTTACCCACCGAGCCTGCCCCTTCCAGCACAGCTATTTAAGAAAGAATTTTATCCTCCCCAGCTTTCCTCGGAAAGCAAAGCAAGCCGGTCCGGAAATGGACAGAAGTAAAGTTGGCAGAACTTTTAGGAAGCGAAAGGCCAGTCCCTCTGCTTCCTGCGGGCGCCAGATCCTGAGCCTTCAATGCGTTTGGCCACGAGGGCCAAAGTTCTCTGGAAGTGAGTTTGTGCTTAAAGCTCACCTGAACCCTGAAAGCCCTGGCAGACAGGGAGAGGGGGGAGGAGTCTGCACTGACCCGAGCTCCGGGCCCAGAGTGGCAGAGTGCACATCGAGGGAGGCCAGGAAGTTGTCCCTGCGCTCCAGGAACAGACACCCGCTGACTCCAGGGGACTCACAGCCTCCAGAATGGGAATTAATCACCTGGCAGTAACCCCCTTCAGAACTCAGTCTTCTGGAAGGAGCTTAAGGTCAAAACAACATTCCTTTCCCAAAGCTTCTAAGGGTAGACCATGAGTGCATGAGTACGGAAGTGGGGACACTTGTCTCAGATGTACCACTGGGTTTAAAGACAATAGCAGTTCCAGAGGAGACCGCAATGCCTCCACAGGGCAAGCTGACTATCAACGTCTGGGTGTCTCAGAATGTGAGCCCCAGACCAACTGCCAGGCAGGGAGAGCAGATGCCAGGGCCCCTCTCCACCCTCCGGTGATTCTTTACAGAAGGTTCTCATACACAGCTACAATAATATTCCAATGTTAAAATCCTTCCTAATAGCACCTAATTTATTTCCTATTTGTTCTGCTTGTTTGTGTCTGATTCGTGAACTGAAACCATTTGATTTTTAACAAATTGATCGATTTAACAATTCAAGAAGTATTTATTTTCAAATAATCTTCCCTGGAAAACAGTGTTCAATTTCTTCTTGATTTTAAAGCTTCATGAAAAGTAATTGCTTCCAGAATTCTTTGAAAAAATATACTGTATTTTTACACAACTGTGCTAAAAATAGATGACATTTAAAACACAAATAGATATTAAAAACATTTATCCTAATAAGGTTTTGATTTAATAAATACAGATGTAAGCATTTCTGAATTTAATTCTTCCTCTTGCTACATAATGCCCTAATATGTTGGAGTACAAATCAGAATAGATATTATTGACAAACAACAGTACACTTTTATTTTTGTTTTAATTTTTTTTAATGTTATTTATTTTTGAGAGAGAGAGAGCATGAGCAGGCTAAGGGCAGAGAGAGTGGGAGAAAGAGGATCTGAAGCAGGCTCTGTGCTCGAGAGCAGAGGCCTGAAGAAGGGCTTGAACTCAAGAACCGTGAGATCATGACCTGAACTGAAGAAGGACGTCTAACCGACTGAGCCACACAGGAGCCCCAACAATACACTTTTAAAAGTTAAATTTGTTCTTTAAATCTACTCTCTTCATATTGCAGTTTGAAAGTTTAGTACACACAGATAGTCTTTTCTCCTTCCTGGGTCTCAGCTTTGTTAATTTTGGGGATTGAACTAAATAATCTACAGTTCAAAAATTATAGTTTTATAAAATATTTGACTTCCATGTATTTTGCAGTTACATAAAGACAGTATTAATATCAAAATAAACATTTTCCTGGCTACTTTGTACAAGTAGTCTGTGTTTGTCTATATAATACTCTGTTTTAACTCTCTGGGAGGATTCCTGATTTGATCTATTGCCCCATAACAATCCAAGGGAATACAGGAAGGATTATAAAGAATTGTGTATCTTGATACATAGATCCACTTTTCTGTAAATGGGGTCATATCTCACTAGATTCCCAAAGAGATTCATGATTCAAAACAGTTTATGAACCAAAGATCTATCCTGGAAGCATTCATAGGCAAAAACACAACAAACCCAGCAATACTTGCATTGGCATTCCTTTGCATGGATAAAAGGTTTAGTTCTTAAAGTAATTTAAGGGCACTGAATGCTATGTGAACTTCTACAATAGCACTCCATCTAGTTGTAGAAAATGAAAATCTCAGGAATGGTGTTATCCATAAGAATTTTATGACCCTAAAAAGAGCTTAAATTTTTCCTCCAGCCATTATTGAAGTTGGTGAATTAATACCTTGGATAATTTTATAACTTTCTCTGGAAGACAGCTAGTTCATTTCAGTGATTATAAGAATCAAGAACTATGTGGAGAATATGCTCTCTGATAGTGTCCTTGAAGTTGTCTTTTTCTCCAGTAATAATCTTTTCTCAGTTCTCTTCTTCCTCTCCCCTCAGTTCCTCTTCTAGTCCCAATACCCAGTCCCCACTTTGGCCCATTCTTCCAGGTTGACCTGAGTTTATTTAGTCTAAGCAACATTTTCAACAATCAGCAGCAGCAGATTACAATGAACATTTTTTTTTTTTCAGTTTGGCCCAAGTCTATGAAATTAATTTCCATTTCAACAATCACAAGACTTCCCTTGGAAATATCAGTGACTGCACAAGCCATAGACAGATCAAGTGGAGGTGCTCAATCATCTGAATGGGGTTGGGTTATGTTTTCAATTGGAACAAGGTATTAAGTGATTAAATTGTGCCAGCAGTCATAGCACTTTTATCAAGCCCTTTTCTATCCAAGCAGGCACAAGGATAGTCAATCCCTGGTTCTGAAAGTCTCCAAGGAAAACTTGGAATGCTTTAAGAAACCATGTTTGCAATTAAAGCACTGGCATTTTTCTTCCCATCACAGAATAAAGGCTAAATACCATTTTGGAAACTTTACCTTTCTTTTTATTTCAATAAGCTGCTTAAGATCCTCTTGCATTCATTGACAGGATTTTTGGCCCCATTCTGCTGCACTAGCCCACAACCATTTAATTATTAAATGTTAACAGATTACAAGTGACTTAACAGAGACACATTCAGAATTCCAGATATCATTATCTTAATTCCTACCGCAGCTAGCACTCATACAATACGGAAGATCAAATACCAATATGGGCACCATATTTTGCCCGCCTGTTTGTAGACAGAGTTAGAACATTGGCATGTCTTTACCTTATTCCTATCAGCATACCTGGCACAAAGATGGGAGAATGAGTTAATTAATAAATGAATGAACAAATATGCAGGGTGCTCAGTGTCTATTAGACTATTTGAATCACTGGAGAAGTGGCAGCTTTTTAGTGGTTCCTAGGATAGTTCCTAGAAGTGCTTTTAAATGAAAAATACAAAATGAACATAATAAAATACTAAATACATATCATAAATCTGAAATAAAATTAAGCAGTCCATTATCATAAAATTCTTTTTAAAACTCTTCCAACTGCTGGAAATAGGAGAAGTAAAAATGAAACTTCCTCGGTAAGGCCAAGAGATTATTGTGTCAGGCATCGTTCCGAGTGTTTTGTGTGAATTCTCTCATTCAATCTCCCAGGAAAACTCTGAGACATGGACTAGTATGACCATTTTACAGGTGAGGAGACAGAGGCAAGAGATGCCGATAACTGAGTGTATATGGTGGAGCCAAAGTTCAAATAGAGACAGTCTGGTTCTAGACAGAACTCTTAGCCACTTAGGGGGTATTTCACACAAAACAGTGTTCAGTTGATGGTCACATAATTTGTTGAAAGAAGTGTAGGAACAATGGAATTAAAGAAATATTCAGAAAAATAACAGGTGCTTCAGAGAATCCAAAGATCCCACTCCTATTTCTCATGGCAAATAAACAGGCAGCACAGCATGAACTGCAGAGTCAGCTGAGCTGGGTTAACGTCTCCAAGTCCTCATTTTTGAGCTGGGAGACCTTGGGCCAGGTACCTAACCTCTCTGAGATTCAGTTCTTCAACTGTAAATTGGCAATAAAAATACTAACCTCAGGGAATTGTAATGATTAAATATAATGGATACACAGTACTTCATATAAAATAAATATCAGTTATTATGTGTGACATAGATTACAGGATTGAATTGGATCCTAATTGAAGCATTGCCTCTATTTTCAAGTGAAATGCCAATATTCTATTCTAGCTACTTCCACAACATTCCTACCATTTTTCCCAATCTGATGTCTTCAGACATTGTATCTGCCACACTTAATATGAAATCAAAGTTATATTCTTTGTATTTCAGAGATAAACTTGCAAACAATCTCCCTGCACCCACTACAAGTACTGTCTCGGAAGCATTAAGACATCTTCATCTTCCTTCATCTGGACAAGGCCTGGAATATGAGGAAGGTGTGTACAAGGGCATAAGGGAGCTTGAAATGAGGAGACAAGACTTTTATTTATTTATTTATTTATTTATTTATTTGTTTTTCATTCATTCATTCATTCATTCATTTTGTGGGCTTCATGCCCAGCACAGAGCCCAATGTGGGGCTTGGACTCACAACCTTGAGGTCAAGACCTAAGCTGAGATCAAAAGCTGGACACTTAACTGACTGAACTACCCAGATGCCTCAAGGACACAGTCTGTTTAATCTGGTCATTAATTTCCCTGTAAGAAGAGCTCTCTCTGCTCTTAATATATATTTTTAAATTATATATTAGTTATATATATTTAATTATATGTTTTAAAACAATTTTTTTAATGTTTATTTATTTTTGAGACAATGCAAGAGACAGAGTGCAAGCAGCGGAGGCGCAGAGAGAGGGAGACACAGAATCCTAAGTGGGCTTCAGGCTCTGAGCTGTCAGCCTGGAACCTGACCCAGGGCTGGAACTCACGAACCATGAGATCATGACCTGAGCTGAAGTCGGACGCTTAACCGACTGAGCCACTCAGGTGCCCCAGTTATATAATTATTTTTAATTTTTATCAAGGTAAAGGATATATATGGTTTTAAAAAAATAACATAGAGGGGCCCCTGGGTGGCTTAGTCGGTTGAGTGTCCAACTTCGGCTCAGGTCATGATCTCACAGTTCGTGGGTTCGAGTCCCACATCGGGCTCTGTGCTGACAGCTCAGAGCCTGGAGCCTGCTTCAGATTCCGTGTCTCCTTCTCTCTCTGCCCCTCCCCACTCACGCTTTGTCTCACTCTGTTTCTCAAAAATAAATAAATGTAAAAAAATAACATAGATTGACTTACAATGAAAAGGCACAGAGTCCTGTCCTTTCTTCACTTCCATTATAGCCCCTCATGAAGAATCATTTTAAATGTTTTCAATTGTTTCTAATTTTTTTCTGGTGATTACTATCATATTGCTAAATATTATATTTATACATCTACTTTTTTCTTTTTTTTTTTACGTAATTTTTTTTTTAAGTTTATTTATTTTTGAGACAGAGAGAGAGCATGAACGGGGGAGGGGCAGAGAGAGAGGGAGACACAGAATCAGAAGCAGGCTCCAGGCTCTGAGCCATCAGCCCAGAGCCCCACGCGGGGCTCGAACTCACGGACCCCGAGATCGTGACCTGAGCTGAAGGCGGACGCTTAACCGACTGAGCCACCCAGGCGCCCCTACATCTACTTTTTTATTAATTTTGGCCACTGTCATTAACTTCCTTCCACTGGAAATGCAGATATAGGTTACCTGTACCACTTCCCATACATTTTCCCGATATAGTTGCATCACCATTTTTTACTTTCTACATTGTCTTTTTAATTTTAAATAATATATTTTACATGTATTTCTTGATGAAACAACCTCAGATACTATCTTTTGATATCCCATTTTAGCTCTCCTCTCATCTCTCACCACTGAAATTGTATTTTCTGTATTTTGTGTTTACCTTAGCAAATTTGATGACATTACATTCTCCTTTTAAAATTCATAAAATTAAGTTTATGTATTTTTATAAATATAAAATTGAAAATCAATAAAGTTTTACAATTATAACAATGTAAATATATATATATATATATTTTTTTTTTTAAATGTTTCTTTTTGAGAGAGAGATGGAATGCAAGCAGGGGAAGGGCAGAGAGAGAGAGAGGGAGACACAGAATCCTAAGCAGGCTCCAGGCTTCAAGCTGTTACCAAAGAGCCTGACACAGGGCTCAAACTCACAACCCTGAGATCATGACCTGAGCTGAAGTCAGACACTTAACCAACTAAGCCACCCAGGTGCTCCATGACAATTTAAATATTATTTATTGAACAACCATAATATTTTCTCTTATACAGCCTTTTGCTTTTCCTGGAGTTTCCTATTGCCTTCTTTCCTTGAATTCTCTGCCTTTGTTGCTTCCGTAAGTTTTGATGGTATCAACCTTTGAAATCTATTTGTCTAAAACCTCCCCCCATGAGCTTTTCCTTTTCTGCTTCAATCTTGACAGATTTCTCTTCAAGGTGTGTCTACAACTGATAGGCTGAGACATGCCTTCATTACTTTCCTGGGTTGTAGACAATATTTTCTGCATGGAACTCATATCATTCTTTTTTGTGTCACTTTCCCTACTTACCCCATTTGGCTCATGTAAACTTTTATACTGGTCACAGAGGAGACAATTTTTCTGAGTCCTTTCTTGTTTAAATAGTATTTATTCAATTGCACATATTATTGATAATTTGGCTGGGTAAAGAATTCTAGGTTTAAAATATTTTCCTTCAGAAAATTTAAGACATTGATCCAGTATCTTTTGCTATGGCTGATGTAAAGACTGATTATATCTGATTCTTTTCCTGTTGTAAAAGTTCAAGTGCCCCTCCCTGCCCAGTAAACATTTAGTCTTCTCTTTATTCTTACTGTTCTGTACATGTAAATGATGTATCGAAAGTGGGTCTGCATATTTTCATTGTTCTGAGCATTGAATGAATACTTTCAATCAAATTACTCATGGCCTTCAACCCTAGTTGCTCTCTTTAGTTGTCTTTTTCTTTTCTTTTAGAGAGAGATTGTGTGTGTGGTTTTGCGGGGGGGAGGTGCAGGGAGAAAGAGAGAGGGTGAGAGAGAAAGAGAGTGCTCAGTGCAGAGCCTGACACATGGCTCAACGGCACGAGCCTGGAGCCTACTTTGGATTCTGTATCTCCCTCTCTGCCCTCCCCTGCTCTCTCTCTCTCAAAAATAAATAAGCATTAAAAAAAAATTTTTTTTAAGACTAATTCTTTCTCTTTTACATGTCCATTATATTTTCCATTTATTTTTCCACTTGTTTTACTTCTTTAGAAATTTACTTAATTTGATTCTTCAATCATTCAATTGTATTTTTTTAGTCTGATAATCATATTTTTAAATGCAAGGAGCACTTACTTCATACATAATCTTTTTTTTCCATAGCATTTCATCCTTTTTTTTTTTTTTTTTTAACTGATGTATTATGCTTTCTAATCTTTCTGTGGTATGGATTAGAACTTTTAAGGATTTTTTTCTGTTGTTGTTCCTCAACTATTTCCTTCAAGGTTCTGTCATCTCTGTGTCTATTTCTCTTTTTTTTATGACTTTTTTGGGGCCTTTCTCATTCATAGTGCTGAATCTCCTCAAATGATTAAGATGCTTAGTATGTGTTTATAAATAGGAAATAGTAAAATGGCTGTTTGCTCTCTGAACATGAGTAGGGTCTTATTTACAGGCAGTTCAATTAATAAAATGTGACTAGGAAACTGGTCATTTTATTGAAGGACACACGCTTGCCATAATTCACAGGTCTTTGTTCTGGAATATCAATGCCTGCACAAACTTCCCTGGACCCACTTTGACAATTTCTCTAGAGAAGGCCTTCCATTATGTTGGAAAATGATACAATTGTCTATACTCTATACACTGGAGTGGGGCACTGAGAGTTTCACATATAATCAACTAAATGCCTGTTTTTAGTCACACATCTTACCCCCATCCTCTTTCACACCTACTTCTGAGTCTTCCAGGGTTCTACAGGGCAGTCTGGATCCCTCTCTGCTTGTAGTCACCTCTGCATATACTCTGGGTAGTGACTGCTTCCTACCTGGCTCATTAGTTGCCACTCCTCCATCTATTTTTCAGCTTCCAGAACTTTTACAAAATCTCTCTTTTGTAGTTAGATTCTCCTTATGTTCTTTTATGTTATTTAAAGATGGTTTTCTATAACTTATTAATGTTTTAGGGTCAGATTGCCATGTTGAATCAGAAGCTTATGTTTAAAAAAAATTTAAAAACCTTTTTATATTGTTCATACTTTACTTATTTCATACATCTGAGTTATTGCTTTTTATTGGCATTTTGTAATCAATCATGAACCTGAGTTTAATTGACAGTATAAATTAGATAGTTGGTAGGAAGGCACTATCTTTGATGATTTGAATGACCAAACATAACTCTTTCTTTGGCAAGTGTGTTTCAAAATGTGAAATGGATTTAAAATGTTTATTTCCAGGGGGTCCTATGTTAGTGTTAACAGCAATCTTGGATTTTTTTTTAAGTTTATTTTTTTATTTTGAGAGACAGAGACAGCATGAGTGGGGGAACAGCAGAGAGAGAGAGTATCCCAAGTAGGCTCCGTGCTGCCAGCACAGAGCCTGATGAGGGGCTCAAACTCACAAACCATAAAATCATGATCTCAGTTGATACCAAGAGTTGGACCTGAGCTACTCAGGTGCCCCAAGACAATCTTGGATTTTTTGATATTTATTTATACCACATATTTTTTCAAAAGCTACTTCAATAAAGTAGAAAATCCTATTTGTAGCAAAAGCATACACACCAACAGTTGGCATTCCATTAGTTGTAAGTTTGCTTACCAACACAGATCTTTCCTCAAAAGTACCTTCAGTATCATCACAGTGGTCACACCGTTGAACTTAATACTGTAAATGATATACCTTCTTTGACCCTCACTTATCTATTCATCCTACAGTTCATCTCCAAAGGGTCTGTGGCCAGGTCTTTCACCACTGTACCTCCAGTGCCTAGCACAGCTCTTGCACCTTGTGGTCAGTTGATAAACATGCACTGAGTAAACACTGAATGAACTGTGTCCAAACAAGGTTCTGAAACTGACAATCAGGTTTGGGAAATTAGATGTAGTAAGATGTATTAGGAATAAGAGTCTGCAGTGTGTGATAAATGTCGCAGGGGTCACCTGTGCAAGTGCTATAATAGACGTTTAAAGGAGGGAAAGATTGCTTTAAGCCAGGATGATTATAATATCCAGTGGAAAATGAGGAATAGGATTTTGATAGGGAGAAATGAGAAGGGCAGAGCTTTCCGGGGCATTAAAGGGTTTAAGTCAAAATAATATCCAGCTTATAAAATGTTTGTACTCATTCAGTGTATTTAACTTAAAAACAAAGCCTGACTTACAGAATGAAAAAGTAACAGTTTCATAAGCACTGAAGGCAAATCAGGCTTTGTTTCTTACACCAACTGTATACCGATAATGAATGGATATTTAGATATTATCATCTTGGTATACAAAACCACATCCTTTTTTAAAAAAATATTTGTTTATTATTATTATTATGCTTAATTTAATTTTATTTTAATTTACATCCAAATTAGTCAGCATATAGTGAAACAATGATTTCAGGAGTCGATTCCTTAGTGCCCCTTACCCATTTAGCCCATCCCCCCACCCACAACCCCTCCAGCCACCCTGTTTGTTCTCCATATTTATGAGTCTCTTCTGTTTTGTCCCCCTCCCTGTTTTTATATTATTTTTGTTTCCCTTCCCTTATGTTCATCTGTTTTGACTCTTAAAGTTCTTATATGACTGAAGTCATATGATTTTTGTCTTTCTCTAATTTCACTTAGCATAATACCCTCCAGTTCCATCCATGTAGTTGCAAATGGCAAGATTTCATTCTTTTTGATTGCCGAGTAATACTCCATTGTATGTGTATGTATATATCTATATCTATATCTATCTATCTATATCTATATATATATATCACATCTTCTTTATCCATTCATCCATTGATGGACATTTGGGCTCTTTCCATACTTTGGCTATTGTTAGTGCTGCTGTAAACATGGGGTGCATGTGTCCCTTCGAAACAGTACACCTGTATCCCTTGGATAAATGCCTAGTAGTGCAATTGCTGGGTCGTAGGGTAGTTCTATTTTTAGTTTTTTTTTTTTTTTTTTTTTTTTGGAACTTCATACTGTTTTCCAGAGTGGCTGCCCCAGCTTGCATTCCCATGTTTGCTTTTTAATGTTTATTTTTGAGAGAGAGACAGAGACAGAGACAGAGCGTGAGTGGGCAAGGCATAGAGAGAGAGGGAGCCACAGAATCTGAAGCAGGCTCCAGGCTCTGAGTTGTCAGCACAGAGACTGATGTGGGGCTCGAACCCAGAAACTGAGAGATCATGACCTGAGCTGAAGTCAGACGCTTAACCAACTGAGTCACCCAAGAGCCCTACAAAACCACATTCTTGAGCCAACGTTAAAGAGTTTCACACCAGGTGTCCGGGGTGGTTCAGTTGGTTAAGTGTCCCACTCTTGATTTAGTTCAGGTCATGATCTGTTTGTGGGTTTGAGCCCCATGTCAGGCTCTGCCCTGTCAGCGTGGAACCTGCTTGGGGTTCTCTCTTTCCTTCCCTCTCCCTGCCCTTCCCCCGCTTGTGCTCACTCTCTCAAAAATAAATTTAAAAAACAAGCAAAAACCCAAAAAGCATGCATTACCAAAAAAAAAAAAAAAAAAAAAGAGTTTCATGCCATATCTTCTTGGCTTTGGAGCTGAATTAAAATATAATACTAATTTACTATGCAAATGTCCCTTACTTGGGTTGATTGTCGCCTAGTTAGTAAGAATAAATATATTTCATTCTTGATTATGTTACTAAGTTTTGGCAATTTCCATCTGCAGTTCTTAGATCTTCTTGATGAAAACAGAATGTCTGAATATTTTAATGTTCTGTTTACAAATATCCAGGTGCTCACACTCTAATCAAATAAACCACAAAGTGGATCAGGTAGACCTAAATGAATTTGGCTGAAATTCCCCAGCAGAGCACAACTAGGGGCAGACAGGTTCTGACACTAAGGGTGGGCTGGGGCACATCCTTGGAAGAGTTTTATCTGGGGCACCCTCTAAACAGAGTTGAGAGTCGTCGATTCCAATTTTCCTGATAAGAGAAAACAATACCTCAAAAAAGACAACGATACACATGACTATTTAGAGAAAAAAATGTAATTGAGTAAAGAAAAGGAGGAAATAATGATAACAGATGATAAAATGGTAATAATAGTCAAACACTCTAAGTTCTTTACATGTATTAGGTCACTTAGGAGAAAAGAGAAGAAGGAAGGTGGGGGAATAAGTTTATTTTTCTAGAAAGTTCTGATCTTAAAATGACATACAATTTTTCCACTGTGGTCCTTGAGGAAGTATGATGAATTGGAACCTCTACCTTAACATACTGTGGCTCTGACATCTTGGATCTTGTCAGAAATCAGTTTTGCTTCATTATTTTAGTTGATAAAAGAGGGATTCACAGAGGTACTCACTGGAAATACCACCAAGACAGCCAGATGAGGAGAAATGCTTAGTGCCTTTAAATTTGGGGATGATGGGCACTCAAATGAACTATTTAAATCTCAATGCAAATTCTAGATTTCTCATGCATAAAAACTAGAGTATCATGTTGTTTTTAAAATTTATTTATAAGCTATATTCTAACAAGTCCTCTTCTAAAAGGACACATCATGCTTTTAAATAGGAATGAGCTAAAGCACAGTGCTAAAAACACACTGGTTAGAAAAGAGTCTTGCAAACGTGGCTTCTAACCTCATCTCTGGCAAGAATCATCTGTGTGTGAGGTAACAAAATAGACCATGGTTTTCTGGACACCTAATGTTGCCAGAAACTCACAAACTAGAGACCTGCTGAATGCCACCACCACCTACAGCCCACCAACGCAACTGGTTGTGTCTTTGAACTGACTTTTATGCATTTAGCTTTGTTCTGATTTAAGATTTCCTTCTCCTTAATGAACTAGCTAAGCTCTACAACTCTAGTTCTAAAGAACTGAAATGTGCCATTTACAGCCAACACATGGGGGAGGCATGTACTATTCAGGACATCTCAGGGGTGTAAATCAATTTTAAAAGGTAGAATTATACATGTGCTTTAGTGGAACCCCACATTACAAATCAATATTTAAAACATGGCCATTTTAAATTTCAATGACTGTGCCTTATTTTTCTTATTTTACACAAGCAGGACTTACTGGTGCTTTAAAACATGCAAATCAAAGTCCAACAAAATAATGCAAGCTAATGGCAAAGCAGAAAGAAATCTTTAAAACCCACTTTTATAAAGTTTTGGCCTCTCTTAAAAGCACCGACTTTTTAAACATTAGTCTCTGTGTGTCTCAAAGGGACTAAAAGGTCACTTTCTAATTTTGCACTCTCTAAGCCACCTTGCCTACATCTATGCCACTTATTTTCCACTCCCTATAGGCCTACACCCATCCGGACACTAAATCAAGCGACCAAAAGTCTAGTAGTTTTTTAGACCTACAGTCTTTACATTCTGGTAAAGCCATATAACAACAGAAGGCTGCTTTGGAGTTAGCAGCATTGCTAAAACCACACCCACATGGGAGCACTGCTTTTGTGGCATGCAGGTCTCCAGAACAGAAGTAGGGCTGTCTCTGGGCAGGAACACAGAGCCCCTGCGTGTAAAGGAGCAACACCTGGAAAGATTATGAGAGAGTCTGCAGACTGTGTACAGTACTAAAAGCTCGGCTGAATCCTTCCACTGCTGCTCTAGTCAGTAACAAATTGAAGCACTTTATAAAATTTGTAGCTCTTCAATAATTTTGAATCATTTTAAAGTGCTCATGCTCCAAACCATAACGTCTTTCTTAACCACTGCAAACGTATAAAAGGCGCATCATCAAAATGACGGTAATCAACTCCTTCAATTTGAGGTGTGAAATTGTTCTGTGTTTTTTCTCCTTGTTTCTGTTGTTCACCAAATACAAAAAAAAAAAAAAAAAATGGTCATAAGGACACAGTGTGCAAAATCTTCATTTTTCAAAAGCACCAAGTGATCAAAATCCTAAAAAAATTCTCAGATGAAGAAATATTTGATTTTAGATAAGATACCCCAAGGTAGGTGTGTATGTTACATCTGTCCAGGATCCTAACTGAACTGAAAGAAGCCACTCATAGGTATAAAAATTGCTGATGCAAGTCTTTGGAAATGCCCTTGAAATAGTATGTACCAGGTTCCCAAGAAAAGGAAGGGAAGGGAAGGCAAAGGAGGAGAACTATGTACTTTACAGTGTGTGAGTTTCCTTTTGAGTTAAAATAAATTTCCTATGGCTTAAACTATTAACTGAAGAGCACTAAAATATTGTCATGTTGACACAATTTTCTAATCTGCTTTTTTCTTTAAATTACTGAATCAATCCCATTCAGATTAGGTCCTTTCAGGTAATGAATATCAACCCTGGTTCAAACTTGTTTACAACCAAACCAAATAAAACTACACATCAGGTTCTAAATGGAGGTATTCAATGATGTAATGATATCTCTCATTTCCTGGGATGGCTGGAAATTATCTCAGAAATCTCTGTCCAGTTTTAGTACAACTCAAATTTAGTTCACTTGAAAGCATTCATAAAAATGAATATATCCTTATAAATTTGAGGCTGGGTGGCACACAACTCTTCTCACAGCCCTAGCTCACCTTAGTTGGTAGAACCAGTCAACACAGCCCCACCTAACTGCAAAAGAATTGAGTGTTATGAGGGAACATTCACATATTTGGTAAGCAGTAAATATCTTTCTCAAGGGT
The DNA here is from genome assembly GCF_018350215.1 of Panthera leo. Taxonomy (NCBI): domain Eukaryota; kingdom Metazoa; phylum Chordata; class Mammalia; order Carnivora; family Felidae; genus Panthera; species Panthera leo. Next base: position 150,622,368 of record NC_056679.1, read on the forward strand.
TCTACCCAAAACAGAGTAGTGCACCCCACTAAGTTTTAAAATCCTATCATGTATTCATACAAAGCTTACTCTCAAGTCTAAAGTAATTTTTCAAGCATAGAATGAGTTGAAACTTATTTATTTCCCCTTCCTATATTTGATGGTGGAACTAGGAGATTTTTTCTCCTCTAAACTCAGGGCAGAACAGGGCACAAGGAAGCTCATATGGAGTCCCATTGTGCAGTGGACTGAATGTTTGTCCCCATGAAATTCATATGTTGAAATCCTAAACTCCAACATGATAATATTAGAAGGTGGGGCCATTAGGAAATTAAGTCAGAGATGGGATGGAGCCCGCCTAAATGGATTTGTGCCCTTTTAAAAGAGACCCCAGAGATCTCCCCCTGCCCCTCTTTCCATCACAAGAGGGCACAGTCAGAAGATAGGTATCTGCAACCGAAAAGAGGGCCCTCACTGAGGGCCATCATCAGAGCTCAACCAGGCTGGCACTCTGACCTTAAACTTTTAGCCTCTAGAAGGATGAAGAATAAATTTCTGTTGTTTATATATAAGTCACCTACTCATGATATTGTTATAGCAGCCTAAAAGGACTGAGACACAGAGGGAAAGAAACAACTCTAGCTAAAGACTTTGCTATCTTCCCAGTGCAGGTGGGCCACTGTACAAACCACCAGTGAAGGAGGATGGATCTGTTCTTATAGCCTGTTGGCCTAGAGAAAACGTGGCCCTTCCTTGTCCATCAGGGAGAGACAGCCCTGAATCCCTCTCTGTTTACGAGCCTGCTGAGTATAGCCCTGACTGTTAGCTAGAAGCTGACTTGCCTAAGCCCAAACAATCTACCATTCCTATGAAAACATATAGCTAAAAAGCTAATAACACGCATTTCATATATGGCATTGGGGCCTTAATTTAAATACTGATAGTCCAATTGCTTCAGACAGCTTTGTATTTAAGGCTTACATACTTCAATTAATTCAAGGGACATTTCAATGACAGAAGAAAGTCTCCTTACAAAGCAGCATTTGGTTTTGGGTCTCAGTACCCAAAATAGGATCAACAGGGGATCAACAAAATAGGATCAACAGTTGATCAATAGGATCAACTTGGTAAGTACCAAGTCAAAAATTTGTGTAATTTTTCTTGATCAAAAAGAAAGCATTGATTTTACAAGGCTAACCCACTCGATGGAGAATAGAGTGAGGTAGTCAAACTGTTCTGTGTGAGTTTCCATGTGAATTAGCGTGAACCTAAGAATGTATCAGAAAACAACTATTAAACAAACTGCTAAGAGCTCCAGGGGTTCTCAACTAGGGGAAGGTGGCCTTCCTACAAGGCAGCTGGAAATGTGTAAAAGTGCTTTGTTTTTGCTTTTTAGTTATCCCATTTTTAAGTGGGGGGCCTCAGGTGGCAATAGTGAATGTAGAGTGAGGGATACAAAATACCTTGGTGTATGTGACAATCCTAAAATAAAGCATTTCTTTCCTGCCAAAAAGACCAAGTGAGAAATACTGAGCTAAACAAATACAAAAAACTTACGATAAAGGTAAAAAAGCATTGACTCTTTATATTCCTCTTCCAATGAAGCAGAGCCCTCCCTATCATATACCCAGAGAAATGCAGATTAGCCTTGGAAAGGAGATAAAACACATCAAGAGGCTGGATGAACTTGAAACACAGGTGAGTAACATGTCAAGTGCGTTTTTATTCAGACATTTAAAAGGTACTCTTTGATCCCCTCCCCTTCCTGAACAATGCTGAACTTAAAGGCTTTAGGTGGCCATCCATGGTGGGGAAGGTGGCACTGCTATGGTTATCAACGAACGTAGATGGAATGTGAAAATAAACATCACTGTCAGAGTGTCTGCATGTTCACACAAGTGTGTGTGCATGTGTATGTGCACTTACACTCCTCTATCCCATGGCTCTGTCCTCTGAGAAAGTCTGGGAACAAGGACGATCCAACAGCCATATACACCTGAATGCTAAATTCATGGTTTCTAAATACCATTCTTCACTACAAGAAACTCAAGTTTCTTAGAGAAATAATTGATTCCAGAAGAGGGAAAGTGCAAGATAAGTCTGGAATGCCTGGCTGTGCCAGAAAGTAAGGAAGATCTCAGAGAACAATGGAGACATGTCCAAAGGTCATAAAAGCAAGCTTGAAGGAACTTGCACTGGCAGTGGGACAATGTGAGCATCAAAATAAATGATGATAGTAACAGGGGCACCTGGGTGGCTCAGTCAGTTGAGTGTCAGACTCTTGACTTTGGCTCAGGTCATGATCTCACAGTTTGGTTGGTGGGTTCGAGCCCCACATCGGGCTTTGCACTGACAGTACAGAACCTGCTTGAGATTCTCTCTCTCTGCCCATCCCCAACGCGTGCACACACACTCTCTCTCTCTCAAAATAAATAAACTTTAAAAAATGATAGTAACAGATAATGACTCATTAATAAACAGTAGTCCATATGATTTAAATGAATTCTAAGTTTGGTGAGGACCAAGATACATGTTTTTCAAAGTACCTCTCCACAGAATACTTATTACAAAGGGATAAGAAGACATCTTTATAGTGGCAGACATCCCCTTCACCAAGGGGCTAAAGTGAACATCATCAACTGTGTGCCAGCCAATAGGCTACAATGAGAAAAGCAAGACATCACTTCTGTGATAATTCTAAAGTTGAATAACCTGAATTTACTCATAAAGGAACATCAGAGAAATCCAAACTAAGGGTCATCCTATAAAATAACTGGCCTAAAATCTTCAAAATGGTTAAGGCCATGAAAACCAAGATAAGATTGAAAAGCTACTTCAGACTGAAGGGCCTAACAACTAAATTCAGGGAGTCAAATTCTAGATTACATAAAGGATATTATTGAGAAAATTGGCCAAACCTGACTATGGTTTAAAATTTAGATGGAAGTCGTATCAATATCAAATTTCTGGTTTTGCTGGTTGTACTGTGATTATACAGAAGAATGTCTTTGGCAAGAAAACACTATAGGATTAGGGATAGAAAAGGCATTTTGTGAGCAACTTACTATCAAATAGTTGAGCAAATTTAAAAAGTCCTTTGTATTGTCCTTGAAACTTTGGTGTAAATTTAAGACAGTTTCAAAATAACTAAAGTAACAATAATCATCTTTTTTAAGGGCTTGTTATAAATCAGGCTGTTTGCTAAGTCCTAGAGACAAAGTAGTAGGAAAAACTCAACTCCTGCCACCTGGTGCTTATAGTCTGGCAGAGAAAACAGAGTTGAACAAGTTAAGTATTAAGGGCAAGAGAGGAAGCTGTTCAACTGCAGAAACTGAAGAAAGCCCCCGCCCTCCAGCCCTGCCAAAGTGATCTTTACGCTAAGTATATAATGATGCATACAGTTGTGTTGGGTGATGGGTGAATGAGGGTGTGTGAGTCTGTGTGCTGTGGGACACAGCGATTTTGGACTTTGGCAATAGGATATCACTGGTAGGACTTAGCTGTGTAAAAACTACACATGCAAAGGAACTGATTATTTATGATATCCACTATCAATATGATAGGACTGTAAAGTGCAGATACCAAGTTAAAGCTCCTCGACAAATGATTACAATGAATTGGGATGTCATTATTGCTAAAATTTGTAAAGAGATTGCATTTTGAAAGAAAAATGTTATAACATCTTGATTTTAAGTAGCTCGTTCCTCAAAAAAAAGTTAACATATTTTCATTTATTAGTCAATTTTTGAGACATAGTGTCAAAAAGAAATGGTTTCCCACTACTACTTTACACTTGGGGAAACTGAGGCAAATGACTTGCACAAAAATCGCATAATTTTTCAGGTGGTAGGGCCAGGACTACATTATTAATTTTGAAACTCTCACTCCAATGCTTTTGAAAATTACTGCATTGAAAATATATCAACCATGTTCTCATGGCAGGAAAAAAAGGAAAATGTTTTACATTCTTTTCATTATAGAAACAGAAATATACTTACAAAGACTAGTACTGAGTACAAATATAGAATTACTTTATCTAATCAGTGTCAACTTGATCATTTTCCTCACTATAACCTATTTCTCTTCTGTCCCAGCTGTTTTACTTTTTGGTGACTATTCTACTTCGGGAGAATTTCAAACCTTTTTCTTTGCAATTCATTCTCAAACATAAATGAGATCCTACTTCAATGACACTTAATCTTTTTAGTCACAAATCTCTTTGAGAATTTGATGAAAGTTATGAACCACTTTCTCCTCAAAGTGTTCACACAGAGAACACTTTTGAGTTTGAATGAAATTTTGAGTTTGTGGAGCTGAAATTTTAAGATTTACTTTCCTTTTTCAAAGCCATTTGTGTACCCCAGATTATGAACCCCTGACCTATGTGTCAGTTACTGATTTATTTTTATTTTTATGACAACCCTGAATACCCTGGAGGGTTGCTGTTATCTTCAAAATACAGCAGAAGGAACTAGGCCATATCAAGTAGTATAAAGTAGGATTTGAATCCAGGTCTTTCCCTACATCTTCCACTTACATATTCTTACCTACAAAATAGTGCTTAAAACTCACCCAACTAAATCTAGAGTCCTACATTCAGCCTTTATCTGCCCAATCAGCTTCCTCCACATGCCAAATCTTTTGACCATTTTCCCACTCACCTGAGAAAAATCAAGTCTACCAAAGCTGCCAAACCTCTCAGGAGGTTTAAAGAATTATTATTTTAATAGTTATCATCTTGCTAAGTGGTCTCTGGAGGCAGCTTCCTAAAAACAGTCCAGCTTTTAGGGTCACTGGAAACTTTTTAAAAGTTCCCCAGTGAGGAATGGGTCCTTTGTCCAAAGCTTCTGTTTGTAACTCTACCAGGATAAATAGGGATGTGGCTGGTCTTGGCTTTCTAAATTCTCAGCCTCCTTCCTCTGGCCTGTTTACCTCTTTGTTGATAATGTATCCTCATCTCTAGAATCAATCGTGTGCCTTCATTTTCTCGCAGTTAAAATAAGTAGGAACTATATGGGAGTCAGAGTTTTGGACTAACTGATTACACATAACCAAAACTCAACCAGGTGAAATACTACCTCAAATAGGCACGTCCTTTTTAAAGATTTGTATATCTAAATGGGAAATAAAAATTTACCTTCTCGTACTTACATGCATCAGCAGGCAGATGGACAAATTATTGTTGTCACTTGTTTGTTTGATTGATTGGTTATTGGAGCAGAAGGGAGAATAAGCTGAAGTCCCATTAGATGAGTTAAACATGGGCAGATTCAGGTTTTATGGGTTTTGAAGCATAAACAATTTGGGGAACTCTCTTGAAGAAAAATATATAATTATGTATATAGAATTAGGTTAAAAAGTGAATAGCTACTTACAATGAAAAAAAATCACATCACAATTATTCTAACATTGAAAATAACAACTATATCACAAAATACAGTGAAACAACATATTCGTTCAGTTTTTTTTTTTTTTTTTAAGTTTATTTATTTTGAGAGAGAAAGACAGAATCCTGTGCAGGTTCCGTGCTGTGAGCATAGAGCCCGCCATGAGGCTCGAACTCACAAACCATGAGATCATGACCCAAGACAAAACCAAGAGTCAGATGCTTAACCAAGTAAGCCATGCAGGCACCCCCAATATATTTTTATTAAATGACATACTTCTGGCCTGGCATCTCATGACAGGATGCTGGATGAGTCAGTTAGCACAGTGGAAATTAGAACTATTCTAGAAGTCAGTCTTTTACTTGGATAGCCAACAATAACCACACATGGAAATGACAGAAAACCACATAAATATACCCCACTAAATTTGAATAACATATATCGGCAATTCAACTTCCCCTTAGCTCGATGTACTTTACACTTCAACACCATCCAACATCAGGAGCAGCACAACCAGGGATTCGTGTGAATTTGAGTCAGTCACCTTAAACTGTAAATTTTGCAGAGAAGGTCAAAATTGAAGAGATCCAGGAAAACAGCTGATAGAACTTTCTTCATTTTGCCTAGTAGCATATAATGATCTTCATTTGAGATGATAACACGGTCTTTGCCTTGGCACTGAATGTGGAAGGATTCCACATTCCAGCCATTAGACCACCTCTCCCCTCTCTGCAGTACAAAACTCATTCCTTCCTCCACTATCCCTAATCTTTTTAAATTTTTTTTTTTTTTTTTTTAATTTTAGAGAAAGAGAGAGACACTGCACTCAAGGAGAGAGGGGCAGGGGGAGAGTGAGGGAATCTCAAGCAGGCTCCACACTGTGTGGAGCCCAATGCAGGGCTCAATCCCAAGACCCCAGAATCATGACCTGGGCTGAAATCAAGGGTCAGACACTGAACTGAGCTACCCAGGTGTCCCATCACTGTCTCTAATCTAAATTCCACCTCTCTTTGTCTCAGTCTCTGGACAAATGTCTGCTTTATACATTTAGTGTTTTCTACTTTGTATCCCATTAGTAACTACAAGGAGTTGTAGACTCTGACACAGACCATCTCTTTTTTTCCTTGACAGACTATCTTTTTTCTTCATCTTACAAATACAGAATCCTACTAAGAGCAAGTTTATAATTCAATTCCCAGACTTCTTAAACAGTGGTTTAAATAAGGTTTCAGACAGCTGCCACCATATCAGTGATTGGTGAATATATCTTTTATTTCAATATTATTCCAACTATTAAGTTTGAAATTTCTGCCTTGATTACTCTTAACATTAAGAGTATTGATAACTCTTAACATCTTGATTTTCTTAACATTCAGCCAATTCAACTACATAAACTCCAACTTTCAATGCAGCTTTTGTCCTTCATAAAGTTTCCCCTAAAAATCAAATTTACACTAATCTTTAACAAAGTACTTACCATACTGTATGGCAATCATGTCTCTCAACTAGATTAGGAGCCACTTCAAGGCAAAGACTGTCTTGTTCACATTTATATGCATAGCACACATTATAGTGGCTGAGAGGAACCATTAAACGTTTGCTGGGCAAACTAACACACATTTGAATGGAGGATATACTCACTACAACATACACTTAGGGTACAGAGGTATGGCTATCAATGAGAACACCTGAAATTTCACTGTGCTTTTTAACTGCAAATGTCTACCCAGGGGCACCTAGGTTGCTCAGTGGGTTCAGCGGTCCAACTTCAGCTCAAGTCATAATCTCACGTCATGGTTTGAGAGTTCGAGCCCCACATTGGGCTTTGGGCTCTCTGCTGTCAGTGCAGTCTGCACAGGATCCTCGGTCTCCCTTTCGCTCTACCACTCCCCCATTTGCACTCTCTCCCTCTCAAAAACAAACTTTAAAATACATAGATGTATTTAAGTTAAAAAGGGGGGGCACCTGGGTGGGTTGGCTGGTTAAGCATCCAACTCTTGATTTCAGCTCAGGTTGTGATCTCATGGTTCGTGAGATGGAGCCCCACATCAGGTTCTGTGCTGACAGTGCGTAACCTGCTTAGGATTCTCTCTCTCTCCCTCTCTCTCTGTTCCTTCCCCAACCCCCAACCCTGCCTTGTGCTCTCTCAAAATTAATGCAAATAAAAATCAAGGAAATAAAATAAAATAAAAAATAAATGCATTACCATACAAGGTAATAGCAGTTGTAGAAGGTGAAGGTTTAAATTATTTTCAAGTAGCTTCAAAAGATTAGTGGAGCTTACAAATCTTGTAACCTAGGAAGAAAAAAAACTTACCTCACTCCACCCTAAAACACAAAACCCATGATTAACCTTTTTGGGTTCCATTATAGGCAGATTTCTACCACTTTCTGAATCCATTGACCTGGGCTGCCCTATTTTCCAGGGCCTTCATTTTCTACCTAATGAGTTGATAATCTGACTTTGGAAGATCCTGGCATTTCCTTTCTCCACTGCATGGATGTGAGATGAGATTGTGGGAACTCTTTCATTGGTTCTTCTGCTTTTATTTCCTCCGCTCAAGGGTGCCAGAAAGTATCAGATATGTATCTGGACTCTTCAAATATGTAAAGGTAGATGTAAGAGAAATACTATAAAGCAACAGTATTTGGCTCTACACAGCAGGGAGAGAAATTTTCTGAAAGATTTCAGGAAATGAACTGAAAAGGGCGGTGGCTCAGATTTTTTTAATTTCAGGGTCTAATAATGAACTCTTACTGAGATTGTATAGGAGTAGACCAAATTTGCTATTAGCATCAATTCAAAGCAAAAGATACTGTAACATCACAAACTCTAGAAACAAACTTAGGATAAAGAACAAATCTTTAAATTATATCAACTTAGCTTCATGAAGAATATATTATATTGTCCTATTCTCCTTATCTTGCTGCACTAAGAATAAGCACTCCATTGCATTTAGAAACCTATGACCTCTATTCTTCCTCAGTATTCCTGGAGTCTAATATTTATGTAACTTTAATAAAACTGTAGATAAACTTCACATATATTTTAAAATAAACTTTTATTGTAGAACAACTTCGGATTTACAGAAAAACTGCAAAGGCAGTACAGAGAGCTCTATACACTTCATACCTGGTTGCTCCTATTATTAACATCTTAATATTATTATGGTACATTTATCACAACTAATGAACCAATATCAATATACTGTTATTATCTAAAGTCCATACTTGGCTCAGATTTCCTTAGTTTTTACCTAATGCCCTTTTTCTCTTTCAGGATCCTATCTAGGATACATTATATTTAGTCATTATGTCTCCTTAATCTCCCCTCTTGGCTCTAAGAGTTTCTCAGAATTTCCTTCTTTTTGACATTCTTGAAAAGTTCTGAGAAGTACTGGTCAGGTATTTTATAATATGTCCTTCAATTGGGACCTCTTTCTGGTGCTTTTCTCATGATTATACTGGTGTTATGGGTTTGGGGGAGGGAAACCATAGCAGTAAATCATCATTCTCATTATATCACATTATTAAGGGTACATACTACTAACATAATTTACTGATGTTAACAACTTGATCACTTTGTTAAGGTGAGGTTTATTAAGTTTCTCCACTGTAAAATTAGCTCCCCCCCCCCTCGCCCCTTTCCATACCGTACCCTTTGTAAGGAAGTCACTAGGCAGGTATTAGTATGCACTACTATGCTGAGTATTCCACTGAACACATGTACCAATAGATTTGTTTATTCTACTATTGATGAACATGTTATCTGTTTCAGTCTGGGGCTCTTATGAATAAAGTTGCTATGCATATATCTTTTTGTGGATTTATTTTTACTTATCTTAGGTAAACATTTAAGGGTAGAATTGTGGGGTTGTTGGACAGCTGTATTCTTAGTTTTATTAAAAGAAAAAAAAAAAAAAAAACTACCAGAAACACACCTGGCTGGCTCAGTTGGTAGAGCATGTGACTCTTGATTGTGATGTGGTGAGTTCAAACCCCATGTTGGGCAAAGAGCCTAACTAAAAACAAAAATACTAGAGCTTTTAATAAAGTGATTGTATCATTTCCAATGTAGTTATAGCACAGAGTATGAGAGTTCCAGTTGCTTCATATCCTTGTCATCATTTAGCAGTGTCAGTTTTTAAATTTTAGCCATTCTAGCGAGTATATATCACTATCTCATTGTGATTTAAATATGTATTTCTCTGATGACAAACAATGTTAAGTGACAAATCTTTGAAAATATACATGAATGGAAGGCTGTCTCTGAACAGACTCTTCATGGAGAATAAAAAATCTCCAGTAAAAAATTAAAACTCGGAAGCTGGGCCTTCTACTTCTGGCCATGGTGAAGTTAATAGGGATCAAATGTACTCTTTCATCTTAGAGAACTAAAAAACGGAACAAAATACATGAAACAACAGTTTTTCAGATATTGAAAGGGCAGCAGAGGACCGTGATCCCTGAAAGAAGAAAATTAGGAGGTGAACTCTGCTCTAGCTTACTGACTAAAGCATTGAAGCCACAGCACAGGGAAGAAGAACTTAACCTGAGCCCAGTGGTCTCCCAGAGATGACAGTTTTGTGAGGAAAAGGCAACTAAAAATCAGGGAAGAGGAGCGCCTGGGTGGCTCAGTTGGTTAAGCGTCCAATTTCGCTCAGGTCATGATCTTGAGGCCCATGAGTTCGAACCCCGGGTTGGGCTCTGTGTTGATGACAGCCCAGAACCTGAAGCCTGTTTTGGATTCTGTGTCTCCCTCTCTCTGTCCCCTCCCCTGCTCACGTTCTCTCTCTCTCAGAAACAAATAAACATTAAAAAAAAAAAAAAAAAAAATCAGGGAAGAGTATCAGAAATGAGAGCTGCAGAGGGAAAGCTCTGAGATTGGCAAAGTCCCTTCATGTCTTCAGCTGAGTGTTGATCAGTGGATTCATCTAAGGAAATCACCCAATGCTAAGGAAAGAACCCCCAGAAAGGAACAGGCAGAACAATCCTTGGGACTCAAATGGGCTGGGATAGTTCCTGCTCCCACAAGTCAAAGTGGGCACTGGTGGAGTACTCACAAGGGTATTTCCTCACTAGTGGGTAAAAATTAGCACCAACTTAAAGATTACCCTTGTCTTAACGACAGGCCTCGAAAGAATGAAAATTGTCTCCTAGTAATGTAGCTGCATTCCAGAACAAGGCTCAGAAAAATTTAAAGAAATACAAAAATATCCAGTACCTAACAAGGCAAAATTCAGTGTTTGCCATCCAGAGATTTCCAGGCAGGCAAACAAATGAAAAAATATTGACTCACAAAGAGAAGAAAAATCAATCAACAGACACAAGTTCCAAAGTGACACAATTGATAAAATTACTAGACCAAGACATTGAATCAACTATTATAAACTTGTATATAAACTTATATATACCCTGTATGTTCAAGAAAGTGAAGTATAAACATGTTAAGGAAAGACATGTATGAAATATAAAAGACCCAAATTTAACTTCTAGAGATTAAAAAAAGGTCTGAGACGAAAAACACACTGGATGAGTTAAACATCAGACTAGACACTGCCAAAAAAAAAAAAAAAAAAAAAAAAAAAAATTAGTGAACTTCAACATATAGCCATAAAAACTATCCAAAATAAACAGAGAGGAAAAATCATCTAAAGAAAACAGTGTCAATGAGTTGTGGAACAAATTTACTTTTTAAAAAGTAACAGACAAAAAGGTTTTTTTTTTTTTTTTAATTGCTTTACAACCAGCAACAAATATAGCTTAATAATTACAAACATGGTACTTCTAAGAGGTACTCAAATGAAGTGACAAGACCAGAAAGTGCTCGCTCACTTAAAATGTGAAATTAAAATCCACTCCTTCTGCCAAGAACTTTTAATACCCTCAAGCAGAATCAGAACTTAAAGAGGCAAAGAAAACTATTATCAAATTTATTGCTTATGTCTTATCATGTAATTGAAAAACCTTTTATGCTTGATAGTGCTAGTACTTAACATTTTATGTAACCATCCTAACTTTTAAGAATCAAACACTCTTTTCTTTCAACACATTTGTCTGCAAGAGACAACTTGCAGTCAAAAAAACTGTAAAATGCAACAATGCATTGCAATTGTATTTGAACTTATTTCCTTAATATGGAAAAAATGTTCAGTCTTTTAACTTGACCTGAGATAAAAACCTGGTGATCTAAGAACCTCAACAAATTCAGTAAAAGAAATATAACAAAATTATAATAAGGATCATCATATTAAAACTGCTAGCGTTTGGGGCACCTGGGTGACTCAGCCAGTTAAGTATCCAACTCTTGATTTAGGCTCAGGTCATGATCTCAGTTTGAGACTGAGCTGAGCCCCATGTCAATCCCTGTGCTGACAGCACAAAGCTTGCTTGGGATTCTCTCTTTCTCTCAAAATAAATAAACTTAAAAAACAACAACAACAACTCCTAGAGGCTGAGTACTTTTTCATGTGTTTTTTGGTCAACTGTGAAGGGTCTACTTAAATTTCTGGCCCACTCCTTCATCTTTTTTTTTTTTTTTTCTTTGTTGGTAGTTGTTTATATGTCTTGAACATCAGTACTTTGCCTCATGTTTGCAAATATTTTACCTCATGTTGTGACATGTCTATTTTCTTAACAAGTTTTTTGATGAGAAGTTTTAAATCTCTATGAAATTTCTTTTATCATAAACAAATTTCGGGCAACTGGGTGGCTCAGTCAGTTAAGCATCCAACTTTGGCTCAGGTCACAATCTCATGGTTCATGAGCTCAAGCCCAGTGTTAGGCTCTGTATCTCCCTCTCTCTGCCCCTCCCTGGCTGGAGCACTGTCTCTCTTTCTCTCCTTCTATCAGAAATAAACATTAAAAAAATTTTTAAACAAATTTTGATTATTGCTTGCATACTAACAAACCTTTGTCCACCCTTAAAATTACCAAGCTATTCTGACTTCCTCTAAAAACTTCATGGTTTAATTTTTCTTTTTAATTTTTTTAAAGTTTACTTATTTATTTTGAGAGAAACAGAGACAGTGTGAGTGGGGAAGAGGTAGAGAGAGGGGGAGACAGAGAATCCCAAGCAGGCTCCGGACTGTGAATGTGGAGCCTGACATGGGGCTTGAACCTAGGAAACTGGGAGATCACGACCCAAGCCGAAACCAATAGTCGAACACTTAACAGACGCTTAACCGACTGAGCCACCCAGGCACCCTGTATGGTGTTAGTTTTTACAATGAGGTGTATGGTCCCTCTTGAATTAAATTTTGTGTGTAGTGTGAAGTACTACATACTACAAATGAAGGACTGAGGTTCATTTTCTGAACCGTGACTATTTTAGTGACAACAGTTGAAATGACTCCGCTTTCTCGATTGTTGCAATGCTACTCCTTTAAAAAAAAAATTTTATGTTTTTATTTTATTTTTGAGAGAGAGAGAGAGTGCGAGTAGGGGAGGGGCAGAGAGAGAGGGAGACAGAATCTGAAGCAGGCTCCAGGCTCTGAGCTTTTAGCACAGAGCCCAACGTGGGGCTCGAACTCACGAACTACGAGATCATGACCTGAGTGGAAGTCAGATGCTTAACCGACTGAGCCACCCAGGTGCCCACGATTTTTTTTTAATGTTTATTCATTTTTGAGACAGAGAGAGAGACAGAGCAGAGTCTGACGCAGAGCTCAACCCCACAAACCATGAGATCATGACCTGAGCCGAAGTCGGATGCTTAACCGACTGAGCCACCCAGGCCCCAGCAATGCTACTCCTTTAAAATGTCACTACTTACATAACAAAAACTTTTTAAGGTTAAAATCTGTTAAATAAAATTTGTTTATTCCTATAGTTCTGTTTTTTTCTCTGATGCTGATATTCAGTTTCAACAGACTATTCAGTTGACAGAATCTCAACTTTAGACATCAGGCACTTATCCAAAACTGGTACATGGACTATCTACTATAATGATAGAGATTTAAATACATGGAAAAAGTTGCATTTCATGCTCTAAGGAAATGATGGAAATAGAACAAGTATATACACACATAAACGCAATCACAGTAATTCCTACAAGTTAACCACTGCTACTTATTTAAAGTAATTCTACTAACATAGTTTCATTTGTTTAGTCTTCTGGAATTTTCTATGCATAAATATAAATTGTTTTCAAGAATTACAGAAAGAAAAATGCATTCCAAATAAACAAAACAGATGTTAAAGCTAACATCTATAGAGCACGATTTTAAAAAATACATCTCCTTCATTTTTAGTACTTTAGCAGTAGGTACACTTGATTTACTCAAATTGTGTTATCTATTTAAAATTTTGATAAGATGTTATTAATTCAAATTTTTCCTCAGTCACGTTACCCGTTGTGTAAATTACCTTTGTGTAACAGATTATCTGACAGATTAAAGAACTGGTGGCTAAAATCTATTGCCAAATGGACACATCATATTGCTCTAGGGTCCTGCAACTCATTTGAAATCCTTTAAGTCTTTAAAAGTTCTACTGAAATAAAATGTAAACATGTTTGAATTAAGTTAAAAAGCACCTGACAGAAAAACTAAAACAAGTGGACTCAGGAGATTACATTTGTTACATGCTTTACTGTTCATTAGCCAACAAGCAGCATTTAAATTCCATGCCTATAATCCTTCCTGTACAATATACCAACCTGAAAAGGGGACTATACAATATTGTCCATCTCTTCTAAAATTTCATTAGGGAGCTCACAAATAGCAAAGTCTGAGCAATCAGGGTGTTTTGTCAACCAATGAACTACAGGAATAATAAGAAAAAAACACTATGGTGGTTCTTATCTCCTGCAGGTCATTACTCAGAAATTACCTTTTCAGTGAGGGTTTCTTTCAATCCCTACCCTCCAACCTCATATTCTCCCTTCCCGGATTCCTTCCCACTCATTAGAACATATCACTATCTAAGGGAGTCTGGGTGGTTCATTTGGTTAAGTGTCCCACTTTTGTTTATGGCTCATGTCATGATCTCACAGTTATGAGTTTGAGCCCCACACCAGGCTCTGGGCTGACAGCGTGGAGACTGCTTGGAATTCTCTCTCTCTCTCTCTCTCTCTCTCTCTCTCTCTCTCTGTGCCCCTCCCCAGCTCACAAGCATGTGCATTCTCTCTCTCTCAAAATAAACATCACACACACACACAAAAGAACTTATCACTATCTAATATGTCCTACATTTGACTCATATTCATTTTGCTATATTCCTACATCAAACTCTATGTTCCTTGGGGGGGAGGGATTTTGATGTTTTGTTCACTGCTGTATGTAGAGCAGTTTAGGGAATATAAAATGTACTCAATAAATATTTTCTGAATGAATAATTAAATGAGCACAAAGCAAAATGTTCCTGGAGAAAACACTCTCTGTGAAGTAGTTTTTAACAAACAGTAAGTCAAAGTCCTCTAACACGATCTGTAACCATTCCTAAAGCCAAAAATTGCTCTTTATCTTTCTCACGCTAACACGAAGAGAAACTGCTATCAGATTTAGAAAAACACAGCCATACATTTAATGTAAATTCTTTATTTTATGGTAAAATTGAGGTCAACAGTGACGATAATTCAATTCTATTTAATTAGTATAGGCTGAATGCGTAAGAAGTGCAAAAAATAGCTAATTGAAGGCAGAAACAGGATGTTTCCTGGTGGTTAAATTAATATTCTTTTCACAAAATTATGCTGCTTCTCCTTATTTAAGACAATGAACAGTCTTTGGCCAAGTGGGAGAAAGGAGAGGAGTAACCACATAAAGGGATTCTGAGGGGGAAAAAAAGGAAAGAACAATGAAATAGAAAAAGACACGCCGTCTGAATCATTAAAGATAGGCCCATCCAACATTAACAGTTCGTAGCTAAAAAGAAAGAAGTTCAACTGTAACAAAGACAAGCATAAGGACAGGCTCAATCTGGTTTTTCTTTTTCGTAGGAAGAAATAAAATCAGTAAAATGTTTACCACTTTAAAGAAGTGAGAGGTTGACATTAGCTTTGTGATCATCCTTAGTGTCCAGGTCAGAGTTTTCATGGCATATAACCAGCTGAGTTAGAAACCCAGAGTACAGACATAATGAGAGGAGTAGGAGTTAAAAGATGATACTGTAGAAATATCTGAGATACTGGGTTCATGGTCTAGGATCATAAATGTGTTTAAATCTGATTCTTTAAGCCACCTAAAGCTCTGTGAAGATGCAGGATGATCCACATTCAAAAATCACTTAGTTTTATTTTGCTGAATAGAGCCATATACCATGATAGACCATTTTCAATTATGAGATGGCTCAGAAAGTGTGTTTGAATTCAGAGAATGTTGAGACCCTATGCTTTTCAGTACTGAGAATTTAATCTTTCATTTGAAAGAATAAAATCTATCCAGTGAAGTTCCAATTATAGATTTCATAATGAATTCTACTTATTGCTTCCTGGACCTATCAATTCCATTAATGGATGAATATCTCTTCTGAATCATAACTCAAGAAGAAATGTCACTATTTTACCAATGATATTTATATCAGAAACAATAAGACAATGAGCCCATTCTGCTTGGATGCGTTGGTCATTTATGCATAGCAACTGGAATTCTGGGGAAAATGCCAAAGATAATCAAACTGCATACGGATATTAAGATAAAATTATATGCTTTTCATTTCAGACATTTCAATGGGGGTAGGAGAGAGAATAGAGCTCTGATTTTTATAGTGCAATGGGCAGGGAATAGGGGAGCAGGAGTCAACAAATTATCAAATACAATTCCACAAATTATATGAAGCAAGATTATAAGGATTCCTAGTTACTTTAACAGAAATGTAAAGTAACTGACCTATGAAGCATTTATATTGACCAGAGTCCAACATAAAAAATAAAAGAATTCTACTGGCCTAATTAACAATATTAAAATATTATTTGGAATCATACATATATATAAATAATTATGTTGTACACCTAAAACAAATAAAATGCTATATGTCAATTATATCTCAATTAAAAATATTGCTTGTTTTACATAAAATACAAACCCTTTACACTTAGGAACAGAATTTGTGTACAAAGACAAGATGCTTAAATAAACCAGTTAGTAGTTGTAACAATCATTGTCTTTAAATTTGTTTGGAAAGAATTAAAAAAAAAAAACAAAACCCATTACTTAAATTAATGTGCAGTTTGCACACGTTCACAGTATACTCAGGGAGAATTCAAGTTTAAAAAGAGTGAATCAATAGTATTTCAGAAATGCATGTTATTTCATCCAATAATAAATTCTATGCCTTTTCCCCTCCATATTACTCTACCACAGTACAATCTTTGAAACTCAAAACAGTAACTTTAATTCTAATTTTTAAAACGTAGCTCTTTAATAAAAACGGTTATAAATATCAGGTGAGGTTCTTTTCAAGTCCAACATATCAGAACTTTCACATACAAAATAAATGTCATAATCTTGTCATAAATGCTGTCATCCTGTTAGAAGATCCTTATTTTCATGGATTCTGTTACCTTAAGATGTATTTGGAATGTTTCTTTTGGAAATACGCATGAACTATCATTAGGCTATATTAACAATTCATTTCAACCAAAGAATCTTATCCAATTTAAGCACTTATTACTCAGTCATATTTAAAGTATCAGCTAATTACAAAATATTTAGTCTGTAACAAAAGATAGGAATTTGCTGTATTGCCATTATTTGAATGAATGTGAACCACAAGCCTTGGAAGGAATTCCAAAAGAGCTTCAAAAGTGCTTTCAACAGTGATAATAGCACTGAAACAATAACACTAATATGTAATCTCAAGACCTTAACATGGAAGAACATTTACCTATAAATTCTGTTAAAAAACAAAACAAAACAAAAACAACACACACACAAACCTTATTTATCTCTTACATTCATTCCCTTTATAACTGAAACCCTTAATTTTAGGTTTTACATGTAAAAAGCATCAAAAAAAATTTATTTTCTTTTCATTTCATATGAATTTATCATTCAAATTACCTGAATTTCATCGTATCAAATAAAATATTAACATTTCTAATTCTAAACACTATGAACTTAAAACAAATCCTACTTAACAATGTTTAAATGATTCCTGTAGATTTGGTTAGTGGGAAAGGTTCTGAGTTTTGAAAATGATAAAAAAAAGATTTTTATTTGGGAGAAATCACCTAAGTACTTATATAATTTTAAGCAGTCTCACACATAGGCAACACAAATAAATTGCTTAATCTGATGAACTTTCAAAATGTATTTTAATCTCATTCCAAAAAGAAAGAAAATTTCTAGATACAAAGACATCTCATTCAGTCACATTTAATATACATTCAGCAACTTAAAATATTTAAGGATTCAATATTTTCATCTTTTATAATTTCAATATATTATATATTTAATATATAATATATATACAATACATACAGGTAGTCAGCAGGATTAAAGTAATTTTTTAAAAGTCAGATCAATATTGATAAATATTTTTAGACTATTAAAAGGACTACATTTAGGATCAAAGAATAAAATAAAATATGGGAGTTCCAAGCCTAACAGCAAATGTTCATATAGCCAATCATTTTAAAAGATCCCTCAAGTTGGATAAAATACATTTTAAAACAATACTCTTGCTACTCTCAAGCAGCAATACTTGTAGATATTAACCATGTACATCTCCATTAAATTTAAAATTACTATGCAGCTTTCTTTACTGTAATATACAGTAGCTATTTCTTCCTTTCTGTTGGATTTTGCCATTGTTGTTATTTGAAGAGTGACTAATATATTACCAACAGAGGTGACTTTAGCTCCTTTCCCTCCTCCAAAGCATGGCTCAGTTTGAAGATTGTTCTATAGGCAGCCACTATGAATATTAACAGTACCGTTATACCATTAAGAGCAATCGATCTAGAACTAGAGTCATATGAGAAGTTTCAAAGACTGCTGGAGGTTTCTGTAAACCAAGGTAATCATAAGTATTACCTCTGTAGATAGCCCTCTCACCATCAGTTAATACAAGGAGTTAAAATTCCAATGCCACAGTATAGTAGTTAATAATCTACTCTGTAATTTTAAATATTATACCATTGATTCACCCTGAGAATACAGAGGAAGCATTTAAAACAAGATATGCTGATATGTCTTTTTCCTTTGTATTTGCTTTCTTCTAGTTTCCGATAGCCCTTCAAGGGCACAGATATTTCAATTCAAAGTGTGGCTTGGATATCCTTTTCTGTTAACGGAGATTCATGCCACAGTCAGATACTGGTGATAGAAAAGCCCAAAAAGGCTTGTAGAAAAGAGACAAGCAGCAATCCACCAGGTCAGAAAAGACAGAAGTCCCCGAAAAAGCAGAGGAGTGAAAATGTTTTTTAAGCTGCTCAGTGCCACTGTTATTTGTGTAACAGTTACCTTCATCTTCCCATCAGTAGATGGCAATTCAGAGTAAACAGAATTGGAGGGTAGACTATTATCCACTGGCAAGGTAGAGATAGATTCTGGATAAATCCCCCAGGAATGATTACCTAGAAAATTCAAGACACAAGTAAAACTTGGACAATGACTAATTTCAAAGCTTCTAATTAAAAAAATAAAATAATTTTTTCAACTTATACTTGAAATTGAGAACAAGTTTAGTGGTACAACAAATTATTTCACGTTGAAAATAAAGTAAAATAACCTTTCTACATACCTGGTAAAAATTCATTTAACTTGACTAGACTACAGTCTGGCCTTATCAGTAAAAGTACACATAAAAAGTCTAATTTACTTTTAATTAACTGCAGTAAAATCTGGTAAAATAATAAAAACATTTTTTTCCTTGTATAATACATTAATCAACTACCTCTACTGCAGTGACAGGGACAGACTCAGTAACTTCTTAGAAATCTTTTCTACCTCTACAATATCAGAATAAATTTCTTTCTCAGAAACTATCTATGATTTCAATGTGACACACTATTAATAGCTAGCTTCCAGAAACTTTTTCATCATATATTTTACTATGTTGGATAGGATATGAGTCACATAATTTATAATTGAGCTACTTCTTTAGGTTCCATAGATTCCTAAAGGCCATTTACATCTGTCATCAGCTCTACAGTATCTACTAAGCACACCCAACTAATACTGCTAGTTCCTTTGGGCTTCTTAAACCCCCACACTGGCTGATTGCCTGATCTAAGCAAAGGGAAATGGTCAATACAATAACGGATAGCTCTCAAATAACACCACACAGGAACTTGATAGTTTAGTGAACAGACTTATGGGAGAACTTTGTTCTTCCACTGAGAAATCTTTATCCTGTCAATATCTACAGTAGACCTCACTACAGGATCTTGCAATTCATATAAATATACAAGGACCTTACAATAATTTAAACGTTAGGCACTAACAAAAATCTTGTATCATCCTCTTACAACACAAAATAACTAAGACCAAGAGTGCTCATTCGAGTTTCTCAGTAAATTTTGCAATTAACCTTCAGCAAACAATTCTTACGAACAAATAGAGCATAATATTATAAAACTATATGGACTTGAGTTTTCAAATCCAAGATGATGAATCAACTTCTACAGCTCAAAGTTTTCCATGTTTCTTCTTAAAGCTTTTACAGAAAACAATTTTAAGAGGCCTATTTCTTTGTAGGTAACAAAAAGCATTATTAATTATAGGCAGAAAGGAAACCGACACCCTTTCTCATCACCAGGGCATGCCTACCTAGTGTTTTCAAAAGCAGAGTCGTGTGAAGCAGCATTACCAGAGGGGCCACGTACTGCAGTGCAATGACACAAAGGTAATAGAAGACTCGAGCCACCTGCAAACAACAACATCCTTAAGTGTCTAATACGGTGAATGTGTTATGGGTGAATTTAACTTTCATGTAATTATCAAAATGAATTGCTTAAGAGATAAGTAATTCCATCTTGGGAAGAAAGCTAAATGCTAATAAGTCTACACTTCATTATAAATGCCCCCAAATGGACTTCAGAAAGGCTTAGTTTGAAAATGAGTTTTTTAAAATGTGAAAATATTAAAATAAATTCCTTAAAAATAGCTCTTCTTAAGCGATTAATATAAATTGGAGAAAATAATCACTTAAATTCAAATGGCATATTCAGTTACATTTCAAATATAAAATAAGATGCGAAAATCTCTAGACAGACACCAAAACATCAAATAAAAATAACATGCCAAGTCATTAACCCCTCATAAATAAAAACATTAAATCCCCATTCTATATGAACATATTCAACTAAAATTTGAGGTAAAACTATAAAGAGTGTGGAAATTTATACAGTAAAACAAAAGAAAAGTGTTTGAATCTTGATAAATGTCCCTGACTATGAAAGAAGAGTGAAAAATAGGGGACCCAACATCAAAATTCTAAAAAAGACAAGATCAGGTTATATAGATCCAGTTAACTATAATGGTGCATGGATTCCTAGCACTTTCCTTCTCTGGAATTCACATTAAGTTAAATGTTTACATTTCATGCTCAAATACTTGGAAGAATGTTAAATGGAATTAATTTAGTCACTAAAACTAGTGTTTCCTACCTCGTAAGTCTTAAAGGCTAGACATAATATATTGTAGTATTTTACAAATCAGTTGGGGGTCCCATTTAGCAATAGTAGACATACTATAGCCTTGCAACCCAAACTGTATGATACTTAAAGTACTAAGGCAGGAAGAGGACTTGAGATTCTTTCTTCACTTCGCCCCACAATCAGATTGAGGTCTCTTAATATGTATCAACTTATGATTATACCATTTATTTTCGTTAAGAGTATGATGGGATGAAATTACTATTAAAGGAAATCAAAGGCTTTGTTTTCTTACAGTATACAGTGTTTGTTATTTTTCATTGTGACTAGAGTATGAAACTTACCATTTTCTGTAGCTCGACTGTACTTATTCGCCCTGCTTCTTTCTTCATCTGATCCACACATTTCTGGGCTAAGTTTAAGTAAGCTTGCAGGTGACTGCGCATCATGGCCAACCGCAAAGCACACAGCAGGATTATTAGCCAGAGTCGCAAAGTATCAAATGTAGCTTCTGTCATTCTACAGGTCAAAAAGTTGATATGGTGCTCTCAAAAACCAAAATATGTTAGCATCTAGTTAAATATGTCAATTTTCACCATATAAAACACAGGATATCTATACATAGCTACAGTTGGAGATATAAAACAAAAGTATCCCACTATACTACAGCCTAACTATAGAATACTTTGACTTGCACAATAGAACTAGACAGATAAATGGATCATGAAAGTAAAGTAGTAACATATATCTACAAGAAAAAAGCAGAAAGTACAAGGGATCCTCTTCTCTATCTACCCTTGTCTGTGGAAAAAAAAATTGGTTGTGAAATGAAGAGAAGTGGAGTGCTCTTAAACTGGAGAGTTTAAGAAAAAAAGGAAACTATAGGGGACTGCACGTGGAACTACCAAGTCAACAACCCATACCTAGAGTTTTGTCTGATTATACAGATATTTCAATATGACCTCTCTGCTGAGCTCCTGACTGGGATCATTGGAAAACCAGTAATTCTGATACATTATGAAGAAATCAGATGGCTCAGAATCCTCTCTATCAAGTCATTTAACCTATGTGCTCAAGCTGGCTCAGCTGTGAGCAATTCCTCAAGACTAAGATGAGGGTTCCAGGTGAGAAGATGTACCCTTATGATGCTTTTTCAGAGAATTTTAGAAAGAAGAGGTAACTTCTGATGTCCTTTTGTGGTTTAATGTTTTTAAAAGACCATGGTTTCTGCTTTGATAAAAGGTAACACTGTGAGTAATTGGAAAGTAACACCTAGACCACGCTCAGCATCTCTTTTAATCTCTAGCACATATCAGGTGCCTAATATAGGACAGTGCACTATGTGAAATTACTTTTTAAAAACTTTGTGAATCTTTCAAGTTAAAACTGCCATTAAGACTTACTTGTATGGGGGAAAAACATTACAACTTCAAAAGATACTTCCCTAGTTCATTAAGATTAACTCTTAAAAAAAAAAAAAACCATCATGGTCATCACTGATTGAGTACTCCAAGACAAATATGTACCAGGATCTAAAAGAAATACATTAATATAAAATGTATACTGTGTAGTCAATGACTAGTCAAGGTTTTCCACTTTAATTCTGGTGAGGCAGAGCAGTAAAGGAAACATTTATTAAGCACTTACTTCCAGCTGGTTGCATTACATGTATTCTTTCATTTAATTCCAATGACAACTTTGTGAGGTAGATACTATTATCTTCATTTTCCAGATGGGGAAACAGAGGCTCAGTGAAGTTAAATAATCTCCCTCAAGTGACAGTTTCAGTGAAGATCACAACTGGGGTTTGAACCAGCTTTGTCTGATTCTTTCTATTACTCTAACATGGTTCCACAAGGCTAATGAGTTAATATATCAAGTGCAGTTATTAGCACCTTTTAATAAATTGTTTCTATGTTTCCTTACTGTCTAGTTCTGTTAAAAGGGGAAATATAACCTAATATTAGTTAATAATGTTAAGGCATTATTTTAAAAATTTGATAGGTATAATGATAATATTATGTCGGAAAATGCCCTTATTTCTTAGAGGTGCATACTAAAGCTCTTAGGGATAAAAATATTAGACTTCTAATTCACTTGAAAAACTACTACATCAAAAAACAAACCAAAAAAAGGGGAAGGAAATATGGAAAATATCAACAACTCTTATAATGGCTGAACATGAGTTTCCATTTGTACTACTCATTATTTCCTCTATAATTTTCACAATTAAGGGGGGAAAAAAAAAAGAACTGCAGAAAGTATCTTAAAAACAGGCCCCAAACCAGAAAAATGTCAGGTAACAACTAGACATGATGTGAGGAAGCAGAAAAACTTACAAGTGTGCAAGACAATATTGGTGTGGATTAATAATTGTTCACATTCATAAAAAGGTTAAATGATGATTTGCCAGTAGCTTCAGTTTTAGAACACATCTTTTAGCATTTCTATTTATGTTTTAAAAGTACAGTGTCTTAATATTATCATTAAAAAATTTAAATACAGGAAATACCATTTTGAAAAAGTTACGATTCAATAAGGAAACAAAAAATAGCCACCAGATACCCATACTTACAAAGGGACACTTTCTTTACCCAGTGGTGGGTTCATAATGTAGTCTTTGGTGATTGGTTTAACCCAGAGCAGAACCATAAATAAAGGAGCCAAGAAGTTGATATGAAGTAATGTTCTGAAAGTATGTAAGAAAAAAACATAAAAATCCAGGAATAAAATACACTAATAAACTACAGGAACTTGGAACTTAAAAAATGAGGTAGAAACTTATTTTCAGTATTCTGTAATAAGGTATTACTGACATCATTATTTTTTTTTATCCTTATCACAGGACACTGATCTGAGCCCCTGCAAAACTACCTCATTATCTGAATTTTTCAGATGAGAACATTTAGATTCAGGAAAGCTAAGTGACTTGCTCATGGGAGTATCACAGGTTAAAGGCAGACCTCGCACTAAAATCAAAATCTGTTCAGTTCTGTTCTAGTGTTCTTTAACAATCTCCCACGATATCCCTGCTTTAATACACAGGTACTTAAATGATTCCCTAACTTTCCACAGTCAACGAATCCAATGGATTTTCAGTATACAGGCATCATCTTTTGATACTTTTTCAGTGCAGCTAAAACAAAGTGCCTCCTTACTATGTATAAGAAAGAAACAGTGTTAGCAAGGTCCAAATACTAGCAGGCATAGGGCACATGGAACCTACTGCAACAACTTACACATAAGCAAACTTTCAAAATGCAATGATCATGCATAATGTTTGAATAAGACTATTAAAATCATGATTCAAATATTTTTATTTCCTCATATTATGAACATGCCTGAAATTAATTTCCCTATCCTGTATGTACCAAGGAAATTTACATTACTCCAGAAAACCAAAATACCTGATACACTAAAAGGTTTTAGGTCTGAATTATAATTCATTGTTAATTAATGTTCTAAGTCTGTATCCCACAAAGGCAGATGACTACTAAAGACAGTTCTTATTTTAGAAAAAGACCAATTCTTCTGTTTTATTACCATACATTGCTTCATGATTAACCACAGTGAAGGGCTTAACTGGACAGTTTTAAATACATACATGCAACATTTTAAAATCATCACTACAATGCAAATGACAGTGACCTGTGTGAAGAAACAGGCCTGGGTCAGAAACCCATGAAAACCTGACCGAAAAAGGTGGAACTCTGGTTCTAAGCTCTGGCATTAAAACACATACTAGTGCCTGGTGGTGGGGGTGAGGAGAATGCCGCGCTTTGTGCCAGTCCTGCTATTCTCACAACAGAACAAGCTTGCCCACACTCCTGTATCATGGCAGAGTGCTAAAACACAATCGGGGGCTGCAATGAACTGAAAATAAAGCTCCCAACCCCAAAGGGAAAATTTTTTTAAAAAGAAGCTACATTTTACTGAAAAGGAAAAGAAGATAGGCTCCCTCCCAACCCTAAACTACCACCAAATGCTTTAAATGTTTTTATAAAGTGATTCTTTCATCCCCCAGCCTGGGTAAACCACGGGGTGCGGGGGAAGAAAGCAGCAGTATTAGGTATGCAGTGTTGCTAGGGAACACTCTAGTATCAAGGAGCAGCCCACAGCGGTTTCAGTAGCTGGTGAAGGGCTCCCCTCCACCCACCCTTTCAGCTTATTTAAATCCTAACACTGGGGTTAGTGGACTGAAGTGTGTGTGTAGAGAGGAGGGGGAGAACCAGGTTTTGTTTTAAAAGAAGCCATTAGAGAGATGGATGGATGTTGGGAGAAAAGCAGGATGTAGCCAAGAGCATGCTGAGTAAAAAGGAAGGGAAAAAAGAGGGAGGAAGAAGTGGTTACTGGGAAGTGAGAATAAGTAAACACACACATAGAGCATATGCCGAAAAATAGAGGTAAGGAGAAAACCAAAAAGACTGCAAAATTAAAATAACGGAAAATGACATAGGTAAGAGAGGTAATGTGAAAAGACTAGAGAAACAATTTCATTAAATACAGGGTTTTAAAGAACAGAAATGTTGGGAAAAATGATCACTCAGAGAAACTCAAAGACTATATACACAAATATCAAAATGGAATATTCTCAACTTGGGCTTCTACTGCAAAACATGAAGACAAGACGGAAATTTGGTCTGGATATGAATTCAGAGAGATATAAACCTGTCGTTCTGCCAAGGTGTCTAACAGTCAACAAAAAACATCTGTAACAACCACAAAGAATATGGTAAATGGGTTTTGAACTATATGTGGAGATTCAAATATTATTTCTCCATCCTAAATTTCATCCAGGATTTCTCCAATCCTAAAATAGGATTTGGCAGTTAAAAGTAATCTATGATATTTAACACTGTACAGTATCAGCAATCTCCAAATAAAATAATGTATTATTTTAACAAGGGTCTCATAAACAGATCAATAATTTAAAAAGAAAAAACAAAACTTATTTCTTATGTACAAAATTTTAACTTTCAAAACAATAAAAACATTTTAAGTAAAAAATTATTTGCATAAAATTATTTACATAAAATTTAAATAAAATATTTTAATTAAAATGTTCTGATTAAAGAAAATTTCCACAGATCCTTAGTTCAATTATAGGGAGTATTTCATAAACACTGACTTCTGACTTAAAAAGAACTAACAGAAGTACTCACATTTCCATTTTAACAAGTGAAAAGGAAACTGAGTAAATGATACATGTTTTTAAACATAGGACTTAAAATTTAGAAGTGAATAAAAGAAACCTGCTTCTAGAAGAGGAAGTAGTATGACATCAAACGGTTATTAATTTTTAATACAATAATTTATTATTTCATTACAATAATATACCTTCATTAAGATGGAAAACATATATTTATCTGCATGTGCTTATGTACATTTTCCGCTTACTGTGTAATTTTTTCTGTTGCCAAATTCAGGGCATCCAGATGCATTTGAGCCAGTCGTAATCCAGGAAATGTCAAAAAAGCCCCAATGAGTGAACAGAAAATAGCCAGGAAAAATTTGAAGGTAAGTTTTGAAACAGGACCCCTATAAATAAAAAAATAAAAATAAAAAAAGTAAGAAGTTCTCTAAGTTAACTTTCTAGGAATTGCCTTTCTTCTAATCCATTACTTTACAAACCACAATAATAACTAATAAAAACTAAGTAAACTTTTACAAAAAGAGTTCTCTTACTCAATTATAATGAGCCATATTTGGGTGAACTATAAACTAAATCAGGCCTCTCTAGCCACATTGGTAACAACCCAACCTATAAATTCAACACAGAATTTGATATACAACTCAGTATAAAGTTATTTAAGGAATTAAACCAAATAAGAATACAAATAAGAATTCTATGAAACATACTAACTTTATACACATGTAAAAATTACGAGCAAGGATATTTCTAAAAGGGACAATCTACTTAAAAAGAAATCCTCACAGATTAAAAACAAAAAGCCACAAAATGCTGTTGTACAAAAAAATGGAAAAATTAAAATTTAAGTGATATTTAGTATTTATAAAAACTTACTGAGATTCTAAACCTTGCTTTTCAAGAAACTGCATCGCACTATCTGAAAAATTTGTAAACCCTGCAGGGAGAGAAAAGAAAAATTCTTAATACAGAATCTTTCTTTGGAAATAAAATGTTAGAAAACAGAACATCTTAATGTTGAAGTGACTAGCTTAGCTCTTTCATGTGCTAATTAGTATGCCATAATGCAATAAAATTTGGTTATTAGCAGGAATAGTCTTTGAAAACATCCCTTTGATATTTGTACATTCCATAAGTGTGCATAAAATTTGCATTAAAATTTGCATCTTTATCTATGTGAGTAAACTTTAGCACTGTAGAAACTTACTTAACTGTAAGGAAAAAATGGGGAAGGGGTGCATTTTTGAAAAAAGGTAACAAAAAATTCAGCTAAAACAACTACAAAAAAGGAAGATCTTATTTAAGAATAATAAAAGTTAATTATTTAGGACATTACAGAATAAACACCTCAACCCTAATTTTAAAAATGTATCAGATATAAAAATTAAATAATGAAGTAAAAAATATTAACATTTGATAAAGCAAAATTGATTTTTAAAGTAATTTGAAATGATTACCTGTTTCGAGTCCAAATTCCAGATAGTTTTCTGTTACAATCAAGACTGCCATTGCTTTCACAAAGAAAAAAAATCCAAAAGTAACACAGACTGATCTTTCACCACCATCTTCGACTTTAAAATAGTGTGTAGTTAATGAAAATAGAACTTTGCTGCAGAAGGAAAAGTTCAGGAAAAACCACAAGTAACTTTGTGGGGAGTTATATACAACCATCTTTACAGGATTTGAACTCCAGTAAAATCTGACTACAACATTTATTTTAATTCCGCAACATCATTATCTACAAGGTACCCTTTGGAAGGAAGTGACAAAGTAATGAAAATCTGATTAGTCTTCCAGGAAATAGGACATAAAAACAAGCAAATTTTAGCAAAGCTTATAACATTTTTAAATTAATGAAAAGTGCATACACACATTAAACTGTGTAACTAGGGAAAAAATCTATTTCTATTTTATCTGACTCAAATTTTACTGGGACAGTATTACAACAGTTTTATGAAATAGGTTCCCAGTGACATGAAACACCAAGGTAGAGGTTATTTTAGGGAGCTATCTTTTATTGGGCATGTTTTTCAAGTAATTTAGAATTAAACACACAAACACACATCACAGAAATCTGCAAACCATCCAATAATTCAAAATTTGAGAATTACTAATAGCCACTGGTAAACTGTGTTATCTGGGATCATCATTTCACAGTACCATTAAACAAAAACTCCAGAGAAATTAAGTTCTAGTTGAGCATTCAAAAACAGCCAAAGGTTCAACATGCTCACCTATCAAAACAAAATTAAAATGGTTTAATCTTATACAAAAATATTAAAGAGATTATTTTATCTGAGCCCTTCCCACAACTGACCAAACCAGTGGATGATCCAAAGCTAGAACCCAGGTTTCCATTATATCAAATTGTTCTCCTTGAAAGCATAAACCTGCCAAACAAAATAATAAAGTGCTTGGCAAAAAAAAAAAAAAAAAAAAAAAAATCTAGAAAAGCAACTTTTACATCAACTATGTGTCAAGCATGACAAATAGTAACAGCTGTAACCTAGTATTTATAAGTGCTAGGCCTTACCAATTAACTCATTTCACTCTCACCTTAACCAACTATTACCATTACTTTATATATTTAAAATTTTACTGGCACAAAAGGGTTAAGTAACTTGCCCAAGATCACACAGCTAAATTAGAGGAAGCAGGGATTTAAATCTAGATGATCTGAATCCAGGGAGTATTCACTTAACTTATTATACTCCCTCTTCTAAACTGTAAACAGCACCTAAGTTATATGGTAGTTGAGTAGTACCACTTGAAACCTTCTAAAAATAGAGGTGCCATGATAGATGTGAATAGTTCAAAACATTCTCATAATCAGAAGAATCCTTCTTCATGAAAAGTTAAGAAAGGGTAAGAATTCTCTTCCATGTTTCTTAAAAAAGTATTCCTTTCTGCCCTATTTAAAAATGGTTAATATACTTATTACTCATTCTCTATTTCTTTTGGATATTCCCTAGGATGCCGGGTATAAATGGAGCATCACAGCTACACTAGTTAAGGTCACTTATCATAAAGTAAGACAATTTAAAGTAATAAAGATAGATGACTCTTTGGCATTTTTCAAAAGGAACTTGAAATAAACCTCCACTAGAATGCAAAGTTAATTATATCAAAGATTCTTATCCCTTGTTCATTTCTGTAGTTAGAATGCCAAGAAAAATGTCTGGCATATAGTAGGTACTCAAACAATTAGTGAATGAATTTTGCCATAGAAATAATGTTTTTACAAGGTAGTTTAGGTAAGCTGAAATAGTAATGAGTCTATGTTTTCAGGGTAAAATAGATTTTTTGAAGAATGATATCAAAAACAACACTGTTTCCCCGGAATAATATACTCAAAGTAGAAAACAACGCAGAAAAAGTTTTAGTCTGGGGCACTTGGGTGACTCAGTCAGTTCAGCATCTGACTTCAACTCAGGTCAAGATCTTGCAGTTCATGAATTCGAGCCCCATGTTGGGTTCTGTGCTGATAGCTCATAGCCTGGAGCCTGCTTCTCCCTCTGCCCCTCCCCCGCTCTCTCTTCCTCTCTCTAAAATAAACATTAAACAATTAAAAAGAAGTTTTAATCTAACGATCTGTTTTTTTCATTGGTAATAACAACAATATAAATTACTTACCACCCATGGTTACGAATTTAAAGGATTGCCTGGGTTTTATAAAGGCTATGACTTTGTTTTCCTAAGGCTTATTTAGCTTATAGTTCCCCCTTTAAAATGTCAAAAAAAAAAAAAAAAAAAAAAAAAGTACAGGGCTCAGCCAGTCCCCCAGAACAGTGTGTGGGTATTTTGTTAACACCCTTTACTAAGCTCATTTTTTCAGTATCATCCCCTTCCTGCCTTTCACTGCTCTCATCTTGGTTATTTGCACCATAGCTCATCTCTCTTTCACACAAACCTGTCTTTTTCTTAAATGCCATGATGCCAGATAAATACTTCCTGTGATCTATTTTCCTAATTACGTATTAGTATTAGTGTTATTTTCTTTGAAAAAAATATAGTTTTGTATGCTACTTTATAGATCAAATGAATGTTCATGGGCTAATATTACAGGTGGAGATGCCACTTATAGCATTATTTCTCTAGAAAAATATTTTATTTCTAAGCATTTTTTTAATAAATTTTTAAAAATGCTTATTTTGAAAGAGAGAGAGAGGGAGGGGGTGGGGAGGACAGAGAATTCAAAGTGGGCTCTGCACTGACAGCAGAGAGCCAGATGCAGGGCTCAAACCCAAGAACCATGAGATCATGATCTCAGCTGAAGTCAGATACTCAATAGACTGAGCCACCCAGGCGCCTAAACATTTAAGAATACAATCTACATGTTAAGTTGGGTACTGACTACCTACAAAGTGCTGTACTAGAAATTAATTTCAACTTTTTAACCTATTTCTTCATAGACTATATTATTTACAATGCTACATTCTATAAATAAAGCACCTGATTTGCTTCTAAAGACCAGACAAAACCAGGTAATGGAAAGCTCGATGATAATCTCTAAACTTTTTTATTAAAAACACCTCTGCATGTTTTCATGTTTGCTATAATGAATACCTGCTTTAGGATACATATAACCAGAATACAATTATAGAACTTTAGCATACACCTTCTGAAGACATTTATCAGGCATTCTAAATGTCTTCTGATATCCACTGTAACTCAGGTTAAACATATACTTGGTTAGGTATTTGAACAAATTACTTCTTTAGTGTAAAAAAATAAGACTAATAAACAAGCAAACGCCATTAGTTTATAATTATTACCCACAGCAAATATTCAGCACCCTAACAGAAAATTATCTTGCTCAATTTAAGTTTGTAGTACTCTGGTTATAGAAATATAGAGAAATCTGAAACTCTACTGAAGAAAAAAGCTAACCCATGCAAGAATAGGTATCAGTTTTCTATGATATTGAGCATAAGGGAGAAAGGGGAAGCTAAATTATTTTTATAAACCTTCAAGTCTTATAAATCGGCAAAACCAATAATCTCTGCAAATTAGAGTAAGAATTTCAAGAGTGATATTTACTTTGCACTTGTTATTCTGCAATGCAGTATTTTCTGATATTCCATGTGCTATTCCTTCATAATTCTTTCTAAAATCAGCTAACATTACTGTACAAATTTTCCCTAAACATATTTGTCAATCCTCTTTCTATATTGGCTACTAAAAGCTACTAAATCATTTATAAACAATAAGAGTATACTGCATCCTTGCAGAAGTTGGCACGACTTTGTAATAATAGTCAGCTTAAGTAGGACTGTCAAATTGATAGGATGTCAATTTCAATTAAAATGACTAACGAGGGTTTAACAAAGCACATTTAGGTTCCACATCATTTTAAGATGTAATGTGAATTATTTTTAACTTTTCTACAACTTAATCACTACATATATCTTACCACTATTTTTTTCTCCATTTCTATAATGCTCTCACATCAAAGACAAACACTGGTAGTCCATAGTTGCTTAAAATAAAAGTCTTTCCAAGGGGAAAAAAAATAGTAAGATTATATACCCAAGACAGGACCCTGACAGTAATCAAGAGTCTCCAGTGAGCAGAAATAAAGGCAAGGTCTGCAACGCCATCAGTGCAAACTTCTTCCATTAACCTGGTGAAAACACATTGTTTGCAATGAAAGATGCTTCTGAGAGGAGCCAGCTGTGTGTGCATGCAGAAAAAAAGTTACAAAGCATTAATCTAAACTACCTTGTGGGATAGTTTTCTAATTAACCAAAGTAAACACACTGTAATTTAAATTTACATTATGATTTATTTTTTAGTGGTTCAATTACTAAAAAATACAAAGTTAAGACTTCTCTGCTTAAAACTCCCTAACTTCTCAGAGAAGAAAACAAAGTATTATACATGTAACATTCTATTATACCATTATTTTTTTAAATTATGCAATTTTAAGGGCATAACCTCATTATATCTATGATTAAGTGATATCCATCACTTCAGTAAGAGCTGAAGCCAGGTTAACTGTGAAATTTACGAAAGCAAATAACAACAACAACAAAAATCTGATTTTTCAAATAAATAGGACTACTGAAGCTTTTCGCCATGTAAATGGTAGTGTGTCTTATAATGAAGTAGAGAATCTATCTCTGAGCACCAAGAAAGCAAGTTAGGAACAACTTTACAAGTCTTTTAAACTTCCCCTTAACTTTCAGCTTTTAAGGAGTGAAACACAAAACACTGCTTAAGAGTGATGGTGAAATTCTAGAACACAGATGCTCAAATTTTTCCCTCTAGGATATTCTGAATCTGTGTTCCTTACTCATTTAACTCTTCTCCATTACTTAAAAATAAAACAAACAAAGCTGGTGGTTCATTTTACTAGTATCAAACACTACAGGTCTATCTCTTCCTTGGCATAATAATAAGAGCTTACACGTTGGGGGAGAAAAAGGAAAGAGGAGTAAGATTAAAAAAGAAAATACACCCCCACCCCCTGCAATCACAACTGAACTGCTTTTGAGAACTAGCTATGATCTCTCCCATTGCCTGAGGGACCTAAGCCCAGGCTGGAAAAACACTGCTTCATTTTTACTGAAAATGGATACAAGAATCTGGAGATAATTTCCAACTCCTTTTACAATGAAGAAGAAAACAACATTTTAGCCAATTGGTATCAAATGACCAAAATGAAATTTCTCATAGATTTACACCCACCGCAAAACTCTGTTACCAAAGAATAATTAAATTACAAAATATGTCAACACTAAAGGAAAGAAAAAAAAAAAATCAGAGGCAATCTAATCCAGGCATGAGGCATAATCTTTTTTATATCACTACTACTTTAATCCATTTAACCACAAGCACCTAAAATGTTATAATTTCTGCATCCTCAATTCAAATTGAATACTAGGATGAATCTTAAAACCATGTATCCATTGAGTCCCAGATTAGAAATGTTCCCATAACCCAGTGTAAAATATCCAGAGTATTCTGAAATGTATTATGATCTGGCTATACCCGTATGTTCAAGCTTCCACTTAAATCAGAATGCTGTATTTACCATCTCCTAAATTTCACAGCTATATTGTCGTAAATCATAACCCACTACCTGAACTACCTTATTCCCCTCCCTCTACCTAGTCAAAGACTCAACTCAAGCTCCATATGCTTTATGAAGCTTACCATTAATCTTCCAGCCGAGACCATTCTCATCATTTTCTGAACTCAAAGCGCTCACTACTGTAATTCATTTGCTATGTATATCATGTGCTATCTTGAACTACAGTGTAACACAAATGGAAAGAAAGCATTCTCTAGATCTAGATTGCCTGAATGAATCTTGGTTCTACTGCTATTATGTGATCATCCATGTATAATTTCTCTGTGCCTCCAATGTCTCTTCACTTGTAAAACGCAACTAATACCTTTACCACCTCAGAGGGCTATTTTGAATATTACAGATTTATTTGTAGTTCTTGGCAATAACTTGTTTTCTATATAATGAAATAAAATACTAAACTTCCAATACCAAAAAAGTAGTATGGGAATGTATACTAGGACAAATAGATTATATAATAATAAAAAATTAAGTTATTTTTACTTCAGATACAATTCCAATTACGTTTAAATCTTTTAAGCTTTTCCATGAAAAGCTAATCTAGAAGGTACAATTCTCTATAAAACACAACAGTGTTGTGTCAGGCTGAAAACATAGGTATGAGTTGACCTCTGTATAAGTAGAAAATGGATGCCCAACTCTCCACCCCTTGTGCAGCCAAGTAACAAACTTCACTCTGATTCCAGCAGAAAATGAAGATTTAGCCTCTGAAGAAAGTGAATCTGAAGTACAAAATTTATGGGCACCTGGGTGGTTTAGTCAGTTAAGTGTCCGACTCTTGATTTTGGCTCTCAGGTCATGATCCCAGGGTTCCCGGGATTGAGTCCCACTCTGGGCTATGTACTATCAGAGATTCTCTCTGGTAGCTATTCGGATTCTCTCTCTCCCACTCTCTCTGCCCCTCTCCTGGTCACACTGGTGTTCTCTCCCACTCTCTCAAAATACATTAAAAAATTAAATTAAGTTAAAAAATTAAAATTGAAGTACAGAATTTAGATTAAGGCAACTGTATTGAAATTAGAATAAATGAAAACCTACTCAAAGGTTTTCTCACCTTCAAAACATGTGCAACAGGCTCATATACTCAGGCAAGGAGATCAGACTCTCCTAGAGAAATCAAAAGGTCCAAAAGACCAATAGAAAATGACCTTATGATCTACCTGTAACAAAACTAGCTTCAGAATTACCAAGCTATAATCTCCAGTGAAGCTAATCAAGCCCTACTTACATATAGTTTCCAATTTGCTTAAAGTGCCTGACTCTCGAAAATAAAAGGAAAGCCAGGAATCTCCAGACATTAGAGCAGGGATCAGAAAACTTTTTCTGTTAAGGAACAGACAGTAAATATTTTAGGCTTTGTGGGCCATCAACAGTCTCTGTACCATATTCCTCTGTATGCTTCTTAATTTTTTTTTAAACAACCTTTTAAAAATGTTGAAACCCACACTCAAGAGCTATACAAAAACCGGACGCAAGTCAGTTTATCAATCCTTGCATTAGAGCGTAGCATCTTACATAAAAGAGAAAAAATGAGCAAAGGGGAAAATAACTTGTTGGAGAAAAGAAAGATGATACCACCTGAATAAAAAAAAAATTATATATATACAAATAGATACACACGTTTTTATACAAAGATATCTATACATGAGATATACCTGTATTTCATAAGGCTAAACAAAGATCAATACATCTTGGGAACAAGAGCAGGATGCTATGAAGGCATGGTTAGGTATCAAAAATAAGCTCAGAAAAAAGTCAAATAGGACAGGCAAAATCCATTTTAAAAAATAGGTTTAAAAGATAAAGTTGAAGAAAAGTTCCGTCAAGCAGTAAAGGGTAACAAAATAAGAGAATCAATCTAGGGGGTACAATATCTGACTAACAAAAGAGACAGAAAGAGAACAGGGGGTGGGGGGATTACAAAAGGGAAGAAGTTATCAAAGGCATCATAAAATAAATTTCCAAACTCGAAGCTTCCAAATTAAAATAGCCCACCAAAAGCCCAGCACAAAGAATGAAATAAAGATTTCCAACATGGTACTACAAGATCACAAATCTTCAAAAACAAGACAAATGAAAACTGTAAAACTTCCTGAAAAGAAAAATAAAGAAAAACAAATCATATGAAAAAGATTACACATCATGACACTGTACTCCTTAACAGCAAAGTCTGACATTGGGTGTGATGTCTTCGGAATTATGAAGGAAAATACTGATGACGTGGAATTCTATATCCAGGTTAATGAGAGTACAGATAAGACAGCAGTCTAAAACTAGTTACTCTGCATGCACACTTTGGCAGAAAGCTCCAGCAAAATATATGAACAAACCAAAAAAGAGAAAAATGGTGAGTTCTGGAAATGGGAAATGAAACTTGGGAAAAAGGCAAAAAGAATTCCTAGATAACAACAAAAGGATGATTATCTAGCAGGCCTGAAGGGCAACCCTTCCAGATAAAAGCTAGAGAATGGAGGGTCTCCAGGAAGAGCATCTCCACAGGGACCAGTGAGGAAGGGGAGTGAGGGGGACATGGGGACAGGACACAACTAAAGAAGTTATAAGCAACCTTGAGGAAAGGTAATGGAATTAATAATAAATACAAGGAAAAAATAAATATTTAAAAATGAAAAAATTATAGAAGCTATAGTACCTTATAATGCTCACATATGAATAATATTTATATAGGTTTAATTATCATTGAATATTGACAATTTTCAGTAAAATTATAAAATAATTAAACTAAGAACATAAAAGAGAGGAAGAAGCACAGAGGATGGCATAATTTAAGAAAAAAAATCCTCACCTATCAGAACTGAATTAATAGTGTAAGCATTATATTTAGAAATACAAAGATTTTTGAAAACCAAAATAATCAGCTAAAAACATGAGAAGTGGCAAGGAGGGTCAAGAAGGGGATTCTTGGTTTTTAACGCATTAAGAACTTTTGTCTACATAACCTATGTGTACATATTATTTGATAAAAGTTAACATTTTAAAAAATTCAATCTAGATTTTAATAAAGTCTACAACATACCCCTCAACTCCAGAAAACAGTACATTGTGTCCTGGAGTTTAACAGAACCAAAACTACTTATGAATTCACAGTGTAAAGCACATGTATATGTTTTACTACCTTTTAAATCACGTGCACTGAAATTTTTTCCACATCCTATTAAAATATACCGAAATGTTAATGGTAATTAATACTAACCAACTGTTAGAAATGTTTCAATGCTGTGGAACAGTATCATCATAAATCCTTATGATTTCAAAACAATCTAATCATCCATCCACTGACAAAGACCTGATGTATAAACCACCCAGAACAGAACAAATATTTAACCTGTTTTATAAAGAACTAAACAGGCATTTTTCCAAGAGCTCTATTCTTTCTCCAAAATAAAAAAATCTGTGTATTTTCCAGCAATAACCCCAGTGCCTAACGGTTTATTCCTGGCCAGTTTATTGCTGAACCAACTGACATCTACCCTGGGATTATATTTTGTAGAATCTTCACCATGTTTCAACTCAAAACTCAACTGCTTGTTTTACCAAACTTTTAGAGCAATGTGTATTTTATTCAGTTAATATATAATAAGACCGAAGAGTAGTATATGATAATAGACTAAAAAACTTCCTGAGAAGGAGAGAGACTTTTGTTAGCATTTGATGTAAGAGAATATAAATCTGGCTTTTTTTTTTTTTTTTTTTTTAAAACAGAAATAATTACACCATGGTACCCCATTTAGATTTCCTCACTGACAACTTTGGTAACTTTGAGATCACTTACAGAAACGTTCTGTACTAGCTGAGATAGTAACAAAGTTTCTTATTGAGCTACTTATCAAATTTCTCTAATACCTATGTAACAAATTATTTTGAAATATGGAAAAATCCTTTTATGCTCCAATCTCATGAATATGCTTATTAAACATAAATTACTCATATAAAAAAACAAATAATAAACCACACCTGAAATACTTTCTTTTTTTTTTTTTTTTTTTTTTTTTTTAATTTTTTTATTTTTTAATATATGAAATTTACTGTCAAATTGGTTTCCATACAACACCCAGTGCTCATCCCAAAAGGTGCCCTCCTCAATACCCATCACCCCCCCTGCCCTCCCTCCCCCCCTGCCCTCCCTCCCACTGAAATACTTTCAAGTATCTGAATGACTTTCAAAATAAAATTTCTTATATGTAAAATAACTTAAATTTAAATAATTTAAAAATGAAATTTCTCTAAAACAGACTTTAAGTCTGTTCTTTCTTCCACAATTTCCAAATAAGTAAGATATACTTACTTTTGTCCTTTCATAAATAAATACAACCTGATAATGTAAATAACATTAGACCAAAAAAATTAAGCTTCTGTATTTATAGACATGCATAACAAAAAACACTATGTAAAAGACAAGACAGTTCCTGATTTACGATTTAATGAAAATAATGGTCAAATGCTTTCTCTATAAGTTCTTCCTGCTACCTTTATTATTTTCATAGATAACTGTTAATTAGACTTTCACAGTGAATATTATATTAGTAAATATTCAAAATTGTATATGCAAAACTACTGATGCAAATGGTCATTTTCAAAATTTTTCTTTTAATAATTTTTTTTCTTTTCCCTTTTAACCTTCAGTTCTTAGCTGAATGGATCACATACTTTAAGGGCTAATTTATTTTAGATCATAAAATTTCAACCTTTGAGCTAAAGAAAAACAGTAGGGGTGGGATAAATTTTTTTCTGCCACATGGCTGACATTTTTAAAGTTCTAATTCAATATCAACATTTTTTGCAACCGGAATTAGGCCATTATAGATGCAAATATAAAAGTTACAACAGGAAAGAAAAATCAAGGACAAGTGGAAAGATTCAATCAGTAGGAAACATTTTAAATATATTTATCTTTGAGCCAGAGAAAAGAGCTTTTAAATAATGAGAAAGCTTAATTTTTAGATCTAAGATGGCAAATTTCTCTCAGATCTCGGATAACAACTTAAAGAACATATACTTATGGAGACACTGTTTCAGTTTAGTTTGTACTTACATTGTTTTAAAGACCCAATTCTCCTATTAAGAAAATGTCTTCTACATCCTAACATCTTGAAATTATTCAAAGATATTTATCAATGTTTTTTTTTGAGAAGGAAATAGAAAGAGATCATATTCTGAGAGTAAGTATTTTGTTGCCAATAAACAAATATAATGGATACTATCCTAATAACAGAGGATTCTCAAAAAATTTTTCCCAAAATTTATGGTTATCTTTTTAAAATCATGTTTCCACTCAAGTAAGTCATTTTCATCTAAAGTGAAAGCTCTCTACTCTGTGAAAGATATGGTCTTGTTTTGGTGACCACTAACAATAAAGTTTTTTTCTATTCAAAGGGCTAAACCTCTTAACACCTATTTTTATATAAAAAGCAACCAAAATACTCAAAACACATTATATTTTGCATTCTCACTGCAAAGAAACCTAAAAACTATACCAAGATTCTGCTACAGTGTGTACAATGAAAACTAACAAGTACATTAATCCTTAATGACCTATCCAGTAAAATCCTTTTAAAAAGAATTGATCCTGTCTTCCAACTTAAAAAACAAAACAACCAACTTGGATAATTTAAAGAAGTTTTTCCTATTTTCTAGGAGAAGAAGTTTCAATTACTTTATTTTAAAGAGAAAAGAAACAGAACCTAAATTTCTCTCAGATTTAAGCAAAAACTTTTGCATGTTTAAAATCTGTCCCACAAAAGCTTACAGACACAGCCTCAACCTAGCCAAATTGTGGAAGGAAATAATGGTCATGGATTTCTGAAAGCATAAAACACAGGTTTTATTTCAAAACAAAAGCAAGCAAAAAAATATAGCAGAACAATGAAGACTATCCTTAAATTTTTAGGTGTAGGAGAAAAATTCTCACTTCCTAGCTAAAAGGGGGAAAAAAAATCTCAATTATAAATTAATAAATCAGAAATACTGATTTTATCTCTCAAAGTAAGTTCTCTATGTAGCTCTAGGTTTCCAACCTGAAAGGTAAAAAATTTGGCAACATTGGTATCACAGAAGACCTTTAAGAGTTTATAAAACCATCTTTGACACACCATGCTATGTACAAATTTTCAAACAAGTACTTTGGCTTAGATTCAAAAGCTTTTACTCTGTCCCTTTCTCACTAGGAGACGTGATAGCTTATGCAGTTCACTTTAGGGTTTAGTGCTTCATTTCTCTTGTTAATATAAAACAGAACATTTTGTAAAGTAAGAATACAGCAATTTAGAATCCTTAAGGAATTTAGAAAAGGTGACAAGTTGTGATAATTTGCTATAGCTGTCTATTTCCTATAGCAAACAAGTGCAGCATTCAATTTACAAACATTTAATTTACAAATCTACACAAAAAAAACTGAAATATTTAACACAGAAAACCTTAGAATTTATTTCAATTTAAACCATCCCCAACTTTTGTCGTTGTGTAAAATTTGCATGGCTGGCAACCAAGGCAAATTAAAAATTTAAAACACAGCCTTAAAAACATACATAATAGGGTTTTGTACCTTAAACCATCCACATTGTAAAATACAAGCAGTGTGGAAATGTGACTAATGATCCAGTCCTTTAACCAAATATAATAGGACTACTGAGAAGCTTTATCATTCTTTGTAGAATAGCTTTCTTCTCACTCAAATTCACGTAATTGACTCAATATTACTCCGTGATACAGCTTATTCATAAGGAAAGATTCTTTGAAAAAAAAAAATCCATAGATAGTAGAGTTTTAATTTTTAAAAGTTTTACTTCCACCCAAGGACTATTGGATTTTTTGAAAGCATCATTTTTACCTTTCTGTCTTCCTTTACTCATAAATAAAAATGATATACTTCATATTATAAAATCAGTAGACATTTCTCCAGTGACTCTAAGCCTTCATGGACCATCATGCAGGAAAGACAATTAACACAACTGTTCCATCCTCACTGTAAGGCTTTCTTTACCTTTTACCTTCCCCACACCATGTAACTCAGCATAAATGGAACTGGAACACACACACTTGACCAAATAAGGTGGTTACAATGACAAATGGGCAAGGGAGAAAAGCTGAGAGTTAGTTTGTGTTTAGGAGTGAGACTGGAAGGTGTGACAGCTGAGATGCATGTACAACTCTGCTGAAACATAGCAAGTAGAGCTGATGATAAAAGACAGCCTAGTTTTAGGTAGCAGTTCAAGATTTTAGTGTCACAAGTTTAAAAAACTCATTCCTATGCTTTCAGAACTTCCAAGATTCTGAAGAAGTTCTAATTGTTGCCCTACAAGTATGTAAAGCAAAACTCATGGGGAGACAAAAACAAAATGACCGCAGAAATAAAACAGTTTTCTTCCTTGCTTTTAAATGAACCAATTATTTAAGTTATTATACGTGTCTAAATTTGGGACCACTTTAACAAAGGACATTTTATCAGTAACAACTGCAGAGAATTTCTGAATTAACTGATGTGTGTATGACTCTGGAATTAAGTGGAGCTATTGTCCTATGTAATCAATGGAGACATGTGTTTGACTAATAAGTAGGCACATACAATAAGAAAATAAAGAGAAGCCAAACAGAGGTCACAGCAGTTATACTCTGTGCATACGATGTGAAAGGCATACCAGATATGTTATAACTAAGATAAAAGATAGGCTATAAACAGACTCCTCCCTAGTGCTAATCTGGATATGACATTAAAATTCTGGTTTCCTGCATACTACTGAAGGCAGTTGATCATTTTCTCACACGATGCAAGTTTGAAGGAAAATCACATACCTCAACATATACACAATTCTACTTTCCTTCTTCCCTGTCCCTTTTGTGAAGGGTCAAAGTTGGCAGAAAATAGCTTGGATTCTAAAGCCCTTCACCACTTCCTGTCTTCTCTAGGATGGTGGGGACAGCCAGCTACTAGATTCCCGCAGAGATGCTATTGTTTGGTGCATTTCACGAGTGCACTACTCAAAACTAAGCAGAGCCAGTTCAGTGCTGAAGACTGTGTGGGACCTTTGCTCTCACATTATTAGGCATTACTGAGTGAAATGAAAGATGAAATTTATTCACATAAACAATAGTCTGAGTAGCTCTTAAGAGGTACATTTTTCTAATTTCTCTGGTAAATAGGTACTAAGGGTTGTATCACATTAAATCAAACTGGTTATCAATGCACTATTTATGCATTTCAACATAAATATCACAAACGTTATCTGACATCATGCTATCAACCATGAAGAAAATGAAGACGAGCATACTCCAAAAAAAGCGATATTTCAGAGAACATGAGAACTCAAGTATGAAAAAAGTAACATGGGAGCTAGTGCTAATTTCCAAGTTAAGATATTTTTGGTGTTTATATAACCTGATGTCTAGAGATGGGTCTTTATTCTGACTGCATAGTACTTTCACATATTTAATACTATAGAATTAAATAGTAATATTCTAAATGCTTCAACTTAATCTCCTGTTGAAATGAGTATAGCACTAGACATCTGGGGATGTTTCTCAACTGACACACATGATCAGTATTTCTATCCAACAGAATATATACCTGGTAAAGATGTCAACTCTTAAGATTTTGTTCTGGCTCTTCTGGTCTACGTTATACCTAACTCAATCCAGAAGAGTCAACAAAGAACATACTGGTGTTGAATGCCAAGTCATATCATATATTTAAAATAGTATCCACTTATAGTATTAAAAGATAGTTCAGCAGTCTCTAGCTGAATATAGAAGATGTAGAACATGCACTTATTCTTACTTCCAAAATTTGACTAAATAAACCATATAGGAAAGAAACTAAAAGCCATAAGAAACAAAAAATAGGAAGAGATGACAGTTTCTAGAAAAGAATTATCAACAAAAGTTGGAAGACCATCTAAGTAGATGGGACAAGCAAAAACCGATTTAGGTTTCAGCTTTCTCTGTTACACTGGGTCTACAGAGGGAAAAAAATCCAGCAAAAAGAAAGCCAGCTCATTCATAAAAAGCTTCTGGAAAAGTCAGGAATTAGAGGTAAGTGGGCACCTTTGAAGGCAGGGTTACAGAATTAATGCAAACAGGATAGGCTGTATGTCTGTGTTAGCAATAATTAGACTTCTTACAACTTCTCTTGCCTAAGCATACAGATTAGGTGATGGTCGTCCCTTAACTCTGGCAGAACCTTAGAAGAAATACTATGAGAAAATGTTAAAACCAGAAAAGACTGGGCTTGGGAATATTTATGCAAAACTTAGGGTGGCAATGAAGACCTGAAAACAAGGGGCACAAGGGGGACACAGGCATGCATTTAAATTAATGCCTATACACTGAATGCTGAGTCTCTGAGTTTTCTTCCCCAAACGGTATCTGTAACACTGGCTGTTACACTTATACCCCAAAGATGAGAAAATGGACAACTCTTGTTGGAGAAAATGACAGACCCAAACAATCTGCAGACAATAATATTAAGAGGTCTCCCCCAGGATAATATAAAGTCCCCACTTAATCATGCACAAAAAAGGCCACCAATCAACAAGTTGCAACCACTTGCACAAAACTTCTAACTTTTAAATTCTTCCTTATTAAATATAAACAGAAAATCAAAGGACATGAAACATTTAAGAACAATCTCGAACATGACAATGATTAAAGCAAAAGGGGAGGGATACTCAGAAAATAAACAATACAAGGTGCAAATTAAAAATTAAAAGATAGTAATATCCTTAGAAATATAAAGATATTATGTATCCATGACACAAGAATGCTATGAGAACATTCCAAGTTTTTAAAATTAAAACAACAACAACAACAACAACAACAACAAAATAACAAGGGAGTGCCCAGGTGGCTCAGTCAGTTAAGCGGCTGACTCTTGGTTTCAGCTCAGGTCATCATCTCAGGGTTCATGGGATGGAGCCGTGAGTTGGGCTACGCACTGACAGCATGGAGCCTGCTTGGGATTCTTGTCTCCCTCTCTCCCCATCTCTCCCAAAAATAGATAAATGTTTTTAAAAAGTTGATATAAAAAATTCAACAAAAGGGTTAAAAGAGAAAATTAAGAGAAAAATTAAGAAAATAGTATAGAATAAGTGGAAAAAGGGAGATATATTAAAGAACCATTCAAAGGAAGAATATGCCATTACCAAGAGTCCCTGAAAAAGAAGACAAAAAACAGAATCTTATTAAACAGTCAATATAAAACTTGTGGATAAAAATAACAGATTGAGCATTTCCACTGACTTTTGGTCTCTCCCTAACCTCCACC
This sequence comes from Panthera leo, assembly GCF_018350215.1. Lineage (NCBI taxonomy): Eukaryota > Metazoa > Chordata > Mammalia > Carnivora > Felidae > Panthera > Panthera leo. The sequence goes on from NC_056679.1 coordinate 150,665,790, forward strand.
AAAATGACAGTATAAAGGAAACTTGTTTTGGGGTACATAAATACAATGAATGAGAAGAATAAAAGCAGTAAAACTCCAGAAGCCAGAAAGCAGGCAGGTAAATGGTAACTGACTAAACAGCATGAGGAAACTCAAATGGAAAGCTAAGATAAAACCTGATGTTACTGCAGAGCTCCCAGGTAGGATAAGAAGTGGTCAGATGCCATGTAATTCTCTACAATGGGCTAAAGTGCAAATGTGCTTATTAGGGGTGGCAGGAGATATTAAAAAGAAGGACTAGTAAAAAGAAGCACTACTAAAAAGCAGCACTTTAAAACTGCCCCCACCTCAAAGAGGTCTGGAGATTTATGCTTTGGAGAGGGTAAAAAAGATGATCCCTGGCCCATCTAGATGTTTCAACAACTTGCCTCACCATCTGCTTAAAACTTTCACTCAGCTTTTTAGTGGCTTAGACTTCACACAGGCAAAAACAATCACCAGAGCTAAGAAAAGCCCTTAACATAAAAGACTACAACCAAACCAAGCAAACAAAAGCAACCTACAACAAAAATCATACTTGGCAGAGAGACAACTCTGAACAAAATCAACATCTCAAATAGACACAAGAAGATAACCTAATCTAAAGCAAGCAGATTTCCTTAAGGTGGGACGGGAAAACAAAAGAAGAAGAGCTCTTGAAAGTAATTAAAAATTACAGCAGTGGGGCACCTGGGTGGCTCAGTCAGTTAAGCAGCCAACTTTGGCCCAGGTCATGATCTCACGGTTTTTGAGTTCGAGCCCTGCATCAGGCTCTGTGCTGACAGCTTGGAGCCTGGAGCCTGCTTCAGATTCTGTGTCTGCCCCTCCCATGCTCATGCTGTGTCTCTCTTTCAAAAATGAATAAACATTAAAAAAAAATTTAAAAATTGCAGCAGAAATTAGAAACAGAGACTCAAAGGGTTGGGAATATTGAGAAAAACCTCCCACAAAATTAAAAACTATCAAAATATGAACACATATGAGAGAAAGAAGAGAATCTTAGCCAGTCTAAGAGATCCAGTATCTGAACAATAAACATTCCAGAAACAATGAAAATGGAGAAAAGAAAATCACAAATAAAATAATTCAAAAAAATATTCTAGAAGTTAAGAACATGCATTTCCAGAGAGTAAAGTCTCAGCAAAATGGATGAAAACAGATTCACAAAAGGGTACATCACCATAAAATTTCAACACCTTACGTAGCCAAAGAAAAGATGGTAAAAATTCCAGAGAAAAAAAGAGAATATACAAAAAATCAGAAACTGGAATGGCAACTAGAATTCATTAAAAGAATGAAAAGGAAGACAATAAAACAATGCCTTCAAAATTACCAAAAGAATAACTTTAAACCCGGAATTCTGTTCTCAATCAACAGATCAAGTAATTTTCAGCCAGAATAAAATATTTTCAGGAATGCAAGATCACAAAAAATGCACTTCTCATGCAACCTTTCTTAATACTAGAGCATATGCTCCACCCAAATGAGAAAGTAAACCAAGGAAAAGACATGGAATATAGGAAAAATAGCTCCAAGTCAAGAGAAATAAAGACAATCCCTAAGATAGTGAAAACTGGTGATCCCAATAGGATAGCTGTGCATCAAGTGGAAAGATTAACCAATTGAAACTGGGTCCAAGGACTCCACAAGAACCTTCTCAAAGATGAAACTAACATACTACCTGATATATCTGATATATTGAGAGATTTATACAACCAGAAGAGTTTTAGGTTGAATTAAGATCATGTATTAAAAAAAAAAAAAAAAAAAAAAAAAAAAAAATGCAAATGAAAAATTAAGGCAAATATTTATCTGTGAATAGTATTTATATAATTACAACATAAACATTAAATATTCCTCTAAAAAATGACATTACTATCTCTAGAAGATGAGGTGAATGGGAAATGTTCAGTAATAGATGACAAATGTGCCAAGTCCTCATTTCCAGAATGAAATGGTAATAGTAACAGTTATAGCCTAAAACTAAAAACAAGCAGTAGCTTTGTATGCACATGGAAATATGGTAGGAAACCTCAAACAGAAAGGAGCTGGAAGAAATTATCTCTGGAGAGGTAGAAATGGAGGAGAAAATATTTAATTTTAATAAAAGGGGAAAAAATTGCCCAATAATAAAGGATGACTTCCCAGATATAAAAGCTAAACCAAGAACTTAACCCAATCAGCGATGAAAACTTCATAATACCAAAAGAGAAAAAGCATCTGGAGGGTGTATGCAATGGGAAAGGGAGGCATATTCCAAGAGCAAGAAGACATCCAGTTTCTCAACAATTAGAATTTGTACAGAGTCAAACCATCAACTAAGTATGAGGAAAAAATAATTTCAGGCATGCAAGATTATATCAATAAAAAAATGTAGCACCCCTTTCAAGGACATTATAGGAGGCAAAAGGACATTATAATCAAGGACATTATACTGGCAAAACAGTAAGCCAAGGAAGGGCAGATGATGTGATCCAAAAACAGGCACAGGGAATTCTTAGAAAGTCAATGAAGAAAATCCCAGGTTAACAGCTATGCAGTCAGTTTACAGAATTGAGAGCTCCAGAAAGATACTTACATGGGAAAACAAAATAGAAATGACTTATTTGAACTACCAAATTTTAGAATTTTGTAAAAAAAACTTAGCTTCTATGTAATGAGAATAAAAAAATTGTTCAAGGAAGGTAATAAGACACTATAATGCTTTGCTGTAATAGTATTAAAAAAAAAACTTATTTGTTTTTGAAAGAGAGAGAACACATGCACGTGAGGGCAGAGAGACAAAGGGAGAAAAAGAATCCCAAGTAGGCTCTATGCCATCAGCGCGGGGCCCGATGTGGGGCTCAAACCCATAAACTAACTGTGAGATCATGACCTGAGCTGAAATTAAGAGAGGTTTAACCAACTGAGCCACCCAGGCACCCCTATAAATAATATTTTCAGGGGCATCATTAAAACTGACTACTGATTTGATGGAACAGTTATTTCCTTACTGTTTTGGGAGAAGGAAGGGGGAGAATGATACAATAATCTAAAATTAGAAAAACACCATTATCCCATAATATTTAAACATATGGAAGAAAATATCAGAATATCTAAAACAGGGTAAAGTGGCTCCTCTGTGCCCTAAGATTCACATGAGAAAGCAAAGGAAAGGTACTGGCATCTTTTCTTATATTTCACTTTTTAAACTACCTCTACTTTGGAAAATTTTTTCTATTAAATATAGAGGATTTCAACAAAGAAAAATTCTCTAATAATCTAAAAGTTTTTTCAAATTAGAGATGAGGTCTAATTGTGTTAGCTGCACAAGACGAACAAATATATAAGTTAATATTAGTGATGTTTTGAAGGATACATTGCAAAAGATAAAACAAGCAGGCACCAGACTAAGCTGATATTCATTTCCTGTGTGGGCTTCATAAAGTTGTAGTAGACTTCAGTTACTAGATACACAAGTGTAGCAGCTACTGTGAAGTCCACCAGCCACTGGTATTCTGGAAAGTAATGCAATGCTGAAAAATAAAAGTTAAAAAAAAAGTTTACTTAAACTTTCGTAAGTAGCTCAGGAGGATTTATCTATAATAACTTTAATCATGCTAAACTTTACTCAATCTGTTGATATGCAATGTTAAGGTTTGCAAATAGGAGAATCTAAAAATGCAGAAAACAGATCAAGAATGCTGACATCCAAAATTATATTTTAATACCTCATAAATTAAACAATTTTTAAAACCTAAAATGATTATCAAAAATGATTTAAACTGTTAAAAACATGATTGCAAAATGAGCTGGTATTTTCTTAGCGGAGTAGCTGTTTTTTACAGAAATTAAAAAGCTTTTTTTTTTTTTTAAAGAATCTCAAGGATGATACTTTAACTTCAGGATTTAACTTGGTATACAGTCCTACAGACTTACATACATTTTTCATTTCTATGAAGGAAGAGGTAAACTTTGTTACAGTTATTAACTGTACTAAAGGCGGATTAATAATTTTGTGAGTTACTACAGATTGAAATAACAAATATACTTTTTATTCCCTCCTGTGCTCCTGCAAGAAAAGCTGATGAAATGCCTGTCAATTTTCCATAACACCATACCCCTTCAACAAAGGGTTTACATTAAAATTAGCATTCTCTGATAATAAATGATTTTATCTTTTTCATCTCAGATATTCTTGTTTACTTCTGCCAGAGTAGAGTCCAAAATATCAACATCATTTTGTAGAAGACCTCCTGAAAATGTGCAAATAAATCATATACATAAACATCAATTCCTACGTTCCCACTGGCACATAATAAAACGATCTACGCTGCTTTAGAAAAATTTTAGTTATAAACTGTAGTATCTGAGGATATTTTAAAATCACGCACTCACAGAAAAAGTATTTTGAAAATAAAATACCAGACTCAAAGTAAGACTTATTTACAATATCAAAACAAACCAACCAGACTTACATCTCTGTGAGATAGCAAAAATTCCAAATCCTTCTACGACTGGGTCAATTTTTATTTGCTTCAAGTTATTATGGGTGTGTTAGCTTTTTTGTGTGTGAAAGATGTAATAGCCTAGGAACAACAGTCTGATTTACCCTCAAGCAGTTGAGGGATTCTTACCCTCTAGCCACCTCTCTTCCCCACTACAATCATCCTTTTGAATAACCTTCCAGAAGGAGGACAGGGAAATGGGTAGAACAGATAGACAAATATCCATTTATTTAAAGGCTTTCAATTTTTATTAATAACAGGTGAAGTAAGTGTTCCACACATGCCCGCTCACATTCACAGAAGCTTCCTCCAGAGAACTCTCACAGCAAACAGCCAAGTGACTTTTCAAATACTCTTATACGCTTTAAGAGGTTCTTGTAATAGAGCTAATACAAATTGAGACAGACATTCAGGATACTTATTGGGATACCAATAATATATACATTCAAAAAAAAAGTACAAATTATACACATGCGTGGCTACATATTTAACCCAAGTATTATATTTGTTTTGTATTCAATAATATACATATGTGTCTTTTAATAGGCTATTAGAATCAAAAGAAAATTTATAGTTCATCAAGCCTAGTGGTTTGTGTTAAGCTTGTGACTATACCTTAAATACAGGCAGAAAATTCTCTACTTTTACCTAAACACACATACACAGCATGCATTCACAAATGATTACGTAAATATAAACATAAGTAAAATCTCTCTCCATTATTTTGCTCTTGAAATTATGTGACCACTTGTTAAAACTAATACCATTCGCAGTTAGTTTCAAAACTGTACAAATGAAACAAAATATTGAATAAGCTATGTTCTAAAGACATAATTTAAATCTTTGTAAGTTCGTTAAAATAGCCTAGTTCTCATTGACTGTCTCTACCACATTTGGTGTGTAACCCTGGCCAAATTATTTAATTGAGTTCGAGTCCTTGCCCCTCCCTCCAAAAAAAGGTTGATAATCGTTACATACCCTATAGAATTACAAGAATGTTAATACAAGGAAAGCACTTACAACAATGCCTGACAAGTACTCAGTTGAAGCTATTATTAAAGTTAGTAAGTTGATAATTACTCATTTAATATTAGTTATTAGTAAAAATTACAAAAATATGTACTAGAAATCAGGGAGAATGTATAAATAAATAAATATATATATATATATATATTCTTGTATTTACACATCTGTGAACATTTTATACAAGCACACATATAAAATTAGTAAAAGAAATGTGACAACCAATCAAAAAGTCAAAGTGCTTTTAAATGTTTTAAATTTTGCATGAAAAATAATTAAAAAGAAAAAAAGTGGATGACATAACCAGTCGAAAACCAGTATGACAACTGATTTATACCGTTCCTCACGGACATTTTTTGGGTTCTAGGACACTCTTCCCAGGTGTGTGTATATATATATATATATATATATATACATATACATATATATATATATATATGTGTATATATATATATATATGTATATGTATATATATATATATATGTATATGTATGTAAAATATTTGTAAATATAGAATCAACTTTCAAATATCTTGAAGTCATTCTGTATCAATAAATAATTCTATATGAGATGCTACATGAATCTCTTAAGGCTTTTCTGGGGTGGTTATGATTTATACATTACCAAAATTATTCCTTTTAATATGTTATTTTTATCCCTCACTTATCATGTAAACCATTAGTTCTCAAAACTGGTCAAAAATAAGAGTCACTAAGAGCATTTTAACAAATACAAATTCAATTCCCAGAACTCACTCTAGATTTACTGGATCTCCGGAGGTAGATATGAAGAATCTTTATTTTATTTTTTTTTTAATTTATTTTTTTAATGTTTGTTTATTTTTGAGACTGAGAGAGACAGAGCACGAACGGGGGAGGGTCAGAGAGAGAGGGAGACACAGAGTCTGAAGCAGGCTCCAGGCTCTGAGCTATCAACACAGAGCCCAATGCGGGGCTCGAACCCACAGACCGTGAGATCATGACCTGAGCCGAAGTCGGAAGCTCAACCGACTGAGCCACCCAGGCGCCCCAAGAATCTTTATTTTTAAGAGCTGTTCAAATGATTCTGATGTACAGCCCCATTTGAAAATCAGTGTTTAATACAGTTTCACCTTAGATATCATTCTCTTATACGATTCAAATAATTTCACATAAATTTCACTTTAAATTTAAAATCATCATAGTTATTATGCAATTATAAACACTGATATACAGGAAAAAAAAAACCAAATGACTTATTAGAGATACACAGTGGGTAAAAGCAAATATTGAATTCAAGTTTTTTGATTCCTAATCCAATGTTTTAACATTACTTATTTTTGAGAAACAGAGCACAAGCAGGGGAGGGGCACAGAGAGAAAGGGAGGCACAGAATCTGAAGCAGGTTCCAAGCTCTGAGCTGTCAGCACAGAGCCTGACGCAGGGCTCAAATCCACAACCGATGAGATCATTCATGACCTGAGCCAAAGTCGGATGCTTAACCAACTGAGCCACCCAGGTGCTCTCCACTTTGTTATTCTAAAACCACTTTCCTTTCTACTAAACATGAGCATAAAGCGGAATCATTCTACTACAGGTAATTAAATACAAACACACAAATGCATTTCTGTAAGCCATATCATAAAAGGAGCAGAATGGCACATATGGTAAGAAGTCTAGAATTCAAAATAACGAAAACTGACTGTGATCTCGACATAAAACAGAAACTGCATAACAAACATGTAAGTCAGCCTCTTCTGAAAAATGGGAAAAATAATTCTTAGTACAAGTTAGGTGAATAGACAAAGGAATTTAAATGAAGTCATTTTGAGCTTCTAAGTTCTGAAAAAGATTTCGTATTCTGTAAAATGGACTTAATGATTAAAAACTAACCAAAAAAATCTAGCCACAATAGATAAAATGGAAGCACTTTCACTAGCATAGTATAAAATGAGATTTACAAAACACTTTACCAAGATTCCCCTTACCTAAAGTATCCACTTCTGTAACTGACTTTGTTTCTAGATGGAGGTCAATATCCTTTGGAATGGTTAATGGCTTACTTTCAATGTGACCATTATATTTCCTATAAAAATCAGACAAGTGACACAAAAAACAAGTTACCTACACTGTTATCCAAGTGCTTGTATCAACTAATCACAAAAGAGGTTTTAAATTTCACAGTATAAAAAAAAGCAGAATTTCTAATATTTCATCAAAAAAGGAGGTAGAATACCCAAAAGTAGTTTTTAAAGGGGTGGGGGACTACGAAACGTAGATGTAAATTATTACGTGAATCATACAGATTACCGGGGTAAGAGGTACTAAATTAGTGACAAAATCTTGATTGCTAGCTTAGCATTTCACTCTATTTCTCTTATTCTCTCTTCTATACATTTAAAGACAATATAACATCTCTTTCTTTAGGTATAAGAGTAAAAGCAATTCTAAAATTAAAGAAATACCATTATCACATAATATTTAAACAAATGGAAGAAAATCTCAGAAAACCTAAAATAAGGTTAAGTGGCTCTTTTTCTTCTTCTGTTTTAAACATTTGTTATTTATTTTCGAGAGAGAGACAGAGCACAAGCAGGAGAGAGGCAGAGAGAGAGGGAGACACAGAATCTGAAGCAGGCTCCAGGTTCTGAGCTGTCAGCACAGAGCCCAATACGGGGTTTGAACTCATGAACCAGGAGATCTTGACCTCAGCTGAAGTCGGAAGCTTAACTGACTGAGCCACCCAGGTGCCCCAAAAGTAGCTCTACTATGACATGACACATAAAAACTGGAATCTTTTCTTGTATTTCACTTTGAAACTATTCAACTATTTCTTTAGGTAGAAGAGTAAAAACAAATGAAGACAATACGCATTTCTCTTTGAAATTATACATGTCTACACATAAAGAAACCTGTAGCTATAAACAAGTCAGAGTTGAAGAAATATACTAAGATTTATGTGCATGAGAAATTCAATAATGTGAACACCTAATCTGGAGTTGCTCTGAGAATCACAAATGGGAGAAATAAAAGAATTCTTCAGGTACACATGTGATCATTCCTAAATTTAATTTTTAAAGACAATCACATGTATATAGAAAATAATAAATTTTCAATAGCATTAATTACAATACCAAGACACATTTTTCAATTATTGTGGGAAAACCTCAGTAAAAATATTAATTATGTCAATAAATCAAGCCTTTTCAGAATAATAATAAAGAGAAGGAGGGCTTACACTTAAATATTCAATGATCTTCAAGGTGTATTTGTAATAAGCACAAAAGAGAATGGCAGTAAGATCAGAAAAAAAGGTCCTTTTTAAAATTTTCAATTTCATGCCAAATAATCATTAATGCTTTAAAAAACTCTAGCACCTACAAATGCATTAGCCCAGGTTAATATAATTTTTATGATACACATGAGAAATTTGGTGACAAGTTGTTGTCAATGACATTCTGTAATATATTAGAATCATAGTTTCAGGTCCTAAAATCCTCCTCAGTTGAGGACACTAAGGTCCATATAGAGAGGGTAATTATCATGTACTTTTCTTGAGAATTCAATTTAAATAGAGATATAAAATTTTAAAGCTGGAGAGATCCTAGAAAATTACTAAGTTTGGTCCTTCCATTTCACAGTAAGTTTGGTCGTCCATTCAGTGAGGTTTATTAGCAGGCAGTTTTCTTCATAAACTTTAAATGTTAATATAATATGCAGCAACTGAATGGGACCTAAGAAGTTGTACTGTCTACCCCTTTTATTTAAAAACTAATACTGAATAAAAGCAAAACCTGGGGAAAAAAACAAACCAACAGGTATCTGTAAATGAGTTATAGGGTAAAGACACAGGCTATGGTTTTCTCCCCAGTCAACCCCCACCAAGTTTTAATATGATGGCTGTACTGTTTTCATAATTTAAACACAAAGAAGAATAAAGTTAACCATTCTTGAGTAAAATATTCGCTTCTGTGCTTATATATTAAATTACTACATATTGGGTTTTTTTAAAGGGTAATTTAAAATTATGTTAGATCATGGATTTTGATCTCAAATGTATTAACTGCACATGGCATAAGCAGTAAATGTTCATTTAACCAAAGTAAAAAAATATATTTATATCAAATGTGTCAAATATTAACACTTTACAAACTCAACAATGTAACTTACCTATCTTTTCTGCTTTTCCCTTTTTGCTGCTTCCCTGCAAGAATTCTTAATTCTTCTTCTGTAGGATGTTGATACCATCTCAAACTAAGAAAAAAAGAATCCTTTTAAATAAAGAAATTAAAATCACCAGAATTATTCATTTATGGTACAAATATTTATTGAGTTTCCTACGTGTGAAGACACTGAAGGGAATTATCAGGTGAAAAACTCTCATCTGAATTAAATACTACTGCTTAAGCCTTAAAAGGGTTTTGATTCAAACCCAGCACTTACCAAGCACTTACTAGATGCCAGACCCTGCAATGCTGTTTGTAGATATATTTCTTAAAACTGACATTGTATTAATATATATTAAGGCTATACAGGCTTACTATTAAAAGTAAACGGAGTGAACTTTGCAGGTAAGAGCACATTAGAATTTCCACCCACCCCTCATTTACATAGAAGTAATTGACAGTTGTCTTAAAAAGAATCCTTTGTCCTCAAAATTACAAGTAGTCTTTACTTTCCTATCCTCCCCTCCTTTACCTGGAGAATTCTGAAACTTTATGTGTTGAAGAATTAGAGTAAAAAGTTGTACTTACAAAACCCTTTAAGTTAGGGTTTAACTAACCAACAACAGGGTGTATTCACCTCCACCATGTAGTTAGAACACCCAAACAAATCACTTACTCCCTCCCAAGCACCCACCTGTTCATTCTCAATTTCCTATCTCACCTGAATTTCCTACCCACTACTTAAATTTGATATTCTAGTTTCATCTTCAATGTGCCCTCACCACATATTATCATTAATTCTGTTCTTTAACTCTTAAAATTTTAACTTCTCTGCTCCCTGTAAGAACTTTAAGTTCAGCACATGTCCCTCTCTAGCTCTATTGGCAACACTCTCTAACTGGTCTCTTTGTCTTGCCAGGACACTCTCCTCAGTGCATTTTGATCCCAACTTTAGTTATCTTTCCATAATGCAAATCTTATTAAGGTAAATGACTGTTTAAATCCTTTATAAGAGTCTTCTCAAGGTAAAACAGTTAAGTGGCAGCTAGGCAAAGACTTTTGATCAAGGCCCTGTTTTTATAAAGGAGAAACATACACCTAGTATTGCTAAACCTTCCAATTTTTCACTTACAAAAAAATCTACATTTTTAAAGTAAAATGTCACAATTTAAAAAGTTAGCAAGTGATTTGCTGTTTTTAAAAACACTGCAAAACTGGCAATTTGAATAATGACTGGATAGTTGATGACATTAAGAAATTACTGTTAAATTTTTTTTAGCTGTAAAGATAGGATTATAGTTATTTTAAAAGCTTATATACTTTAAAGATATACACAGAAATATCTATGAATGAAATAATATTTGCTACAAAGTAATATGTTAGGGGGAGGAGAGATGAAGGGGAAAACAGATGAAACATGTTAACCACCAGCTGTTAATTGTGATATGTACATAGGAGATCATAAAAATCATTACATATTCACTGTATTAGTCTGTCTACTCTTTGTATATGTTTGAAATTTTCCATTAAAGTTAGAATACACACTGTAAGGCTCATATGCACATAGGATTTGTGACCTCCTATTTCCACAGACTTTGATGATCTGACTACTATCTACTTTACCAGACTCACCTTCAACAGCTCCCCCTTGGAACATGACATTCTAGCTAGACTAAGTGACATTTTACTCTACAAATTCTTTCATCCCTTGATGTTCCTGCATATATTCTTGTATCTGCTTATAAATATCAATGCCCCTATCTGGCAAACTTCTGGTTTACCTTTTACTATTTATAAGGCAAGTTGCCCTATGGTGTAAAAAAAGAATGTATCTGGTCATTGCCCCCCATTCTTGGCAAAGAGCTTCAAAACTCTTTGGAACTTCCTTAGTGATAGGGAGTATCTTTGGTATGTTAATTAGAGGACTCCAGGTGGACCTCCAGATAGCCTCAGGATGGTGACTGGTCACCAGAAATACCAACTATATGATTAAAGTGGGGATCCTCAGCCATCTGATCTACAAGAAGGGGAAGTGGACTAGAGATTAAGTTCAAGCCTGTGGCCAATTATTTAAAGTCATACCTATGTAAAATGGAATTCCAAAACACCTCTGGACACTGGAGGTGAGAGGAGCATCCTGGTTGGTCAACACAATGATGTGCTTGGAGGGTGACATGCCCTGACTCCACAGGGAGGGAATGCAAACTGCACTTCTTCCGAAATCTCCTCCTATACCATCTCTATAATAAAACTGTAATCATAAGTATAGCACTTTCCTGAGTTCTAACTGTTCTAGCAAATTAATGAACCTGAGAGGGGTCATAAAAATGCCCCAATCTGTAGCCAGTAGCCAGTATACAGAAATACGGGTGGCCTGAGGATTCCAAGAACGTGCAGCTGGCATCTGGAAACCTAGGCATTCTTACAGAGAAATTGGTCTTTAACCCATGGAGTCTGTATTAACTCCAGGTAGTGTCAAAATTAAACTGCAGTTGGTAACAGACCAGTTGGATTAAAATGAAATACTCCCCTAACTGAAAGATCCTTAGAGTAAAGATTTTAAGACTTACTTGTTATTGTATACTTCAAAACTAGTACAGTTACTGGCATATAGTAAGTGCTCAAAAAGGATCACTGAACCAAAATTAATTCAGTTCTCCCCTTAAAGGTTTTAAAATAAAATATATCCCAACCAAAAAGTCACTAAACTCTAATTAACATGGGTGAGGAGGCACTTCCTGAAATTTCGATTTAAGTCCAGAATTTTAACTTACAGTCGATTCTCGTTATTCGCGGTAGTTATGTTCTATAAAGTCGCCGCGAACACTGAACATTGCTCCTAGGGGAAATACAGGGTTAGGTTCCTGCGAGCCTCTGGTCACAACATTTTCATCAACCAATAAATACAAAACCTTGTTTTATGTGTGTTTAAGTTTAAAGACACCTTATTTAATATATACTGTTGATTCATTAACATTAAATTCACAGCCAATAGCACTGTAATTCACACCTGAACAAAGCTTATTTAATAACTATAATCATAAGTATAGTATTTTCCTGAGTTCTGTGAATATTTCTAATGCATTTTCTCCATAAGGCCCATCATAGCCCTCTTATGCCTCGAAACACTAGACAACCCCTCAACACCATGTTTGGAGGCCATTTTAAATAGTGAAATCAACAAAAAGCTAAAGCTAAAATGTGAACAACATGGTACTAAACAGACCACAAAAAGCACACTTGTTTATAATATGAAAAGTGAAACAAGGCCTCAGCTGGGAATGTGGGCATTGGGCCACTCAAATATTTTGCCAATCTGGATATGTCTATGAATGATCTTGAAAGCACCACCAGTATGAATTTGGGGGGTTACAAATGAACTTCAGCAAGTAAGCAAATAACAAATACACAATCCATGAATGATAAAGATTGAGTGCATAACATTGAGAAGATCACTTATGCAATAACTCATTTATAAAGACTGAAATTAGTTGTTTGGCACTGAGGAATAATTGCTAATTATTACTAATCTGTAAAAGAACTCTTAGTATAGGAAAACTTAAATTACTTTTAGAATGCTATAATAATGAAATATTTTAAGATCCTTAACATTTTCTAGGACTCATTTTCTTTTTAAATATACTCGAGCTTGTTTAATCTCATTTTGTGAACCCATTTTTCTAGAATAGATTGCATTTATTATACTTCTTACTGGACAAATGGGTCATCTTCATCAGTAAAAATTATTGTTCAAAGCTGGAACCTTAGGCTGCTGGGTGCTCTTAGGGCCACTTCTAGTCTGTTAATCATGTATGTATCCATCCATCCATCCATCCATCCATTCATCAGACAGTTATGGAGTCCCCTATGGTCAAGTACTCCGCTGAGCAATGGAGATGTAATCACATACAATAAAGTCCCTGCTTTCTTGGTGCTTGTATTCCAGTTGGGGCAGAATTTAACCAAGTAAAAAATGACCAAAAAAAAAAACCCGCCACAAGTCGGATACTATATAAAAGAACCTAACAAATGGTGAGAATGAGAGAGAAAAGCCTTAGGTTGTAGGTTACAAAGATCTCTCTGAGATGACATTTACCCAGCAACCTAAAGGATGAGAAGAATGGAGGAGAACGGCATTGAGGAAGAGAAGAGCATGTCCAAAAGCACAAAGGCATGAAAGAACACAGAAGGCTGCAGTAACCAAAAGGCCAAAGAGACGGCTGCACCATATGCAAGGAGAAACATATGAGGGAGGCAGAAGAGATAAAAAGGGATCAGATCATGCACATCCTCCTGGGCCACAGTATGGAGTTTAGATTTTATGCTAAAATAATAGTCTCAAAACAGGATAGAGAAATAACTTCATTTACATTTTAAGATCTTTTTTGCTGCTCTGTGAATTATATGGAGGCAAGGAGAGAAGGAAATATATTTTGGACACTGAATCAACAGTGATAGACTAAAAGTAGGAAGTGGAAAAAAAACAATGAAGGATATCTACCTTTCTGATTTAAGGAAGATGGTGGTACATTTTCTCAGATGGAGTAGAACAGGAAGAATTATGAATCTGAACATGCTTGAGTTTTTAAGTACCTATGAAATATCAAGTGAAAACATCAAGAGGAAAACTGTATTTTCGAATCTAGAGCTCAGAGATAACCTGGGGTCATTACACAATTGTGGTATTTATGGAATCAATAATATCACCTAAGGGGAAGATAACACATGGCAGAAAACTAAACAGTTATTAAGGAAGTGAGAAGTAGAGTTCATGAAGACAATGCATGTAACAAATTTGGCTATAACAGAAAACAGGGAAATAGGCCAAAACTAAGAAATGGACACGGGAGAGGCTTTGTTTTTTAAGACAGAAGAGGGAGGCAGGGCTGTAACTCTTCTTTATTTGTAGTTGCTGTTACTTTGAATAAGAGATCTTTAAAAAAAAAAAAAAGAAAAAAAAAAAGAAGCATGTGTATGGGTGTGTGTGCTAACAGGAATAATTCCCAATGGAAGTGAAGCAATTTATGACAGGGAAGAAAGGAAATGGCCAAAGGAGCAGTCTAGGTAAAAGAGGGAAAGGGGTACAGAGCACAAATGTAGGAATTGGGGCCTGACAGACAGGACACCTCTTCCATGGGCCAAAATTAAAATATACAAACATTCTTTACAAATATAGAGGGGCTGCACAGGTAACTAGGGTTGTGGGTTTGGTGGTGAGAAAATGAGTGCAGAGCTCTGGCTTCAAGAGCTGAGGCTGAGGCAGGCATGCATACTATTTGAGGAGTAAGGGTTTGGGTTGAAAAGCTGTCAGAGAAGTGGAGCATACAAAGACAGCCAGGCAGCATGGAGTAGCCACCTAAGATCTGAAAATTCCAAGTAAAATCTAGAAGTACAGCTGCACAGTTTTCCTCAACAGTCAGTGCTTCGTACACAGTTGGATTCCATACCATATGGTTCCCTTGTACTATACTTTAGCACTGGTCTCAGTTTTTAGTCTTGTCTTTTGCTATTAGTTGGTATGTCTATCTCAGCAAAATGACTCGCAATCTGCTTGTAACTGCTGCACCATGCCTTTCTAATATGGGCTTGGAAGACAGATATAAAAGCTAATTAGCTTTAGATTCTATGTAGCAGTTAATAAGAATGGTTACAAAAATACAATTAGAGAAAAATGCTTTGCGTTAATGTTCTAAAATTGCACATACAATATAATCACAACCATGAGAGGAAAATATGAATAGAAAAGATTAGAAGGAAATACAACAAAATGTACACAGTGATGTCTTTAGCTGATGAGAATACAGTCCATTACCTCTTATTTTCCCTTTTTATCAATTTATTACCTTTTTCTATATCACACGCATTACTGTGTTTGAAAGACGGGGAAAAACTTTAAAAAATAAAAGGTATTAAGAGGATCTCACTAAAAACTGAACTTCTTGCATTTAAGTTAAATATATTAATCTCACAGTATTTTATGACATTTACCTTGGCTACTGAGTGGCTTTTTTTTCCACTTACGTTCACTTCACAAATTTGCGTGTCATTCAAATTCTCAGTAGTGTCTCAGAAATTAAAGCCAACCTAGGGTTACACTCCACTCAATCACTGAAATATTTTTTTAATAATTTTCTTGTAAATCTCTTACATAACATACTAATAGGTCATTATCTTTCTTACTGAAGTTCAACAGCACTGAAAAAATACGTATCAGAAAATGTATGCATACATACATTTATATATGTATAAAATATATTGATGTAGATGCCTTAAAAATTTTAAACAGCAATGTAATTTAAAGCAAACCACTTCAAAATTTTTTAGAAGTAAAAATTTCAGAAATTTGAAATGAAAATCTAAACAAGAATACAGAAAAACTTAGTACTGAGAGCAAGCTAAAAAAGTTTTAATACATAATCAATACAAAACTCTATTTCAAAACACAGGTCATATAGACACTTTCAGTCTTCATTCTAAATCCCAATAATTTCGACAAGTGAGAAAAAACAAACTTAAGAGAAAACAAATACCGCTTAAAACCCAGAAGACCTTTCAGCACAAGTAGCTAAAATATCGTTTGTCATATATATATATATATACACACACACACACACACACACACACACACACACACACACACATTATCTTGTTATTTACTGGAAATTTTAATAGGACAGCATGGCATTCTGGAACTGGAAGTTAAGATGACTAAGGCAAGGAGAGAGCAAGGGCTCAGGCATTCCACAGGGGTAGTAGCTGACTGTTTACACCTTTCCCTTAGGTCATAGGTCCCACCTACTGTGCATTTGAATAGTAGGTTTCTCTCACCAAAGGGAACTTGCAGATTCTTGGATCAGGTAACATGCAAAAGAGAACAGGCAAAAAGAATTAGAGCAACTGAATATGAAGGTGTTGGTACACTGTGCTCTTTACCCAATACAGGATCAGACAAAATCAGAGTAATCCAACTATAATGTATTTTCAATGAGGGACACATGACAGGAAGTAGCAAACCAAAGCGAGAGCCTCCGGAGATAAAGGGGTAGAAGAATGCATAAGGTTTGAGCTAAACAATCAGGGAAATGGAAAGCACATCCAGCAAGGAAGCTATTGCAGGAAAAAAAAAAAAAAAAAAAAAAGCAAAATCCTACTTCCTCATGCAAAACCCACTATTCAAATGTACAAAGAATGTAACCTATCACTTACCTCTCCAAGAAAAGAAGGACCAAGCAAACTTCAAAACAGAAAGGAACTTTAATTACAATAGAAAGTAGAGAATACTATGGCTACAATACAGTGGTATGCTGGACACGATAAAGAACATCCTCAGATGATCTGAACGATGGTTCAAAGTGTTCCTTATGTTAGGGAAAAGCAGCTCAGACAAACCAACTTCCGATGATTTTTCCTCCCTTTGTGAAGAGAGGGGGTAATAGAGCAGTCTGAGAGCACTAGACTCTTCACCGTCGGGTTTTCAAAGTTAATAATACATGCTCACAGGTTACAGGCAGAAGAGATTTTATTACTTAAGTTCTTGTTAAAGCAGAATCCCTTCAACAAAATCTGATAGTCATATAAAAAGGCATGTAAAAAAAAGGAGAAAAACATTTCTCAGAAGAAAAATATTTTTTCTATTAAAAAACCCTGGAAGAATGGAATACAAAATATTTATAATTTAGTAATGTGGGACAAATTTAATTTCAAATAATGAGGTGAGAAGTATAATTTGAACAGATGATATTTCTTAAACTCTACTTTGTACTTAGCATGTCTGTGGTAATCAAAATCAATGTTGAGATACCTTTTAATTTAGAACAAAAGGTGGCTATGCAGTCACAGAAAAGCCAGAAGAATACAGTAAGTGAAGAGAAACCATACACTAACTATATATAACCTGTAGGATTAGCTTATAAAAGGCTAAGTATCACTAGGAACAAAAGGTAGAAAAAAAATCTTAAAAAATTACTCTGTAAACTGCCAAAAGAAGTCACAATAATTGTAGAAAAGTTCACCTCCACCAAATTCCAAACTCTGTTCAAGTATGTCAGTTCCAGGACAAGGTCTGGAGTTGATGAGCTCCATAAATCAAATAAAGACTATACTGTGAACTGAACTTCAGGATAAGAAGCTTAGATCTGTTTCATTTTTCAGTATGTGACTGTGAGTAGTTAAATGAGTTTTCTCATTCGTAAACACATTATCACCTACTGCAGAGAAGGACTAGACCCTCACCAATCTTGCTTTTACTTCCTAGGTACAATTAAAACTACATTCCCAGACACACTTGCCCTTTGGCCTTAATTAGTCACAGGGCCCCAGCCTATGGAATGTGGACAGAAATGATATATCAACTTCGAAGTGTGACCCCTTGCATCTCCTGAAAGATCCATAGCCTATTCCCTTTATTTGCCAACAGATACAACATCTAACAGAAGATTCCAAGGTATCAGGAGGAATACAAGAGCCACAAGACAGAAGAAGCCTAGAGTCCCTAAGTCACCACTGGAAAGACAGCTGAATCTTTAAAATACCATTTTGTCAAGAATCTACCTTAAGAGCTGCCCAACAAACCCTTTCTAACTCTCCCATCAGACCCTGATTCCTGCCTGAGGAAACAGAATCAGAAACTTTCATTAGGTTCAGACATTGAGATTCTGAGGTCATAACATACCCCAGTGCATCTCCTCTCCTAATTCACAGTGTACAGATCCAAACAGCATAAGAGAAATAAAACTTTTGATCAGTATTAAGTTTTATAACATTGTAAAGGTAATTTAATGGCATTAAACAAGGCTAAAGACTATGCAGTTATTTTTTTAAAAACTAGAGATCTACAATACTAACAGCAATATACGTTATTTAACAAGAGCTAGAAAATTAGTGTTTTTCTAATATTAAAAATCAACAAGCCAGTAATTTATAAAGTAAAAATTGTTTATTGCTTCAAGGTATTGACTTCTTTAAGTAAGTGGTAGACTTACTCTTTAAATCAACATAATAAAATCCAATGGCACTTTAAACCCTCCATTCCAAAAAGACACAGATTGATGAGAGATGGACATAAATTAAGTTATATGATACAAAAAGACAGGCCATAACTTTTAAGGCAAATATGAATATTTATTTACAATATGAAGATACAATACTAGTGGGACAAATATTAGAACGATATATACAGAACCTAAAAACAACTCTCTTCTGTCAAACTCACGATTAACCTTTCATGGTATCTACACAGCTATACATTTGAATAGTTCTATTCAGTTGTTCCATTCAGTACAGTCACTCCCAAGCCTTCCTACACTATTCATAATTTTAAGTCTTCATGAGCCTTTCCCCTCAAATTCTTTTAAGCATGTTACAGATGATAAAGAATGCCCTCAGATCTTTCTCTTTAACTCAACAGCATCATATGGTTTAAAATGCAAACTGTCATTTCTGATCAATATTTCTACATAAGCAATTCACAAGGGATTTTACATTTTATCAATATTAAAACAGCATAATTTCATATCATTAAAGGTTGGTGAAACACTAATTATCCCAAAAGGATAAAATCAATGATCTTATTGAACACAGTTAGGCAACAACATTAAGCGATTTAACTTCATGACCTAAAAATTCCAGGATTAACATTAAAAAAAGATAAATCTTAAACACACACACATTAAAATAAAAAAAAAAAAAAACAACGGAGGAAATGAAACAAGGAGTAAGTAACTATTTCTAGAAAATTCTGATTGCTATAGTTGGAACCTGATTTAGAATTAGAGACAATGTTAACACTACAGTTAATCGGTTTACAAAAGCAAATCAAGATTACAAAAAATTATCAACTTCATATTTATTTTTAAATGCTGAACTCTCCCTCAAATCTGTAGTATGTGTATTTACAAAACATCTAGTATGTATATTTACATCCATGCTAATATTTGTCAAAAAAAAACCCCATTTTAATTATAATACATAATTCCAATATTAAGAGAAAAGAATTTGGTTTTCAATCTCTGAAGTTTTAGTTTTTACTAGTAAATGTAAGTTTCACAAAAACAAATGGAAAGCAGATTATGTAAGAACAGGAAATTGCCTATACTCTAAAATGAGACAAGACTGCCAAGATCTTTGGAGCCAAAGAGATCTGGAGTCTCACTGGAGATTCATCATAAACAGAATCTATAAATATGAATTCTCAGTAGAAACAAGCTACTTTAACATACTTTTATCTAGTTCATTAAATCAGATTCCATTTATTTAGAATGAATGGTAATTTGCCCAGTTGATGTTTATCCTTTCATGATCTATGGAAAAGGGTTTTGATACGCAAAAAAGTAAACAAGACTACACATTTAAAAACTAGCTACAGATGACTGACTTTTCTCTTATAAATAACCCTGACAGAGGTTTTAAAGTTTACTAAAACTTTATTATTTACTTTGCTAATAAAACATATGTTTTTAAATAGCCGTTCTCTCACACATTCTGTGTGGGTGTGCACACATGCATGCGCCAGCGGTCAAAAAAAATTTTAAGCGGTCTGAATAATATTTTTCTGTATTTAAATGATATGAAAAGAAGCATAGAAAATAAATTCAATAAAGGAGATTTAAGCTTTGTGGATAGAATGACCTTGATCTAATCATAAAGCTTATTATTTGTCTTGCAGTGTATGAAATCATTAGGAGAATAGGATCTATCCATTGTTTTCTAATTCCAAAAGGTCTAAACAAAAGAAACTAGACCTACAAATTAAGAGAATGCAGTTATTTACTGGAGATGAACAGTTAGAATAAAACTATAGTTGTGGTACCATATCTATAACTTACCTTTCATAATTACACAGGATTTTGGCATGTATTTCTATAGGGCATTTTCCTGCAATTGTCTCATATCCCCTATATTCAACTTCCTTACTTGTGACATTATTTTATTGTACACGTATCAGCAAGGCAACTGAGCTCTTTTGTGGAAGGATTGGGAATAGTAGTAAGCTTACAGCACAGTAGACAAAATTAAAACCAGCAAAATAACTTTGCCCTCTCCTTGTTAAGTTAAAGTTTAAAATTCTTTGCAGTAAAACAAAGAATCCCTAATTCTCATAATAAACTCTCAAATGAGTCATCAATAATCAAATATATGCTCTCAGTCATTTTCCCAACAATGGTAAAAACATTTAATCACTTCAATTTATAGTCGCCTCCCCGTGTTGACCAACTGTTTAAGGAGGTAACTATGGGAAAAGTGATGTGCTATTTTCAATGGCAATGGACAAAAGGGGACATGAAAGGGGGAGGACTGAATTCTTCACCATGATCCCATTACCTTTGTACTAAAAAAAATAAACTACTAATATCTAAAGTAAGAAAAATAAGGAAGCTAGATTTTTCTCATAACTTCCCTTTGTCATGTTTTTAGAAAACAGGAATTCACGCTTAACTTCTGGTAAGTCCATCAGTCTGAGACTTGAACTAAAGAGAGATTTCAAAGTACCAGAGACAGCCTAACCTTGCCTTACCTGCCATTACAGAGTAGCCATCGAGCAAGAGAATAGTGAGGTATAATCTTCTGCATGACACTGGCCATCACCATGGTAACGACCAGCTGTATACCTATCACACCCTGTATAAAAAAACAAACAAACAAACAAACAAGTTTAACAATGAATAAATTTAGATTTGAGGACACTGGTGGAAAACTTTGTATACATTCCAAAAATTAGACTTTAAAAAAGATGAGTTTACAATTAAAATACATTATTATTCTGACATTTAAGCATTCAAGACCACATGTTTAAGCTTAAAACATTTAATCTCATCTCATAATCCTCTACAAAATTCCCCAAGGGTAACATCCATGTTAATAAAAGTTAAATGGGTTAGCATGCACATTTAAAATCAATTCCCAAGAAACGTTCTCCATTATTTAAGGGTATCCAAATGAAGTAAAAAGTAGTTGTTTTTTCCATCTTTCTCCAAACTTACTCTATTCAATACACTTAAAACATGAGCTTGGCAAGCTTTAAAAGGAGTATGCCTACCTTTTACTTCTAAGGTGGTAGTGAACAATTAAATGATTAAGTGAATGATTAAAGAGCATTAACCATATTAAGTGTGATGACAGAACTGGCCTAAAAGTCACTACTAGAAAAAAAATTAACTCGTGCTGTCATCACCAACTTCCAGTGGGTGGGCCTTCAATAATGTCCAAAAGCCTCCTTAGTTTACTCTCATCAGTCCCTCCCTATTCTCTACTATAACGAATTCAAAACCTTCCCCATCTCCACACTTCCAACCTCCCTCATCTTGTACTCACAAAGAAAATAAACACCATTAAATGAAAACCCTCCCTTTTCACCAAGAAGCTCATAATCATTTGTATCTGCACCCATCTTTTCCTCTACCCTCTGGAAATAATGAGCATCTTCTACACAAATCCCTGCAAATGTGCTTAAGAGCCCATCCTCCTTTTGATTTTCAGGAACGTCAACCTCTGAATAGTTTACTTACTATATCTTCTAAAATCTCTTCTGTATCTGAATCCTTCCTACCCGCATTGTAACGTCTGTAAGTCTCTTTCATCTTTCTGAAACATAACAATGATTTTCCCTCATTACACAGCCCTCCTCCCTAATATTCATAGCTACTTGACAAAAGACTTATTTCCAGTTGCTTCTATGTTCTTACATCCCCACACAGTTCCCATTTGACGTTCTGCTTCAGCCCATTCCATTGAAAGATCTACCATCAATATCACCTCATCTTAACAAATTATCTTTCCTTATTTTAAATCTCAGCAGTATCCCACAAGGCCTACCACATGCCTTCCTTTACTCACACCATGACAATCAATTCTTCATACTCCTCTTTGCTAGCTCCTCCCTCTATCCAAGCAGTCCAAAAATAAGGTTGAATTCCTACCTCAAACATAATACACCAAATAAGTACATAAAAATATAAAAATGTTTAAAAGAAGCAATATAGTGTACAGGTTTAAGAGCATGGATTCTAGACCCAACCTGCCTGGGATAAAATCAGCCAACTAACTACTAGTTGCATGACTTTGCAAAGGTCATTTAAACATTATGTACCTTTATTATCTCTCCTATAAAATAAAGCTATTCACTTAACCTACCTAATCAAGCTGTGGTTATAAATTATGACTGATACAGAGAAAGTTCCATATGTATGAATACTATTTGTTGTTATTGTCATTGTTATTACCTCTATTATAACTCTTTTCAAGTTTTTATTTTAATTCTGTAAGAAAACTTTTTAAATTTCAAGAAGAGAGAAGGCTTTCAAGAAATGACAAGTCTCGGGACCCCTGGGTGGCTCAGTGGGTTAAGCCTCTGACTTTGGCTCAGGTCATGATCTTGCACTCCATGAGTTTGAGCCCCACGTCAGGCTCTGTACTGACAGCTCAGAGCCTGGGGCCTGCTTCAAATTCTGTGTCTCCTTCTCTCTCTGCCCCTCTGCCTCTTATGATCTCTGTCTCTCTCAAAAATAAATAAACATTAAAAAAAAATTTTTTTAAACTGACAAGTCTCCTGATTGAAAAAAAAAAACTAAAAACTAAGTTGAAAAAAATCAAATTTCATTTATTATAACAAACTGTGCCACCAACAGTTCATCACTGTAAGAAATGTAGTACTGTGGGGTGGAACGGTGATAGAGGGGGAGGGTGAACATGTGCAAGCAAAGGGTACACAGGAACTCTATACATTTCAATTAATTTTGCTGTGAACCTAAAACTACTCTAAAAAGTAAACTTTATGAATTAAGAAAAATCAAATTTCTGCAATAGAGAATGATATAAACAATGTCAAATGACCGGGAAAAGACATCTGTAATTCACATGACAGAGGGATCATTTCCTTATTAGATATTATAAACGGAGTTCTTACAAATCAACTACAGTAGTCCCCCCACCAAATCAGTGGGAGGTATGTTCCAAGACCCCCCTGTAAATGCCCAAAACCTTGGATAGTATCGAATCCTATATCCACAATGTTTTTTCTGTACGTACATACCTACAATAAGTTTAATTTATAAATTAGGCACAGTAAGAGATTAACAATAGTTAATAACAAAACAGAACAATTACAACAATATACTGTAATAAAAGGTACCTGAATGTGGTCTCTCTCTCTCAAAATATCTTACTGTACTACAGTCACCCTCCTTCCTGTAATGATGTGAAATGATAAAATGCCTACGTGATTAGATGAAGTGAGGCAAATGTCGCAGGCACTGTGACATAGCATTTGGTTCCTACTGACCTGACCGTATCTCAGAAGGAGGATCATCTGCTTCCCGACCATAATTGACCTTGGGTAACTGAAATCATGGGAAGTGAAACAGTGGATGGTGGGGATGAGGAGGAATAACTACTGTACTAACAGACCAAATGCCTAATTAAAAAAAAAAAAAAAAAAAAAAAAAGAGGAAAAATATGTACAGACAGTTCTCTAAAAAAAGGAAGTAAAAGTGGTTCTTAAACAGGACGGCTTTTAAAATGCTTTTGAAACCTGCCTCAACTCTCGTTTTACTGTGGATATTTTACTGCCTTAAATTTTACCAACTGGGTTAAGGTTCAGACCACTTTTATATTCACCTAACATCAAAGGTTACATTTTTACCTTTCTACTTTCACATTTCCTATCACTTGAATTTACTACCCTATTTTCTGTGTAGTTTGTGATAGAAGTTCTGCAATCTCCATACAATGAATGCCATTACAAAGAACTCTTTCAGGCAGAACAAGGCCAAGAAATATATTAGCAAGTATGTCAGAAGGTTGGTCTACTTGAGATTATAGACTTAAAAGCAGAAGATAAGTTTTTAGTCAGGAAAAGTTTTGTGGACCAAGCGAACCTCAATCTAGTCTTTAAAGAAATAAGTGATAGTATCACAGAATCTTCAAGGTCATCTAGTACAATCTCTCACAAATATACATATACCAATTTATTAGAGTGTAAACTCCTTAATAGCAGAAATCATATTTTAGTCATATCTAGTAAGTGTTACAGGTATTAAATGGCATTTCAGGAAGACTGATATGGAAATATATATGATGGAATGTGATGAACAGTGAAAGAGAGGTATTTTGCTCAACTCTCTCCTTTTGCTTCAAATCACTAAGCATGATATTGCTGACAGATGCAGAAGTGAAGATGTAAACCATGCAAAGGCAAAAACAAGTATCAGCAAACCGGATTGAGGATAATTAGAAATATGAACTGGGTTTCTACAATGGCCCAGACCAGAAATAATGAAGCTTTAAATTACAGTGGTATCTCTGGTACTGAGAAGAGAAATGCATTCTGATATCTTTGTGCAGAATTCAAAAGTTTATCAAATATAGAGGCAAAGGAAGAATTAAAGAGAACACCAAGAAGGGCAAACATCATTCTCAATGTAGTAGCTAATGTTTGACTAAAAAATGTTCAAGGCAAAAATGTAACCTGAACACTATTCATTATGCCACGTCCACTTTTTCTTTCAAATAGATTTCTTTTTTAAATTTACTTATTTATTTTGGGACAGAGAGGGTGCACACGTGGAATAGGGGCAGAGAGAGAGAGAACCTCAAGCAGGCTCCCCACGGTCAAGTGCAGAGCCCAATGTGGGGTTCGATCTCATGAACCGTGAGTTCATGACCTGAGCTGAAATCAAGAGTCGGGACACTTAACAGTGTCCAGTGGCTCAGGGAGCCACCAAAGCACCCTGCCACTTCTACCTTTTTAAACAAAGCTAGAAATATTTTCCCCAAAGCTCATCTATATACTGTCCTAAATGTATTATTATATAAGTCAGTCTTCTTCTGACTTTCTAATAGAAGTCAATGAATCTTTCCTGGAATGTTATCTAATTTTTAGAGAGGTAAGATTATGTGGAAATTATTTCACCAAAATTATTATATTGTATGTTACCAGTTATATATTATCAATTTAATAGATTAATACTAAACTTAAATAAACTTTTGAGACATTACTATGAAATTAACAATTATAGTGTACATTCTAGGGATTAATGTGTTAAAGTATAAAAATATTCAACTCATTAACTAAGGGACACAACAATTTGAAATTTAGAAACAAACCATTCTAAAAATAAATAAATAAAAATCATTCCAATAACCTGCCTTCACTGCCCAACTTAGTATCTATGTATGCCTAAGTTTTTTCTTTTAATGTTTGTTTATTTTTGAAAGAGAGCCAGACAGAGCACAAGCGGGGAAGGGGCAAAGAGAGAGAAAGAGAGAGAGAGAGAGAGAGAGAGAGAGAAAGAGGGAGACAGAATCCAAAGTAGGCTCCAGGCTCCAATTCATGAACCATGAGATCCTGACCTGAGCCAAAGTTGGACGCTCAACCGACTAAGCCACTCAGGTGTGCCTATGTATGCCTAAGTTTATACAAAAGCAGGATTACTGAACTGTTTAACTTAAAAAATAAAATTCCCTGAATATTTCTCATTTTTAATTAAAGACAATGATTAAATACATTTAGCCATAAACAATCAAATATTTCACAAGAGAAAACTGTTAAACTGGGGAGAGATATAGTGAGGCTACAAAGTCCATCATGGCTCAAGTCTCAAACACAACCACATGGATCAATGACTCAAGTAGCCCTAATGCTTTTATTAATGCATCAAAATTTAACCAAAGTAATGGTTTCTGTCTAGATTCATTGCCAGTAGGCCCTGATTCTCTTGATAACTAAAAGTGGGAAAACATGTTCGTGAAATAGCTCATATGACCCAAGATGGGTGAAATACTACGGCAACTTAGGTTTCAACTTAAGATAACTTTCTATTATCTATTAACCTGAAGCCATGAAGAGCAAGACAAAGTTATTTGCCTTTAGTCTCTAGAAGAATAATCATTTCAAGTTTTGTCAGTAATCATTTCTGGGTAGGTTTAAAAAGTTCTTACCAAGGAAAATTAAACAACTCTCCAAGAAATAAAATATATCAAACATCAACATTTTATCTTGCTTGTCAATACGGAAAATAAAACTCAGAATACTGTGTCAGACTTAGTAGAGTTGACATTTTGTTTTGTTTCATTAAACTAGCTCTCCTGCTAACCAACTGAAACAAAGCACATGCTGTTTAACATTAGAAGGCATATTTGCATATACACTTGGGACTCAGACACCCCCAAACGATTTCAAGTATAATCTCCCTGAATAAATTAGAAGGGAGAAAAAGGAAAGAGGATATTACCTATAGAGGCTGTTTTTAGGCAATAGGCTTGAGCAAAGCTAACCTGAGTAAAGCAAAAGGGCCCATAGCAACGACAGACCACCCAGCTGATTGCAAACAAGCTCATTAAGCAACCCACCTCAAAATAAGTATAGGCCCTAACTGACCAATTACAACCAGGCACAATTCCTAAGATTACCAAAAAAGGGGAAATTCCAAAGTCCCCACATTCCCTCACTCCACCCTATAATGTGGCCCCTCACCAATGCCTGTGGCAGCCTCTGCTCTATTGTCCTGCCAGCCACTCCCTTGAGTGTATTCAGTAAACTTCTATCTCCTTATGCCTTGGATGAATTCTTCACTGCCTTGCCACCGGTCCCCATCCAATTGGGACACCCCACATTTGGTGGCCCCTCATCTGATCAGAGCACCCAACGTTACCCAATAACCTTCCTAATTTTTGTCTCTTGACTGTTTATATCTTTTACTGATAGCTAGACATGTTGAGATAGACTTAAGAGATGCTCAAATAATTTAAAGGTATACATTTTGTTATTTCAACCTAGATTTACATAAAACTTCGAATTCACACTTTGAGCACTTAAACTACCTCTGAGCAATTTATAAATGAGGAAATCAGGGTTCAAACAACAAAGATCAAAGTTAGACTTATCCAAAACCCAGACCCTTAATTTCCAACCTAAAGCTTTTTCCACTAAATCAATTCAGCCCATTCGATGAACATTTAATGAGCAACAAAGTACTTGTGCTGAACATTAGATCACTCAAATGCAATAGGGAGAAATAGCAGAGTCCCAGTCACCAATGAGCAGCCAGGGAACTAGGAGAGTAAAGGGACCATTACGATACAAAGTGATGAGAGGATAGGCAGAAGATTCTGAGAACACAGTAAAATGAGAGAGAGAAAGAAATTATTAAGGGTAAAAACCTATGAAAGGGCATTTTGGATGTTAAAGTCTGAGTCAAAATCCAATGAGCTCAGCTTGAGTGAATGAGCCATCAGTGGTATCTGCTTCAAAACTAAAGGGTTTAGAATGTAACCTAAAGGCAACAGGAAACCCATGAGAAGTAGTAGGATCAGATCAGTATTCAACAAAAATTGCTAACCCCGCAGCACTAAGATAGCTAAGCTCAGGTATGACAGGAAGAACTGTGCTAAAGTCAGTAGCAGTACTGCAGGTATAATCTCTCTTACTTTGGTGATAAGAACTGTATATCACCATATATTATGTGACGAATTAGTTAGGGTCTCGGTCAAACAATGTGAAAAATGATACAAATCCAAATTATATCACTGTAGAAATTATTTATATCTATAAATAGGAAAAGCAAATAAAAATTTAATTTACAAGTACAGGCTATCTGCCTAACATATATCCAATATCTTGCTGGCTGTTATCAAGAAGTTGGCAAAGGAACTTTGTGTTTCACAGACTTAAATCCCAAATACTTAGCACAATGACATTTAGAATAGTTCAAGGCATACAATAGGGCATTTGATATTTGTTGAACAACTAAATGAATGGCAACACTGCAAAAGAATATGTCTTAACAGAACTTAAAATCCAAGATTATCATACTAGGTACCAACAAATTAAGACAGTATTGCAGGACAAAATTGGACAGTACTATGAACAAAAGCTAGAGAAACTGAACAAACTGCATATGAAAGTTTCATAGATGGGGTACCTGGGTGGCTCAGTCGGTTAAGCCCCCGACTTCAGCTCAGGTCATGATCTCATGGTTTGTGGATTCGAGCCCCACAATGAACTCTGTGCTGAGAGCTCAGGGCCTGGAGCCTGCTTCAGATTCTGCGTCTCCCTCTCTCTCTCTGGCCCTCCCCCCACTCACACTCTGTCTCTCTCAAAAATAATAAAACAGCAACAACAAAAAAAAAAAAAATGAAGAAGAAGAAAGAAAAGTTTCATAGAGTGAAACCTAACATGGAAACTAATATCACAGAGATAAAGAGTAAGAGGGAATTCGAGGCTAAACGAAAATGTGAACAGAGAGTAACCATGCAACAGTGAAAATCTTAGCTCAACCAAAGCAGGCTTTTTGTATTATAGGGCAAAGAACTGGAGGAAATAAAATGAAGACAGAATCTAACATTGTTGAGTCTTCAAAACCAAGAGGACACATAAGATCACCTTGGAAGACTTTTAAGCAAACAGGATAGGAAGATGAAATAATGCCAGTAACATATAAGAAAAATGAGACATAGAAATATATTAATTAAAAAGAAAACCTAAGACTAACGTAGAAGCAGTTCAAACTAAGAAAAAAAAAAAGATAAAGTATGTCAGAAGAAAACCAATCAAACTTTGTGAATGAACATGAAGGAAAACAACTGTAGAATAAAAATGAAGACAATCTCAAAGATATTTTCAGGATATTTTGGTTTGGGTGATTGTAGAATCCTAGAGACAATGTGCATGAAAACTGCAGGAACATCAAGCCTCAGGCAGGCCTCCCAAGGACAGCAACTTAGCTACATTCTCAGCTTTTCAGAACACACACAAAAAACGCTTCACTGGTACAACCAATCTACATGAAACAGACTGGCAATAATCAGGTTGTAAGAATTTTATCAACTAATTTACAGTGAAACATAAACTATCAAGTAGATCAGATGTTAAAGTACACTAAGTGTTCCATTCAATCACTGTCTTAATGATCCTATGGAGGTCAAATAATAAGTAGGCTGCTTGGTGAGTAGTGATTGAGACCAAAAGGCAGCACTGAGGGATAGCTCATTCATTCAGTGCTGAAGTTTGAATATACAGAATAGCTAGGGGGTAAAATACTCTCAACCCTAAATAGATATGGATAAATATGTTTAAATCTGGCTAAACTTCTAGACTTTCAACTGATAAAACTGCATTCCAATTGATATACTCTTTCCAAAGACAAAAACCTAGATAAAAACTATTCTATCTTTCAATATGTAAATACCACTGCTTTGGCTACAATCTAGTCTATCTTAGGTCTTGGAACCAATCCATATCTAAGTTCAAGGTTAGAGAATAACTCATATCTTGCATCAGGTGTTTGTATCAAACTCTTACAGTGTTAACCACTCCTGACTGCCACCTACAAATAATATGTGATAAGTGGTATGGTAGAGGTCAGTGCCAGTGTTATGGGAGCACCCCAAGAAAGGCAGTGATTAAATCCAAGTGGGAGAGCTGGGAAAGACTGGTTCACAGAGGTGACATGTGAATTAGTGTTAAAAGGTTAAAGAAGTATCCCACTCTCACACAGAAAAAGAAAAAAGTTTAGACAGATACACCAACCTGTACAGAGAGTAAATGGCAAGATCCAAAACAATGAGCAATTCCACATGCTTTAGACTTTGATAGGGGTTGCACATAATGGACTTTTCTTCAGGTACTCGGAAATAAGTTCAGGATCTTAAGACTGGAATGAACCAAATCCATTATATATATTTTGGAAAGATATATATATTTTGGAAAGATAACTATGCCACCAAGTAGAAAATTAAAGTGAAAAGTAATTGGAAGCAAAGAGGTAAATTAGAAGCCCTCTGAAATAATCCAATGAACACCAAAAAGCCTGAACTAAGACAGCTTCAAAAACAAAAGCAAAACCAGGAGCACCTGGCTGGCTCAGTCAGTGGAGTGTACAACTCCAGATCTCAGAGTTGTGAGTTCAGTCCCCCACTGGGCACAGAGCTTACAAGAAAGATAGACAGAAAGAAAGAAAGAAAGAAAGAAAGAAAGAAAGAAAGAAAGAAAGAAAGAAAGAAAGAAGAGAAAAACCAAAAAATTAAAATTTTTAGAGAAAAAAGGGAATTAGGCATAAAATTATTAATTATCCCTGTAAGGGAAGTATCAGCAGATAAGAATAAAACTTAAGCAATTATGTAAAGATTAGATGGAAATAATGGAAAAAATTATTCTTTGAAGAAACTGAGCAATAACAGGAAAATCTGATGGATACTAGAATGGTTGACAAAGAAAATACATTTAAAATATACCCTCATAAGGAGGAAAATAAACATGCTTAAGGCAAAAGGGAAGGAACCAATGTTGGATGGGTGCTGAATGTTCTAGAGACGGGTTTGTGGGAATTTAATCACTTAAGATTCAGAAATAGATGAGACCAAAGGTGCAAGCTGAAAAAAACTTTATGAGACGTGTCCTACTGAAGAGAAGTACAAGTAGTGTAGAGATGTATTAAATTTAAAACCTGAATGGACAAAGTTTGAGAGACTTTGAAGAATAAACAAACCAAGCTCAGGATCTTGGCAATGTGACTGAGAAGAGGTCTAGAAACTCAGGAAGAAAGGTGTGATATACATGTGGATGACTGACAGACTCAAGCTGGTTAAAAAAATAATAATAATAAAGATTACTTCTAATAGGTTTAAGGGCTGTGTAGATTTAATCAAGATGAGAAACTCTTCCATATAATGCCAAAGCAGGTAAAAGCAGCCTTAAACAATCATTAACAAGCAAGGAGAATTCTTGCCAATAGACTATTTCTAGAATCTTAGGGTTCATTATGTGAGTACCCTGGTCCTTACTTAGCCCCAGCCCTTACAGACAGTTAAACAGGTCTGAAAATAAGAAAAGGAAAACTTTGCTGAATAAACAAAATGAAAATAATCAAAGGGTTTGATAGAAAACCAGCGAAAGAATAAGGTCACCTACTGATTTAATATAGATTTGTTAAACGAATCTAATGAAATCACAGATACTTAACTGTTCTGACCTACCAAACAGCAACTTCATACACCTCAAAATAATACTACCAATAGAATTATATAAATAAGAAGGTAAAATCAGAGAAAGAAAACTGTAAAACATAATTACCAACTGCTCTGATTTGAATTTAAATGGGTTTTCGAATTCAATTGCTTACAGAATTTGTTTGATTTGCCAGCATCGTGCTTCACAGCACAAAATGTGCTTTTAATTCTTTAAAGTAAAAAGTATGAGCAGAAATGTTTGCTATTTTCCAACTGAGAGTAAGAAATTTAATGTACTTTAAGGCCAAAAATCAAAAATTCTCAATAAAATACCTTAGTACATACTTAATATCTTAATAACACATACAACATAGGAGCATGCATGAATTTGATATAACTATATTCAAAAACAACTCCAGACTTCTTGCTTAAGATGACGATATAAAACCATTCCTTGGAATTTCATTAAATTTATAAATAAACTTGAGAAGACATGTTTCTTGACATAAATTAGTAAGGCAAAGTGGAAGACCAACCAACATAGGGCAAAAATAGACATTTTCAAAAGAACAGAGGGCATTCTAATTAAATACAATTCATTAACTATCTCAACATTAGTGTTGAAATTAACAGCTGTTTATTTTAAAAGATAGTTTTCCAGTTACTTTGAATGAATTATGCAAGATCTTATATAAAGCAATAACTGTTTAGTCATTAAAAAGTTGATGAAGAGGGGTCCCTGGGTGGCTCAGTTGGTTGAGGTTGAGTGTCCAACTCTTGATTTCAGCTCAGGTCATGATCCAAGGGTCGTGGGATTGAGCCTGGTGTTGGGCTCCACACTGAGCATGGAGCCTGATTAAGATTCTCTCTCTCCCTCAGTCCCTCTCCCCCACTTGTGTGCACTCTCTCTCTCTCTCTCTCTCTCAATAAATAAATAAAAATAAAATAAATAAAAATAAATAAATAAAAGATAAGTAAATAAAAATAAAAAATTCTCTTTAGGGATGCCTGGGTGACTCAGTGTCTGACTTTTGCTCAGGTCATCCATCATCTCATGGTTCGTGAGTTCCAACCCCACATTGGGCTCGCTACTATCAGTGCAGAGCCAGCCTCGGATTGTCTGGCCCCCTCTCTCTCTGCCCCTACCTCTCTCATGCTCATGCTCTCTCAAAAATGAATAAACATTTATTTAATTTTCTAAAGTATAATTTATTGTCAAATTGGCTAACATACAGTGTGGAATAAACACTTATTTTTAAAAAATCTTTAAAAAAATGTTGGTGAAGAATGCAATATTTTTAAAGATGGTAACAAGCCACTTCACCTTTTTCTAAGACATTCATAAATGTTCCATTATAGTACTAATAAGTAACAAATAAAAGGTTCAATGGAAGACGGCATTCTTAAATGTAGTACTCTTCCTTAACTGTATTTTCTGACATTACAGAAAATACCCCTATAGATCTATATCCAAAGAAGCTATTAATTACAACTAATAAATTTGTATTTAGCATTTATGGATCATCAACTTCAAACCAATTCCTACCCATCCCTCAATATTCACTTCCCTTATAAAACCTTCCTTGTTAAAAAAAAAAAAAAAAAAGCATATACATCACTCCAAAACAGACTTTATCACGCTCAACTGTGACCAACAATTTACGGATCTCTCCTCCAATGAAACTACTCATCTCATTTCTTGAGCCCTAACCCAACTCCCCGGAAAGTGCCTAACACGGCAGGTTTTCAATATATATTGAATACTACCTTTTAGATGAGATAAAAGGATAAAGCATAAATTTGCCTACTGTCCTTCACTACATTCAATTCCTATGTGCCAAGCACTAAACTTTAGCATAAAAAAGAAAATTATTCACTTTAAGATCAAAAGACAATACACTGTATCTCAGAGAAAGTAGTCTGTTTCTATAAGACAATACTCTCAATTTAATGCAATTTAAGTCTGCGTTACAAATACTTTCTTTTAAACAAACTAAGAACGACAACTTTGGTAAGTACACTAATAAAACGTCATCAAAACAAATTTAAAATAAAAATTTTAGCTTAACTCTAAATTTTAAGCCACACACAAAAGCCAAGAAAATTTAAGGTGCACTCCTAATGGTAACTGTTGGAAAGATGCACTTACTGTAAATATTTTAATGTACTGAATAATTAACCATACTAGAATCAAAGAACTTCGCTGTCACTAATAACAGACGAGCTAGCTCTCTCTGGGACTCACTCTTATCTACAAAAGATATGAGTTGGCAAATGATCTCCAAGTTCTTAAAAGATCTTATTGTTGATGATTGCAGTTATTTTAATTAAAAACACGATGGATTACTGGCATTCACACACCTACCATTTCTAAAGCATCGTCAAAGCCTGTGAAGTGTAGTTACTGCTGATAGGAACAATTATCCCTTCTTCATAAGGATTAAATGAGCTAACATTTATAGGAGACCTGAAAGTAAATCAGAGCTCCAAGCTCTGATGTAAAGGAGTATACCTAGCCCACTGCCCAGCATTCTTCCCTCAGTTAGTGGTTTGCAGGAATTTCTCTCAGGAAACTTGTGAATACCAAGAGTTTTACAATATTATTTTGTTTTGTTATTTTAAGTTTATCTCAGATACTTGGCCAATTCTACCTACTAAAGGATTCCTTTTCTTGATGATCTGAAATGTTCTTTTTCAGTGACTATCAAGAGAAAGAACTATGATGACCTTCAATACTTCTAATATGATTGAGAAGCTCTCTATCAAAATCAAAAGTACTCAATGAATAACGGAATCAAGTTAGAAAACAGTTGTTTAAAGTTTATTTATTTACTTAATTTATTTACAGAGAGAGAGAGAGAGAGACCGACCGGGGGGGGGGGAGGGCGGAGAGAGAGAGAGAGAGAGAGAGAGAGAGAGAGAGAGAGAGAATCCCAAGCAGGCTCCATGCTGCCAGTTCAGAGCCCAATGAAGGACTCGATCTCACAAGCCATTAGATCACGACCTGAGCTGAAATCAAGAGTCAGATACTTAACCAACTGAGACACTGAGGTGCCCCAAAAATAGTGTTAGTCTTAACCAACTAATGTTTCAGTTAGTTATGATTTAACATTACAATGAATGTTACCAAAGCTTTCTTATCTGTCCCTCCTGATTAGAAAACAGACTTAGTTTACAATTAATTCTAATTCTAGTTAGCATCTGACCCACCCAACCAACAAAGCTGTCTGGTAATAAATGATAAAGTGAAGCTTCACTGTCCTAATATTAATTAACCTAATACAGGGAAGGGAAAAGACAATAAGCAAGAATTTAAAGTTAAGAAAATTCTACTAATGAATGTAACTATTAATAATGTAAAACTTTTCAGGAAAAAAAGTCATGGCTTCTCTTTTGAGCAAGACTATATTCAGAAACAAAAGACATAAACATTCATATTTGAATACATATGCCCATAAATCACAAAGAATTGGAAACATTTTTAATCAATCATTTATACTGATCATAAAAATGACTAAAATCTTCTGAAATGATAAAAATACTTAACAAACATAATGAACTTAATGAAGTCATGATGGAGCAGAATCCTCCAATATGACTTTTTCTTTTAGGAAAAAAAAAAGCAGGAAAGTGTGGCATTGCTTTGCTAGGTAAATCATTGTATTTGGGCAAACAGTGGCAATCAAATGGTGAAAGATAACAAAAATCAGCTAAGCACTGTGTAAAGGGCAGACACAGATAACTACATAAAAAAAATAAGCAATCAGATTAGTATTTCAAAAGGCGTCTACTACTTATCAAAAAAAGTATCATGTTTATTTAAAAAAAAAAAAAAACCCATAGCCTACCATAGCCTTATAGTGCCTTATCTGTGACATCATAGGATGGCAATCCATACTCATATATTTATAATACAGAGAAGAACAGCTTGTTTAAGTTCTTTCTTCATAATTAACTTCTGGAGGAGAAAGGTCTCCCTTTCTCTCTCTAGTGTCCCTTATTATTTTCCATCTCATCTCTTCTTCACAATCCAAACCTCTCTACTTCCAAGAATGTATTGCAAAGACTCATCAATATCATCCAGAGCTTCAACTTTTTTCCCTAAAAGACCTTTATGATAAGTAAACAGTTATGGTCAGCTGGAAGTAAGTAACATGGCAAGGTGACGTTTAAAAAAATTTACTGGTAGTAATAACCTTTATCATGTGCGTTGACCATATGGTAGGGAATGCAAGGTACCCTATGATACTATGTTATTTGCAACTCAGGGAGAAAACTAAGTTCTAGCTATAAGCAACAGGTAGTCCAAGTGAAAGAATATGAGCAAGCCAATCCTTAGAAGCCCTCAGGAAAAGAAATGGGCTGAGACAGGCTTTTAGCACACTAGATACTTAACAATGACAAGAAATTCCAATTCATCTCCAGTTCTCTAATTGCTCCTCACCTCATCAATGTTACTACAAGTCTATACTAGAGACGCAATGGAAATTAACACTGTACAGAAGGAGTGCCTTAACTGGATGCAATTAAGGTGAAGAGAATATGAAGGACTGAATTCTTATTTTGAGTGAATGCAGCAATGTCAGACCTGTTTGGCACTTGAATTAGGCTAATCATTAGTGCTATGAATGACAGTAATGATTGATTTCTTTAATAGTATATGAGATGTAATAGAAGTTATTAACTAGATTGGGAAAGACTTTCTAGAAATATAACACCCTAATGTTGTTTCTATAGGAAAATGTTCTGGAAATGACTCCTCTCATAAGTTGAAACCTATCAAATGTAAACAGTAAGACTGGCACAACAATACAATGGCCAAACTGCCTGCGTTCAAGTCAAATTCCACCACCAATAACTGTTTCATTTTGGAAGAGTTACTCTAATCTTGCTGTGTCTCCATTTTTACATCTGTGGAATAGAGGTAAAAAAAAAAAAAAAAGCAGGTAAAAAAGTGGAGGTGGAAAAAAAAAATCCAAGATTAAATACTTCATGAAGATTTAAATGAGTTAATGTAAGTAGGGTACATAAATACTTTTACTTAAATAAAATGAGGAAAAGTAAAATTCAATTTCTTACCCACCTAACATACTTCTACTTACCCTTAAAAGACCTAGTCCAATCAATCCTCTGTGAAACTCTTCTTGAAAGACAAATTGAATATTCCCTCCGCTGTCACTTCAATATACATTCAACTAAATGTGCATCAGTGAATATCAGTGATATTCAGTTTCACAAATTCAGAATCACAAAAACTTGAGTCAAACCCCAGAGGTCATCTAGTTCTAGTTCAAGCATACTTTCCATGCCATATATTTATTGTACTTTCCCCAAAATCATCCTTATGAGCATGTATGAGCAGATTGGCTTTTCATACTACCTAAAGATTTTTTTAAAATAAATACAACCTTATAATCAGATATTAAGACCCTGAGTCTCAACATCAAAGAATCAAAAGCTGAAATGATACCAGGTTTTTCTAAATCTTTTGATTATGGGCAAATCACAAAGATATTTTAGTCTACTTTAACAATGGAATAACTAAGTCTGTTTTATGTAACTGAAAGATATGAATGTAAAATCAGTATATTGTGAGTTAATGAGTTATATTCTCTCAAAAAATATACTAAAAGACTAAAAATATGTGGCACAAACCAATCTATTAAATAAAACATCACTTACTATTATAGAGGTTTCTTTAAGGAAAAAAACACAAAATATACTTAAGGGGCGCCTGGGTGGTTCCGTAGTTTGGATGTCTGAACCTTGGTTTTGGCTCTGGTCATGATCTCCTGGTTTGTGAGTTCACGCCCCACGTTGGGCTCCATGCTGCTGGTGTGGAGCCCTGCTTAGGAATTTCTCTCCCTCTTTCTCCCTCTCTCTCTGCCCCTTCCCTCATTCTCTTTCTCTTTCAAAATAAATAAAGAAACTTGAAAAAAATAAAAAACTAAAAAAAAAAAATACTTAAATTATTTACCTGTTCACTGTTTGGAAAAATGATAATGTTTAACTTTATTGAAAGAATTATATAGCTACAGACAATATGAGCTTTGTGCATGACATTATAGTAATTGTTTAGGGTATAGCTCCCAAATATGTACTCACAGATAACAGGCATGTATGTTGAAGATATATACATATGTATATTAAATCATACTTGTTCCACTGTCACCTCATTTAGGTTTTCTCTGAATAACTTAACTAATAAAACAACCACCCTAATCATTTTCTATCCTTCACCCTGTTTTTATCTTTCTTAGTTGCATTTATCACAACCAACACATATTATGTCTCATTTCATTATCATCAGAATCTCCCAGTAAAACATAAGCTCCACAAAGGCAGTATTATCCCTGTTTAATAAAGTTATATCCCTATGGCCAAGAATACAGATATACCTGACATACAGATGGTGCTTAATAAATAGTGAATAATCGATTAAACAGTACTTGTGAGAAGAGACCATGATTTTTAAATGTTTGGGGAAGGAAAAGGTATAATTATTTCAATCAAAACCAAGCGAATGTTCTACCAGACCTTCAAAGATTTTTTTTTGTAGGTGGTAGATAAAGAGTAAAGAGACACTTTATAGACAAGTTTCTTCAAAGTTTCTTTGGGGCAAGTTGTGTTCGCTCAACTTAGTAACATGGGCAAAACCACAGTACAACATTAAGAAAATAAGTTCTCTCTTAGAAACGAACACTTTCAATTATCTTCTGATTTTCTAAAATCAACCAAATTTGCTTTACGCTTTTACTCCAGAGCAAACAAAAGAACTAAATTTAAAAAGTGGACCAAAACCAGAGTATAAGCTAGTCTTAAGAATCAATCTTAAATAAACCAAATGCTACCCACGAGAACAGTCTCTACTATTATTTAAACTAAGCCTCTTTAGGAAAGTAGTGAAGGAGAGAAGTCACAGGAAAAATCAGAGATGTGGGAAGAAACCCAAATCTCTGCCACTATATGGCTAACTGATAAAACCTGAGAATTCATCCGTGAAGCTACACATGTCCATTCACCAAGAAAGACCACATTCTGGGTCATAAAACACACCTTAAACTTAAAAAAAACAGAAATCATACAATGCCTGCCCTCAGACTGCAATGGAATTAAACTAGAAATCAGTAAACAGAAAGAAAAGTGGAAAATCCCAGAATATGTCAAGACTAAACAATACATTTTTAAATAACACATGGGTCAAAAAGGAAAAACCAAGACAAACTCAAGATATTTTTAATTAAATTAAAACATAACTTATCAAAATTATGGTATGTAGCAAAAGCAGTGCTTAAACAGAAATCTATAGCATTGAATGTAAATACTAGAAAAGATCTAAAATCAAACACCTAAAATTCCACCTTAGGAAACTAAAAAAAGAGCAGATTAAGTCCAAACTAAGCAGAAGGAAAATATATAATAATAATTAGAGCAGAAATCAGTAAAACTGGAAAGAAGAAATCAATAGAGAAAAATCAATGAAACCAAAAACTGGTTCTCTGAAAAGATCAATAAAATCAATAAGCCTAGTCAGGCTAAGAAAAAGGAGGACACAAATTACTAATACCAGAAACAAAACAGGTGACATCACTACAGACTCCACGGACATTAAAATAATAAAGAAGCACTACGAACAACTCCATGCCCACAGATTTTATAACCTAGATGAAATGGACTGATTCCTTGAAAGATACAATTTGCCAAAACCGACATAAGAAATGGACAATCTGAACAGGCCTGTATCTATTAAAGAAACTGAATCAACAATTAATAACCTTCCTTAACAGAAAGCACTCAGCCCAGAAAACTACAGATCATCTTTATCTCTTATAAATATAAATGCAAAAATCCTAAACTTTTGGCAAATCAAACCCAGCAACATATGAAAAGAATTATATATCCCAGCCAAACGGAATTTATTCCAGGGATGCAAGGCTAGTGCAATATTCAAAAATCAATTAAAAGAATCCACCATATCAATAAACTGCAGATGTTTGATCATCATCCAGCACAAATCTCTCCAATACCTCCACTAAAGTCTGCATTAGAGTTCTCTCAAAGTATGGTTTAAGGACTGCCAATTTCAGATTTAACTGTAAAACTCTTAATTAAAAGTAAGATTCTGAAACTCTACCTCCCATTAATGGGGCCCAGATAAGCATTTTTATCAAACATCACAGGTGAATTCTACACAAACTCAAATTTAAGAACTAGTGTCCTCAGTTAAGTCACCTACTACATGACACCTACTGTTAGAATTTCTTTCTTCTATTCTTTGAGCACGTTATACATACCTCTTATAACATTTACCATTCTCTTCTCAATACCCCTTTCGGCCCCCTAATCTTTCTCATTAACTCTAAATGAGTAAGGCAGAAGTTGACAGCCCTTTTTTTGCCAACAGACAACATAGCTCAATCCCAGCAATAAAAATTACCACAGAATGCTACATAAATAAAACAAGCCATGAGATACCTCCAATTCCAGGAACTAGCTCTATTCTACATACTTTGTCCTGCAAATAAGCTTAAATGGTAAAAAGATCTATTTGATTACAGCTGATTTGTAATTTTCAAAAAGAAAAGTATAAGAAAAGAAATAGTTTCATCATTCCTTTAGTAAATTGTCTATAGACTAACAATTTTTACAACATGGAAGAAAAACTTAAGAGTGAATACTAAGTATTTTTAGTCTGGACCATAATCCTACTCTCATCTGCTCACAATAGAAGAACCTTATTACATGCACAGGCATTTACTGAGTTTGGGTCTACTTAATGTACAGGGAATAAAAGAACAGAGTGAATTTTTATCAATTAAAACAAGTAAAATCAAGGTGTCCCAACGCTTTGCTTTCCATTCTGTAATAGTATTTAGGACAATAGTGAAATACCTGGCCAAACATATGTACAAAGATTCCAAGTATTACCTACATGATGTATAAAAAAAACACAAGGAGAATGAAAAAAAACAAAAAATCAAACTTGAAAAATCAAAAGGGTAAGGAAAAAAGTGGGTAAGGAAAAAAGTGGAAGTCAGACTAAATTTTTTTTTTTTTTGCATTTATTTATTTTTGAGAGACAGAGACAGCATGAGCAGGGGAGGGGATGAGAGAGAAGGAGACACAGAATCTGAAGCAGGCTCCAGGCTCCGAGCTGTCAGCACAGAGCCCAACGCGAGGCTCGAACCCACTCGAACTCACGAACCATGAGATCATGATCTGAGCTGAAGTGGGACGCTCAACCGACCGAGCCACTCAGGAGCCCCAAGACTAAAATTTTTTGAATGAGAAACATGTACCTCTTCTGAAAAAAGTCCTGAAAGTTAAAGAATCAGAAATGTGAGAATTAGAAAGTATTTTAATCTTGGGGTGCCTGGGTGGCTCAGTCAGTTAAGAACTCTTGGTTTAGGCTGAGGTCAAGATATCACAGTTCGTGAGTTTGAGCCACACATCAGGCTCTGCAAAGGTGCAGATTCTTGGGATTCTCTCTCTCTCCACCCCTCCTTAGCTTGCTCGTTCTCTCTCTCTCTCTCTCTCAAAATAAGTAAACTTAAAAAAAAAAAAGATGTTTTAATCTCCATCAAGCCCCACTTCTCTTATCTAGGAGGAAACTGGAACCCTTACCTAACTTGACTCCTTTTTCCAAATTCATGGAACTAATAATGGGCAGAATCTGGGTCTTCTGAGTTCAAGTACAGCCTGTTTTGCATAGCATTAGGCCCAAGCTGTGAAAAAGTTCTCAATTTAACCAAGCTGTATTCAAAATAAATTCAACCCCTCACTTCATTTAATGTCTAAACCTTTTCTTTTGAAGGATTCCATATATTGCCTAAACTTGCATATACAGACGTTATCAACTTCATGACTGGGAACACTTAAGTGGAGTTAAGTAAGTTAACACAAAAATATAAGCAATACCAGAATGGAGAGTCAATTAGTTGGCCCCTGGTGACCTTCTCCAGGTGACATTCTCTTAAGTGACATTTTGAGAAACAGCATGAGTTTACCTCAACCTAAAATAAAACTATATTTTTTGAGATGGCAGGAGGAGTTCTCCTTCTAGTATTACAGAATACTGGGCGTAAGTTCACATTCAGCTTCTTTGTGACTATTGTAAATTTAAGGATTTTTATTGTATTTTCACCCTCTGCTTTTCAGACCAATAAGCAAAAACTGAGCTTAAATTTAGAAGTGGAGATTTTTTACTGAGTTTTTAAGTCAGTAGTAGTCTGACTATGCCAAACTAGTGTTATCTTAGGGAAACCAGTGCTTATTTCCAGACCTCAGACTCTTCCTTATGTCAAATTAGGGAGAGAGTGGAGTGGAGGTGGTTAGGCTAATTATTGTCTTTGGCTCCTTCTCATTCTACTATACCCTATCTTTGTCTTAATTTCACTGATATAAAAGAGAAGAAAAGAAAAAAAACTCTTAATGAACAAAAACTGTATTATTCACTGAAGTTAAAAACACACAGAGTACCAAAAAGAATCATATGTTACATTAGCTGGTA
Organism: Panthera leo; assembly: GCF_018350215.1. NCBI lineage: Eukaryota > Metazoa > Chordata > Mammalia > Carnivora > Felidae > Panthera > Panthera leo. Next base: position 150,707,911 of record NC_056679.1, read on the forward strand.
GAGTACACCAGAAACCACATTACTTTCAAGTTCTTTTCTTTCACATTCACTGAAGTTTCTAAGTCATTTGAAAGTCCAACATCGTACACAACAGCTGAACAAGGTCGACATTTGGTCCTGGATAAACACGGTACACTGAAACTAAATGCCAAGACACACTCCCTTCCAGATGAGAATTTGAAATCTTTTATATAGTCAAATAATTGACAATGCTGAACTTTACCAGATCCCTGTGATCTTGGAAAAGAGCAAAGGTTCAGAAATACCCCCTACACCCTTTTGTGTTTTGTAAAGGGCTTACTGCAATGAACCACTGATACCCACATGACTTAGGTAAGGCTCACAGATGCCCCACGTATTTACCTAACAAGCTCAGAGACAGAGCCCACAAATTCCCATTCTTTGTTTCACAAGTGATTGGCTGAACTGCATGTGCCCACACATCAACTGAAACAAAACATTTGTTACTGAAATTCTGGTTAAGATCCTCTTTCCCCCGGTTCAGTCTGAAGCAGCATACAACTCCTTTTTAACAGCTCTTCCTCAGAACAGACTGGCCTGAGAGTAAAACATTCTGATTAACTGTTCAATGTACTATGCTTTCATCTCACCTCCCCACATATGGTTCTTCCTACCATTATTTTACTCCTCCCTATAAAAGAAAAACCTTTTTGCTTAACCTTTGAGACTCTTGCCAATCTTATGGTTAGAACATTCTCCCTATGCAATAGTCCCATTCCCCAGACCTTTGCAATATTCCTTTCGAATAAAATCCCTCCTTACCGAGTCTGAATTTTTTATGACACCCTTCCCAATTTCAAATAGGCTGAGTCTGAAAGATAAGCTGACTTTGCCTTTTATCTTAGGTGACAAGTGTTGATCCTCTACAAGAAAGGGTTCCTTTGTGTCAACTTGGAAAAGCTAAAGGAATTTCTAAGATCTTAAGTTCTTGGCCACTGCCAAGCAGCAGAGGAGGAGGGAGGGGCGGAAAAGATCAACCCGGCAAGGTCAGCTCTAGGGACCACCTGGCGCCACACGCCATACAAAGTGAATGGACCACGAACATTCTGGCTACCTACTAGGTACTCTTGGACAAACCTCGCCTTTGGGCAGGGCGGATGCTCCTCCTCAGGGGCCCAGGAGCTTCAGCACTCCGGGACAGGTGCGGGGTCCTGCCCCCACGAATCATCCCACTACTCTCGCCTGCTCCATCCTCAGCCGGGAACCCGACTGGCTACCTTCACAGGACTGACCTCATGGCCCCTTCCTTCCCACTGTTGTTACTCCAGTCTTCAAACCAGGACTCACCATGGCGCCAAGGACAGGTCGTAGACCGGACGCCCTGGAATCCCCGGGACCGTCCTGGACCTTCCCTCCCCACCCTGCAGACGGGAGCCTCTTAAACAACGCGAAGGAGAGAGTTTTCCGGCTCTGGCGGAAGTTCTGCCCGCGCGGGACAGGAAGTCCCTCCCTTCCTTGAACGCCTGCGACCCCACGCCACGCAGAGGTGAGCATACGCAGGACGTCCTCTAATGCCACTTCCGTGGGTGCTAGGTTAGAGGCTGGGGGCGGTGCTGACCTTGAGAGTGCGCGGGGGGGAGGCGCAGGCGCAGCACAGGTAGGTGGGCGGGCGGGGGGTGTTGCTGCGATCGTGAGCTTCGGAGGTACGTTGGGTGGTTTGGGCCGGAGCGCATCCTCGCCCGGGGAGGCGATGGAGGCGCAGGTTGATGAACGGGGTGGGGACTGACCCCAGAGGATTTAGTGAGGGAGAAAAATCACAGGCCGTGGTCGTGCTGAGACAACAGTAATTGCCTGAACTCAGCCACGCGCTTTCTTTTACCTTCTCCTTTTCCAGGCTGCCCCTTCCTGGAGACTTTCCGGATCTCCACAGACCTGTTTGTCCCTCCGTCATCTCTTCTACCTGCTTTAGTGCGTCCAGCAGCGCTCCTCTTCCTCGGGGCAGTGGAATTTGATCCTCAGATGTTTCTTCACTATTCATATATACCAGTTGAAGCCAGAGGAACATCTACAAGAGCAGAGAAACCAGGAGGAGAATTCTGCCTATTTAATACATTCCAATGTGGACGGTCTCCTTTTATTTTAAAAAATATAGATCATCAGCTGGGGGAAAAGTGAAACTCCCGTGTACCTCTTAATTTGTGTTTTTTTCCAAAATCTGTACCCAGCAACTCTGTGCCTTTTTTATTTGGCTGTAAGCCACGGTACTGGAGGCAGGCTTGAAGTGGATATACAGAGCACCTTTAAGCCAGAAATTAATCTCACAACTTGGGATCCTTGTTTAAGACGTGACTGTATCTACAATTTCACTTACAGGATCTCTTTTTGCCAGTATCTAGTTTTGTTGTAAAGCTGGTCTTGGGAGGTAAACTAGGAAGCGTAACAAGAAATTTAAGAAGGTTGGGCAGGCAGGAGTGGCTATACATGTACCTGGAGAGCATGATACCCAAGCTATAAATGGTCGAAAGACCATGGGAACCACTTCTGAGCCACCCAAAAGAAGCCTGCTTTATATGAAAAAGGGGCCTAGAGACAGAGTGTATGAGTTGTTTTTACTTTAAATTTTCTTTTTTTGGTGGGGGGGGGAAGGGGGATGAATAATGTGATAAAGATACGGGAATTTTAAGTACCAACATTGGAAGTAGCTGGAGGTGGGGTGGGGCTGAGAAATAGTTTGTGAAACAGACCGGCTGCTAACGGATCCAGAACTTCCCTGAGGGTTCCACCTCTGCTCTATAGGGACAAGGTTGTAAATAGACAAGCCCCAGGGCATCTGCAGATGATAAGTGTGGTAGAGAAGGATTGGAGTCGTTCTGCTTGTGTATCTGTGGGAAGCAGCTGCTATCCTTGAGGAAGAAAAGGTGGAGAAGGAAACTGGCTATCAGTCTGTCAGTAACAACACATCCTGTGAAGTCTTACTCTTTCATTTCTGACACTTTGGTTCTTACATCCGTCCTAAACCTGGCAGCCTCATTGAGGTTCACAGAGCATCTCCTCCTATGTGACAGTAAGACTGGAATTATTATCAGGATGGAATCTATTCCTGCCAGAGTAAAACCACGAGAGGAAATCACAGTCAGTATTCGTTATCTGCTTATCATTTTTAATAGATCATGGAGTTCTATGTTCCTTATTTGGTATTTGACAATTTGATAAATAACCCTTGATTAATATCCTTTAATATTCTAATTTCTTTTACAGTGTGAAAAATCTGTTATACGTAATGTTTTCTAAAGATTAAAATGCATACCATATATGTTTAAAGGCAGCATCTCCCTGTCTTTTTTATCCCACAAATAATTACAGTGTTTTGTATTGGTTACATGTGTTGAAGTAGAGGGATTTACCTATTTCCATTCTTTAAAATAGATGAGAGTCTTTGACAGATAAAAAGGAAGGGGAAAATTTTGAAAGGAAATAAAAGACGTGGATAAGGGAGATTAGGAAGAAATTCAGTACTCTTGGCAAGGGAATTAGTCTAATCTTTGATCCAAGTCTTGGTTGCTTATTGTTAAGGCTTATTTGTTTGTTTGTTTTATTAAAAGTTGCAATGTCCTGAGTGAGAACTGTTCTCAAATAACTTAAGAACAGCAGAAAAGTTACTTCCTCCTTCAACACCCACAATGACCTGGAACATTTTCAACCATTAAGACCTATCACTGTTTCAAAGACCAGCTCCATATTGTTCACAAAATGTTTTCCTGATTAGCTCCTCTTCTGAGAAATTAAAATTGCTTTTTCTTTGCTTTAATAAATAGGATTATTATGTCCTTTCTTACAAGGTGCCTTTGTAATTTCCCCCCAAATTACTATAGTATATTGTCTTCCTAATTAGACATAAATACCTAGAAAGCTGAGACCTTTTTGTGTTGATCACCTCCTTCCCCTTAAGAAATACCATTTAAATGAATGTTGTGGACAAAAATCACTTTAGTTACATTACTCTTAAAATGCTTTATGAACAAAAGTATTCGTGGTAGCAATACTTATAATGGTAAAAAATTAGAAACAGTAGTTAGCAATTAGAGATGAGTCAAATGCTATCATGTATACTTAGTGAAATATAGCTATTTTTTAAAAGTAGATTAGTCTTTCTAATGTTTATTTAATCTTTTTTTTTTTTTTTTTTTTTTTTTTAGAGAAAGAGAGAGAGCAAGTGTGAGTGGGGGAGGGGCAGAGCCAGACACAGAATCTGAAGCAGGCGCCAGGCACTGAGCTGTCAGCATAGAGCCCAACGCAGGGCTCTACCTCACAAACTGGGAGATCATGATGTGAGCCAAAGTCGGAGGCTTAACCAACTGAGCCACCCAGGGTCCCCTAGACTAGTCTTTCTAATGGGAAGTGTTTCTTTCCCAAGTTAAAAGCAGGCTGCAAAATTATGACCAGTAAGATTCTTTGATGTGAAAAAGAAAATCCTAAACATAGAACAAAGAGTAAAAAAGTAACCAAACTATATCAATCACCATTCCTGGAATTGCCCTTAAAACCTTTCTGTAAGGGGGTAATTTTTAAAATTTTACTTTCTTTTATTTAAGAATGGATGAAAGGGGCTTATTTCTTTCTCAAAAGTATGCTTGGTAACCTCCATGTAATTCTCATCTTCCTAATTTGGGAAAAACAAAACAACATGCTCTTCAGAAGTATACTGCAGGGCACCTGGGTGGCTCAGTCAGTTAAGCATCTGACTTCGGCTTAGGCCATGATCTCGTGTTTCATGAGTTCGAGCCCCGAGTTGGGCTGTGTGCTGACAGTTCAGAGCCTGGAGTCTGCTTCAGATTTTGTGTCTCCCTCTCTCTCTGCCCTTGCCCCACTCACACTCTCTTTCTCTCTCTCATAGTCCCTACTATAAAATAATTTACATTTTAGTGATAATTGACCATAAGTAAGAATATAAGGTAGTTAACAGTGGTAGTCAGGAAATTAAAATAGATGACTATTTTAGATCACGTGAGGAAGGAAGGAAAGCTTCTAAGAAAATGCCACTTAAGCTCCTATTTGACGGGAAAATCCAGTTTTGCAAAAATTGAGGAAACCATGCTTGCAGCTAGGGCAATAACGCTAAACCTTAAGGCAGGAACTAATTTGGAATGTTTCAGGAATCAAAGAAGTCTACCTTTTTGGAGTATAGTGACTAAGAAAAGAATAAGTTTGGGGGGTATAAAAGGGTTAAATTGTATTAGCATTGAAAGCCAGGAAAGGGTTTGGATTTTATTCTGAGTATGATGGGAAAGGCATTTTACTCTGAGGAGTGGTATGAAAGAATAGATTTTTTAAATCTATTTTGATAATATTTTGTTAATTGAAGTGTTTAATCCATTTATGTGTAACATAGTTACTAATATGCTTGATTTGAATCTATTATGATACTATTCTTTATTTGTCCTATCCTATGTTGGTTTTGCCTTTTTTTGCATTCTTTCTGATTATTTTTTAATTATTCTGTTTCTCCTGCCCCATGAACTTGAGAGTTATATATTCTTTTATTAGGTTGTATTATACCTCTTCCTGGATGATACAAGGACCTGAGAACACATCAGCTTTACTTACCACCCCACTTCATGTTATATACATTGTGTATACTTAATGTCCTAAATTCCTCAAGACAACATTTTTATACAGTTACTGTGCATTTATATTTACTCAAACATTTACTTTGTCTATGTGCTTTATGACTCCTTGAATTTCTGAGCTTCTGTCTGGGATCATATTTCTTCCTCCTGAAGAACATGCTTTAGTATTTCCTTTTGTAAATGTCTGCTGGTGATAAATTCAATTTTTGTATCCTTAAACCATTTATTTCACCTTCATTTTCAAAGAATATTTTCACTGAATTAACAGCTATTTTATCATTTTGAAGATATATTCCATTGCTTATGGCTCCCATAATTTTTTTTGAGAAATAATGTCAGTTTTATTTTTGTCACTTTAAAAGTAATCTTTTTTCTCTGGCTGCTTTTAAGATGTTTGTCTTAAATTTGAAGCAGTTTGATTACGATGTAACTAAATGTTTTAGGTTTTGTTGGTTTTCTTTTTGAAGTTTGTAATGCTTCTTGAATCTGGGATATGATGTTCTTATTCTCTCTCGGAAAATTCTCAGCTTTTATCAGATACTGCTTCTCCCCCATCCTGTCCCCCTTCTCTCCTTCTGGCACTCAAATGTATAATAGATCATTTTATATTATCCTTTATGTATCCATTCATTTGTCTCTGATGGTTCATTCTAGATAATTCTTACCTTTCTTTGAGTTCATGGTTTTCTTTTGAAGTCTCTAATCTCCTGTCAAACATACCTGTTGAAGCATTTATTTCAGTTGTTACTTTTTTGGTTGTCATTTTGGTCATTTCTGTTTCTTTCTGTTTTATGGTTTCTAGTTATATGTCTAGTTATCTACCTCAATCGGATCTTTTATTTTCTCAAACACATTAAGCATAAATCATTTTAAAACCTGTGTCTAGTAATTTTGGGGTCTGCTATTATCTGAAGCTCCTTTGTTTTTTCTTGTGGTTGTTTACCAAATTATCTTATTTACCTATAGGTCTCTTACATTTTTTTTTTTTAAGTTTAACTATTTATTTACTTAAGTAACCTGTACCCCTAACCTGGGGCTTGAACTCAAAACTCAAGAACAAGAGTCTCATGCTCTTCCAATTGAGCCAGCCAGGCACCCATCTCTTACATTTTTTTTATTTTATATTACTTAAGCTATTTTTTTATTTGTGTTTATTTTTATTTATAATATTTTGTTAAGTTATGTTGTTATTTTTGGATTGAATTCCAGAATTACTGTGTGAAGAAATTATACTTTTAGCCCTGAAATGATATTTTTTGCAGAAAGGATTTATGTCTCCTGGCAGGGGTTTTGAGCACTAGTAAGCTAAAATCACTTGAGTCAGTGATTGAGATGATTGGACTCTGAGCATATCTCCTTCTAGTTCATACTTTTCCCCAGGGTATAGACCTTTGATGTCTCAACTTGAAGCCTGTAGAGTTTACCAGAGCAGGCCATGAACTCCAATTTTTGTCTTTTTAACTCCATAATTTAGTCAGAAGTTCTGTTCGAGCTTCTTAGCCATCTTCTCTGGGATCAGCAGATATCCCAGGGGAAAAGCTGTCATTAATGCTTGATTCAACAACTCTTTTTTCTTCTGAATTTTCCACTGGATTTTTCCATTACTTCTCTAATGACTTCAGGTGTTTGTTTTCTATTTTGTCCAGCTTTTCTAGTTATTTTCACAAGAAGGGCTATTCTAAACTACCAAGTCCATCATTGCAGAAAAATAGAAATAAAAAATACTTTAAGTACACATGAACAATTTACAAAATGTAATCATAAAAAGTCTTTTAAATTTTCAAAGAATTGGTATTATTAGATAACAGTTTCTAATCACAGTATAATTAGTTTTATAGAAATTAATAGAAATTTAGGAAACATATTTGGAAAATAAATTCATTTCCATGTAAGATGAATCATTCAAATAAAGAACAAACAATAGAAAATGAAATGTAAAATAGAAAATACATATTCAGAACTGAACAATGACAAGAATACTGCATATCAACACTTACAGAATGCAGCTAAAACAGTACTTACAAGGAAATTGGTAATTTTAAATATTAAAGTAAAACTGAAAATTAGAGATCTAATAATCTGTCCTAAACCTGAGAGATTAGGGAAAGAATAATGGAAATAAAACTAATGAATTAAACAAAAAGCAAATACTCAATATAGAGAGGCAACAAAGTCAGAAGTTTCACCTTTTAATAATAATATTGACAAATCTTTGACAAGATTACCTAAGAAAGAAAGCAGACACAAAGAATATTAGAAACAAAAATGAGGACATTATGCTATAGAGATTGAGGAGATATCATGAACAATTTATTATAACAAGTGGGAAGATATAAGTGAAGTAGATATTTTCTAGAAAAATTAACTTCTCAAAAGTTATTCAAGAAGAAATAGAAAATATGAATGCTCTGATTACTATGTAAGAGATTGAATCAGTAGAAATTTTTCAAAAAAGAAAACATGTTGCCCAGAAAAAGCCTTTGAAAAAATTAACACAGACATGGATAAAACTTTTTGCCAAGTTGGAGTTTTGCAGAATTTTTTAATTTTTTAGAATCCAAAGAAGACTTCAGGCTCTGAGCTGTCAGCACAGAGCCTAGAGCCCAACGTGGGGCTCGAATTCATGAGCCATGAGATCATGACCTGAGATGAAGTCAGACACTTAACCAACTGAGCCACTCAGGCACCCCAGAACTTCCTTAAGTCAATAAAACCTACAACATATATATTTAACAATGAAAATTTTTAAATAGTCCCTTAAAGTCAGGAATAAGTACCATATTAGAGATCCCAGCTAGCATTGTAAGACAGTTAAAACAAATAAAAAATAAAAGATTGAAGAAACAATTTACAGATAAACTTTAAGAGTTTTACAATGATTCTGTATATAATATTAATATACAAAAGTGAACTGCATTTCTATCTAGCAGACATAAACTGTTAGAAATTATTTTTAAAAATACCATTTACCATATCATTTTGAAAATACAAGTTATATAGGAGTAAATTAAAATTATTTTTCCTTTAAGAGAAAAAAAATCACAAAAGATTACTGGAAGACATTAAAGAATGTCTGATAACAAAAAAAATTACATGTTCAAGTATTTAGAGCCTAGAGTTAAGATGGCAAATCTCCCCTGCAAAAAAGCAATTGCAATAAAAATCCCAGCTTAGTTTTTCCAGAAACTTGACAAGCTAATTCTGAAGTTTCTGTGAAAGAGCAAGGGATCATGAATTTCAAGATACTCCAGGAGCAAAAGATTTAAGATGGAGAGAGTTAACTTGTCGGACAGAATTGTAAGATTATACCAATTAGGTGTTCATAAAAGCCAAAAGGTAGAAACAACACAAATGTCTATCAGCTGACCAAAGGATAAACAAAATGTGGTATATCCATACAGCGTAATATTATTTGGCTATAAAAGGAAATGAAGTAGTGATACCTGCTATAACAAGGATGAACATTGCAAATATGTTAAGTGAAAGAAGCCAGTCACAAGAGACCACATTATATGATTCTATTCATATTACATTCTGCAATAGGAAATCTATACAGACAGTAGATTAGTAGTTGCTTAGGCATGGTGAGGTTTAGGGAGATGGGAGCACAAGGTAGTAAGAGCTAAAGGAAATGGGGTTTCTTTTTGAGGTAATGAAAATGTTCTAAAATTGACTATGGTGATAGTTGCACACATCTGTGAATATCCTAAAAAGCATCCCATCTTCTACTTTAAATGGGTGAATTGTATGGTATGTGAATTATATCTCAATAAATCTGTTAAAGTTATAGTAATTAGGACAGTGTGATACTTCCTTAGGGATGGAAATAATGATTTATATTGGAACACAAGTCTAGAAATACATGCACTCTTATAAGGAATCTGGATTTAAGACAGATGGCATTGTGGGCCAGCAGGAAAAGCAAGATCAATTCAGTGAATGGTGCTGGATATCTATATGGAGGAAAATGAAATCGGAACTCCTTATTTAACACCAAACAGAAAAATCAGTTCAAGGTGAATTAAAATTTAAATGTGAAAGGAAAACCATTAAACCTTCAGAATATAAGATAGCAAGATTATCTTTATGATCTTATGGTAGGGAAATGCAGACTCAAAGAAAAAAGTTATATTCAAATGCATTAAAAAAAAAACACCTCTGTTTAAAAGACACTATAAGCTCTTGGAGTAGCAGGTGATTTTAGTTAGGCACAGGAAATGTAGAAGATGAGCCTGGAATATTTTGTTTTGCAAGATAGCAAGTAAGCTCTCCTAGAATCATGTCAAATGGATTCAGGAGATAACTAAAAAGCATCCCACTGGCCAAAGATGGACAATTTGACTGTCAATAAGGACACATAGGATTACAGAAATTCTGAAATGCCCCTGAGCACAGGTTGGAACATATCAAATGCAATCGACTGGAACAGCAAATTATCAAACGTCTTTAAATTCACAAGTTCATGATGATAGCTAAACTAACAAAAAAACATCCACTTCGTCAACATTGGAGGATGCTCTCAAATCAATTCATTGTTCTGAAAACCAGTTAAAAAAAAAAAAAGCGTGTGTATAAAATTAATCAAGGATCTGTCCTGCCTTTTCTATGTGGATTGTACCACAGGTAACCAAATAGTAAGTGAGGTGAAGTTTCTCTATATACATATATTAATGAATGAAGAATGATAGAATTAGAAAATTGCCATTTTGAGGTTCCTTTTATTTAAAGTTTTTATTTATTCATTGTGTAAGAGAGAGAGAGGGAGAGAGAGCACAAGAAGGGGAGGGGCAGAGAGAGAGGGAGAGACCGAGAATCCCAAACAGGCTCCAAACTGTCAGTGTGGAGCTCATTGTGGGACTTGCATGACCTGAGCCGAAGTTGGATGGTTAACTGACTGAGCCCCCCCAGACACCCATGAACTGTCGTCTTCTGAAGCCTTGACTGGTGATAGAAGACCCACTTCCAAGATGGCTCACTCACAGGGCTGCCTGAGTGTCCTCACAACATGGCACCTGGCTTTTCCCAGAGCATGTGATCCAAATCCAAATGATATATCATTATTTCTCCTATATTCTATAGGTGACGATCCCTGATGCAGTGTTGGAGGGAACTAACATAATTTGGGCTCCGAAGATTCATTCTTCCAATATTCAAAATACACTCATCCTCTCCCAAAACTCCTGAAAACTTTCATCCTTTTACAGCATTCGCTCAAATCTTACAAATATAAATCAAGTTCAGGTGTGGATGAGGCTTTTCAGGTATACTTCCTCAAGCACAACTCCTTAAGTGGAGTTCCTCTTGATCTGAGGACCTGTAAACTAGAGACACATACAGTGTCTGCCTCCACAACCTAATGTAAAATAGATAGGATAACCATTATAGATGTGTGTATTTAAAAGGGGGGAAATGAGCATACAGGTTGACAGAAATCCTAAAATCCACCTGGGAACAGGTCGGCAGTTTCTTGATTAAGATTCACAGCCTGAGAGTAATTTTTCTGTGGATCTTCACTCTGCCTTCTGATCTCTTGGATCCACTTGCTAAGTTATCCTTCCTTTCCCATGTTTCTAGCTCTATAGTAGTTGTCTGCTTGCTTTCTGCCTGTAAAAAGTTGGATGTCCAAAAACCTCTTTTCATTTAGTATGCTCTTCCTTTTAGTCCAGGCTGGCAAATAGCCTGGTAATATAATTCCCCCTGAAAAGTCTCTTGTAGGGATGCCTGGGGGGCTCAGTTGGTTAAGCCTCTGACTCTTGATTTAGGCTCAGGTCATGATCTTTCGGCTTATGAGTTCAAGCCCTGCATTCAGGTCCCTGGCTGACAGCATGGAGCCTGCTTGGGACTCTCTCTCTCTGTCTCTGTCTCTGTCTCTCTCTCTCTCTGCCCCTCCCCCCTCAAAATAAATAGATATTTTTTAAGTCTCTTTATAAAAGTATATTTTGCTAATAATTCTCCTATAAACTCTGTGGGCATCCTGTGAATTTTAGTTGAGTTCATGCCATTAGACAAAGTGACACCCATAACTCTATATAAACCCTTCTCTACCTTGGGTTTTTGATATACCACACCCTTAAACTTAGAAGCCCTGTAATTTGATTGAGAAGTTCTGTGAGGCACATCCTTTGGGTCTGTATGAAATTACTCTGAGGTACCACATTAATATCTTTCTGACTTTCTGGCTTTACCCTCTACACCCTCAACTTCATATTTTCCTGTTAGTCCCTGGAATTGTTCTTTGTTCACAGCCATTTTCTACTTTTAACATCACTCATCACCTGGAGAGGCTGAGAATCCTCAAATCTGCAAGTTCTGTCCTTCCTCTCACTTACCTCCCCCGTCTCTCATTTTACAGTAAACAAAAGGAAACCAGGTGACATCTTTAACATTCTGGCTGGAAATCTCCAGTTCATTAGGCATATTTTTTACTTTGCATATAACTGTAGCCGGCAAACTTGCTGAACTTTCTGCCACTTTACTCCAATTTTAATAAGACTTTTCTAATCTGTTAAGACCTCATCTGCCACCTCCTCAAAGTTACCAAGCATCTATAAATAAATTTCTTCGAGACTTTTCAAACTTTCACTGACACTCTCCTCCAAGTTCTTCCACGTCCTGCCCACCACCGCTTCCAACGTCACTCTTCTGTTTTAGGTATTTGTTATGTCAGTACCTCATTTCCAGGTACAAAAATCTTTATTAATTTTCATTGCTTCATAAAAAAAACTACCTCAAAACATAATAATTAAAGCAACAAATATTTCTTATCTCATGTAGTATCTGAGGGTCAGAAATCCAGAAGCAACTTAGCAGAATGGTTCTAGCTCAGGGTGTCTTGTGAAGCAGCAATCAAGCTGTCAGCAGGGGCTACAATCATCTGATGGTTTACCTGGTGCTAGAGAATTCACTTCCAAGATGGCTTACTCTTGTGGCTTTTGACAAATTGCCTCAGTTCTTTTGCTTATTATTGCTTGTGCCTCACCACACCAAAGAGCTGTCTGGTTTCCCCTAAAGCAAGTAATTCAAGACAGAGAGGCAGAGACTACCATGGCTTTAATGTCTCTTTTGAGCTAGCCTCAAAAGTGACATACCATCATACAGATATGTGACCAACAGGTTGTTCCCACATAAAACCAAGATACAGTGTGAGAGGGAATTATGCAAGGGTGTGCACACCAGGGAATGGGAGTCATTGCATGTTATTTTGGAGTCTACCTACCACAGAACTTTGCCTGGATCATGATTCAAACAAACTTAAAAAAATTTTTGTGGTAATTAGAAATTTGAATGCTTACTGAATATTTTATGATATTATGGAATTAAAAAGAATTTGGTATGTTCTAGTAGTATTTTTAAAGACATTTTATCTTTTAGAGATACATATTTAGAGATATAATATTTAGAGATATAATGATATAATGTGTGGGATATGCTTCAAAATAACGAGAAATGGGGAAAGTGGACAGTGGTATGAATGAAGCAAGATTTGTTATGAGTTGATAATAGTTGAAGCTGGATAATAGGTAAATGGAAGCTTATTATTCTATTCTGCATACTCCTATATGTTTTAACATTTTCTATAATAAGCCAAAAAACAAAAAACAAAAAAACAGACATCAGAAGGAGAGCAGAAGACAAGCCATAAACTGGGAGAAAATCTGTACAACCCATATTACTAACAAAAGGATTACTATTCAGATTGTATGAAGAACCAACACAACTTAGTTAAAAAATAATACTGTACACCACACCCCACCGCCCCAAATAGGCAATTCATAGAACAGGAAACCTGAAGAGATGCTCAGACACAAGGAAATACAATTTCACACCTGCCACATAAGCAAAAATTTTAAAGTCTGACAATATCCCAGAACACTTATACATTGCTGGCTGGAGTATAAGTTGATATAATCAATTTGGAAAACAATTGGGCATTAACTAGTAAACTTGAAGATGTGTATCTTTTGTGGTCCAGGAGAGGTGTTCTAGGATATATGAGCAAGAAAATTCTTAACAGTATTATTTATAAAGTAAAAACTGGAAACAGTCCACCTGTCCATCAACAATAGAATGGTTAAATACATTGTGTAGATTCATTCAGTAGAATATAACAGTGGGAAAAAAATGCATTACAAATCCATAGACATGGAAGAATCTCTAACAGTGTTGAGCAAAAAAGCAATTCACAAAACAATATTAAAGTAGGATTCCATTTCTATAAATTAAAGAACCAATAAAAGTAAACAATATATTGTTTAAGAGTACAAACACATGACATAAATCTATAAATAAAGTGAATGATAACCACAAAATCAAAATAGTGATTTTTTTTCTAGCTGCAGAAGGAGGGATTGGGATAAGGAAGGGGCATACAAGAATAGTTTGATTTTACATTTTGGTTTAGCCAGAACAGACCTGGTTTACCTATTTTCTTGGTGTTATAATTAATAGCACTCTTACTCTCAAATGTGTTCTGGTTTAGATCATAAATTATATATTCATCCTTTCTAAAGCAACTTTTTCCCCTTTAATCTGGATGGAGGGCATATGGATCCTCATTATATCCTTCTTCCTAATGTCATACATGTATTTTATAAATATTCATTTGAAACTTGTCAATATTTAATAATATAATTTTAAATTTTAGCCAGTGACAATACAGTAAAAAAAAAACCAACAATACCTGCATACAGGATAAATATAAATAGGATTTGAATGAAACCTTATTATCTGGATGGATATGGAGATAAAGAACATACTGTGTGCCTGGCATCATGTTAAGGGCTTTGTAGATATTACTTCATTTTCATAACAAGATTTTTAGGTAAGTATTACCTCTATCTTACACATGAAGAGTCTGAGGCAAAAAAAAAAAAAAGTATATCTAACTTAGCCAAATTTATACTGTAAGTCACAGCAAAATTTGAACCCAAGCAATTTGATACCAAACTACACGCTCTTAACCACAATGCCAGAGTCCATAACAGATATTCTTAACCTTTTTTGTGCCATGGATCCCTTTGGCAGTCTGGTGAAGCCTATAAAGCCCTTTTTAGAATCATGTTTTTAAACATATCATATATGGGGTGCCTGGGTAGCTCGGTCGGTTAAGCGTCTGACTTCGGCTCAGGTCATGATCTCACGGTCTGTGAGTTCGAGCCCCATGTCAGGCTCTGTGCTGACAGCTCGGAGCCTGGATCCTGTTTCAGATTCTGTGTCTCCCTCTCTCTCTGCCCCTCCCCTGTTCATGCTCTGTCTCTGTCTCAAAAATAAATAAATGTTAAAAAAAATTTTTTTAAACATAATATATGCATACAATCATTAATGAAATAAATTATACAAAAATACACTAATCAAGATATTCAACAAAAGTGTACTGTACATGTACTTCTTTATTAATGCACCTAAGAACAAATCCTAGCAGAGGGTCTAATAATGTCTGTAATTTAAAAGAAGTGAACACCAAAAAAAAAATAATAATAATAATAGTAATAATAAAAATAGGAAACACCAATAGTATCTTGAGATTTCTACTACAGTATGCAACTATAACTATCCTATCTGACTATAGTAACATGATAGGAAAATATCTGTGATTTTATTGGTGAAAAAGCCACCATTGCTTCTAATAACACTATGGTTTATTGCCTATGTTACAATTGGAAGAAATTCTAAATTTCACTTAAAGGTTAGCAAAACTTAAGGTATACTATTTTTTCATTGAAATTCACAGTCCTCTGTGTTATGACTTTAGTTCATAGACTTCCTGACATATATTTTACTGCAGAAAGTTCATATTCTTCACCCCACCTCCCACTTTCTGGTTTGGGATTACATGAAAAATGAGATACACAAAGTATTAGTTTATTAGAAATAACAGTATATATGTATACATTTCTCCATGTGGTGAACTTGAGCGGGGGATTAGAAACAGGAATGTGTTAGAATAATCAGGTGTATATGGGGAGCTTGGAACTGCTTTAGAATGTTTTATTTCAGAGGTTTAAAACTGGTTCCAAATATGTACTGCCACATGTAATTATTTATAAAAGAATTCATTACTGATACCTCAGTGCCCTACAGTATACTATTTGTCAATACCTGTAGCAGTGCACCAATCAAAAAAGAAAGTTTAAATAACTGGATACCTTTTAAAAGTTTCATTGAGCTAAAAGCAAAACATCTGACAAGTTTTTGATTTGCCTTTCTCATGATTTGATGTCCCAGCAGAGCAACTGGGGAACCTAATTCTGACCAACAAGGAGGAATTGCCTGGCTAATTGGAAGTGACAGAAACCTTGGGAGAAAGCAACCACATACCAAGGATAATTATAAGAAGGTAACATGGGCCCAAAAGAATAGTGTCAAGGAAACTGAAGCCCCCAAATGAGGTGAGACTTGCAAAAAAATGCTAAGAAAGGACAAAGAATGGGCTTTTTAAAATTCTGTTCAGAGCCAAAAGATGATCAAGGAAGGAAAAAGCCCACTTGCAGCTTCTGGTGTAAGGTTACAGCTGACAGAAAGCAGAACTCCCTAATATTTTGTTTCATTCTTTGCAAAGGAAACATGAGAAGTAGGTGGACATAGTAGAAAGAATTATGTGTGTTTGTGGGGTCAGACAAATCTGAGTTTAATTCTCTGTTTCAACACTTTGTAGTTATGTGACCCTGGGTCTCCTTTTCCCCCTTTTCCCCTCCATTTTCTGTAAAATGGAGACAACCATATCTTTTTCATAGCATTATTCTGAATAATGGAAGTAACACATTCAAAACACAACTAAGCTAGGCTTAGAGCAGTGACAATAAATAGCAACTTATTAATATTATTCACCTATTTGAAACATGGACAAATATCTGCCTTTAGGGTAAGAAGTAGAAGTCTAAAACCTCGAATGATTTGCTTTTTGACTTGGTGATACTCCCTCCCATTAGTGCCCAGGGAAGGGGGAATCCCAAAAGAAAGCAACTGAAACAAAGGAATAGATTGAATTTTCCAAAGAAGTGCTTAAAGTGAAGACATAAGTCTTAAAAGCTAAGGTGATAAAAAAAAAAAAAAAAAAAAAAAAAAAAACCAGGCCTCTTGAATTTCTTCAAAGCTTCAAGAGGTACAGGTTGAAAGACAAAGGGGAAAAAAATGTATCCTTAAGCAAGATATAGTAGGTTGAATGGTGGCACCCAAAAAGATGTCCACGTCGTACATCTGTGGAAGCTGTGAATGTTACCTTCTTTGGGAAAAGGGACTTTTGCAGACATAACTAAGTTAAAGATCTTGAGATGAGGAGGTAAATCACCCTGGATTATCTGCCCGGCCATAAGTTCAATGACAAGTATCCTTATGTGACAGACAGAGGAGAAGACACAGAGAAGAGGTGGCCATGTGACCACGGAGGCTAAGGTTGGAGTAATGTGGCCACAAGTGAAGGAATGGTGACAGCCAGCAGAAGCTAGAAGAAGCAAAAACCAGGTTTTATCCTAGATCCTTCAGTAGAAGTACAGCCCTGCTAACATCTTGACTTCAGACTTCTGGCCTCGGAACTATAAAATAATAAATTTCGGTTGTTTTAAGTCACCAGTCTGTGGCAGTTTGTTATGGCAGCCCTACAAAGCTACTGCACAGAGTTTAAAGAGAATCTAGTAATGTCCCTAGTAGATTAGGTTTTGCTGGGGTGGAAGGAATGGGTGGGGCTGGGGAGGTGGTTGTGAAATGGATAGTGGAGTGTGGAGAAAGTCTGAGGGACTCTGTGGAGGTAATATGTGAACCACACTGGAGTTAGCAAAATACTGACCATACAGTCTCTGCTTGGACAGAGATTGTCAGAAATTCAGAGACCTGACAGGGTTACCCCATGCATTGCCAGAACCAGGAAGCCAAGCCAATATTCAGCGTTTCCCCAAAGAGTATTTCATGTCATCTGAGAGAGCTTCTGTTTGATTGACAAATGTTTTTTTTTACTACCCCACCTCTTGCAGTAGTAATCGCTGTAGTAATAGCTGTCCTTATGCCAATATTTTACTCAATCCTGTCTAAACTTCCCTAGGAAAAAGTATTTTTTAGATATTACCTGGAAGTCACAAACTTTCATAAATAGAAAGGATTATGGACAAGTAAATAGTTTCCAGTGATAAATAATGGAGATCCAATCACTTGGAAACATTTCCTTCAATCTTGTCTTGACCCGGACTTTATTCATTCAACTTAGAGTCCCTCACATCTCTAATTATCTGCCAGGACCACACTGACCTAGGGAAGAATCTAAAAGGTTTTGCTACAAAAATGCTCTGTAAATATCTATAAAAGAAAGCAGTAATCAACCAAATATAGTGTGGGTTTACAAATCAGAATTCATTTGTCTAATTGTATTTTTTTCTGAGGGTTACTAGACTAGTACACCAATAAAATATACAGTAGACAATATTTATCTGTGCCCAACAGGCATTACTGACATTTTTTGTCTATACTTATGAGTAACTGGGGCCAGGGGTAGGGGGGTGGGAGGAGCTACATGATAGTACCTTCAGGGAATGACTTAACACCCGAAGGGTACTGAATTCTAGATGGCAGTCAGCATCTCCAGAGGTTTTTTAGTATAGAATCGCAAACCCTATCTGGGTCAACACTGCATTTCATTGACTTGAGAGAGAATACAGAACACATATTTATCAAGTTTTTACCCAGTTTAAAGTTGGAAAGGGTAGAATATTTTGCAAGCCTTTGAACAGCTTAATGTTGACTCTGGGCTAAATTCTAGATAGTCATGATTAGAATTTATAAAATTTGGGAAGTCTGTAACCATGCATGCAGAATCTAACAAACTAGTAGGGATTTTTAAGTTTATTCCCTCATTTAGATGTCACAAATTTACGGAACATTTACTTTGTATAAAACTCTATATTAGGCTTTCGAAAGATGATTAAAGTATTGCCCTTGGATTGCAGCAGTTTAAAATCTGTTGACTGAAACAGACTTATAAAGAGATAAACTGTATTATAACATAAGTGTTCATTGTAAAGCCTTATATTTGGTAAAAATTCTTTAAAAATTAACTACATATAGTAGCGGGATGGACAGACCCTAATGTGTGTGTAAAACACCTTTAGGAGTTTAATAAACTGGAAAGAAAATAGTTTTCAAGAATATGATCATGGGCTGATATTCTTATTCTAGCTCACACAAATTGATTTTCTAAAACTTAACAAGGTCTTAAACACCCTAAGGGGGGAATACAAATCGCCAATAAAGATATAAAAACATGTTTTAAAAATGCATTCATTCTCAATTACAAGCCAATCAAGACAACAAATTTAAAGAAAATCAATAAATAATAGTATTCCATGTATGCAGAGATGTGGTGAAATGGAATACCATTGGAATAAACATGAAATGGTAATTTTTTTGAAAGTTATTTTTTTAATTAATTTTTTTTTTACATTTATTTATTTTTGAGAGACAGAGAAAGACAGAGCACAAGTGGGGGAGGGGCAGAGAGAGAATGAGACACAGAATCCGAAGCAGGCTCCAGGCTCTGAGCTGTCAGCACAGAACCCGATACAGGGCTCCAACCTATGAACTGTGAGTTCATGACCTGAGCTGAAGTTGGATGCCCAACCGACTGAGCCACCCAGGTACCCCTGGAAAGTCATTATATATAAGTCACACTATACTATGTAGCTATTTTTTTCTAGGAAACTGCTTTAAGAAATAATCTAAAATATATCCATAAAGTACACATAAGGAAGTCCATAACAGATTATTTATATCAGCAAAAAATTTAAGATTAAATGATTTAAAAGATATGTATAGCCTATATGATGGGATGTCATAATCATAATCAATATTATGTGTCTTAAAAATAGGATGTGTGCAATATATTTATTATATTATATTATATTATATTATATTATATTATATTATATTAGAAGGCTAATATAACTAGAAGGCTAACGATCATGACTTCTCACTGTAAACCATCTTGGATGTTTTGAATTTGTGCCATGTGCATATAAAACATCCCCCAAAAATGCAATTTTAAAAATAAAGTATTCAGCTTAAATTTTTAAAATAGTCACACTATGTGAAAGGCAAGGAAATTTCATTATCTCCTACAGTGAATATGTATAATTGGAAAATGTATACACTCTGGCTGTGTTACTAGAAATATTTTGTACAGTATTTTGCTCTGTAAGAAATCTAGAACCCGTTTTAATACAAGCAAGAAGAATGATAAAGGAGCTCATCTAAGACATGGTTAGAGGAAAATGTAAATGTTTAGCCTAGAGAGCATGATGGCTGTCTTCAAATATGTGAAGTACTGTCATGTGGAAAGGGACCACATTTCTTCAGGAAAGTCTCAGAGGATGAAACCAGATCCATTGGCAGGAGCTGTAGTAAGCCATTTTAGCTCAATGTCAAAACACTTACAGACTTGTTCACTTGTTTATAGGCCATTTCAGCCCAATGTCAAGAAACACTTCGTAACAGAACTGGGTAAAAAAAAAAAAAAAGAGTGAATTCCCAGTCACTTGAAGGATTCAAGCATAAATTGTCACCTACTTGACTGGACATTATAGAAGAGATTCGAGCAACAGAAGTGTGGTTTTTGTATGATTCCTGCTGTGTGAGAAATCATTTAACCTCTCTGAGACTCTATTCTCTGTAAAATGGAGAAGTTTGACTAAATTACCTCCAGTTCCTTTTGAGTTTTAAATTGTTTTGATTCTGCATTGGTGTAATTACATTTGTCTGTCTTTTCCAGATTTACATAATATCAGCCTTTTATCACTTGAAATACATAGCTATACTTGTGAGAATTAATTGAATATTTGTAAAATTGCAAAACACTATGTAAGTGTAAAGCATTACAGTCCAACATCATTGGCCGTTAGGAAAATGCAAATTAACCCCACAATGACATACCACCACACACTTGTTAGAATGGCTAACTAACATTAAAAATATTTATGATACCAAGTACTGCCAAGATATGGAGCAACTGTATCTCTCGTTCTTTGTTGGTGGGAATGTTAAATGATATAGCTACTCTAGAAAACAGTTTGGCAGTTTCTTCTGAAGTTAAACATAAACTTACCATAATACCCAGCAATCCAACTACTGGATATTTACTCTAGAGAAATGAACATTTAAATTTGTACAAAAATCTGTGTCCAGATTTTTTTACAGTTTATTTATTTTGAGAGAGAGGAAGAGAATGCAAGCTGGAGAGGGGCAGAGAGAGAGGGAGAGAATCCTAAGCAGGCCCCATGCTGTTAGCATAGAGCCCCACCTGGGGCTCAATATCATGAACTGTGAGACCATGACCTGAGCTGAGATCAAGAGTTGGAGGTCTGAATGAGCCATCTAGGTGCCACTGTGTATAGATTTTCATTAAATCTTTATGACAGCCAACTGGAGACCACCCAATGGGTGAATGAGTAAACTGTGGTACATTCATATCATGGAATACTACTCAGCAATAAAAAAGGAACAAACTATTAACATACACACAAAAACTTATATGGGTCTCAAGGCCATTATACTGACTGAAAAAAAGCCAGTATCAAAAAGTTACATATGATACAATTCCATTTCTATAACAGCCTCAAAATAGCAAAATTATAGTGATGGAGAACACATCAGTTGGGCCAGTGGTTAGAGTTAGAGGGAAGGTGTGACTATAAAGGGGTAGCAGGAGGGAGTTACTTCGGAGTAATGGAATAGTTTTATATCCTAATTGTAATGAACACTACATTAATCTCTGATATGTGGTAAATTTTATAGAACTAAACAAACACACAGAAATTTATGTTTTTCTTCGAGTTTCTGGAAAGCAAGGAAATATGTATCTATATTCAATTTTTGTTTTCATTGACTTTTTTTATGTTTAGCTCTGAACTGTCTTGTAATCAATAATGTGAAATGTTTCTCATATGAAACATTTTTTCTTGTTGAAGAATGGTATAGAAAGAAGGGTGTGAGGTATACTTACTTGATGGTAATTTTACTCCTTTTCTTTAGAGGTGTAAATGGTCAAATGTGAAATAAATTCAGGCACATCGCATTTTTATTTATATTTTGTTCTTGTTTTTAAATTTTACATCACATTTTCAAGGAAGCCTCTGGAAGAGATTTTTACATAAATTTTCACAGCTCACTCAATTGTGATCTGTTTTTTACTATTTATCTTATGACTGAAGAGACTACCCATGTCTTGTCAGGTTCTACTTTAGCTGTTGATTGTCTTTGTTTATAGTTAACTAAACTTACTATTGTTCAAATTTCATGATAAACACAAGAGCTTAAAATTAATTCCAGTGCTAGCATAAGATCTATACAGAGAGTTTGTTTCAAGAGTGAAATGTCTTATAAGATGACCCTTATGGATACTAAAATATTAGCCTCTCTTAGTGTCTGAGACTGTCCTTGTGACTGACATTACCAACGTTTACCAATATTTTCAATTCTCTTCCTTTTCCTGGATATGTAAATGGTTATATGCATTTCTTAGTTCTACAAATTAGATGGGGTCCTGTTACTAGGTCTAAAGATAGACAATGGCCAGAGGCATTGTGTCACTTCCAGTGCACTATTCACCATGCTGTCCTTCCTGGAACAAAGAATCCTGAAGCAGCACGATGAAATGGAGATACCAAAAAAACAAAGTGGGTCTTGAGTGTTGAGACACCACATGAAGGGCTGCCCTGGAGAAGTTCCTGGACTTTTAGTAGATTTGCCTGAATAAGAACTTTTATGTGTAAGACTCTAAGATTTTGTTACAGCTTATTACTGCAGCATCACCTAACCTGTCATGACAAATAGAATCTGTATACTAACTTTGCCTGTGTTCAAGGTTTTCAAAAAACAGGGGCGCCTGGCTGGCTCAGTTGGTTAAGCACAGTTGGTGGGATGGAGTTCCGCACCAGGCTCTGTGCTGACAGCTCAGAGCTGCTTGGGATTCTCTCTCTCCCTCTCTCTGCCCCTCCGGTGCACGCTCTCTCTCTCTCAAAATACATATAGAAACTTTTTAAAAAGTATTGAAAAAAATTTTTTAAATAAAAGTTTTCAAAAAGCAAAACAAAAACTTTACATGTCCTTTCATGCTTTCTATTCACCAGATAAATAGCTGAATATGTTGCCAGCTTTTCCAATAAGAATATATTTAGGCAGCACCTGGTTAAGCATCCAACTTTTGGTTTCAGTTCAGGTCATGATCTCAGGGTTGGTGGGATCGAGCACCTCTTCCCCACCAACTTGGGATTCTCTCTCTCCCTCTTTCTCTGCCTCTCCCCCAATCATGCTCTCTCATGCTCTCTCTCTCAAAATAAATAAACTTAAAAATAGATATATTTAATACGATAAACATTTCATTTAATAATTTATTCTGTTAGTCTCTGCCACCAACTTAAGATCTCAAATGTCTAATCTTTTAATTATATATATATATATATATATATATATATATATATATATATATACATCAAAGTTGAACCTTGTGTTAATAATTAGCAGTGAATAAAAAAGGATACATTTGTTAATGGAGTCTTTTAATCCACTAAGTAACAATTGATGTTTCTAGTTATGTGCCCTGGAAAGCAGAACCTGAGACAGAGATTTGCATTTCAGGAAAACTTATTAGGGAATTTTAATGCAGGTAAAATGCCGGATTGGGTAGAGAGAGAATTTGGGCTGTGATAGAGTTATAACAAAGCCTAAGCCAACCTTCTGGATGGCTCTGAAGCCAGGGTGGCCCTTCAGAGGTATTCCAAGTTGAGGTAGGGAGCCGGGCATATTTATACTCATCAATAACCAGTCATTAGATAAAGACTGCCCCCAGCGAGTGCATGTGACCTTGGACAGGCAGTTCCTGCATAAAGCTCACACCTTCAGAGCTGTGAGCCAACAGCATTCCCAGCAGTTGGAGAAACAAGATCTTTAGCTCTGAAGAGGAATCTGGTATCAGTGGAATCTGCCTCAGTGTCCAGGACATGATAATCATAGAAGAATGAATCTATCTGAAATTTTTAGATGATGATGATATTCATCATCATCATCATCATCACCATGACATTTACTGACAGCTTTACCATGTGCCAGGCACTTGTCCTAAGTGTTTGAAATTATTAACTCACATAATTCTCAAAATGACTCTATAATACAGATTTAAATGATTAATCTTTGAAAATAAAAATCAACATAAGTGCTTTTTATTATATACCCCACTGCAGAAATGCTTTGCTAATGAGCATTTAGTAATTCCCACCATAAGTTAGTGTATCCCGTATGAGGAGCCCCATTAGTGACTGCTTCGGATTCTGTGTCTCCCTCTCTCTCTGCCCTCCGCTGCTCACACTCTGTCTCTCTCTCTCTCTCTCTCAAAAATAAATACATGTTAAATTAAAAAAAAAAAAAGAATGAAAGTGACACCAAGACAAAATAGGACGGTCATTCCCCTGTCATGCCAAGACTATGAGAGCAACTTCACTTCCATAATATCTTGGTCATTTTTTTCTGACCATAATCATGTTAAATTTATAACTTCCTTATAGAGTGATTAGTACATACAGAGCCCCTGAAGGGTAATACAAAACGTTAAGTTTTCTGTCTTTAAGGAGCTATCCAAATGATGTCTCTGCTAGTAACATCAATGCAAAACCATTTACCTGTTAAGCTGAATATGATAGATTGAGAATCCCTTCATTAATAAGTGAGGAAACACAGGCCCCTTTGATTTATAATAAGGAACTAAGGAGCATACAGAAAGTAAAGGTAGGACGAATAAATAAGAAAGGAGGGAATACAGATTTATACACTTAACTATTATTATGTGCTCGATATTGGTGGTTGAACTACAAAGGAAAAGTTATCACCTTATGATGAGTAAAGGGATTTTGTGGCATGATAAGAACTTGCTAGTGAGAGTAGGGGAAATAGAAATGATAGGAGCAGAGGAGTCACATGGATTTACACCTTACCAGCAATGTACAAGAGTTGTGGTATCCGATTTTTGAAATCTGATTTTGAAAGCTTTCATATATACTGGTAACTGATTATGGTTTTAATTTGTATTTCCCTCATAAAGAATGATATTGAATCCTTCTTCATCTGCTTGTTGACCATTTAGATATCTACATTTTTGAAGTGGCTATTCAAGTCTTACCCATTTTTTAAAACATTGAGTTGTCTTTTTTTTTAATTTTTAATAGTGATTTATACATTTTGGATGTAAGTCCTTTGTCAATAGTTGTTTTAGGTTTTTCTTCCACTCAGTGGATTGTTTTCTGATGCTATTAAAGGTGTCTTTTGATAAACAAAAGATCTTAATTTTTTCCCTTCTTTTATTGAAGTTCCTATTTTCAATCACAGAATAATAAAGAAAAGTGAGGACCCACATGCCATTGTCTATATTGGACAAATTTCACATTTTGCCATGCTTGCTTTATCTTATATTTACTGAAACATTTTAAAATTAATTAGATATAGTTCACTCCTTAAAACTTCAGCATGTATCTCTAAAACTAAGTACATTCTTTAATAGTTCATCTATACTCAAACACCCATAATTGTCCCAATTGTCTTTTAAAGAGATTTTTTCCCCAAAGCCACGTCCTTTCCAAAAGGACCACAAATTACACTTAGTAGTTCTTATAGGTAGGGCCTCTGCAAATGCCAGAACTACGGACCTTCCAGGGCAGCAATCTCCCTACCCTTTTATTAAGATAGGTTTATTTACCAAAAGAGCTTAATTTTAATGAAGTCTATTTTATTAGTCTCTTCCTCCATAGTTAGTGCTTTTTGCATTTAAGAAAACATTGGCTACCTTAAAGGTATGAAGCTATTCTCTTACGTTTTCTTTTAGAAGTTTCTTTGTTTTACTCTTCACATTAGATCTTTATCCATTTTAAGTTAATTTTATATATAGTGTGAGGAAGGGGTCAGGGTTCTTTTTTTCATATAGAACTCCTTTTGATCCAGAATCATTTAATTAAAAAATCACCCTCTCCTCCCCTGACTTGAACCTTTGTCATAAATCACATAATTGCATATGGGTGATGACCTCTCCCAAATATTCTATTTAACCTATTAATTATTTGAGTAAGCATTACAATTATTCAATTGGTAAACAATTTTTCAACTGGTAAAAAAAAAAACAAATTAAAAAAAAGATGAGACTAAGTTCAAAAGGGCCCCAAAAAGCATATGGTGAAGAGTGGAAGTAAATGGACCTTCTACCCTGTTCATCAGTACCCCATTTCGTTCTCCAGAAGCAGTCATAGTGTCAGTGCCAGATATACCAAACATATCTACTTAATTTCTACAGTCCTGAAAAAGGAAATCCTTTTATCCCAAAGTCTACCCCCTGATTCTAATGTAATGACTTTCCTATGTGATTCTAGAATTAAGTTCCTAGGTGATTCTGATAGAAGTGTATTCCAATATAATTCAAAGCCCATTTTCCTTACTCTTTTCAAAAGTATACAGCTAGATTTTTGAAAGCCCAAGAGACGTGGGTTTTATTTAATAAGGAGGATTTAACTTATTTATATTTATTGTGATTATATTTCTTCCTGCCATTTTATTTTATATTATTTACTTTTTTTTTCTTTCTTACCTTCTGTGGAATTAGTCAAGCTTGCATTCTTGTTTTAGTGGCTTAGAAATTATGTATCTTACTGTATTCTGCTTTTAGACATTTAAATTTTAACTTCCATTATAAATATATATGTATATGTATGTGTGTATATATATATATATATATATATATATATATATATATATATATTTCTTCTTTTTCGCTTAAAGTATAGAATTAAGGGGCATCTGTATCCTGCCCTTGATCAATTTCACGTCTTTCTTCCCTAGTTTCTCCTACAACTTAAACAGGGAAGATCTAATTTTTGTACAGTCTGAAGCTTATACAACTTTGGGGTTTCTCTTTAAAACAATTTGAAATTCAAAAATTAAAAGTTGGATAAAAAGTGAATATTTAGAATGAGAAAAAGAAATCAGAACAAATTGTAAAATTTTACAAATTTATACATCTTTAAACTTTTTTTTTTTTTTAAGGAGATCTCTATACTCAATGTGGGGCTCAAACTCACAACCCTGAGATCAAAAGTCACCTGCTCTACAGACTTAGACAGCCAGGCACCCCACAAGTTTATAAATCTTAAATAAAGATAGGTTCACAAATGTAAAATAATTCAGAAAAAATAATATATTATTTTTATTAATTGTTTGGAATTTCTCTTTTTTTAAATGTTTATTTATTTACTTTTGAGACAGAGAGAGAAAGAGAGAGCATGCACAAGTGGAGGAGGGGCAGAGAGAGAGGGAGGCACAGAAGCCAAAGCAGGCTCCAGGCCCTGAGCTGGCAGCACAGAGCCTGACACCGAGTCAGGCTGAACCCATGAACCCTGAGATCATGACGTGAGTGGAAGCTGGATGCTTAACCAACTGAACCACCCAGGTGCCCCATTTGCCTGGAATTTCTATAGTACTTTTTACTCTTCATTTACTTTCTTTAAAATTTTGCATTTCTTTTTTTATTATTATTATTTTGATTTTGAGCGAGAGATAGAGAGCAAGCGGGGGAAGGGCCGAGAGGGAGACAGAATCCCAAACAGGCTTCAAACTGTAAGTGCAG
Organism: Panthera leo; assembly: GCF_018350215.1. Lineage (NCBI taxonomy): Eukaryota > Metazoa > Chordata > Mammalia > Carnivora > Felidae > Panthera > Panthera leo. The sequence continues at coordinate 150,735,133 of NC_056679.1, forward strand.
AGCCGGATGCAAAGCTCTATCTAACCCATGAACCTTGAGACCATGACCTGAGCCAAAATCAAGAGTCGGATGCTTAATCGACCGAGCCACCCAAGCATCCCTATAATTTTCAATTTCTGATTATTGGAAGACTAATCTACAAACTGTCTTCTAGCTGTGTATATATCAACCTTATTCATCTTCCACCACCTCATGCTATCTATATAACCTCTAGCGCTAGGTAGATGAGACACTCACATCACAACTCCAGGCTCCACAGTTTTCCTGGATGAGTCAGCACAGTGAGAAGGAGAATTCCTAAGTCTTTTCCTACATGAGGGAGTGTTGGTAAGAAAAGTTAACTTCACAAATTGACTATGAACCACCCAAATATATTCCCCTAAATACAAATTAAATGATTTCCTCAATTCAATTGCCCCCTCACCAGTTCCCAAAAGTACCCATGACTATCCAATTCCCCCTGTCTTGAGAAGTATAACAGAGAATACAGAGAGAAAATAAAGTGGTCAAATGATTACTTAAATAATTTTAAAATGTTCCACTATTTTATATTTTTTTATTTAATTTTTTTTAATGTTTATTTATTTTTGAGACAGAGAGAGATAGAGCATGAACGGGGAAAGGTCAGAGAGAGAGGGAGACACAGAATCTGAAATAGGCTCCAGGTTCTGAGCTGTCAGCACAGCACCTGTCGCGGGGCTCAAACCCACGAACTGCGAGATCGTGACCTGAGCTGAAGTCGGACGCTTAGCCGACTGAGCCATCCAGGCACCCCTCCACTATTTTATATTTTAAGGAAGTCTCTTAAAAATGATAGATATATATATAGATATAGATATATATAGATATATATATATAAATATATAGATATAGATATAGATATATATAAATACATACATATATACTTATGCATGCAGAGGATATCAACATAAAAACTAAAAAGAAATTAAAAGACTGGTTGCCTCTGGGGAAAGGAAATGGAGACTAGAGGATGGCAAGTGAAGGAGATTTTCCCTTTCATTGTCTACATTCTTGTAACTGTTAAAGCTTGTATTATTATTTTGTTTGTTTTCTTTACTCTGTATATTTATAACTTATTCAACTTATGAGCAAAGAAACAATAATAAAGCTACCTTTTAAAATACAAAAGGAAAATGTGAACTATTAAACCATGTAGAGAACTCTTCGTATCCCTTTTGCTGTTGTTTATATACTAGAAACGATAGTGCTATGATCCGAATTTTTTGTTTCCTCTCCAAATTCATACGTTCAAACCCTAACCTCCAAAGATAATGGCATTAGGAGATGGGGTTTTGGGGAGGTGCTTAGGTCACATGGAGTCCTTATGAATGAAATTAGTGTTCTTATAAAAAATCCCACAGCAATCCCTTGCCCCTTCTACCTTGTGAGGGCACAGGAAGAAGGCACGGGCTCTGAATCAGGAAGGTACCTTCATCAGAATGCAACCATCCTGGTGCCTTGATCTTGGACTCCCCAAGCCCCTAGAACGGTAAGGAATTTCTGTTTATGTTACTCATTCTGTGGTACTTTGTTATAGCAGCCCGAATGAACTAAGAAAGTTAACTTTCTTACTTTGTTAAAGGCTCAAATGTCTAATGTTTTCTCTGTTAAAATTATATTGCACTGCTTTTAAAATAGCTACATTTTACTTATTTGAGAAGTGCTCCCTCCTGCTACCTTTCCTAAAAGAGTTTATATATGGCAGGTGTTATTTCTTCTTTAAATGTTTAATAGGATTCACCAATGAAATTATCTAAGCCTAGAGCTTTCTTTATGGGAAGGTTTTTCACAAAAAAAAAATCAGTTTCTTCAGTTGAAGGGCTATTCAGATTTTCTTTTTCATTTTTTTGTCTTTAGAGTAAGTTATATTTTATTATTAAAAAAATTTTAATGTTTATTTTTGAGAGAGAGAAAGAGCAAGCAGGGGAAGGGCAGAGAGAGATGCAGACACAGAATCCAAAGCAGGCTCCAGGCTCTTGAGCTGTGAGCACAGAACCCAACATGGGGCTCAAAGCCATGAACCTTGAGATCATGACCTGAGCCAAAGTAGGATGCTTAGCTGACTGAGCCACCCAGGCATCCCTTTAAAGAAAGTAATATTTAAAAAAATTTGTCTCTGTCATTTAAATTGTTATGTTTATTGGCATAAAGATATTTACATATTTCTTTAGTATCCATTTACTGTCTTTAAAATCTGTAGTGATATACCCTTTATTCTTGACACTGAAAACTTGTGTTTTCTCTTTATTTTCTCTTGATCATTCAGCTAGCTGTTTATCACTTTTGTTAATCCTTTCAAAGAGTTTTTTTTGGTTTTTTGTTTGCTGCTTTTTAGCTGGACCAATTTATACTTAATATAACTATTATCTGGTGGTATTTAATTTTATGACTTTATTACTTGTTTTCTATTTGGTTTTTTTTCATCAGTTTTTTTTTTTTTTTTTTTGTTCCTCTGTGTCTACTTACTCAAAATTTTTAGCCTAATTGAATATTAGTTATTTAAGGCAGTAAGACAGCAGGTTTCTATCTAGTTTTTAGTTACCAAGTATGACACCAGCTGGCCAAAAATACCACAAAAATAGGAAGCTTACTTAGTGTCATTAACTCTATCAATTAATTTTTTCCTGTCCCTTCCAGTTTTTATTGCTTTTGGTCATATTCCCATGTCTTCAGATAATTGTTTTTCATATTTTCTCCATATGTATTTTTGTTATCTGTGGAACAGTTGGGATAAATAGGAGCTCTTCTCCCTTTGCCAAGGATGGAAACTAATTTTTAAAAATAATTTACTTATTTTTTAATTTGCATCCAAATTAGTTAGCATGTAGTGCAACAATGATTTCAGGAGTAGATGCCTTATGTCCCTTACCCATTTAGCCCATCAACCCTCCCACAACCCCTCCAGTAACCCTCTGTTTGTTCTCCATATTTCAGAGTCTCTTATGTTGTGTCCTTGTCCCTGTTTTTAAATTATTTTTGCTTCCCTTCCCTTATGTTCATCTCTTCTGTGTCTTAAAGTCCTCATATGAGTGAAGTCATAGGATATTTGTCTTTCTCTGACTGACTAATTTTGCTTAGCATAATACCCTCTAGTTCCATCCACATGGTTGCAAATGACAAGATTTCATTCTTTTTGATTGCTGAGTAATACTCCATTGTGTGTGTGTGTGTGTGTGTGTGTGTGTGTGTGTGTGTATACACAACATCTTCTTTATCCATTCATCCGTCAGTGGACATTTGGGCTCTTTCCATACTTTGGCTATTGTTGATAGTGCTACTACGAATATGGGGGTGCATGTGCCTCTTCGAAACAGCATACCTGTATCCCTTGGAAAAATATGTAGTAGTACTATTGCTGGGTCATGGGGTAGTTCTATTTTTAATTTTTTGAGGAACCTCCACACTGTTTTCCAGAGTGGCTGCACAAGCCTGCATTCCCACCAGCAGTGCCAAAGAGATCCTGTTTCTCCACATCCTTGCCAACATCTGTTGTTGCCTGAGTTGTTAATGTTAGCTACTCTGACCAGTGTGAGGTGATATCTTGTTGTGGTTTTGATTTGTATTTCCCGGATGATGAGTGATAGTGAGCATTTTTTCATGTGTCTGTTGGCCATCTGGATGTCTTCTTTGGAATGGAAGTGTCGATTCATGTCTTTTGCCCGTTTCTTCACTGGATGATTTGTTTTTTGGGTGTTGAGTTTGGCAAGTTCTTTATAGATTTTGGATACTAACCCTTTATCTGATATGTCGTTTACAAATATCTTCTCCCATTCCATGGGTTGCCTTTTAGTTTTGCTGATTGTTTCCTTCACCGTGCAGAAGTTTTTATTTTGATGAGGTCCCAATAGTTCATTTTTGCTTTTGTTTCCCTTGCCTCCAGAGACGTGTTGAGTAAGAAGTTGCTATGGCCAAGGTCAAAGAGGGTTTGCCTGCTTTCTCCTTGAGGATTTGGATGGCTTCCTGTCTTACGTTTAAGTCTTTCATCCATTTTGAGTTTATTTTTGTGTATGGTCTAAGGAAGTGATCCACGTTCATTCTTCTGCATGTCACCATCCAGTTTTCCCAGCACCACTTGCTGACGAGACTGTCCATTGGATAGTCTTTGGATATCCCATTGGATATTCTTTCCTGCTTTGTCAAAAATTCGTGGGCCATACATTTGTGGGTCCATTTCTGTGTTCTCTATTCTGTTCCATTGATCTGAGTGTCTGTTTTGGTGCCAGTACCATGCTGTCTTGATGATTACAGTTCTGTAATACCGCTTGAAGTCCAGGATTGTGATGCTTCCTGCTTTGATTTTCTTTTTCAAGGTTGCTTTTGCTATTCGGGGTCTTTTCTGGTTCCATACAAATTTTAGGATTGTTTGTTCTAACTGTGTGAAGAATGCTGGTATTATTTTGATAGGTATTGCATTGAATATGTAGATTGCTTTGGGTAGTATTGACATGTTAACAATATTTGTTCTTCCTATCCAGGAGCATGGAATATTTTTCCATTTTTTTGTGTCTTCTTCAATTTCTTTCCTAAGCTTTCTACAGTTTTCAGTGTATAAGTTTTTCACCTCTTTGGTTAGATTTATTCCTAAGTATGTTATGGTTTTGGTGCAGTTGTAAATGGGATAGATTCCTTGATTTCCCTTTCTGTTGCTTCATTATTGGTGTATAGGAATGCAACCGATTTCTGTGCATTGATTTATATCCTGTGACTTTGCTGACTTCGGGGATCAGTTCTAGCCATTTTTTGGTGGAATCTTTTGGGTTTTCCATATAGAGTATCATATCATCTGCAAAGAGTGAAAGTGTGATCTTCTCCTGGCCGATTTGGATGCCTTTTATTTCTTTGTGTTGTATGATTGCTGAGGCTAAGACTTCCAATACTATGTTGAATAACAGTGGCGAGAGTGGACATCCCTGTCTTGTGGAACCTAATTTTTAAAGCTCTTATCACCTCTGTTACAATCCCCTTCACTTATACAGTGTGATGAATCTCACTATGTTTCTTTAAAGGATCACTGTTAGCCCTGAAATCTAACTATTGGAGGAATCACAAAAAGAAGTTTGCTCAATGATTTGTGTGTGTGTGTGAAGTATTTAGAATGTTGGTAAGAAAATGAATAAGCACTATCTCAAGTATTTACCTTTGAATAGTGGAATTAAGGTGATTTTTTTTCTCTTTCATGCTTTTTAGAACTTTCCAAATTTCTATAATTGACCTACTTTATAATTGGGATGAAGGTTATTAATTCTTTTTGATTAAGGGAGTAAGATGACACTAACATCTGCTGATCACCTACCATGAGTTGTGTAGTGAACTAGGCACTGTTCCATTTTAAACTTTTATCATTTTTTTAAAACCATAAGAAAATATCTTTTAAATTAACTGTTAAGGTGCAGTTTAGAGGAATATTTATTTTCCATGCTAATGATGTGCTTTGGTGTTTTTCTCATTAGGAGTCTTTCTGTGTCCTCCTCATGTTAAGATTAGTAGATGAATTCTAGAAACACATCAATATCTGGGATGTAGTAAGAGTTGAGAAATACCAATGTTCCTTCATTATACCCATGCATTAAATTTGACCTCTGGCACTCTTAGAAAGAGACAATTTCCCTCATTGTTTTCCTGATATTCTTGAGGTACCTAAACTGTGTAGGGTCTTATCCTTTCTTCTAAGGAGCAATGCCATCTTTTATCTAGCCCCGCTTAATTCACCAGTTTTAATTTTCAATTTTTACTTTTTCAGAATGCTTACGAAGAGTATATTCTATAGTAGAGAAAGGCTGAGCAAAGTATAATCTACTACATGCACAGAATTGGAGGCCATGCAAACTCTTCAGCCCTCAGTTCCTAAGGACCATAAGCAGCTTTTGTGTTCTCACCCTAGGGCTTACCCTCAGTGCTTTCTAGATAAGACTGCCTTGGCTTCCCTCTCCTAATCAGGGATGAGGTGATTGGATTGAGTCATGTTTCACGTGAAGTATTTGGGCCCCTTATCTGAACCAGTCATTACCTCTTGAGGCAGATGTAACTGGGACTGCTGTAATGATCTGACAAAAGACCTATTCCTTCAACATTACCAGTCATTAACTCTCCAAGACAAGATGTGACATGCCACAGCCCTCAGACAGTTCATCCAGTAGGAGTTCCTTCTTGACAAATATAATCCCTTTTCACCTTTGTTCATGACAATTTTATTTCTTTCACAGTGTCAAACTACCAATTTTTCCAAGTCAGCACTCCCTACTTGGACCAGGGACTTTTTTTTCACTTAAAAGGGAGGTCCTACTATCTTTTCACTTTTGATTGTATCTTACTTTAATTGGTCTTTCTTAGAATAGCAATTTTGAGCATATCTATATCTATATGTATATATATATATATGTATATATATATATACGTATATATATATACGTATATATATATATACATATATATATATATATATATATAGAGAGAGAGAGAGAGAGAGAGAGCAGCACAGCTGGACTCTAATACCTATAAATGTTTTCTTTCCCATTACTTTTGCTGCAAACTGTACAGTTTGAGGTAAAAAAAAAAGCCTGTTTTAATCATAGACACTACTTCGTGTTCAGTATGTACAATAAATATTTATTCCACAGATGTGATATCACAATGAATCCAGGGTTAGGGGTATTTTCCTGAAAGCAAAAGAAAAGCAGAATACTTGGTATCTAGTCTTCAGTTCTTAACTTTACTTAAGTAACTTTGCCCACGCAGGAAATTCTAAAATAAATTGTCTTGTAAAAAATGGGATCACTGGTTCAAAATACCTCTATCCTTTTCTCTTCAGTGGTTAAACCTACACAAAACTATGAAACTGATGCCACAATTGAGAAGAATTTCTGTTGGGAGACTGTAATTTCCCAGGGAGAGTCTCATTAGCTAGAAGTCGATACAACTATCTGCAACACAGCGCAAAGTTCTGAACATAAGTGAAATGGGACATGGCTCTTTATTTGACTTAAAAGGTAACTAGGCAAATAATACAGATGTACACAGGAAGACTATACTGATAAACTGAAGAAAGATAGATGGCACAGAACTTAATGGCCTCCTAGCAGCAGTCTGGTGTGATAATCTGAAGAATGGTCAAGGAACAGCATTCCAAGTCAAGTTCAGGAACTGGCTGAATGGAATCAGGGAAAGTGGACTATGTCAGATCTAAAAGTGTAGGTTATGGAGTCTTGCACTGGGCTCAGATTCTCTCCAGATAAGCCTTCTCTAAGGTATAGAATATCAAAGTTCAGTGAGACAGTATTTAGCAAGGGTTAGTTTAAGATGAAACAGAAAGAGAAGAAAAACTCTGAAATACAGGAAAGAGTAATAATTTCAATATCTGATTTAAGAAAGAACTCTTGTTCCCTCTTGAAGACAGACAGTCACACTGAGTCTAACAGTAAGATCATCTGCACAGTAGGAGTGCTGAATGGATAAGCTACCTGCAGAACTGAAAGATACCAGGTGCTGAGGTGTGAGGGGTGGGGATGAGGGTCCTCAGAGTGTTGAGGCTAGGAGGAGAAAGACAATCTCCTGCAGGACAGAGAGAATAAGAAACAATGGACAAAGGGGAGTCAACTCATCAATAATGTTTAAAAATGATCTTTAGGTAACATTCAGCCTTTCAGTTATAGAGCACACCCACATTTTGAGGCTGCAATTACTTTTCTTCTCCTAGAAGTGTAGTTAGATGGGCTCTACTTCTCTGATATATATAATTTTAAAAAATAATAGTCTGGATTATAAACTAGAAAGCTAGTTATTACCATGCAACAGTTTTATGCAATGGGGTATAATTGCTCACTAACTGTTCTATGTTCTCTCATTTTTTGTTTATCTCTTAATTAGATTTTCAGTAACTCAAGGGCTGGATAAATATCACTCACTGCTTAAAAGCTTAAACTCTGGAGGTTGATAGAGCTGGTGAGATTCCTATTCTTTCTTATCTGTGTGTCCTTGAGCAAATTATTAACCTCCCTAAGCTTCAGTTTATTCGCATGTAAAATGGGAATAATAAGAAACCTGCCTCATGGAGTTGTATTAAGGAATAAAGTAAATGAAATAACATAAATAAAATATTTCCATTTTGTGACAAATAACACAGCAGTTAAGTGTGCTAATGTTGAAATAAAACATGTCTACTGTCTTTTCTTCTATCATATACCTTTAGGACTGTTGTGGAAGACATGCTGTTAGAATGTATTCTATTTGTCTGTTATCACATTATGTGAAAAGTTCAGGACTGATATTCACTAAATTTGAGGTTATGTTTGGGATACTATGACAGAAACTAAAGATTTGAAAACTCAATAATCCCCCAGGGCAGCTGAAACTAAGGCACAATAAGGAGCCCATGTGACTACTCATCTGGGAGAGGCATGCCACAGGCAACAAGATGCAATAGAGGCAGTAAATAGACAATGGATTCTAAGGGGCAGAGACTCCATGTGGCAGCTGATTTACAATCACATAGGCAACTCTAGGTATATACCCCAGGGAAAGCAGCAACAGCAAATTTTAGCTGTATGTATATGTATGTATCTATATCCATCAATTCTATACATACACACACACACACACACACATATGTATGTATGTGTGTACATATATATATATATATATATATATATAAAATCTCAACATCTTCACATAAAAATGTGAGCATGGGAAAGGCAAGTTACTATGTTAAACAAATGAAAATATTTTCATAACCTGAAATTAATCGCAAATACAAAGCTAACAACTGCATTGGATTACAATTTGTAAAGAAACTACTGGACCCAGCCACTGAACTTCCTCACCATCCTCAATGCTTCCCAAACCTCTGCACCTTCCTCCCTTCTGCCACTTCCTCCAATCCAATCTTAATAAGCAATGTAAAAGCGATGGCAGTTTTTAACTGCGATTAGTATAGCTAGTTCATAGAATGAACTGAAAAGAGCCATTTAAGAAAAAAGAAAAGCATATACTACATCTGAAGACATGTAACACTCTATCTATAATGTAGTTTCTAATGTCTGTATATGTATTTATATACAACATATACAAATATAGATGTAATATACATAAATATAGTTACTAGGCAATCACACAAAGTATTTAAGGTAAGTTATATGCATTATTCAAATCTGTCATATATCATATTTCTATTTAATGCATCCAAATACCCTAATGATTAATGAATGGAAGCAAACTGACAAGCTGCAAACAATGTGTAGAAAATTGGTCACTAAGACTATATTAGGAATCTTCCAGGAATAGAAGTAAACAGAAAACAATTAAGTCTAATTGTTTCTCCATAGCTGTAGTCCATGTTAAATTAAAATGTACCACGTAGTTTTTAAACTATTGATTTCTAATTTCTTGGTTTTAAATATGAAGAATTCCTCCTCTAAAGTATTCCTAAAATAAAAAGAATACTTAATAAATAACCGTGATAGAGCTTTGTGTTTTATTACTTTATTTGTGCCATAAATGAAGGATTTCAATCTTTCATTTGGCATCTTTCAGAAGTACTGAATTTACACACACACAAAAAGTTATCATATTTTTCTTTTCTTATGTCATTTCAGAAAGTAAGCAAACTGGTGGTTTTATTAAGCATTTATTAACCTTATAACCATGACTCAGACTATTAAATATATTGCTCGTGTGTACTAAAAAATATTTTTCGAAACGAGGAGGAAATAGGCTCTTGAAAGACAGAGGAAACACAGAATTAAGAAAAATGCATGTTCACTTGCCATAAAGTTTAAGCAGCAGTCTCCATAGAGAGAGAAGAAAAATAAAATATTTTTCTTCCTTAGAGTTTTTAAAAAGTTAGTTACTTTGGGCTAACAATGAGAAGCAGAACAGAAAACAGCAGAAATTTGGTTGCTTGATATTGTTGCTATGAGACTGAATTCAACCCAGCATGTGTGGGACCTCACTCTGGCCCCTCAGCTCTACTGTATTTCAAGGCACATGGAGGTGTGCAGTGGGAGAGAGTTCCAATGCCCTGTGATTGAGGACTACAAATGCCAGCATACTGAGATTGCCCATAATTTGGTAAACAGTAAAGAACAGCTGGAGATTAAGAGGTAAGGGGGAGAGGAAGGTTAGATTTAAAAACATAAATACTTCGGGCACCTGGGTAGCTCAGTCAGTTAAGCATCTGAGTTCGGCTTAGGTCATGATCTCACCATTTGTGGGTTCAAGCCCCGTGTTGGGCTCAGCACTGGCAATGTGGAGCCTGCTTAGGATTTTCACTCTCTTCTTTCTCTCTGCACCTCCCCCACTCATGCTTTCTCTCTCTCAAAATAAATAAATAAACTTAAAAAAAAAAAAGGAACATAAATTCTTAAGGAAAGAACTCAATAATTTACCTAATGTAGAGATCTGATAACTAAAGTAATTGAAATGAAGATTTCAAAAGATAGTGTCTAACTCAGGCAAAGACTGTTAATCATATAATGTTTAAGTGGACTTCAAAAATGGGATCTTAACGGATATGTCAGATTCTCTAAGTGCAAGTAAAATCTTATGTAGAGGTGAGTGGGGATGGTGGTAAATCTGATGAGTGGTTTTCAAACATTTTTAATAGTGAGCACTTAAATTTGAAAATAAAAATGAAGCAACAATACACAACACTTCATTAAGACCAATGAAAACAAAGCTGGTTGACGTGGGGACGGGCATGGAGATAATGACACTCAGTACATCTCAGCATGGTCCGGACACTTCTCTGCACAACTTTAAGGCACTACCCAATAAGTAAAGAGGACCTGATTACTTCCCCAGGTCCTCTACATTCCTTTATCAATGATACAACAGCCTGGCCTTTATAATAAGATGCATCCTTAGATTTTTGCCAATCTCCAAATTAATACCACTAAAGTATATAATTATCCCCTCCTTCCTCAATAGGGCATAATTTTATCAGAGTAACCACACATACAATACATAGGAAACTACAGAAAGTCCTAAAATGATAGGCTGGGTAATTCTCAGGCTCACTTGTTACCTACATGACTTGTTTCTGTATATCAACCTTGCATAATGATGTAACTTCAGGTAGAACCTTTTACATAGCCTTTTATATAATCCCATTTTTTTGGTTTACTGTTGAATTTAGTATTTCACTCCAAGTGTGCATAAGCATAACAGAAACTAAATACAACCCACAATCTCATTCTCAACATTAGAAATTATTATAGAAACATAGCGAATTATTTTGTGTGGTTTCTGTTTCAATTCTATTATATACTCTTAAGTCATGATGACATTCTTGAATTGATGAAGTATCAGAATTGAAGAAATTAAGGCTGTCCATGATAAAAACACACACAATCAGATAAACAAACATAAAGACTTTCTCTAAGGAATTCAAAATGCTTCACAAATGATTCTTTATCATTCATGTTAATGAAAGGCAGATGATCTTCATTTTAGTTAATGGCTTTAATTTTCCACCCTGCCAAATTTTTTACTGACCCCACTGCTAAATAATTTAAGCCTAAAATCCTCTTTCTCCCTCTGCATCATCCTTTAAGGGAGAGCTAATGAATAATAAAAACACAAAATTGGACAACAGATCTAGAAAGCACAAAAAAAGAAATTCTGAATGGTTCATAACTTGTATAATAAATAGGTGGCTACCCTATTTAATCTTCTAATTCTCTTGTGAGCTAGAATGGGAAGATGCAATTTGCTAATAAGGAAACAGGCAAAGAGAATATATTCACTATGCTAATTCCAAATGATTTATCCAATGTCACCCTGAGCTAAGGTTCAGCATAGAAGTGAGTGATTATTAAGACAATCTAAACAGGACATTGGATTACTAAAGAAGCACATGGATCTCCTTCTCAGAAAATATAAAAATAGGATTGGTACTCATGTTGGCTTTGTACAGAAATAATTTTGTCAAGAGATACAATTATTTTTTTAAAAGGAACAATTATTAACTCTGGAGAAGATAACTTCTTTTCAAATAACATTAGGTATTTCAATTCAAATTAAAAATTTTTATTGTTTTTCCAATTAGATTTAGGGCACTAGGTTGTGCTGGATAGGTGTTGAAGGGCAGCAACACACACATTTTACCTTCAAGGGACTTTAAATCTAGGAAAGAGTATAAAATGTGTCACAAAAGTTATAAAATGCTCACAGCACTGTTAGTGCTACAAGACAGGTGCAAAAAGGAGGAAGTGATTACATGTAGCTTGAAACTTGATAAAAGGGAGGGTAGTACATTGGGGTACAGATAAAACTAGCCTGGGCATAAATTGGTAACTATTGAAGCTTCATCATGGATACATGAAGGTTCATTACATTATTTTGTCCTTTTTTTTTGTCCATTTAATTTTTTCATAATAAAAAGTGCTTCTTAAAAAGGGCTTCATGAATAAAGTGGCATTTAAGACAGACCTTGACCAAAGAGCACTATTTTGACAAACCAAGAATTGACGGTAGAAACAGCAAGATCCAGACATATAGTTGGAAAGCCTGGGACTATTTAGATTCACAACTATACTACTTAGTTAGAACATAAAGTAGGGAAATGTGATAAAACTAAAAACTTTTTATTATTTTTTATTTTTTTATTATTATTGTGTTAATGACTATGAATATTAAATTGTGACAATTAAAATTATTACAGCTGTTAATAGCCATTGGTGACTTTAGCATGATTTTTTTTTTGAGAGGGAGGTGTGCAAGTGTGAGGGGCAGAGAGAGAGAAGAGAGAGAGGATCCCAAGAGGGGCAGAGAAAGGAAGAGAGGGAGATTGAGAAGCATGGCTCACCTGAAGTGAGGCTCAAGTTCGCCTGATGCAGGATTCGAACTAGTAAACTGTAAGATCATGACCTGATCTGAAGCTAGATGCTTAATGACCAGGAGTCCAACTTTAGCATGATCTTATTAAATCTTTGATTATGAGAGAAGGAGAAAGACTGGAATGAAGCAGATCTGAGTCCAAATTCCAGTTAGAAAGACATTACAAAGTTCAAAAGAGGCAATCCAGAAAAGAGCAGCAATAGTAGATATGGAATAGAAAGACCAGGGAACAGGGAGAATACTAGGACAACTGCTTGAACTATGAAGAGAAAGAGAGAGGATAGAGAAGGTCAAAGATTTTGTTTCCAGTTTGGGTGCACAGAAGCAGGGGTGTCAAGGGAGGAGCCAAGATGGCAGAACAGCATGGAAGTATTTTTTTGTGACTTGCATCCATGATATACAGCCACATTAACACTAAACCGTCCTGCACATCTAGAAAACGGATTTGAGGATTAACACAACAATCTGCACGATCTGAACCACAGAACTCAGCAGGTACGTGGCATAGAGGGGTGAACCAGGGGAGAGAGAAACTGTGGAGAGCAGAGAACTGTTTTTGCTTGTGGAGAGAGGATGGAGACTGGGGGAGAGTACAGGAAAAGCACCCCCCGGAAAAGCAGCTGGAGAGAAAGTGGAAAAGTGGAAAGAGTTGCAGGGACTGAACTAAAAAGGGAGAAAGGAGAAAGGAGAAAGTTTAAATTACATTAAGACTCTATAAACGGGGGGAGTGTGGAGTCTGAAACTCCACAGCTCAATACCTGGTGGTGCTCTGGTGGGAAGGACGAATCTCCAGGAGCAGAGTGAGGTGCGGGTATCCTCAGGCCACCTGCGGAGAGGCGGTTCCCCGGCTGGAAGGACATTTGGTAGAGGCTGTGTGGCAACCTGGTCCCAGAAGACCCCAGAGAACAACCATATTCACTGGTGCTAGAACAAGGTCATTAAGGGTGATGCCTGGTGCCAGATGTGTGTTGTGATTTTCCATAATCCCTGAAACACTACTGCTATACGATCGTGTGAACTTTTTCTGGGGCAGGCTGGCACCCAGCCAGTCTCCACGCATCGGCAGCAGCATGGTCCCATGAACATTCCTAGATGCAGCTGGCACCTGGCCATTGCTCAGTGAGACCCTCCCCAGAGGGTCTAAGCAGGCCAAAGCCATAGTCCCTCAGAAGTGAGGGGTCGGGAAAGACAGATTTACCTGAGATAAAACTCAGGAGGGAGGTGCTGCCTGGCAACCTGACGGCTTGGTCACAGACAGTATAAAAGCCGGGAGTGGACAGAAGCTGGAGACAAAGTACAGGTGTGTGACTGCTGACTGAGGAGAACAGACTTCCAATACTAGAGATTGGGTAGCTGGGTGATGCCATTTTAACTCCTGCCATTATTGTGCATACACACCTACAAGTGCCACAACAATCCACCCCAGTAAGCTAAGCAGTGCCATCTAGGGGAGAATGGAGCCGTTACACTAAGCCCTTCCCAAATGGGCCAATCTCACTCTTCAGGAACACCACAAATCTCTCCACCTGCTTAATTTGTGGACTATAAAGTGCTTCAGAGTTTGACTTCTGGGGGAAGATGATGTAATTTCAATCATTTCAATCGTTTTGCTGGTCTGTCTATTCAATTTTCTTTTCTTTTTTCTTTTTTGTTTCTTTTCTTTTTCTTGAATCCAAAAGAGAAAATATTTATTTTTATTTTCAATTTTTATTAAAAATATTTTTCTTTAATATTTTTGTACTATGTTCTTTACTTTTGTGTAAATTTTCCAAATTCTATTTTACTTCCATCATTTCATTTTATTCTATTTCATTGCATTCATTTTTTCAAATTTTTAAATGTTTTCCTTTTTTTTTCCTTTTTTTCCCTAATCTATTAAGCTCCTTTCAACAACCAGACCAAAATACACCTAGGATCTAGCAACATTTATTTGATTTGTGTGTGTATGTGTGTGTTATTTCTAATATTTTAATTTTAATATTTTTAACCTTACTAATTCCTTTTCTTCTTCAAAATGATGAAAAGAAGGCATTCACCCCAAAAGAAAGAGCAGGAAGAAACAGCCAGGGACTTAATCAACACAGATACAAGCAAGATGTGTGAACCAGAATTTAGAATCACAATAATAAGAATACTAGCTGGGGTCTAAAATATATTAGAATCGTTTTCTGCAGAGATAAAAGAAGTAAAAGCTAGTCAGGATGAAATAAAAAATGCTATAACTGAACTGCAATCTTGAGTGGATGCCATGGTGGCAAGAATGAATGAGGCAGGGCAGCGAATCAGCAATATAGAGAACAAACTTATGGAGAATAATGAAGCAGAAAGAAAGAGGGAGAGTAAGGCAAAAGAGCACGATTTAAGAATTAGAGAAATCAGTGACTCAATAAAAAGGAACATCAGAATCACAGGGGGACCCAGAAGATGAAGAGAGAGAAAAAGGAGTAGAAGGGTTATGTGAGCAAATCATAGCGGAAAACTTTCCTAACCTGGGAAAGACACAGACAGCAAAATCCAAGAAGCACAGAGAACTCCCCTAAGATTCAACAAAAACCAACCATCAACAAGGCATATCATAGTCAAATTCACAAAATACTCAGGCAAAGAGAGAATCACGAAAAGCAACAAGGGTAAAAAAGTTCTTAACCTAGAAGACAAGACAGATGAGGTTTGCAGCAGACCTATCCACAAAAACTTGGCAGGCCAGAAAGGAGTGGCAAGATATATTCAATGTGCTGAATCAGAAAAATATGCAGCCAAGAATTCTTTGTCCAAGAAGGCTGTCATTCAAAACAGAAGAAGAGTTTAAAAGTTTCCCTGACAGGGGTACCTGGGTAGCTCAGTCAGTTGGACGTCTGACTTCAGCTCAGGTCATGATCACATAGTCTGTGAGTTCGAGCCCCACGTCGGGCTCTGTGGTGACAGCTCAGAGCCTGGAGCCTGCTTCAGATTCTGTGTCTCCCTCTCTCTCTGCCCCTCCCCTGCTCATGCTCTGTCTCTCTCTGTCTCAAAAATAAATAAAAACATTAAAAAAATTTTTTTTAAATGTTTCCCAGGCAAACAAAAATTAAAGGAGTTCATGACCACTAAACCAGCTGTGCAAGAAATATTAAGGGGAAATCTCTGAGGGAGAGAAAAGATGAATGAAAGAAAGAAAGAAAGAAAGAAAGAAAGAAAGAAGAAAGAAAGAAGAAAGAATAAATAAATAAATAAATAAATAAATACAAAAGTAACAAAGACTAGAAAGGACCAGAGAATACCACCAGACATTCCAACTCTGCAAGAAACATAATGGCAATAAATTCATACCTTTTATTTTATTTTATTTTATTTTTTTAATGTTTATTTATTTTTGAGACAGAGAGAGACAGAGAATGAACAGTGGAGAGTCAGAGAGAGAGGGAGACACAGAATCTGAAGCAGACTCCAGGCTCTGAGCTGTTAGCACAGAGCCCAATGCAGGGCTCGAACTCATGGACCGTGAGATCATGACCTGAGCAGAAGTCAGGCGCTTAACCAACTGAGCCACACAGGCGCCCTTAAATTCATACCTTTTATTTCTCACTCAAACATCAATGGACTGAATGCTCCAATCAAAAGACACAGAATAACAGAATGGATAAGAAAACAAAATCCATCTATGTGCTGTTTACAAGAGACTCACTTTAGACCTAAAGACACCATCAGTTTGAAAGTAGGGACAGAGAACCATCTATCATGCTAATGGTCACCAAAAGAAAAACGGAGTAGCCATACTTATATCAGACAATCTAGACTTCAAAATAACGACCATATCAAGAAATGAAGAAGGGCATTATATCATAATTAAGGGCTTTATCCACGAAGAAGACCTAACAATTGTAAACATTTATGCTTCAAATATGGGTAAGCCCAAATATATAAATCAATTAATCACAAACAAAAAGAAACTCAGTGATAATAATACCATAAGAGTAGGGGACTTCAACATCCCACTTACAACAATGGACAGATCATCTAATCAGAATATCAACAAGGAAACAATGGCTTTGAATGACACACTGGACCGGATGGACTTAACAGATATATTCAGAACATTTCATCCTAACACAGCAGAATATATATTCTTTTCTAGTGCACATGGAACATTCTCCAGAATAGATCACATACTAGGACACAAATCAGCTCTCAACAAGTACAAAAAGATCGAGACCATACTGTGCATATTTTCAGACCACAACGCTATGAAACTTGAAATCAACCACAAGAAAAAATGTGGAAAGATAACAAATACTTTGAGACTAAAGATTCATCCTATTAAAGAATGAATGGGCTAACCAAGAAGTTAAAGAGGAAATTAAAAAGTACACGGAAGCCAATGAAAATGATAACAAAACAGCTCAAAACCTCTGGGACACAGCAAAGGTGGTCATAAGAGGGAAGTATATAGCAATTCAGGCCTTCCTAAAGAAGGAAGAAGGGTCTCAGATACACAACTGAACCTTACACCTTAAAGAGCTGGAAAAACAATCGCAAGTGAAATCCCAAACCAGCAGAAGATAGGAAATAATAAACATAAGAGCAGAAATCAATGCTATCGAAACCAAAAAAACAGTAGAACAGATCAATGAAATCAGAAGCTGGTTCTTTGAAAGAATTAACAAAATTGATGAAGCACTAGCCAGTTTGATCAAAAAGAAAAAAGGAAATGACCCAAATAAATAAAATCAAGAATGAAAGAGGAGAGATCACAACCAACAAAGCAGAAATAAAGCCAATAACAAGAGAATATTATGAGCAATTATACGCCAATAAAATGGGCAATCTGGAAGAAACAGACAAATTCCTAGAAACATATAAACTACCATAACTGAAACAGGAAGAAACAGAAGATTTGAACAGACCCATAAGCAGTAAAGAAATCTAATTAGTAATCAAAAACCTTCCAAAAAATAAGAGTCCAGGGCCAGATGGCTTTTAGGGGAATTCTACCAAACATTTAAGGAAGAGTTAACACCTATTTCTAACACCTATTTATTGATACTCTTCCAAAAAATAGAAATGGAAGGAAAACTTCCAAACTCTTTCTATGAAGCCAGCATTACCTTCATTCCAAAACCAGAAAAAGACCCCACTAAAAAGGAGAACTATAGACCAATTTCCCTGATGAACATGGATACAAAAATCCTCAACAAGATATCAGCCAACCGGATCCAACAATATATTAAAAATATCATTCACTACAACCAAGTGGATTTTATACCTGGGATGCAGGGTGGTTCAAAATCTGCAAAACAATCAATGTGATTCCACATCAATAAAAGAAAGGACAAGAACCACATGATCCTCTCAATAGATGCAGAAAAAGCATTTGATAAAATGGAGCATTTTTTCTTGATAAAAACCCTCAAGAAAGTAGGGATAGAAGGATCATACCTCGAGATCATAAAAGCCATATATGAAAGACCCAACGTTAACAACATTTTCAATGGGGAAAAGTGAGAGCTTTTCCCCTAAGGTCAGGAACAAGGCAGGGATGTTCACACTCGCCACTGTTATTCAACATAGAATTGGAAGTCTTAGCCTCAGCAATCATACAACACAAAGAAATAAAAGGCATCCAAATGAGCCAGAAGGTCACACTTTCACTCTTTGCAGATGACATGATACTCGATATGGAAAACCCAAAAGATTCCACCAAAAAATGGCTAGAACTGATCCCCGAAGTCAGCAAAGTCACAGGATATAAATCAATGCACAGAAATCGGTTGCATTCCTATACACCAATAATGAAGCAACAGAAAGGGAAATCAAGGAATCTATCCCATTTACAACTGCACCAAAACCATAACATACTTAGGAATAAATCTAACCAAAGAGGTGAAAAACTTATACACTGAAAACTGTAGAAAGCTTAGGAAAGAAATTGAAGAAGACACAAAAAAATGGAAAAATATTCCATGCTCCTGGATAGGAAGAACAAATATTGTTAACATGTCAATACTACCCAAAGCAATCTACATATTCAATGCAATACCTATCAAAATAATACCAGCATTCTTCACACAGTTAGAACAAACAATCCTAAAATTTGTATGGAACCAGAAAAGACCCCGAATAGCAAAAGCAACCTTGAAAAAGAAAATCAAAGCAGGAAGCATCACAATCCTGGACTTCAAGCGGTATTACAGAACTGTAATCATCAAGACAGCATGGTACTGGCACCAAAACAGACACTCAGATCAATGGAACAGAATAGAGAACACAGAAATGGACCCACAAATGTATGGCCCACGAATTTTTGACAAAGCAGGAAAGAATATCCAATGGGATATCCAAAGACTATCCAATGGACAGTCTCGTCAGCAAGTGGTGCTGGGAAAACTGGATGGTGACATGCAGAAGAATGAACGTGGATCACTTCCTTAGACCATACACAAAAATAAACTCAAAATGGATGAAAGACTTAAACGTAAGACAGGAAGCCATCCAAATCCTCAAGGAGAAAGCAGGCAAACCCTCTTTGACCTTGGCCATAGCAACTTCTTACTCAACACGTCTCTGGAGGCAAGGGAAACAAAAGCAAAAATGAACTATTGGGACCTCATCAAAATAAAAACTTCTGCACGGTGAAGGAAACAATCAGCAAAACTAAAAGGCAACCCATGGAATGGGAGAAGATATTTGTAAACGACATATCAGATAAAGGGTTAGTATCCAAAATCTATAAAGAACTTGCCAAACTCAACACCCAAAAAACAAATCATCCAGTGAAGAAACGGGCAAAAGACATGAATCGACACTTCCATTCCAAAGAAGACATCCAGATGGCCAACAGACACATGAAAAAATGCTCACTATCACTCATCATCCGGGAAATACAAATCAAAACCACAACAAGATATCACCTCACACTGGTCAGAGTAGCTAACATTAACAACTCAGGCAACAACAGATGTTGGCAAGGATGTGGAGAAACAGGATCTCTTTGGCACTGCTGGTGGGAATGCAGGCTTGTGCAGCCACTCTGGAAAACAGTGTGGAGGTTCCTCAAAAAATTAAAAATAGAACTACCCCATGACCCAGCAATAGTACTACTACATATTTTTCCAAGGGATACAGGTATGCTGTTTCGAAGAGGCACATGCACCCCCATATTCGTAGTAGCACTATCAACAATAGCCAAAGTATGGAAAGAGCCCAAATGTCCACTGACGGATGAATGGATAAAGAAGATGTTGTGTATACACACACACACACACACACACACACACACACACACACACACACAATGGAGTATTACTCAGCAATCAAAAAGAATGAAATCTTGTCATTTGCAACCATGTGGATGGAACTAGAGGGTATTATGCTAAGCAAAATTAGTCAGTCAGAGAAAGACAAATATCCTATGACTTCACTCATATGAGGACTTTAAGACACAGAAGAGATGAACATAAGGGAAGGGAAGCAAAAATAATTTAAAAACAGGGACAAGGACACAACATAAGAGACTCTGAAATATGGAGAACAAACAGAGGGTTACTGGAGGGGTTGTGGGAGGGTTGATGGGCTAAATGGGTAAGGGACATAAGGCATCTACTACTGAAATCATTGTTGCACTACATACTAACTAATTTGGATGTAAATTAAAAAAATAAAATTAAAAAAAAAGAAAAGAAAAACAGTGAAAGAAGAGAACGTGCATAGCAATACTATTGATAACATCTTGTATTCACCCAAGATTGGCTAACAATAACCAACACCAAGTTCAAGTTGTTTAAAACAATAAAAGTTTATTTCTTACTCCTGCAAAAGCACAACATGGATTCCTATTAGCCAGCTCTTCTATCAGCAGCAGTGCAGGAATTCAGATTCCTCCCATTTCTTAAATTCTATCCTGTTCAATGAAAGGATGGAGAAAGCAGATGGAAAATCATGGCAAGGAGGTTTTAGGGGTCAGTCCCAGAAGTGATGCGTGACTACTACCCGCATATCAGTAGCCAAAATTCAGTCATCTAGCTGCATCAAAATGTAAAGTCCAACTAGTCAGAATCTGTCATTCCTTATGTTTGTATCACACAGTTTTAGAGGGCTTTCTTGTACTTCATTATATAGTGCAGTCTCATGCAAGACAATAAAGTACAGTGGTTAAAAGTATGAGCTCTAGAGTTAATATCACTTGATTTGTTTCTTGGCTTCACTATTTGAAGTACAGGCTGAATTAATTCAACTCTCTGTACCTCTGCTGTAAAATGGTGATAATAACAAAAGCCAACCCATAGGATTGTTACTTAGATTAAATGAGTTTAAATGTAAACTGTTTAAATAGTGCCTGGCATGTGCCTGGCATGTAGTAAGTACTCAGTGAGGATTATCCATTATTATCATATTAGAACAATCATATTAGGACTGTAGCAATTTAGTGACAGTGTGGGCATTAAATAACGTGAAATATAGACAGGCAGCAGCAGAGGCCAGAGGGGAAAACGCCATCGATTTGTCCATTAAGCTATACGAATAATTGCAGAAAATTCCGCTTTGTTACAGTTATTTAGCACCAACCAAATAAGAGGTGAAAAGGGCAGGATTCCCAAATCACAGCAATTTTCAGCTTAGATGTTTAGAACTACAAAATAAATGACCTCTGTGCAAATCAGATGGCATTATAGTCAAGTAAAATCCTAGAAGATTCACATGGGGTCTTATTCCAAAGGTCTCATATTGAGAAAGAATACTTGTCAATTTGAGATTCACTTTCCATCCTTCCTTCTCTCTGGACAAAATCTTTTAGTAGGTTATAGTAGAGGACCTGAGTGAGTTTATTTCACCTCAGCAACTGTACTTTATTTATGTACAGTGTAAGCATGAAGATTGCCCAAGGGTATTTACTTTGGAAGGTTCACTTCTCCATCTTTTGTTGCTCTATCCCCACTCCAGTCAAATCATCTTTCCATTTTATCACTTTTGTGGTTTCTTAGTAAATGCCCAAATATCCTTTTAATAAAAAATCCTTTTAAAATTAACTTTTTGCTTTGACATAATTGTAGATTGGCATGTAGTTATAAGTAATAATATAGAGCACACTTTACCCAGGATATCCCCCAATAGTAACATGGTACTGTTAAAATTTAGTATGATATTGGGGTGCCTGGGTGGCTCAGTCGGTTAAACGTCCAACTTCAGCTCAGGTCACGATCTCACGGTTCGTGGGTTCAAGCCCCGTGCTGGGCTCTGTGCTGATAGCTTGGAGTCTGGAGCCTGCCTCTGATTCTGTGTCTCCCTCTCTCTCTGCTCCTCCCTTGCTCACACTCTGTCCCTCTCTGTCTCTCAAAAATAAATAAATGTAAAAAAAATTTTTTTAATATATAGTACAGTATATTACAGCATCACCACCAGAATTTTGACATTGATATAGTCAAGATACAGAACATTTCCATCACCACAAAGATCCCTCTTTTGCCCTTTTACAAGTGCCTTTATCCACACTCATTCCCCTGCTCCTAGAGTCCTAGTAATGACTAATCTGATTTCTATTTTTAGAATTTTTTCATTTCAAGAATGTTATGTAAATAAGATCATATAATATGTAAGCTTTTGTCATTGGCCTTTTCTCACTCAGCATAATTCTCTGGTGATATCTCCCTAGGATATTGTGTCTATCAATAGTTTGTTCCTTTAAAAAAATTTTTTTTAATGTTTATTTATTTTTGAGAGAGAGAGAGAAAGACAGAGCATGAGTGGGAGGGAGACACAGAATCCAAAGCAGGGTCCAGGCTCTGAGCTGTCAGCACAGAGCCTGATACGGGGTTTGAACTCATGAACTGTGAGACCATGACCCGAGCTGAAGTCAGACGCTCAACCGAGCCACCCAGGTGCCCCTAGTTTGTTCCTTTTTATTGCTGAGTAGTAGTCCATGATATGGGTATCCAGTTTGTTTTATCATAAACCTGCTGAAGGACACCTGGGTTGCTTCCAGTTTTAAAAAATCAAGAAAATTGGATACAAACAATACATCTCAACCAGCCCTCCAACCTAATATCTAAGACAATGGATCCAACAACAACCAAATAGGCAATGCAGGGAAGACTGAACTAGACAGATTTTTCTTAAAGCCTAACTGTATAGAAAAAAACCACAAATATGAAACCTGTGAAAATATTCTTCAGTGTCAAATTGAACTATTTATTTTTTATGAGAATGAATACCACAGTTTCAAAGAACATTTACCATAAGAAACTTCAGAAAGTTTTTCTGTATATTCCCCCAAATCCAGGAAAATTTAGATTCTATGAATCAGGAAGTAAAAGATGAGGTAAAAGACTTGGATAAAAGAGGGCTGGCTAAAAACCAGATACACTCAATTATACAAAGAAAGATCAGAAAGAAAAAAAACAAAAAAAAATGCATCTGCAGAACTGAAAACACTACCATATGTAATAAATTGAAGATACAGAAAAATATTTTGGCAATGAGGATACTACATTTAGGTAACTCTATTATAATCTAAAAAAGGAACAAAAGGAAATTTTGAAAAAGAAGATCATAGAAATAGAATGCAGAGAACAGAGAGCCCACAAATAAAAGTTAAGTGATACTTTAGACTGAACAGAACAAAGTTTCTGGTCTGAAGAAAGATGGGTCTATAGTGATGGAAGAGGCTCATCTTGTAGGTGGCAAATTAATGAAAAGACATCACTATGAAGAGAGTCTCCTATTTAAATACACCCCCATGACTTTAGGGAATTACAAGTGAACGAAAAGATCCTCAAAGCATTAGAAAAAAAAAAAACAGAGTTTCTATCTTAGAATAAGAATTGAGCTTGTCTTAGACAACTTATAACAAACAAAAGTATCTCATAATAAACAGAAGAAAATAGAGCAACATCTACAGTTTTGAGGGGAAAAAAGATTGAGACTCAAGAATTTCAACCAAAAACAAATGTGTCATTTATGTGTAAAGGCAGCAGAAATACGTCTCAGGTATAGAAGGTTTTAGAACACATACCACTTATGTATTCTTAAATACACTGTAAACACCTATTTTATGTAAATGAGAAACAAAGCAAATAGAAAACTCATTAATGGATTAGTTGTAAACATTGGAGACAATGAAATGTATAATTAAATTAAGAAAAATATTTTTTGAATGATTTCAAAATGAGGCAAAGATCACTTTAAAAAGACCATAGAAAAACATTTAACATTTAATAATAATCTGGATGTTGGGTGCAGAGGGTGCTAATTTCTTTGTATTACATATTTTGTTTTATTTTATTTGATACATTAATCATTAAAGAAACATGGATTTATTTATGTAATATGATGGTAATCTTTAATAGAATGATAAAAACAGGTATTACCACATCACTAGAATAAGTAGTTAAATTTCAGTTTTCTTACAACAAAACTAGAAATCTATAGAATTATCCAGGAAGCATAAAAATAAAAATGACAGGGGCGCCTGGGTGGCTCAGTCGGTTAAGTGTCCGACTTCGGCTCAGGTCATGATCTCACGGTTCATGAGTTCGAGCCCTGCGTCGGGCTCTGGGCTGACAGCTCAGAGCCTGGAGCCTGCTTCACATTCTGTGTCTCCCTCTCTCTCTCTGCACCTTCCCTGCTCATGCTGTGTCTCTCTCTGTCTCAAAAGTAAGTAAACATTAAAAAAATAAATAAATAAAAAATAAATAAATAAAAATGACACATGTTAATATGTGCTAAGTTGTGAGCTACGACAATAACTATCAACAGGTTAAAATTTTCAATTAAAATACATAAATATTCTCAGACTAAGTCAAAATACGAAGTCAATTATGTGTTCTTTACAAAGAGACACACTGCCAAACAAAGTAAGAATATTTTAAATTAAACTATTTCAAGCAAAGTAAAAATAAAAGAGGACAAAAGGGAAAAAGCACATATTATATTGTTAATGCTAATGCTGGTCAGAGTAGAACCCAAGGCAAGGAAAGAGCACTAAGCAGGACAAAGATGATGATTTTTTTTTTAATTTTGTAAAGGTAATTTTATAACATAAATGATTACGTATATAATGTCTCACCAAAAATGTACAGAACAAAAGTATAAAAGTAACAGTAACAATTATACTAGTATTTGAAATATTAAGTTGGCAAAACATCAAAAAATTTACATGGTATCTGAACAGCATAATTTTTAAGGCCTAATTGTTAGATAAACCAACCTTGGATTGCGAGTAATTTATTCTGCGAGTGTTCTGCAAGACAAGCAAACATTTCTAATTTTAGCTTCATAAATGAGTAATGTCTTGCAATACAAATAGTACATGACGCCAAATGTCACATGCTCACAACTAAGCCAAATGTTTCTTGAAATTTGTTTTTATATAGAAATGCTTTGGATTATAAGCATGTTTCTGCAAGCTCGCAAACCAAGGTTTTACTATATATCTCTTTAACTTAGTACCCCATGAATAGAAGCTAAATCCCAGAACTTTGTAAAAAATGATCATATATTAGACCACAGAGAAAACACTAATAATTTTTTAAAAAGTGAAAATTAAATAGACCTTATTCTTTTATTATAAAGCAATAAAGTGTAAAATTAATAACAAGTTTAAACAAATACTCAAATACTTGAATATATAAAATGCTATGATTACTGGATTAAAAGAATATAAAAATATAATTATGAAACACTTAAAAATACATATATGTATATTATATATTTTATATATATAACTACATATAATATAAACATACATATAAATATGCTGTTCTTTAAGTTTTTCTATGGCTTGAAGATTTTCATAATAAAGTTTAGAAAACTACTTACATTGAGAGAATGACCTAAGTTTGAGTACTCTCTCATTCTGCTCTCTTTGCTTAGAATATGTAAACTTTGGCATTTGTCATGATGAGAACTACTTTCATGGTGGATAGTACCTGGAGAAATTGTGTGTTTTGAGATAGTTTGGAAGATCTTTCCTGTTAGAACCTTGGAGATTTATTTTTAACTAATTTATGCTCACAAGGTATACAAACCTCGAGAGCATGTGGCCATTCGAACCACTTATATACTTTGATACAGTGAGTTATTCATGTGGTTATTTGAAGTCTGGTGGTATAATCCTCTTGTATGAGAGTGTGAGTTAAAAGTCAACATTAAAAAGGCTCATGCAGTTAATTAAGGTTGTATATGATTTGTCACTCAGCACATCATTGCAGACTACCCTGTCATGGAGGAGAGGGATTAAGCAGGAAGAAAAATGCCAGAGCTCTTTTAGATAGAAATTAAATTGTAAACCTTTAGGACTATCCTACTTGGAAGAACATATATCCTTTGGTGGGAATTCAGGATTTAAATGTTATATTCAAAAGATCAGAACAACTTGACTTTTTTATTTTTAGATGTGAGAATAAATGATAAAACTACAGCAGAATTTTAAGAGCGCTCTCTCAATTCAAAATGGCACATTGTTACCACTAGTGATTTAGGTAAATAAATATTTTTCAGGAGGACTTCCAGTCTCATATCTGTTCCTTGAGTTGGTCGGTGTTAAAATCCAGCTCCCAAATATTTTATAACTTTTTCCTTCTTCTCAAATTTATTTTTTAAGTTTATTTATTTATTTTGAGACACAGAGACAGAGACAGACAGAGAGCACAAGCAGGGGAGGAGCAGAGAGAAGGAGAGACAGAAGGCCAAGCAGTCTCCATGCTATCGGTGCAGAAGCCTGATGTGGGGCTCGAACTCATGAACCATGAGACCATGACCTGAGCCGAGATCAAGAGTGAGACACTTAACTGACTGTGCCACCCAGGCACCCCCTTTTATTCAAATTTCTTTAGCAGTTACCACTTCATTTCCTTTTTTCACCTTGCTTTTCTTTTCCTTCTTCTGTCAACCAAACAACTTCATTATATAATTAACATTTTTAAGTGGTAGTAAGAGAGTTCAAGAATATCTTTTGAGAATTGAGAAATATGGCCATCTTAAATCTTGTAACCAAAAATCAGTTTTCAAAGACTATATGATTTTAAAAATTTAGTTTACAAGGCTCATTCAGGATTTATTAGGCTTTTACTAATAACACCAAGAAAATGAAAATTAATCATGGACATGTTAAATTTCCCACTTTAAAGTTTTTTTGCTCTGTGCCATTTATCTAATTTCTAAATAAATGTCTAAATTCAATGGTTGAGAACACAGACCCAATGAACCATATCCTTAGAAGTGTTTTCCCTCTAGTTAAGTTCAATAAGCTGTTAAAGTACTACTGCTTCTAGGAATTAACATTTTTTATCCTAACAATTAAAGTAACTTGAGAATAGGATGGTTAACTATATGTGTGTCTACCAAGTTCCTCTCCCAAAATAGAAAAGAAAGAAACTTGTTTGTTAATTCTATCTCAATAATAATTTTTTGAAAATTAAAAAAAAAACCTTTATTAAATGCCTTTTATCAATCTTCACAGATTGGAAAAAGAGAAAAGTGTACTTAGGAAAAGCTGACATTTTTTCCACTATTTGTTTTATGTTTATTAATTTTAATTTTATTATTTTTTAAAATATAATTTATTGTCAAGTTGGCTAGCATACAGTCTATACATTGTGCTCTTGGCTTTGGGGGTAGACTCCTGTGATTCATCGCTTCCATACAACACCCAGTGTTCATCCCAACAAGTGCCCTCCTCAATGCCCATCACCCATTTTCCCCTGCCCTCCCCCCTGCCAACAACCCTCAGTTTGTTCTCAGTTTTTAAGACACTCTTAAAGTCTGCCTCCCTCCCTCTCTGTTTGTAACTATTTTTTTCCCCTTCTCTTCCCCTATGGACTTCTGTTAAGTTTCTCAAGTTCCACATATGAGTGAAAACATATGATATCACTTATGATATGTTTCACTTATGACTTATTTCACTTAGCCTAATACCCTCCAATTCCACCCATGTTGCTGCAAATGGCAGGATTTCATTCTTTCTCATTGCAAAGTAGTATTCCATTGTATATATAAACCATATCTTCTTTATCCATTCATCAGTTGATAGACATTCAGGCTTTTTCCATAATTTGGTTATTGTTGAAAGTGCTGCTATAAACATTGGGGTACAAGTGTCCCTATGAATCAACACTCCTGTATCTTCTGGATAAATTCCTAGTAGTGCTATTGTTGGGTCGTAGGGTAGTTCTATTTTTCATTTTTTGAGGAATCTCCATACTGTTTTCCAGAGCAGCTGCACCAGTTTGCATTCTCACCAACAGTGCAAGAGTTTTCCTGTTTCTCCACATCCTCGCCAGCATCTGTTGTTGCCTGAGTTGTTAATGTTAGCCACTCTGACCAGTGTGAGGTGGTATCTCATGGTGGTTTTGATTTGTATTTCCTGATGATGAGTGATGTTGAGCATCTTTTCATGTGTCTGCTGGCCATCTGGATGTCTTTGGAAAAGTGTCTATTCATGTCTTCTGCTCATTTCTTCACTAGATTATTTGGTTTTGGGTGTTGAGTTTGGTAAGTTCTTTATAGATTTTGGATACTAACCCTTTATCCAATTTGCCATTTGCAAATATCTTTTCCCATTCCATTGATTGCCTTTTAGTTTTGCTGATTGTTTCCTTTACAGTGCAGAACTTTTTGTCCTGGTGAGGTCCCAATAGTTCATTTTTGCTTTTAATTCCCTTGCCTTTGGAAACATGTTGAAGGAGAACTTGCTGTGGCTGAAGTCAAAGAGGTTGTTGCCTGTTTTCTCCTCTAGGGTTTTGATGGTTTCTTGTCACACATTTAGGTCTTTCATCCATTTTGAGTTTATTTTTGTATATGGTGTAAGAAAGTGGTCCAGTTTCATTCTTCTGCATGTTGCTGTCCAGTTCTCCCAGCACCATTTGCTAAAGAGACTGTCTTTTTCCCATTGGATAATATTTCTTGCTTTGACAAAGATTAACTGGCTATACATCTGTGGGTCCAACTCTATGTTCTCTATTCTGTTCCATTGGTCTATGTGTCTGTTTTTGTGCCAGTACCATACTGTGTTGATGATTACAGCTTTGTAGTAGAGGCTAAAGTCTGCGATTGTGATGTCTCCTGCTTTGGTTTTCTTTTTCAACATTATTTTGGCTATTTGGGATCTTTTGTGGTTCTATACAAATTTAAGGATTGTTTGTTCTAGCTTCGAGAAGAATGTCAGTGCAATTTTAATTGGCATTGCATTGAATGTGTAGATTGCTTTTGGTAGTATTGACATTTTAACAATATTTATTCTTCCAATCCATGAGCATGGAATGTTTTTCCATTTCTTTGTGTCTTCTTCAATTTCTTTCATAAGTTTTCTGTAGTTTTCAGCAAACAGATCTTTTACATCTTTGGTTAGGTTTGTTCCTAGCTATTTTATGTTCTTGGTGCAATTGCAATGGGATCAATTTCTTTATTTCTCTTTCTGTTGCTTCATTATTGGTGTATAGACATTCAACCAATTCCTGTACATTGATTTTGTATCCTGCGACTTTGCTGAATTCATGTATCAGTTATAGCAGCTTTTTAGTGGAGTCTTTCGGGTTTTCCATGTGAAGTACCATGTAATCTGCGAAAAGGGGAAGTTTGATTTCTTCTTTGCCAATTTGGATGCTTTTATTTCCTTTTGTTGTCTGATTGCTGAGACTACGACTTCCAACACAATGTTAAACAATAGTGGTGAGACCATGTTCCTGATATCAGGGGGAAGGCTCTCAGTTTTTCCCCAATGAGGATGATATTAGCTACGGGCTTTTAATATATGGCTTTTATGATGTTAAAGTATGTTCCTTCTATCCCGACTTCCTTGAGGGCTTTTATTAAGAAAGGATGCTGTGTTTTGTCAAATGTTTTTTCTGCATCTATTGACAGGATCATATGGTTCTTATCCTTTCTTTTATTAATGTGATGTATCACATTGATTGATTTGCGAATACTGAACCAGCCCTGCAGCCCAGGAATGAATCCCACTTGATCATGGTGAATAATTCTTTTTATATGCTGTTGAATTCAATTTGTTAGTATCTTGTTGAGAATTTTTGCATCCATGTTCATCAGGGATATTGGCCTGTAATTCTCCTTCTTTGTGGGGTCTCTTTCTGGTTTGGGAATTAAGGTAATGCCAGAAATAAACAATATAGAATCCAAAAAAAAAAAAACAAAAAACAAAAAACCAGTAGAACAGATCAATGAAACTAACAGGTGGTTTTTTGAAAAAAAAAATCAACAAAATTGATAAACCCTTAGCCAGACTTCTAAGAAAGAAAAGAGAGAGGACCCAAATAGATAAAATCACAAATACAATTGGACATATCACAACCAACCCCTGAGAAATACAAACAATTATCAGAGAATACTATAAAAAATTATATGCCAACAAACTGGACAACCTGGAAGAAATGGACAAATTCTTAGACACCCACACACTACCAACTCAAATGGGAAGGAATAGAAAATTTGAACCGACCCAAAACTAGCGAAGAAATTGAATCAGTTATCAAAAATCTCCCAACAAATAAGAGTCCTGGGCCAGATGGCTTCCCAGGGGAATTCTAGAGACATTTAAAGCAGAGTTAATACCCATCCTTCTCAAGCTGTTCCAAAAAATAGAAATGGAAGGAAAGCTTCTGGATTCATTGTATATCTATTTATTTTTATTTTATTTTTAAGTGTTTTTTTTAAAGTTTATTCATTTTTCAGAGAAAGAGAGAGACAGAGCGTGAGCATGAGAGGGGAAGAGAGAGAGGGAGACACAGAATCCGAAGCAGGCTCCAGGCTCTGAGCTGTCAGCACAGAGCCTGAAGTGGGGTTCAAACTCACAGACCGTGAGATCATGTCCTGAGCTCAAGTGGGATGCTCAACCGACTGAGCCACCCAGGCACCCCTATATCTATTTACTTTTAAATGTTTATTTATTTTTGAGAGAGAGAGAAAGAGCATAAGCAGGGGAAGGGCAAAGAGAAAGGTGGACAGAAGATCTGAAGCAGAATCTGAACTGATAGGCTGACAGCAGCAAGCTTGATGGAAAGCCTGAACTCACACACCATGAGATCATAACCTGAGCCAAAGTCAGACACTCAACCAGATGAGCCACTCAGGTGACCCTGGAAAAGCTGATATTACTTTACTGCTCAAATAATTTATTTATCTTTGTATTGTAGGATTTAAAAAGATAAAATACTGCAAAAAATAAAATCAAATCAAAATATTTGCTACAACCTCATAACAGTTAAACACATCCTCTTCCCCTCCTCCATCATCTCCCTTTTACTTTTACAGTGTATCCTCTAAAAAGCCACTATGGTTTTTTTTTTTAAGTTTAATTATTTGAGAGAGAGACAGAATAAGTACACACACACACACACACACACACACACACACACAAGCAATAGGGGGAGGGGCAGAAGGAGGGAGGGAAAGAGAGAATCCCAAGCAGGCTCCACACTGCCAGCACAAAGCCTTATGTGAGCCTCCAACTCACAATCCATGAGATCATGACTTGAGCTAAAATCAAGAGTCAGACGCTTAACCGACTGAGCCACCCAGGTGCCCCTAAAAAGTCATTATGTTTTATGTATTGATAGTAGAATACCTTAGGATGAATGTTTTGATTTCAGCATTAGGAAAAAAAAAAAGAGGTAAAAATTGAAGAAAGAATTTTGTTAATAAAACACATTCCCTAAAATTTTATTCCAATCTTAATTAGATTTAACACAATTTTACAAAGGATTCATACCTCACAAAAATATGTTTACATATGTTTGAGGTGAAAGCGGTAAAGTTGTAAACGTAAGAACAATAGAGGGCATTCTGTCTGAAAGACTATCTCACATTAGCACATTTGATTAAGGCTAAAATGTCTGTTATATTTTGATCAGAGGAAACCTTTCCTTACAATTACCAAGAACTACGACCATTATACATAAAAACTTCGTTATACCAGTCTCTCTATTTCATTGCCTTAGTCACTAAATTAAGGTTGTTAAAAAAAAAAAACTCCATTCATTTCCTTCAAACACCTCTTTCTTAAGTTAACCAAGAATTATCTATGCTATGCTGTCTCTAACTCAGGGATTAAGAGCTACTTAGCTTTTGCTAACTGTATTTTATTCCTGTGTACTTTTCACTGATTACTAAATTTTATATGTAACCCAAATCTTTACCTTATATCCTTAGGAAAGTGAGGAAAAAAGAGTCCAGGGAGTGCTTCATAAAATAGATGAAATAGACTCATACCAAGACATATCACTGTAAAATTTTAGTACCCTGGAAATGGTGTTCTATACAGAAAAAATTAGGCCACATAATAAGAATCAAAAATCAAAACAGTTGCACACTTCTCACAGAAGAGAGGAAATTCAAGGCCAATTGGGGTTCACCTTCAAAATTGTGAAGAAAAATTACTTCCAAGCTAAAATTCTAAACCAAGAAAATTTTCATCAAGATTTGGGGTAGGATAAATAAATTTCAGCCAGGCACATTCTAAGAAATGTATTTTCCATGTTCCCTTTGCTCAGGAAGCTATTGAAGTTTGAGTTCTACCAAAATGAGGGAGTAAACCAAGAAAGAACTGCCAAACCGAAACAGTATTTCCAGCCCAACAGAGCGATGAAGTTAATAACCATGATGCTCAGAAAGGGAGATCTCAGGATGAAAAATACAGGTAGGGAGGATAACCCAACCATACTGGAATATGGCAGAGGCTTTGTAAGAAACTCCATTGGGAAGATGAAAGTGATGGAATATCTGATAGATTTGAGCATTTTGAGAGATTTAGATAACTTGTGAAAAGTTTGCATGGAATCATTGATAAATAAATGGAAAATTAAGCAAATAAGAAAAGGCAATTATTAGTTCTAACTAACAAAAAAGAGTTAAGCAGTAAAGGAAGAGTAATCATGATTTCCCTTCCTGGCTCAGGTGGGAATAATGTTTAAGTTATATTTGTGGGGTTTTCAAAAAAATTTTTTAAGTTTATTCATTTTGAGTGTGACAGAGACAGGGTGAGCAGGGGAGGGGCAGAGAGAGAGGGAAAGAGAGAGAATCCCAAACAGGCTCTGCACTGTCAGCACAGAACCCAACATGGGGCTGTGCTCACAAAACCATGAGATCATGACCTGAGTTGAAATCAAGCGTCAGACACTTAACAGATTGAGCCACCTAGGCACCCCTTATATTTGTATAGCAATTCAAGCTTTTAGTTATTGTTTCTGTGGTGTCTCAGTTTTCTATTACTTTGCTTCCAACGTATTTGTATCTTTGTGAAGTGTGTTTCTTTATATGGCACATGGTTATTTTTTGAACCATTGTGCCAATCTTTGTCTTTTGATCAGAAAATTTAATACATGTACACTTAATGTAATTACTGATAAGGTAGGATTTATGTCTACCACTTTGATATTTGTTTTTTATGTCTTCTTTGTTACTTTATTCCTCCACTACTCCCTTTAATTTGTATCTTTAAATAGATTTTTTTAGGGGGCGCCTGGGTGGCTCAGTCGGTTAAGCGTCCGACTTTGGCTCAGGTCATGATCTCACGGTCCATGGGTTCGAGCCCTGCATCGGCTCTGTGCTGACAGCTCAGAGCCTGGAGCCTGTTTCAGATTCTGTGTGTCTCCCTCTTTCTCTGACCCTCCCCTGTTCATGCTCTCTCTTTCTCTGTCTCAAAAATAAATAAATGTTAAAAAAAATTTTTTTTTAAATAGATTTTTTTAGTATACCATTTTAATTCACTTGTCATTTATTTTATTTTATTTTGAGTTGTTTTATTAGTGGTTGCCCTTGGGATTCCAATAAACAACTTAATCTAATTTGGATTAACATCAATTTAAGTTTTTATTAAGTTTTTTAAATTAAGTTTTTAATTTTAATTCCAGTATAGTTAATAAATAGTGTTCTATTAGTTTCAAGTGTACAATATAGTGATTCAACAATTCTAAACATTAGTCAGTGCTCATCATGATAAGTGCATTTTTAATCCCCATCATCTATTTCACCCACCCTCCATCCACCTTCCCTCTGGTAACCATCAATTTGTTCCCTATAGTTAAGAATATGTTTCTTGGTTTGTCTCTCCCTTTTTTTCTTTGCTCATATGTTTTGTTTCTAAAATTCCACATATGAGTGAAATCATAGATTTGTCTTCCTTTGATTTATTTCACAGTATTATATCATCTAGATCCACCCATGTTATTGCAAATGGCAACATCACATTCTTTATGGCTGAATAATATTTCATATGTATATGAATACACACACACACACACACACACACACACATCTTCTTTATCCATTGCTCTTTTTTTGGACACTTGAGCTGCTTCCATAGTTTAGCTATTGTAAATAATGCTGCAATGAACATAGGGGTGTATATACCCTTTTAAATTAACGTTTTTGTATTTTTTGGTAGTAGTGTGATCACTGGATCATAGGGTAGTTCTATATTTAACTCCATACTGTTTTCCACAGTGGCTGCAACAGTTTTTATTCCCACCAACAGTGCACCAGGGTTCCTTTTTCTCCACATCCTCACCAACATTTGTTGTTACATGTGTCTTTTATTTTTGCCATCTTGATAGGTGTGAGGTGATATCTCATTGTGGTTTTCATTTGCACTTCCCTGATGAGTGATATTGAGCATCTTTTCATGTGTCTGTTGGCTATCTGGACGTCTTCTTTGGAAAAACGTCTGTTCGTGTCCTCTGCCCATTTTAATATTGGGTTATTTGTTTTTTCGGTGTTGAGCTGTAGAAGTTCTTTATAAATTTTGAATACTAACCCTTTATCAGATATGTCAGTTGCAAATATCTTCTCCTGTTTAGTAGGCTGTCCTTTAGTTTTGTTGATTATTTCCTTCACTGGCAGAAGCTTTTTATTTTGATGTAGTCCCAACAGTTTATTTTTGCTTTTATTTCCCTTGCTTCAGGAGACATATCTAGAAAAATGTTGCTATGGCCAATGTCAGAGAAACTACTGCCTATGCTCTCTTCTAGGATATTTTTGGTTTCACATCTCATATTTAGATCTTTAATCCAGTTTGAGTTCATTTTTGTGTATGGTGAAAGAAAATGGTCCAGTTTCATTTTTTTGCTTGTAGCTGTCCAGCGTTCCAATATCATTTTTTGAAGACATTATCTATTTCTCATGATATATTCATTCCTCCTTTAATTGACCATATAATTGCAGGTTTATTTCTGGGTTTTTATTCTATCCCGTTGCTCTGTGTGTCTATTTTTATAGCAGTACCATACTGTTTTGATTACTACAGCTTTGTAATATAATTTGAAGTCTGGAATTGTAATACCTCCAGTTTTATTTCTCTTTTTCAATATGGCTTTGGCTATTTGGGGTCTTTCATTGTTCCATACAAATTTTAGGATTGTTCTACTTCTGTGGAAAATGCTGTTGGCATTTTGATAGGGATTGCATTAAATCTGTAGATTGCTTTGGGTAGTATAGACATTTTAACAATATTTGTTCTTCCATACCATGAGCATGGAATGTCTTTCCATTTCTTTACATCATCTTGAATACCAATTTAATTTCAATAGTACACAAAAACTTTGCACCTTGTTGATGTACAGCTTTGCACCTTCTTAGACGTACAGCTCTGTTCCTTCTTCCCTTCTTTGTGCTTTTATTGTTATATAAATTACATTTTTATACATTTATTGCTTTTAGTAGTTGTCTTTTAAGTCAGAAAAAAGGACTACAAACAAAAATATATTTGTTTTTTTCATATTTATTTATGTAGTTATCTTTATAAGTCTTTGTTTCTTTGTGTGAACTTGAGTTACTGTCTAGTGTCCTTTCATTTCAGCCTTGAATACTCTTTTTATTATTTCTTGTAGTTTAGTCCTTGTATTCACAGATACTTCTAGTTTTTTTCTGGTAATGTCAGTTGTGTCTTCATTTTTGAAGGATAGTATTGCTATATATAAAATTCTTAAATGACAGTCTTTTTTATTCAGCACTTTAAATATGTAATCCTTCTGGCTTCCATAATTTCCTGTGAGAAATCAGATATCTTATTGAAGATCCCTTGAAATGATGAGTTTTTTCCTTGAATTCAAGATTCTCATTTTGTCTCTTTGACAATTTGACTACGTTATATCTATGTGTGCATCAATTTGAGTTTATCCTACTTGGAGTCTGTTGAGCTTCTTAGATGTATAGACTATTGTTTTTCAAATTGAAGATGTGTCTGGTCATTACTTCTTCATATCTACCCTCTGCTTCTTTATCTTCCTCCTCTTCTTCTGAAACATATGTTAGATGCCTGATGGTGTCTCATGGGTCTCTTAGGCTCTATTAATTTAGACATGATTTCCCTTAGTTCTTTAAACATATTTATAGTAGGTGATTATTTTTTTAAATTTTGTCATGTTTATTTATTTTTGAGAGACAGAGAGAGACAGCGCGTGCGTGGGGGAGGGGCACCCAGAGAAGGAGACACAGAATCGAAGCAGGTTCCAAGCTCTAAACTGTCAGCACAGAGCCTGATGCAGGACTCAAACTCACAGACTGCAAGATCATGACCTGAGCTAAAGTCAGACGTTTAACCAACTGAGCCACCTGGGTGTCCCTATAATAGGTGATTTAAAGTTCTTCTCTAGTAGTTCAGCATCTAGGCTTTTTCAAGGACAGTTTCTATTAACTATTTTTCTCCCTATGTATAAGGCCATGTTTTCTGTGGGTTTTTTGAATGCCTCATAATTTTAATTGAAATGTGGACATTTAAAAATATATAATGTGGCAATTCTGGAAGTCAGATACCTACCCCCTCCAGGGCTTATTATGATTGCTAAGTTTTGTTTTGTTTTGTTGCTCTTTTTTGTTGTTTTTAATGACTTCTGTGTACTAATTCTGTGAAGTCTATATAACTTGTTCTGTTTTTACTACTTATATCTTTCCTTGGTTATCTTTGTAGTCAGCTAATGTTTGGACACAGATTTCCTTGAGTGCCTGAACTAATAAGTCTTCTATCTTTTGTTTATGGTTTCTATATGTATATTGGGACTCTGACAGTTTACCATCCTGCCTTCGCCTTGACTTCTTGATTGCACAGGCCCTCTTGGTTACACAGAGGTGAGAAAGAAGGGTTTTCTCACTTTTGTTTTGTTTTTTTTTTCTGGACATGTCTATAATCCTGCACAGGCATGGCCCTCTAGATTCCCAGAAATATGTTGGTGCTTTTCAAATTCCCCTATTAACATCTCATTTCCCAGATATTCTTTTAAAGTCTTTTGGCCATCATCTTGTTTGCCTCAACTGGTATTCCTGCCTCAAGTAGCTTCAAAGTTAAACAATTTACTGTGATGGTTTTTGATAGGCACCCTGAGAATAGGGCTGTGATTGCTTGAACAAGCTCAAAGTCTAGTCAAATAATGACAAGTCCTATGAGTAAGGATTTTTCTAGCAAATTCCAGATTTGTCAAATAGTGACAATTTTGGGGGAATGGAACATTTTAAGGAGCTTCAAACCTGGTCAGCCCCCTTCAGTGTCTGCTAGGCTGCTGGTTTTCAAGGATACTGTGGAGCTGTCAAGATAAGGATGGGAATAGGGCAAGTTAAAATACACTGTTCTAACCAAGTTTCAGCAGTTTTTCTCGAATAAAAACTCCTTGGATTCTTTCAAATTAACTTTCAAAGTTCTAAAAAAGTTGATTTTGATAATTTTTGCCTATGCTCTCACTACTCTTAGAGAGGAGTGAATTTTCAGAGGTCCTTAACTCTGCCATTCTGGAGGTCTCACTCCCCCAATAGTATTTAAATGATAAGGTAAACATTGTTGTTTTAACCAAAATTACATTGTATTGGCAGAATGGGGGTTGGGAAATAAAGGTTTGAAGGGTGCTTTCATGTGATATAAGCCGGGGTAGAGAGAAAATTAAATCTTCATCTTTTTCAGTGGGAATTTAAGAGAAAATGCCCAAACTAAAAATCAGAAGTTGGCATTTCAACAGTATCATTTAGAGACAATGCAAGGAAACACTAAATTAATCAGCTTAAGTCCTTTTCTCCCTGGCTGCTTGAAGCTTGGCTGCCATCATGAATGACATGGTAACTATTCAGACCAGGAAGTTCACAACCAACTGACTACTTCAGCAGAAACTACTTCAGCCATTGATATTCTTCATCCTGGAAAGTCAACAGTACCTAAGATAGAAATTTGGGAAAAACCAGTCAAAATTTACAAGACCATATGAGATGTTATCTTTGTATCTGGATTCAGAACCCATGTTGGTGATGGCAAGACAACTGGTTTTGGCATGATTTATATGGTTCCTTGGTAAAAAAACAAAACAAACAAACAAAAAAAAAACCCCACAGACTTGCAAGGACTATATAAGAAGAAAAAGATCTCAAGAAAACAGCAAAAGGAATGCAAGAACAGAATGAAGAAAATCAGAGGAACTGCAAAAGCCAATGCTGGTGCTGGCAAAAAGTGAGTTAGAGACTGGGCAACAGAGGAGTAAAAGATTCTGCAGTGACTTTCTCTGTGGCGACTGTGAAGGTTTTTTTATGAGGGGATTTATAAACCAAGAATTTTAGAGTAAACAAAAAGGGACACCTGGGTGGTTCAGTCAACTGAGCATCTGACTTCAGCTCAGGTCATGATCTTGGCGTTCATGAGTTTGAGCCCCACTGCTATCTAGCAGTTGTCAGCACAGAGCCTCCTTCAGATCCTCTGTCATCCTCTCTCTCTGCCCCTCCCCTGCTTGTGGTCTCTTCTCTCTCAAAAATAAACACTTATGAATGAATGAATGAATGAATGAATGAACGAACGAACGAATAAATAAAATAATCAGCTTGGAAAGGTAAAAGAGGTTGCATTTTGTGAGAAGCAACAGAGAGGCTAGGATGCAGGCGTGAGATAGATCACCAGCAATCTGCTTGATGCTACTGCTGATGCTTCAGTTAGATCACCTGATGTCATATGTATCATTACAGGCCACAGAGACAAGGTTTTGATGATGATGGGGAAGTGCCTGGTGAGCTCCATGACAAGAATCATGTCATTGTGGCATTCTGCCTAATCCACTTCTGAGGACTGGTTCAGTGTTCACTCCTGGTTCCTTGTGTTGCACAAAGAAGTAACCCCCAAAGTTCCTTGCCTCATGCCTTAAAAGAGCCTTTTATCTCCTTCCCCTGGGCTCATCTCTGGTGCCAATGAAGTGCAAGAATCCACTGGATCTACCCAGTACCCATGTGCCCTCAGAAGCTTATTGCTTCGTAGGTCTTGCAAAGTGCAGCTTGCTAGTAGGCAAGTGCCATTAGCATAGAACCACTCACGGGCTGACTGTGTGCTCTGTGGCTTAAACTTTGGATGTTACCACTGCATTCCTAGATTCTGGCTTCCCCAGTAGCTGCTTGGACAGACTAGATGGCACAATCTGAAAATGCTGAGGAGTTGATATTTAGTGAAGTAAACTTGACCATTCTTTGACAAGAACTGTAAGATAACTTCTTCATTATTCCTATGACTTCTCTGAAGACAATCCCATAAGGCCAAGCAATCTGCTGCACTTACCACAAAGCCAAGACCCGCTAGGTAATGAACACCCTGCTAATCATTCCTCATGTTTCACTCCTTTACTTTATTTTTTCCTACTAGATTCCTAGGATTGCATTACAAAAAAATATATAGAATATAAGTTTTTCCCTTGAACCCTGTTATCTAGGGATCCCAAACAAGGAGACTGTGGTTTTTCTTAACATGTCTATAAAACTATTATTCTTTGTACAGTGGGGACATATATAACGTTGATTAAAAGAGAATCTTAATATTAAAGAAAAAAAATGGGAGAGGAAAAAAGATACTAGACAGTGTGCTGCATCTAAATGAGAAAGTAACCCAGAAAGAAGATAATTGATTCAAAACACATGGAATTGATCAGAAGAGCAGTCCTAGAAAGGTAACTGAGGCATGGCTCTAGAGTAGAGCAAGAAAATGGAGGTCTACAGGAGGGAGGTCAGGAAAATGACTTTTAAAACTGTGTACATTTATTACTTTCATTGTGTTTAAGCTAATTAAAATAGGTGGATCGTTTCCAGATGTTTGCTGAACTATATGGTATAATTCTAGAATTGGGCAGCGGCATGCAAAAGTACAAGACAAGTGGCCAACAGAGAGCCATAGTGAGCATGGCAGGGCCTTCTAAGGAGAAGCAGAGCAGCATGCAGTGCGTCAGTATGAGTTGGAGCAAAACCATCATCAGGTTCAGAATTAACTATAGATCAGAGGTTCATGGACAGACTGGAAATTGATGGGTAGTGTCTCAGGGCTCAGACAGTGAAACTTGACATAGACTAAGTTGCCACAAAGAGCTGAGATGGACCAGACAGGTTCCCCGGCAAATGTTTTGAGTACCAGAAAGTCAGGGATCTAATTAAGATTAAAAATGGATCAGGAATTTAGGCAAGGAATCAAATAACAGGAACACAACACTCTTGACAAAAACAAGCAAACAAAACAAAATTTGGCATTCTAAAGACATTGTGACTCAGGTCAGGGACTATTTCTGAATATAGGAACCAGCCGCCTTTATTATCTACCTTGAAGCTTTCAGCTGGAGTCCTTGAGGGTAGGTTAGATCTCTTGACTGGAGTGGGGAATGAGGAAGCAGCATTTCTGGTATAATATAAA
This sequence comes from Panthera leo, assembly GCF_018350215.1. NCBI lineage: Eukaryota > Metazoa > Chordata > Mammalia > Carnivora > Felidae > Panthera > Panthera leo. The sequence continues at coordinate 150,775,592 of NC_056679.1, forward strand.
TCATATCTTAGTGATGTATGTCATAAACTTTCAATAAAATGGCACAGTTAACATTTTATGTGTTTGATAAATTGAAGCTGGTATTCCTTCCATCTCCAGAAGTGTATAAGTCACTATTTTGAGCCAGAAGGAATAAAAAAACCCATTTTCTTTTGGGATATTTTTCTAGAACTGATGGCCTCTACAACAATAATCAAAATTGCTTTCCCACATAGTTTTATAAGGGACACAGTGGAGGGTGGCAAACCTTTATCTAATCTAAATCACCCCTTCTGGATGTGAATGTTATTCGTATGCAGAAGTAGAAGAATAATCTCCATTGTGACCTCTCTTCTCTTGTCCCAATTCATTCATCCATGGAAATGATGGTCAGAAATGGATTCTTAGATCAGTTGTCCATCTTCACAGGGAAGTTTAAGTAATTAAGAACTTAAGACTTAAGTACACCTCTAAAACATTCTAAAACTCTACAAGGGATCAGGGCTATAAGGTAAACAGGGCATAGTGACTGCCCTCAGGAAGCTCACATTCTAGTGAAGAATGGAGGCAAGAATACAACCCTGTTCCTCACTGTGATGAGTGCTCTAATTAGGATAAGGACATAATGTTTTAGAATCCCTGTGGGGAGTGTCTAACCTAATCTTAGGGATAGGAAAGCTTTTTGGAGTAGATTTTATTCAAAAGGGTTATTGCAATCAGGGGAAGGTGACTGTTGCAATAGGGAGAATATGTAGACTATAAGATCTTAAAGTTCATGCAGTATTTTTTTTTCTTTTTATAGGGATGGGGGAAAAAGCTAGAAGGAATCAGGTATGGGATAGTGGGATGAGTTAAGTATCACCAGACAATTATCAGGGAAGGTCTTTTCTTACAATCAGCTGATCATGTGGAGAAGTTGTTAAGGAGGGTTGTTTTGCCCCAAAGCCCAAGGGTGAGGCAAAGTTCAGGCATATAGCAGAAGAAGAGAAGCCTGACTAAAGTTTGTCAAGTGAAGCATTTTGTACAGATTGGCCAGTGGGGACACACAGTTCAGCTAGTCATTTAAGAAGCAAAGATCAAGAAGAGGAGGGTCTGTCTCTAGCCTTGTCATAGGTAAACAAGGAAGGCGTCTAAGAAGGAGAAGACTGGCTCTTTGCAGTAAGCCTTTTCCTGGAGCACAAAAGAATTGGAGTTGGGGGATTTATTGTATCTTTTTCTAGGAGTAGAAGGCTCAGGTAAAGTTCAATATTATCAATGCCTGAACTGATACTATTAAGCATCAGGGGACATTTGAGATGGGGGAGCCGCCTTGAGTCAGGATAAACATGGCATATTAGAGGCATATGACAAATCTGTGCAGTTGACCTTGGAAGTAGGAAATTGAAGTCTACTGCAGTAATTCAGAAAGAAAGGTTCACTTGAATTAAGGAGTGGTAGTCAAGTGCCCAGATAAATGTTGGCCTATGAGATGGAGTAAGCTGTTGTAAAGGGAAATCTAGGCAATGTTAGCTAAAAAACAACCAAAGATTTACTAAGGAAGACTGCACCTCAGTTGAGAAAGCAGCCAAAGGAGTAATCAGATCAAGAGGGTGGACGCTCCGTTCGATCTGAAATAAGATATCAGATCTTTATATCCAGAAGGCCAAGAGGCAGAACTACATAAAACAAATCTATTTTCTGGGCAATGATTTTTTTCGATATGATTCCTAAAGCACAGGCAACAAAATAAAAAAAAAAAAATTGACAAATGGTTAAAAGCCTCTGCACAGCAAAAGAAACAGTCAACAAAGTGAAAAGGCATCGCACTGAATGGGGAAAAATACTTGCAATCCATACATCTGATAAGGTGTTAAAGTCCAAAATATATAAGGAATGCATACAATTCAAGAACAACAACAACAACAAAAACCCCTAGTAATCCATTTAAAAAGTGAGCAAAAAAGTGAATAGACATTCTCAAATGAAGACACACAAATGGTCAACAGGTATATGGAAGATTGTTCATCATCAGGGAAATGCAAATCAAAACCACAATGAGACATCGCCTCACACCCACTAAAATGGGTACTATCAAAAAGACAAAAGAACAAATGTTGGCAAGGATGTGAAGAAAAAAGAACCCTATTCACTGTTGGTAGGAATGAGAATTGGTACTCATCTTGTAGAAAACAGTATGAAGGTTCCTCAAAAAAATTAAAAATAGAACTACCATACAATGAAGCAATCCCATTTCTAGGTATATATCCAAAGGAAATACAATCAGTAGCCAGAAGAGATATTATCTGCACTCTCATGTTCATTGTAGTATTATTCACATTAGCTGTGATACAGAAATAAACTAAACAGCTACCTACAGATGAATGGATAAAGAAAATGTGACATATACATACTATGGAATATTATTCAGCCTTAAAAAAAGAAAGAAATCCAGTCATTTGTGACAACATGAATGAACCTGGAGGGTACTGTGATAGATGAAAGAAACACAGAAAGACAAACACTGTATGATGTCACATGTATGTAGAATCTAAACAAGTTGAACGTTCAGAAACAGACAGTAGAATGGTGGTTGTGAGGGGTAGGGGAAATGGGGAGATGTTAGCCAAAGGGTTCAAAGTTTCAGTTATGCAGGATGAATAAGTTCTGAAGATCTAGCTTATACCATAATGACTATAGTTTAACAATGATCATATTGTCACTTGAATTTTGCTAAGATCTTAAATGCTCTCACCCCACACACAAAAATAACTACGTGAAGTGATGGATATGTTAATTAGCTTGCTTGTGCTAATCATTTCACAATGTATACATACACTAAAACATCATGTTGTACACTGTAAATATACTTAGTTTTATTTGTCAGTTATACTTTGATAAAACCGGAAGATAAGTTTTTTTTTAAATGTTGTAGACCTACTTTAAGGTAATTAGATGACTATGAACCCACTGTAATTTGTCATCCTTCACCACCATGTTCACATTCTCAGTATCAACAGCTTTGAATTAAGCAATGCAGTCACTGTTAGTCACATTTGAAGACTTAGCTAAGCTAATATAACCAGTACTAATCCAGAGCCTTAAGTACATCACTCATGCTAGAGGCCAAAATGATACTGTAACTAAGAAATGAAACTCCATCTTACTGGAAGTTCCACAAAATCAGGACCACATTTCTTCCAAATAACAAATAAAATGAATTATTTGCCAAAATCTGTTTAACATAGTCATTGTCAACAAATATTAATATTAAGCCTGTAGAGTTTCGTGAGATATAGGGTTTTTGGTATTTGTTTGTTTCCTTATTTATTTCCTTTTTGTAGTGATGAAATTAATTGGGAAACTCTCTCTTAACATTGGATAGATTTTGCAAATGCTAGAGTCTCTAATATTAATCTTTTTAATAGACCTTTTCTCTTCCATTCATCCATCCAGCAGTTAGTAACTATGATATGCCAGGAAATGTGCTGGGTCCCAGGAATATAAAAATGAACAAAACAAGGCTCTACACTTAAGGATTTCATATTAATGAAAAGGACAATCATCCATATAGTTACAATACATTATATATGTATCATGTACTAATTTACAAACTATGATGTGAGCTCATACATTCCCTAAAATCTCATTCAGCCCCAGGCTTGTTTTGTATGGCTGGGGAGTTAAAAATGTTCTTTACTTAAGGATAGAGAACAAACTGAGGGGTTGATGGAGGGAGGCGGGTGGCAGATGGGCTAGATGGGTAATGGGTATTAAGGAGGGCACTTGTGATGGGCACTGGGTGTTGTATGTAAGTGATTAATCACTGAATTCTACTCCTAAAACCAATATTGCATTGTATTTTAACTAAATAGAATTTAGATAAAAATTTAAAAAGAAAAAAATGTTCTTTACATTTTTAAGGGTTTCTTTAAAAAATAAATAAATAACGACAAAGAATATGAAACAGATACTTCATGTGCCCACAAAAGCTAAAATATTTAGATGTTACAGAAAAGTCTGCTGACCTGTGCTCTAGACCAGTGATTCTTAAATGAAGATTTTCCTCAAAATTATATGTGAACTTTATTAGTTGTTGTTAAATACACATGGTGGATGGGATCCTGGCATTGGTATTTTTACTACAATCGGGTGATTCTCATGGGTTGAGCTTTGCTCCATACACTTTGCCTAAGACAGTTTTCAGAACATTGACATGGGTTTATAGAGACTCTTAGTGAGGACTTTTTAAAAATAACACAGTTTACCCAAAGTATATACCCAAAGAATATTCCTTTTACTTTATTTTGCATGATTTAGTGGAATAGCCCCTCCCTCTTATATAGTAACATTTTAAATTAATATATAACATTTAAATTAATACTCTTCTTTGAAAGGCAGAAAACACATTCACATCTGTTATATAATTTGATCTTAATAATAATATGGCTTAGAATTACTACTTTACAGATTAAAAAACTAAGGTTTAGAGAAGTCAAGTGCTCAAGGTCATATAGGGCTTCTGATTCCTACTTCATTGTTCTTTCTCAACACTGTCTCCTACTTACTTTTTCTGATTCCCCATTGAAATAGACTACACAGTCTATTCTTACTACCCAGTAGCAAAATTTCATTACATTCCATAAATCTGTTAGCTAAAGCACGTAATTCCTGTTTAACTTGAGAGCCTGTATGTCTTAAGGCAGACTTGTGTTACAATAATTCCTCTAATTTGCAAGCACTTTTTCACATATATTATGTACTTGAAATAAACTAGAAGCTAACTCCTACTCGGGTATAAATGGAGAAAAAAGTATCTCTCTAGAGCATTATTCAACACAAAGCTCATGAAATAATTTGCAGAGGCACAAGGTTCATCCTGCCTAAGCAAATTAAACAATTTTGTTAACCCTGATGTCTTTTGTTAGAAGTAAAATTTATGATAACTGTATTGGCTCTGCACTACATAGCACCCAGAAGTCTTTGCTCTCAGCTAGAGCTATTTTTACCCTAGGATATTGATATTCTTCTACTTAAAAAATATTCCAACTAAAAATAAATATAAATGCCACATTCTTCGAATATGCAAAGCTAAAACAATGGAAAAATAATCAAAGAATTATTTACAAATATTTGGATGTATTCTTCATTCTTTCCATGAGTCTTTATTTTGGACCAATCATTATATTCAGAAAATATCGGAAGAGAGATAATTCAAACACATCCCTTATTAGATTGTGTATTTGTCAGTCTCATTGATAATTATTGATGTTAGAAATGAAAGAGTAATGCATTTTAACCCCATATTGGCATAACTTGGGAGGATATTCAATACTGCTCTATAGGAAGTATGATATCTATCTTGCTGTCCAAGGTGGGAAAGGGGGGGGGGTAGTTAGGAATAAATTTAGAAATTCATGCCAAAGCAGACAGTGGAAAATAGAATTCTATAACATCCACTGTGTGCAGAACACAAAGGCCAGCGATCAGAGGATTCTGAACACACTTTTTAAAAATAGGCTTTAGGGGCACCTGGGTGGCTCAGTCGGTTGGGTGTCCCACTTCAGCTCAGGTCATGATCTCGTGGTTCATGGGTTTGAGCCCTACGTCAGGCTCTGTGCTGACAGCCCAGAGCCCGGAGCCTGCTTGGGATTCTGTGTCTCCCTTTCTTTCTGCCCCTCCCCCGGCTTGTTCTCTCTCTCTCAAAAATAAATAAACATTAAAAAAATAGATTTAATTTTTAGAGCAGTTTTATATTTACAGAAAAATTGTAAAAGTATACTCCTCCCCTCCTTTCACTGTTTCCCCTATTATTAACACCTTGCAAAGGTGTGGTACATCTGTTACAACAGTTAAAACCCATACAGATATATTACTGAATGCAGTTTCTGGAGACAACAAGTTCAAGTATGTAAAAAAGAAAAGCTATTTGGGGCTAGTAAGTAATTAATAATAGGCATTTTGAAAATAATATTGGAAGAAGTAAAGTATTATAAAGAGTTTGCTTATTCAAATGAAAGGGAATGAGATAGGGTTTTCTGGGTGCTTCTAAGAAAGAAGTTTCTTCACTTTTCTGTGGTAGCTTCCAAAAGCTAGCCTCTCTTTCTACAGTCATTTTGCCACCACAAAAGAAACTTTAAAAAAAATTTTTTTTAATGTTTATTTATTTTTGAGAGAGAGAGAGTGAGAGAGAGAGAGCGAGCAGGGAGGTGCAGAGAGGGAGACAGAGACCTAGAACCCAAAGCCAGCTCCAGGTTCTGAGCTGTCAGCACAGAGCCTGACACAGGGCTCAGACACACATACCATGAGATCATGACCTGAGCCAAAGTCTGATGCTTAACCGACTGAGCCACCCAGTCACCCCAAAAAAGAAACTATCTTTAGGATGAAGATGACAATGTAGAAGGCAGAGAAGAGAGAACAAAATAAAACAGACTTCGTTTTGATATCCTGGAGTCACTGAATCAAACCAGTACTAAAACCCACAATTACTCTACAATCAGGTGAGCCAATAAATCCTCTTTACTATTGAAGTTAGTTTCAGTTGAATTTTCATTACTTGCAATAGGAAGAATTATAAATGATATTGTATTAAATTATATTTAAGATAACCGCAGGATTGTGTTGTTTTTCTTCAGTGTTCCCATCAGACACTGTTATGGATGGATATGCAGACCAGGTGGGTGTTTACCTGACTGCTACGACCAAGATTCTGCAAACTGGTGGCAAACTAGGTAAACTGCAACTCATGTGCCAAAATTTCTTCCCTAATGGTTTTCATTTCTGCCTGGGAGTAGCTGTACTTACACAGGGTGGTTAGCTGAGCTGGGAAAGATCACCATGCCTGAAGGAACATTAGGAATGTGACCAAGGGCCCAAGATGCAAGGATATTTTGAACACTCTTTACCCCCACTTAACCTCACAAAATATATGAAAGAAGAGTGCTCATTGCCTAAATAATTTGGTACAAAAAGCTGAGGTGAACACATACAATGTGATACTTTTTTTGTAGAGTTAAAAACAAAATAAAAACATGGTTTTAACTAGTATTTACAAAGGCATTGAACATACAAAGGAAAGTAAAGGAATTATGACACAGGCGGTAGAAGGAGGGCTATTCCAGTTGGGAGATGGGTTGGTAGAGACCCACAAGGTTAATCACAAGTTTTCTGAATGGTCCTAACTCTGGTGTTGAGGAGGTCTTCGCAAGAGGCTTATTACTTTATTGAAAATACAACACAAAACAAAGCATGAATTAAACGATAAAACTTTGAAAAACTACAGGGTAAATTTGTATAAAATATGTCAATATTTTTTGTTTCCCTTCTAGACTTAGAAAACGTCAGAAAGCTCAATAACAAAGGCCTAAGTCGGAGACCTACTTCCAAAGAACTTTTCAAATGACTTGTCATTTTGTGGTGTAACTCTGCTTTCTTTACCTACAGTTAAGGACCTTTGGTCTGCCTCTTTGCTTAAGGGTGAATGGGACAAGTAATGGTTAATAAAGTTAGGTTGGTTGAATCAAATCTACTCCTTTCTTTCCTGCTCTCTTGTCTCCCAGGGTGCCTAGGAATATATTTTCAGTGATACTTCATATTGCTCAGGCTTCCATAGCAAAATACCATAGACTGGGTGGTTTAAACAACAGAAATATATTTTCTCACAGTTTTGGAGGCTGGGAAGCCCAAGAATACTGTGCCAGCATGTTTGGTTTCTGGTGAGGACCTTATTTCTGCCTTGCAGACAACCACCTTCTTGATGTGTCCTCACATGGAGGAGAGTGAGAGCTCTCTGGTGTCTTTTCCTCTTATTAGGACACCAGTCCCATCGGATCAGGGCCTGCACTCTGACTTCATCTAACCTTAATCACTTCCATAACAGCCCTATCTACAAATGCAGTCACATTTGGGGTTAGGGTTTTAAGTTGTAAATGTGGGTGGGACATAAACACTTAATATGTAACAGTGACCAATTCCCTGAAATCCTTTTTTTCCCCTTGGGAAAACTACTTATCTGGTTATCTTAGTCCTTTAAGTTACAAGTATAAATAGCTTCTTCATATTTTCATATACAAAGTCAGAGAACATTTTGAGAACAGCAGATTATCAGAATGAAGAATATGCTTGGGTCTCTCTACCAATCTGGCCACCCTGGAGGTGACGCATAGATGTTGGTGTTGGTGGTCAGATGCTCTGCCCGTAGGTACAGACAGGGTCTATGAGGCAAAGACTCAAATAGAAACAGAATCTACAAAAAAACTGTAACCACAAACCAAACTCCACTTATCCACACATCTGCATGTGAGGATAGTAATCAATGTCAATAATATTTTCTTTTAATGTAACAGATAACTATATATGTACATTTGTACATACATACAAAGACATACACTTAGTCTGTTTCAGAAATCATTAATTTTCTCTTCAACTAATCACTCTTTCTCTGGCACCAAAATACCAAAACCCCTTTTATGCGGTACTAAGGCCCAAACAGGTTTTCCAAAACCCGATTTTTAGAGTTGTACTAAAATCTCATGTCCTAATACTCATAAAGTAACTTTCTGCATTTTAGGCAAGCAAATGGCAGGCTTGGGACTTATCTTTTGATACCCAAGTATGAAAATTACTCTCTCCGTTTCATTTGTGAAATAGCTACTGTTCCTCTAAAGCTAACTTTTAATTTACTTATCAATGGTGAAGCCATTTTTCTATTCTGAATTAAGAATAAAGTTGTTGAACAAAAAAGGTGGATTCTTGCTGAGAAACGTAGGATGTACAGGAAAAACCTGCAGTGTGTTATGACTTTGTTTAACAACTAAATACTAACACAGTTTCAACAATAACTCTCATTAGAGGACTTTGCTTCTTTTGAAATACATATGAGAGGTTTGGATACTTTTCTCTTCATATATAGCATTTGGGTTGGTTATTTTATTTAAAAAAATATTTACAGTTCAGGTACATTCAACTCCTTTAAAACCAGTATTTGAGAATGACAATAAAAATTTAATTAAGTTAAATGTAGACTATTTTCTCACTTGTGGCCTGCATCTATCAAAGTCTTAGCATGAATGTGAGAACTTAAGATTGAGAGAACTGTTCTAGATATGTAATGGAGAAACTTGAAAGTCCTTTTCTGTACGTCTAGTTAGTAGATGTGAACAATAGACTCATACCTGCAGCGCATGAATGGGGAAAGCGGCTTGTGCAGGGTGCAGGAACAGTATCACCGAAGGTCTTATGGGTCAGAAATGGAATTTTAAAATTACTCCACTGCTTCACAAGGAACCTGTATAAAGAATAAAGTCAGTACAATGTGCTCTGAGGCTAGGGAGCGAGTTAACCACCTGGTGGCAACTGCCTTCAAAAGCGGTCAGAAGTGTTCTCGCTCTCTAATGTATTCCAAGGTTGGGGCATGGCATCCCCACCCACTGATCCTCAATTCTGATGAAAATACAACCAAAGGACTTTGCTGACCCTGAAACCGGCTTCTTTGGGTGGCCCCTGAGGTTAAAGTGGAAGGTTAAAGAAGCTCTAAGGCTAGACACCCATAAATAATGACTTGGGCCTCACAACTCAGCATTTTTGCAAACTGCGGCAGGCTGTCTTTGGTTTCTTAAGCCAGCGACAACTTTAGGCACCCTTAGTTTATGGAAATTGTCATAACCTCACCTCTAACTGACAATTGAGAATGGTTGAAATGGAATAGCATGATTATTTTTAAGGAGGTCAACTCTCTGTTTAACTCTGGGGGATCTCTTTTGTTCCTAACTCGTAAATTAGTAGTTATGTGTTAACACAAAAAGTGATTTAGAAAGGTCCTCCTTCACTAATAGGATTTGCTCAAATGCTTTACTTATGCCACACTGTAACAGTTAGTGCTTCAGTGGGGGTTAAGTAGGAATATTTGAAATTTTTCAGTGATTAACAAATCAAAGCCATTAAAGATTTTGGTTGTTTTTTGTGTATTTCTTGCTTTCAGGATTAGTATTAAATGGAAGGAATAAGATCCCTTTTAACTTGGAGGCAAGACTGAATTGATCTGATATGGATTGACTAAGGAAAAGATTTTTAGATACATCTCAATATACTGAAAATAAGATTAAGAAGAGGAATTTAAATTTCTTAAAAGGATGAAAAAATTTATATTTGCCTGGTAGTCATTATAAAATTATCCTCAGAGCCAAAATTTCAGGAAATAAACTATTTCATAAGAGTAACCATTAGTTACTAGTAAAATGAATAGCATAATCTAGTTTCTGGCAAAACAGGCTAAGGCAGTTGGTATTTTCATGGGAAACTACTCATTTCTGGATTACAATTGAGTTTGGAGAGACCTTTGAAAAAGCAAAGTGCTTTCAACCATGCCTCGGTGTGTTATTTTGATTAAAAAAATAGCCCCTCAGGTAAAATTTAAATATACTTTCCAAAAAGTCATGTTATATGTTTTCTAGCAAATTCAAATAATTGCTCAGAAGTACACTCATCAGTATTAGCAATTATTAGTAATAATGGCGATTAAATATATTTATATGAACAATGAGCACAATTATTTCCCTTTAAAATTTACTTTGTAATCAAGCAAGCATACTCTCCACCTGATAAACTGTGCACTGGTGAGTGAACATTTTTTCATTTAATATCCTTATTCGCATTTTTCTTGATGCTTATTTGTATATTTCTATTGATATAATAGTTTGCAAGAAAAAGAGCTCATGTCTGTGCCTGAAGGTGGAATCTTATGAATATGCAAATAATGTTTTGATGTGATGAAGTTTTTCTTTGGAATGGAATTGTGCCTCTTAAGTGATATTGAATATTAGCCATAGCTTAGGAAGGACATAAACCATGTGAAGACTTGAGGTTTTAAAGAAAAAAATATTTGAGAAATAGTTATAAAATTTCTAGTTATACAATGCTGCATTGTTGAAGCTGGTCTTACTTTTGGTTAATGCTTTGTTGTAAAAAAAAATAACTCCATTTAATTTTTATCATAGAGAGGGTTAGTGAACCAGTAATATGCAAAGATGTATGGATTATCTACCCTGTATGTTATAGTGCACTTCTTAAAATGCAAGTTCGGGAGCACATCTATTAATAGTTTTAATTTAACTGGTATAGAGGCACCTGGGTGGCTCAGGTCATGATCTTGCAGTTTGTGAGTTTGAGTCCTGCATCAGGCCCTGCACTGACAGTGAGGAGCCTGCTTGGGATTCTCTCTCTCTGCCTCTCCCCTACTTTTGTGCGCTCTCTCTCAAAATGAATCAATAAACTTTTAAAAATATTTTTTTAAAAATTAAAAAAAATTAAAAATTTAAAAAACTTAACTGGTATAACATAACCAGATGGTTTTTAAATGGCTTCTTTGGTGAAATCTGCAGAATAAACTAGTTTTTCATGGTATGTTGTACTGTAAAAATATTCTACTGATGTTTAATTTCAACCCTAGACAAAAATTATGCAAACAAACCTATGGAAGTATTAGGTTGGGGACATAGCAAGATAGTAGCATTGGCTTTTGAAATTATATCAGTGTCTAAAGAGGCTGACTGTGTGTTTTCTATTCAGGGTTAGACTGGCCTTCAGCTCCAAACACCAAACCAATCGTTCTCAAACTTTGGCCAGTAGTATCAAAACATTATCCAAAACACCTAGAGATCTTGATAAAAATACAAAAACTTAAGCCCTGTTTTAATTTAATAAGCACACATTATTGTGCTCTTTTTTGCCTGCCTGAGATTCTGATATACACCAAATTTTGGGAACCACTACACTAAAATAAACTTTAAAGAAAATATTAGGATAGTAAAAGGAAGCCTATGATAGTAAAAGGAGGTCAACCAGTTCTAAAATATTTGAAGTTTGACTATAGCTAAATAACATGATATTTTTAAGGGAAAGAAAAGTATAGGACTTTTATGAGGGAACGAATGAAGTTGTCTCTGTCTCTCACTTTAAGACTCTGAAGGGGTGCCTGGGAGGCTCAGTCAGGTTAAGCATCTGGACTTTGGCTCAGATCATGATCTCCCAGTTCGTGGGTTTGAGCCCCATTCTGGGCTGTGTGCTGACAGCTCAGAGCCTGGAGCCAGCTTCAGATTTGGTGTCTCCCTCTTTCTCTGTCTCTCCTCTGCTTGTACTCTGTCTCTCTCTACCTCAAAAATAAATAAACATTAAAAAATTACAATAAAGAATTTGGAAATAAGATTGCCCTCTGAGGGGCGCCGGGGGGACTCAATCTGTTAAGTATCTGACCCTTGATTTCAGCTGGGGTCATGATTTCATGGTTCATGGGTTAGAGCCCCACATTGGGCTGTAGGCTGACAGCTCACCTGGAGCCTGCTTCAGATTCTGTGTCTCCCTCTCTCTCTGCCCCTCCCCTGCTCATGCTCTCTCTCTCTCTCAAAAATAAATAGGCATTAAAAAAATTAAAATGAAATAAAATAAAGAATTTAGAAATAAGACTGCCCTCTGAGGGATGCCCGGGGGACCCAGTCTGTTAAATATATGATCCTTGATTTCATCTGGGGGCATGACCTCCTGGTTCGTGGGTTGGAGCCCCACACTGGGTTCTGCACTAACAATGTCGAGCCTGCTTGGGATTCTCTCTCTCTCCCTGTCTCTGCTCCTTCCCCATTCCCACCGTGTTTGTCTCTCTCTCTCTCAAAGAAAATAAACTTCAATAAAAAAAAAGATTTCTCTCTGAGATTTAAACTAACACAAATTTACAATTAAAGAAGGAGATCAGGCTACCATAAGTAATCCAAGATACTATGTCAAAAGGTGAGACAGAAATGTGGAACATTCTGAAAACACGGATCAGTATAAATTCAAACATGACTGTAATTAAAAAACATGAAATTCTGTCAATAATATTTCACTCCTTCTAAGGAAAGGCTAGGTTAAAAAGAAGAATGGACTAAAGAAGATATTCAGATGTCACACACATAAGAAGATGCTAAACAACATTTGTCACTATTGAAATGCAAATTAAACAGCAATGAAATACTACTAAACACCGATTAGGATGGCTAAGATCCAAAACACTGACAATATCAATTGCTGGTGAAGATGTGGAACAGGAATTCACAACACAAAATGGCAGAGCCACTTTGGAAATCAGTTTGGCAGTTTATTACAAAGCTAAACATAGTCTCGCCATACAATTCAGTAAACCATACTTCTTACTCAACTGATTTGATGTTCATACAAATATCTGTATGTGAATGTTTATTCATAATCACAAAGAAGTTGAAGCCACAAGATGTCCTTCAATAGTTAATGGATAAAGAAACTGATGTACATCCATAAAATGAAATACTATTCAACAATAAAGAGAAACAAACTGTCAAGCCATGCAAAGACAAAGATGAATCTTAAATGCATATTGTTAAGTGAAAGAATTCATTCTGAAAAGGCAACCTGTATGATTCCATTTACATAACTTTCTGGAAAGGGCTAAACTATACAAATAGTGAAAAGCTCAGTGGTTGCCAGCAGTTTGAGAGGAGAGAAGGTTGGTTAAGAGAAGCACAAGGGAATTTTAAGGTAGTGAAACTCTTCTGTATGCTATTGGAATAGTAGTTATGTGATACCATGCATGTGGTGAAACCCACAGAACTTTATAGCACAAAGAATGAACCTTAATATATGCAAAATTTAAAATACCATTCAGGAAGTTAAAGGATCCCACCATGGGATGCAGACCACGACATAATCTAATTGCACTACAAATGTATGAAACATTACCACTAAAGGCAGTTGGGGAATAAGTTGCAGACCTAAGGAACTTTGGAACTGAGTTTGTAAAACCAAAGGCAAAAACAACTATGCATAAGCACTGTATTCTAGTTGATCAAGTTGTTTTCTATGGTGGTATGGGTTAAAATTATGAAAACACTATACCAGTATACTGGATTGAAAAATTAAGTAATGGATGATGGATGGTGGGAGCCAGGTTTCTCATCGTTGCAGTCAGAAATAGCGGATTACCAAGGGGAAAAGGCTAGAATGACCCATATTATAATAGATAAGGGTTGGCAAGTTCAATATGAACAATGTTCAGTTTAATATATAGATGGATACATATAGAGATATTTATAGATATGTACATATACCCAGGTTAGTATACACACATATATTTCCTTGTTCTGTTAGTTAAGAGAATCTAGAAGCAAGGACACTGCAGCAGAAATGAGTATATGTAGAAACTAGATCTTGGTTTTTAATACCACTCCAATAAAAGGAAGCAAGTCTCCTTGCAGAAATACTGTTCTAGAACTGGGGCAGGAAATATAGAATGAACCTGGAGCATCTTATAGTCCCAAAAAGCAAGGAAGTTCTGAAAAAAGAAAAGTAGAACTAAAAAAAAACATAATAAGCATATGTCAAGGAACACAAAATCTAAATGAAAAATGGCCAAACTGGAAAAATTTGAGCAACGAAATAAAGATAATAATATTGGATTATAACTGACAGTATAAAATAAATAGCCATGAATCCATCTAGATATAGATATATAATTATATATGATGAAATATTTGAAAAACAAAAAAATAAATAATAAGTAGGAGGAAGTAGCTAAGTCTCCTGTGCAGAATTCCAAATAATTTATGTAGATACTCACCCTTTAAGGAGAGAGAGCTTAGCACCCCACACTATAAGTGTGGGCTATAGTGACTTCCTTACAGAGTGAAGCATGGAAAGGGGGGGAAAGAGTAACTTTAGAGTACAGAAACCTGACAAACATCCCTTTAGCCAGATGATCAACGTCAGCATCAATAGGAATTATACTGACATTACATATCCTTGATAGGATGTGATGAGAATGACACTTCCCCTCTGTTGTCTTTTCCCTCAAAACCATAATCCCAGTCTAATCATGAGAAAAATATCAGACAAATTCCAATTAACAGACATTCTACAAAACAGCTGACCAGTACTCTACAAAATTGTCAATGTTATCAAAACCAAGGAAACCCTAAAAAACTGTCACAGCCAACAAAAACCTAAGGAGACATGACAAATAAATGCAGTGTGGTATCCTGGAACAGAAAAAGGATGTTGGATCAAAACTAATGAAATCTTAATAAAGTATGGGCTTTTGTTAATAATATGGTATCAATATTTATTCATTAATTACATGAAATGTACCTATTATAAAATGTTAGTAATTAAGAAAATTGTGTGTGGGGTATTTGGGGATTCTCTATACTACCTTCATAACTCTTTTTGTAAACCTAAAACGGTTCCAAAATTAAAAAGTTCATATATTTAAAAACAACATGGACTCTGGAAGAAAAAATAAAATAGCAATAATCAGATCCTATTCACATCACCTTTTATTAAAGGTTTGGGGAACCCAAGGACAGGGCAGATAACCTCATACTGAATTTTCCCATTCCACTCTGCCCTTCTAACTAGTCATCTTCTCTTTCTCCCTTACTTCATTCTCTGCTGTCTCTCCAGCCACAAGTTCTTGTTCATTTCTAAGGCAGAGCCATTCATTTGTGTGGTTGTATCCTTGCTGCCTGCTAATCTTTGACCTCAGGATCTCACTTCCATCTTAAAAAAGACACTACATTGACCAAGGCAACTCTACTGCCCCAGAAGCTTCTTTACCTTTTCTCTGCTGCCTACAAATCCTACTCCAACCAGCCCACTATGTAAGGATATTCTTTCTTCTGATTATCTTTAACACATTAATTTACACTTTTATTTTACATTAATTATATTTCTGTCATGTTTTTTTTGAGATTATAGCTTACTTCCATTTCTTGGATAACAGTGCATTGAGTCATTTGTTTTCTGTTTATTCCTTTATAAAAATTTACTTCTAAGTAGTCTATCTTTCATTTTGCAATAGTTTACTAATTAGAAGAACTGTATTAACTAAAACTAAAACAAACATATTTCCATTTTGCATATTTCAAGTAGGAAGCTCTAGCTTAGGAGGGGTTCTTTAATATATACACTCTCCCAGAAACTAGGTCCCTTATTCCAGGCAGAAAGTCAGTTTCTTCATTGGTGTAGACTAGGCTATAGTAACAAAAAGACTCTGAAATTTTCTTGAATATACTCAAATTTGCTGAATCACAGCATTTCTTTTTTATATAACAGACCAGGGCAGTTGCTCAGAATGGCAGGAATGGCTCTACTACATGCATTTATGAAGGATTCTAGGCTACTTCCACCTTCTGGATCCACTTTCCCCTAATGCCTCCTCATCCTCTACATCCAGATGGTAGAAAGGAAAAGTACATGGTGCAGCATGGGCCCAACCTGGGAGTGATACATATTTCTTTTTCTCAAGTTCCATTGGCTAACCTATCTGCATGATGGGGTAGGAAATGTAGTCTTTCCTTTTGCCCCGGAGGAATGAATAATGGAAATCCAGTAGTCTCCTCTCCATCTGGGTAGAAAAGTTTGTTTTATTTAGCAAAGTTTGTTCAGTAGAGACCAGAGCTGGATGGTCACAAGGGCCACATAGTTGAGAATGTGCTTGAAATCAGCAGGGCAGTAGAGGTTCTCTATTGGTGAGTTCCATTACGCATTTGAGAGAAAGACTGGAAGACATTGATACCACATTTGCCATGTCATTCCTCATTGAAGAAAAGAAGAAATGTCTCGGATTCATCAATGCAGCGATATCAGAGCTGACGAGGCAGCAATTGTTCCACTTCCCTTATAGATAGAAGTCCATTCAAAAACATAGCTTTACTTCCAGTTGTATCTCTTCCAATGAGAGAAGGTAATAAATCACAGTTATGTAAGGTGCTCTGCTACTTTCAGTGGGCGGCTCAATCCTACTTGGATTTTGAAGGGAGGAGGAGCACCTACCATATGTAAACAATATTACATCATTTGGCTTTTATTTTCTCTTAAAATCACTTATGTAGGTTTCTTTTTTTTTTCTTTTTCTTTTTTTTTTTTTTTAGATAGAGGGAAAGTGTGAGCAAGTGAGTTCAACTGGCGTGGGGCAGAGGGAAGGAGAAAGAAAGTGAAAGAGAAAGAGAGAGAGAGAGAGAGAGAGAGAGAGAGAGAAAGAATCTTGAATAGGCTCCACACTCAGCACACAGCTCCATCTCATGACTGTGAGATCATGACCTGAGCTGAAACCAAAAATTGGAGGCTTAACCGACTGAGCATCCCAGGTGACCCTGCTTCTGTAGGTTTCTAATGTATATCTCTGTTTGTGTGCTTCATGAAGAATATCCTTAACTTCTTTATGGGGGCCCCTTCCTAAAAATGTAGCTTCATATTATGCTTCAAAGACAAAATACTTTTAGAATCCTTTTCCCTTTTAAAGTCCCCTTTGCAGCTAATTCATAAACCATCAAAAATATCAGTGGTATTAGTTTATTTTTAAACCTTAATTTTTACCCAAAATAGCTTTAGTTGGCTTGACCAGTCAAATCTAATGTGATTTCAAATGATTCCTGGTTCTTTCAAAATATTAAATCCATGAATTGACACCTTTGAAGTTATTTAAAGAAGTTTGCCACAGGCTTTGAAATTCTAAAAACAGTTCCAAAAATATTTCAAGTAGTACAACAACTTTGGACTGTCTCACTTCTTAAGGGGAAAGCTCTGAATGGAAACGTTGACTTGATGCGAAGTTCTGGTAAACTTGATTTTAAAACAACAAAATGAACATTACTTTAGAGTGAACTTACATAAAGAAGTAAATAGTCAACTTATCTAGTGTGAAAAGTAAAGCAGTTATACAGATAATTGCTTTATCTAATCACGGCTATTTATGCTTATTTATTTTATATTTTTCATTGGAGTCCTATATGAACAGTTTAAAATATAAAATAGATTTATCAGCCTTATTATAGAGAAATAGTAGTCTCCTGCCTTCTCTCTTCCTGTTCTATTTCCTCTTTCCCAGAAGTACTTCCAACATTTTTGGTTGATGTTTTGCTATTTACCTCCATGTCTCCAAAAAGCATGTTGCATAGCCTCGTCTTGTTTTCAGTTTGGGGTATTACCTATAGATCTAGTGCAACAGAAGTAGAAGTTCTAGCTCACTACTTTCCTCATGCTCCTATAACACATGCACAACTTTCACTTCCTTATTCTCCATATATATTTCTAGCTCAATTTTGTGCTGACATTATTATTACTATGGAAATATTATTCATAGCTGTGCTATGTAGTAAATCAGGATTCCTTTCCCTTTCCTGTACAACTTTTGAATTAGTCATTTTGTGCTGTTTTCCTAGTTTTCTCTGACTTATTTATCACTGATTCAAGTCCAAACTCTATGTCAATTGCCTAAATTTCTCTCAAGTACGTTAAGATGCTAGAAATATTCTACCAATTTTATTCTGCATTCTCAATTTCATCTTACAAAAGAAATCTTTCTTCAAGTCTTCTGAATTTTCCCATTCTGGTTGTGGTTTTCTCAATCCTGCATTATGGTTATTTGGGATCTTCTTCTACCATAATTTTTGGTTTTTCTTTGCCTTACTCTGCTAATTCTTCTATATTCTCCCTCTTAATTTTTTCTTCTTTCCGATGGAGCAAATCCTCAGGCATTCTTCTGAGAAAAGGCACACGGGAAATAATTGAGATCTTACATGTCTGAAAATACCTTTATTCTGTCCTAAATTGATATTTTTCTAAGTATAGAATTAAAGTGTAGAAATCATTTTCCTTCATAATCTTGAAGACATTGCTCTTTTGCCTTCAAGATTTAAGTAGTGATATTTAGAAATTAGATGCCTTCTTCCTCTCTGATCGTTAGTTTGTGACATGCCCCTTCTGGAAGCTTATCAGACCTCTCTGTGGTCCACAGTTTTCTGACAGTCTGGTGTGGATTTATCTTCATTTTCCTGGCATTCATTCAATTATTTAAATCTAGAAAATTAAGTGTTTTAAGTATGAATAATTGTCTCGTGTTATACCTCTAGTGATTCCCTCTCCTCCTGTGGTATGTAGAATTCTACACTTGCCCCCCAGGATCTCCACTCAATAGTATACATGCCTTTATATCTCCTTGAGTATAGATAGAACCTTTAATTTACTTCTAGCCAAAAGAGTATGGCAAAGGAGATGAAATTTCACCCCCCCCCATGATTATGCAATGTTATATAGCAAAGCAAAGTGATTTGGCAAATGTAATGTAGATCCCTAATCAGCTGACTTTAAATTAATCAAAAGATTATGCTAGGTGAGACTGACTTGGCAGATGAGCCTTTTAAAGGAGAGTCTAGAGGTAAAAGTCTCTTTTATGCTGGCCTTGAAAAAGCACACTGCCAGGGGTTCCAATGCTATAATGAAATGAATTCTGACAAAGAACATATGAGCCTCTGAAGAGAACCCAGCCGTCACCTATCATTTGTTACAGCCTTGTGTGGCCATGAGCAGAACACCTAGTTAACAGTACCTGGTCTCCTAATCCATGAAAACTGTGGGATAATAAATGTATGTTGTGTTAAGGTGCTATGTTCATGGTAATTTGTTATGCAGCAATAGAAGTCTAATATAAATCCCCCTTCCTGCACCCCTATTTGTTTCTTTCTGTTCTCAATATTATCTGGATTTAGGGTTTCCTGGGCTAGTCTTTTTTTTTTCCCATCTGTTCTTCTGTTTTACTTTATGGGAAATTTCTTCAGAAATTTTTATCTTCTAATTCTTCTGATCTGTTTTTTCATCTGCTATTATACATATGTGTGTGTGTGTGTGTGCGTGTGTGTGTGTGTGTATTTAACTCCAATAGCTTATTTTGTTCTCTGAATGTTTTAATTTTGTTATAGTATCCTATTCTTGTTTCATGATTGCAATATCTTTTTTTTTTAACACTTTTAAGGATATTAATGATGTGATTTAAGTTTTTTTGTTTGTTTGTTTGTTTTTGGAGTTTGATTCTCCAGGTAGGGCATGTATTTCCTCTAAGATGCTTTCATCTGTTTGCTTTATTTTGGTCTCTTTACCTTTCAAGTTAAAGATTTCTCTCAGATCATAAAGATAACAGGCATCTGTGTGTCAAGAGGTGTTGGGGTAGAAGTGGGAAAGTAACTTCCCAACAGTTTTACTTGAGGGTGATCTGGCTTGGCTTTTTACTTGAAGAGCCTAGAATGTCAGTATCTTTAAACCTTTTCTTCTGAGCTTATCAGACTGTGTAGGGAAAGATCTTCCAATCTCCTAGTTGAAGTTAAAAGTCTGTCAACTACTATTTTGGAAGGTAAAGAGAGTTAGGGTTTTCAGCATTTAGCATGCATATTTCTACGTATTTCCCCCACTTTCACTATCCTGTCCTTACCTTCAACCCCCACCTAGCCAAGAGCCTACATCTCACCCTCCTCAGAGACTAGATCTCTAGTCCTCTGCCAGGGTTGGGATGGGGGGGTTGGTCTGGGGAGGAGAGGAGGCAGTGCTTTCTTGGATGCTGGGAATTGGGGACATAGTTAATGGATCTGACTGCTTTTTAACTTTGAGTGTATCCTCCTATTTTACCCACCTCTCTTCAAGCCCCATTTCCAGAGACATCTAGTATTGCCAGTCTCTACTGTAAAATTAAGTTAGTTGACAGTTTTTCTCTTTGCCAGCTTTGGATCTGTATTCTCAGGTCCATTAAGTTCTCTTTACCGCTCATCCACTTGCTTTCTAGCCTCTAGGTTGTTTCCTTATTTGCTTGCTTGTTCTTTGTTGTTGTTGTTCTGTTCTTCTGTTCTCCCTGTCCTTATTGGTTTGTGCTTCCGAGAAGTTTCTTAGTGCCATTTCTAGGTTTTGGGACGAAAATAAGAGTAGATGTATATATTCAACTTGTCATGTTTACTAGTAAGTCTGTTTACATTTTCCTGGGAAAATTTTATGGTTTGGTGGGGAGAAGATATTCCAGATAATTGCTCTACTGAAAAACAAACACACCAAAGACCCACGTGCTTAGTCTTTTGTGGGATCTAAGAAAGTACATTTCTTTTCTCCCTCAAAGCTTTGATTCAGGTCGGTAAATTGATTAAACAATTTTAGAGAATGGTTCTTTCCTCTGGGGAGATAAAGAACATTTATTTGTCAATAAATATATGGGCTCTGAAAAAAGTAAATGCCTTTTCATTGATAATTAATTTTTCATGCTCACATAAAACCAGCAACTTCACTCACCAAGAGATTATTTTGGAATACTGCTGCTTGAAGCTGAGGTTTCTCTCTGTTAAGCACTGGCTTTATTCCATTGTTGACAGCCCAGTCCATCAAACCAGAAGAGCTTCTGAGAAAGTGATGAAGAACCGGCATTGCCTTTATTTTGCTTTTAGTATTTGTTCACACAGCAACTACCCAAAACAAAATTGAAGCCAATTTGTAGTTGTAAAAGAATATTCATAAATTAAACAACTATCTCCCTAAAAATGTAGTCATACGTATTTGACAAGTATAAGGTTGAGAACATCACCAAAAAGAGGATCACGTTTGACATTTAAAAATCTTTTGTCTCTAGGGGCATTTTAACATCTGTTGGATTCTCTCAACATTCCTAACCTTGGCAGAAATGGCACTGCAATATTTGTTTTTATTTTAAGAACTCTTATGAATTTCACTTCCCTGAGCAAGGTGTCCCAATAGTGTACCCGAGGGATTTTTTTCTCTAAGTCATAAATCTCCTGTGTCTCTGAGGAACGTGACCTCCTCAGATAAGCCTTTCCTGCTCACCCTATCCCAAACAGTCTCTTGTCTGCAGCCTATAACTCTCTCTTTCGTTTTCTTTATAACACCGATTGGTATCTGAAATTACACTACTTATTATCTGCCTACATTTAACCGTGTAAATACCCCAACTAGAGGTAAACTCCACTAAGACAGGGGGCTTGTTTGTTTTGTTCTCTGCTGGACCCCCACCTCTGTACAGAAGCCTTTGTACTTTCTTCTTCGGCTCCAGCTTTCCCCCTAGCTTTTCACATTACTTGCTTCTTCACATTCTTCCTGCCCCAGTGCAAATATCACCTTCTCAGAGAGACCTCCCTGACCACTCTGTCTAAAGTTGATCTCTCCTAATTACTGTCTGTTTTCATCAGGGCCTTCGGTTGCAAGCAATCAAAGGTGACTTCAGTTGGTTGAGCAGAAAAGGAGTTTAATAAAATGATATTTTGTGGCTTACTGAATTGTTGAAAGGGCTGGAGAGCTAGGCTTGAGTTAAGCTTCCAGACTGGCATCCAAAATTATGTTGCAGAACGGATTTGATAAAGGAGTAGTTCCAGCCACTAAGGACAAGTGGACTCTTATGCCATGTATTACCTTGTAGCCCCAGCTACTATTACAAGAAAGAAGGAGAGGGAAGGAGAGAAATTACCTGAATTATCCTTTTTTGCATCACTAGCATCTGATTCAAATGCTCACATGGGTGTATCTAATTGTGGAACTCAAGTCATGACTATGCTCTAGTCCAGACCCAAAGGGGTACATTATAAACTATAAACTGTAGGGGGAGCTAATCTTTACCTAACACTAAACCTCAAACTGCGGAGCATTCATAAAGCTTTGAAAAGTTTTCAGATGTGTCCATCATAGTTTCATACCCAGCCTGCTTTATCTGGCAAAACTCTATCAATAGCTCATAAGATAACTGGAAGGCAAGAATGCTTTACCCAGATTCATTTCTACACCTGCCCAGTGCATCATGCTGGTTTTTCTGACCTGAAAACCTGGGCCCCATATTTTCCACCTCTCCTGAACATCTGAGCCCATATCACTGGCAGTCAGATATAGATCAGAAAAATCCTTACAAATTTGGGGATCCAGAAACTGATGGGAATCCTGAGATGGGTAATCACCCTACAAACAAACGTGAAGTGCACCCATTTCAACCAAATCATGGTATTGTGACCGCTCAGACAAGTGAAATCTCACATTTAGTATCATCCTCAGTGAAACCCTCTGGATATACCCATGTGTGTGCAAGCATGTGTAGGCAGACTGAGATCCACACAGTAACCATGACATTTCTTCCCAGAAAGTCAATTTTACTAATAGCAAGTCAATTCAAGCACTGTTTTCTTGTAAAAGAAACATGGGCCTATTATGGGGAGGCATATAACAATTTCTCAAATTTTCAAAGAAAACAACCACAATATTTTAAAGACACTCAGACTTGCTGGTTTGGGTTACCTTTAACAGTTGCCCTATTCTCTTCCACAACTCGTGTAATTCTATTGATGAAGTTCTGCTACCCCAAACTTCCTCCTGTACCACCAGTTAGGGGGTCCTTTGATGGAAAATGACAAGAAAACTGCTCTGAACCCACTTCAAATACCAATTATCTGGCTTTGAATATAGTTTGCACAACTACGTACAATAGTCTTCCTTTTTATCTTTTAGGGGCTAGAACTATCACCATGAAAGATCATTTGAAGGTGATATTTGGCAGATATCACTCAAGGCTGGTAACATCCAGAATTCTCTACTAAAGTTTATATGGCCACAAATTCCTGGGTCAAGAAATTGCTACCAAAATAACTTAGGCAAAAAAGGAGACGAAGCTTTCCTTGGTCACTCTCCTACCTACTTTTCTCTACATATCCAGAACAAGGTAACCACAAACTTTCTACTCTGGTGTCACATTCTGGTATGCCCTCACAAAATTCTCCATGCTCTAAAATTACCTCTCACCTTTAATTGTTCCTCCTTGGTATATTACCCTGAATCCTCACCATAAACAATAAAAATCAGCTATTACTAACTAATATCCACCTAGAACAAAGAATCAAGAAAATTAATTATTCATCCAAAGTAATTCATACCAAAATAAGACTGGCTGATAAGTTGCTTATGTTTTGAAAGTAGAATAGTTATCCAAATTAGCTCATTTAGTAGGGTGGGTATTAGGTCTGTTTTCTTGACTCTCACGACTCTAACAAACACAGTGCCTGACAAGAAATGAGTACTAAATACTAAATATTGGTTGATTGGGAGAATACGTGGCGGGGGGGTGGGGGTGGGGGGTGCCTGGGTGGCTCAGTCAGCTGAGCATTTGATTTGATTTCAGCTCAGGTCATGATCTCACAGTTTGTGAGACTGAGCCCTGCATCAGGTTCTGCACTGACAGTGTGCAGAGCCTGCTTGGGATTCTCTCTCCTCTCTCTGCCCCTCTACAGTCTCAAAATAAATAAATAAACATAAAAAAAAAGAATATTTGGGGATGGCAGCTTTGAGTAAGGAAAACATTTTAGTGCCCCTGTTTTTCTTCAAATGCCTACATCCCTACTTAATTTTGACAGGCAGAAAAATAAGACCAGTGTTTTGGGGTTTTTTTTGCTTTGCTACTTGTAGCTAAAAATTTGCTTGCACATCAGCACATCATCTATATTATTGTATAATAACAAATACATGGTAGGGTTGTTTGTAAAGTTTGGGTGGGGGGGCACAGGCTTAACTTAGAATTTCTCCTTCCTACAAAAGATGTTTAAAAAATTTCCTTCTAGAGCTTTTGGGCACATACCCTAATAAAAGAGTAAGCCGGTGAGCAGGGAATTCCAATGCGATCCTCTATAGCACTTAGCATTGACAGAATTGAATGTAGGAGACAATGTGTAGCATGCAGAGTTGGAATAAAAGTCCAAGGGTCTGATTCAGACTCAGCCAGCTGTGTGATCCCATGCAAGTCATTTAACTGCTTACATGGGTTATTTTCTCCCACTACATCCAAATTTTTTTTTTTTTTTAGTTTTATTTTTGAGAGGCAGACAGAGACAGAGAGCATGTAGGGGAGGGGCAGAGAGAGAGGGAGACAGAGAATCGGAAGCAGGCTCCAGGCTCTGAGCTGTCAGCACAGAGCCAGATGTAGGGCCTGAACTGATGAATTGTGAAATCATGACCTGAGCCCAGGTCGGATGCTCGACCGATTGAGCCACCCAGGCGCCCCTCACTATTTCCATATCTTACCCCAAACCTGCTAACCTGTGAAGCTTAAAATTTTTAATTAAAGTTGCAAAGTAGTCCCTCTTGTCAGCAGGGATTTGATCCAAGACCCCCAGCAGATTCCTGAAAGCATGAATAGTACCGGACCCTACAGATACTATGTTTCTTCCTATACATACATACCTATGACAAAATTTAATTTATAAATTAGACACAGTAAGAGATTAAGAGCAATAACTAAAAATAAAATCGAACAATTATAACGACGTACTCTAGTAGAAGTGATTTGAAGGTGGTCTCTTTCTCTCTCCCTTTCTCGGAATACCTTCTTGTACTTACTCATCCTCCTTGTGATGATGTGAGATGATAGAATGCTGACAGATGAGATGACGCGAGGTGAGTGACGTAGGCACTGCGACCGTAAAGTTAGGCTGTTTTTGACCTTCCACTGATTTGTCACAAGGAGGATCATCCGCTTCCAGCCTACTTGTGGTTCACTACGGGTAAGTGAAACCACAGAAAGTGAAACTGTGGGTAAGGGGAGACAACTTCACAAATCTGTTTTCAGGGAAAATAAAAATGTCAACAATGACACCAATTATAGAGGTTGTAAGTGTGTTACATTTCCAGAAGGAGATTTAAGATGCAATATATAAAATATCAGTTATGTAGCTGCAATGAACAATACAAGAATGTAATCCTACTATATTTTTAAGTGAGTTCATCCATGCAACTAGTAAAAGCTAAACACAGACTATAACATGGCCTCATGCTTAAGGGGAAATGCATAATAATGCCCATTGGGGAAATAGAACAATGGAGATGTAACTCTAAGAGGGATCCTGCTTACCAGGCTTTTCCTGTCCACCTTCTGCCTTTTGTCATCCTCTTCTTCTGGGGGTACACTTTTACTGGCAAGGAGTATAAAAAGCCATTACAAAAAGAAACTGGTAAAGTGATAAAGTATTGACCCAGTGGGCAAGAAAATGAATTATATAACTATAGAATGGTGTGTGGAAAAATATGTACAGACAAGAGATGAATAAAAGGAGGCACTGTACATGTTATTAACTTGGACAGGAATAAAAGAAAAGGATCTTATCATCTCACTTTTTCTCTGCCTTATTTTTCTGGATAGATGTGACAGCACGGAATTCCTCAGTGACTTTCCCTTCTTTGTTTTACATCTTTTGGTTCATCTTTCTTCCCTTCCTCTCACAGTTTTCAAGCCCCAATCTTAAACTTAAAAAGAGAGAGAGAGAGAGAGAGAGAGAGAGAGAGAGAGAGAGAGAAGAAAAGAAAAAGGAAGAAAAACCCTGGGCCTGGAGCTTGCTTACTTCGGAGGAGTCTCAGTTTCTCTGCCCTGTGATTCTGCATCTGTAAAGTGGGAATAATAAAGCTTGTCCCAGCCACGAAACAGGAACATGTGATTAAGAAGTAGAAGGACATTAGCAAAAATCAACCTCTCAAGCGTCATCATTGCTGATATTTCTCCTCTGACATCAGTTCTTATGCGGGAGAAGCCTTGGTGGTTCGGCACCTTCGAGGCCCGTGCCTTTTCTTCCCACAGCCACCACCACCCTTTACTCACTCCATAAACACTGTTTTACTTGCCTATGCTGGCGTCCCATTTTATTCTTTCCGTTTCTCTCACATTTTTAGTTGAAAGGAATTAATAGCTCATCAATATCTATAATCCATTTATCTATGATTTTTAAAAACACATAAAATCTTAATCCTGTGCCAGATTAAAATGCCAATTCTAATTCTTCCTTAAATTGGAACCATGGGACATTTTCTTTAAAAACCTATTAATCATATTTATCAATAAGAAAGCTTACTTTTAATATTCTTTTATATCCACTACAGTTAATGATATCTTTTTTGCTCTCTCTGACCCTTTTTTGAAACTGCCCTTTAAAAAGTCCCCACGGTATTCACAGAAATAAGGTAAGGAGGACAAATCCCAAAACCCCTAAAAATTTATGTAGGGAACAATTTTTTCTGACAATGTCCACACCAAGTGAATACCAGAAAACCTTGTTCCCTTTCATACCTACACCCTGAAGAAGAAAATAAAAAGTTCGATTCCCACATTATTCAAGACTATAAATTTTCTTGTGGGATTTGGAATTTTGTAACACCTGCTGCAACACAGTCCACACTTTTCCTTGTTTAAATCTTTACAATTATTGTTTTTAAGAAAGTAAACAAAGCAAATGGTAACATTGGACTGTAGTTCTCTAATGCAAAATTATAGATCTCAGAGGGTCTTTTAAATATGCCTTACCTAGTTGCTGTTTATTTTTTCTACAAAATTTTTAAGTTTATTTATTTATTTTGAGAAAGAGAGAGAGAGAAAGAGAAAGACTGCACACTAATGGGGGAGGAGCAGAGAGAGAGGGAGACAGAAAATCCCAAGCAAGCTCTGTACTGACAGTGGAGACTGGATCCCACGAACCAGTGAGATCATGACCTGATCCGAAATCAAGACTTGGACGCACAATCCACTGAGCCACC
Source organism: Panthera leo (assembly GCF_018350215.1). Taxonomy (NCBI): domain Eukaryota; kingdom Metazoa; phylum Chordata; class Mammalia; order Carnivora; family Felidae; genus Panthera; species Panthera leo. The sequence goes on from NC_056679.1 coordinate 150,802,922, forward strand.
CAGGCATCCCTCTAGTTGCTTTTCTTATCAAACATACCTAAATGTTTGTAGCGTATGAATATTTTACAGCAAACCTATCAGAATGTCTGAGTACAGAGTTAAGTCAATAGTTTGCAAACATCCCTTTGTTTCTTTATATGCATTTAGCTAGTGATATATCTTTTGCAATGAATGAAGCAGACCTGAGCACATACAATAAAGGAAAGCAAAAATTACCAGGTTTGGACTTCACTTCACGGCCAGAAAGATTCTGTTGAGTCTGCCAGCAGGAGATCTTGCGTATTAATACTCTACCTGGAAGAGCTGACATGTTGAAAATGAGATTAACACCTTCCTGTTTTACATTAACTAAGGCTAAAGTGTCATTTGCCTTATCAGGAGAAAAAATTCAACACTGAAATGATAGGGTTGCCAGCAAAGTATGGTTTTAAGCAAATGTTAAAATACTAAGTGGGATTTTGTGGTGGTGGTGGTGGTGAGTCTTGGAAGATAAATACCTCATTCAAATAAAAGCCAAAATAATCAGGATGACTCCAGGACTAACTACAAACAGATGTAGCACAGGAACTCCTTTTCAGGCCAGCACTAATTGACATTTGGCTCACGGTAAACAACTTGTCAGAGCACTTAAAAAAATAAATAAATAAATGAATGCCGGATGTCAACGAGTACTGATGCCTCGGTATTTGTTGCCAATTCCAAACCAGCCTAGAAGGAGAAGAGCTAATATAAATGATTTATTTGTTCAGATATAAGATAGCACTTTTTAATTCCCTCACTTCACAATCCATCTAGTTATGTATTTACTAAAGATGAGCACTTAGATGAAAAAATATTAAAAATTCTAATGTGAGGAAGTCTCAGAATCATTGTCAAATACAAGTGGAAATGGGGTGGGAGAAGTGGGCCAGGAGTGGCTTCATTTCCCCACCTCCAGAAGTACCCCCGACAGGAATGGGTGGGCTTCTGTCGGGCTGGGAAGGCTTGGCGGTCATCCACTGTTCGTCATCCTCAGGTGATAGCTCCCTTCTACTGTGCCAGACACTCTTCTAGGAGCGGCAAGAGTCCAGAAAGGAGGACATCTTTGTCCTCCAAGCCCCATAGCCTAATTTTGCAGACAGGCACTAACACTAGCTGGAGTATAACGTGAACTCGGATCGGAGCAGAGGCAGAAGACCTGAAATGGGAAGTGGCGAGAGGGACGGAGAAGAAATCTCCTGGGAGGATCTGGGACTATTTCCTGGAGGAGATATGGTGTGAGCTGGATCCTGCAGGAGGAAGAGGATTTTAACAGGGGGCAAGAGAAACTGGTGGAGAGGCCTTTCTAGGTAGAATGGGCCAATTCATTATATTTTGGCACCATGATCACAAAGAGCATTATGGTTAAACAGACACCTAAAATACATCAATGGAAAATATGTTATTGCAGAAAACGCTGTCAGCAATCCACTTAAAAAGAAAAAAAAAAAAAACTACCTATACATGTGTACTGAATATACAAATGGTAACAGAAAGGGGAAAAAATGAGACTTTATTCCGCCCGCTAAATGTCTATTATTCACATCCTAAGAATAAAATATACCAGTAGCTATTGTTTCTATTCATTTCGGAGCTTCTAATTGCAGCTATCTTAGGGGGTCTCAAGGAGAAGGAGGGGGGGAGGAATGAAAATGCATGAGATTTTCAGGAATGCCAACAATGTGAAGTTGGAATCCCGATCCAACTACTTTTATTCATTGTTCCAAAGGTGACACTGGTCCTTGTGTTCAAAGGCAGCTGGAGTTTTAAGGTAGCACAAAGGAAGGCAACTTAATGTCTCCTTCAGGAGAAGCTGCAGAGGGCTGTGCTGGTGGGGACAATGATAGTAGCAAAAACAGCAGTAAGAGAAAAAGGAGTGGGGGTGGGGTGGAGTGGGGAACGAGTCCTGCTAACTGGGAATGAGGTAGGAGGAAGAGGCGGAGGTAACCTGCACAGGTGCTTGAAGCGGATTTGTAAGTGACACAGACCCAGGGACAACAGAAGCAGTGAGGCAGGGTGCGGGAACAGATCTGGGGAGCTCCCAGGGATAATGGAGAGCACACGTTGCATCATCAGGATCACTGAGACCCGAATCCTCTGGGGAAGTCATGTCTTTTTTGTACTAAATGTTTTGAAGCTGAGCTTGGGGGTGGAGTGAAAGAGGAGGGGAAAATCACGGGGAAAAATTAAACAGTCTGAAAGGAGTGTAAGATTATGAAGATAAATGTTTACCTCTCTGCTGCATTGTATCTCTGGAAATAAAACTGTTTTTGAATAGTGCTGCATCCGTACGGCAAGAATGTGGGCATTGTGAACAAATTGACTGTCTCAGATGATTTGACACATTTTGATTTCTGCTTAGGAAAATATCTGTTAATCCTATTAGAAAGAGAAGGAGAGGGTCCTGAGTAGGAATGTGAGAGATCAAATCACTTACCATCTTGCTCACACTCTCCCAGTGCCAAGGTCTTAAAGTCTCAGCATTTCCACAGACCTGGCGCCTCATCCCTGCCCCGCTTGGCATTGCATCAAAACCCCGTCTCTGCTGCCCCATCCTCGCCATGGCACTAAAATCAAGACAAGATTGGATGGCTGCCTTGTCCCTGGCAAACGAAAGCAGAAAAGACCTTGTTTTCTGCCTTCTTTTCATGCAATTTTCCTTCTTTTCCTCCATCCTCCCTTCTATTCTCCTTTGTTTCTTTTCCCTCCCTCCTTCCCTCCCTTTCTTCTTTACAGGGTTTGCTGTTTGCTAATATCCAACTCCAGACCATTCTTTGTATTTGGCAAAGAAAGCAGTTTTATTGTTTGGTAACTCCAGGGGGGATATGGTGTCTATGATGTTGTCTAGGCCAAGCCTCCCCCAGGAGGGTTAACTACCTCTAGCTTACTCTCCAAGGGAGGAAGGATGGCAACCACACACTTGAGGTACCAGCCATCCTATTTTGCCAGAAAGTGGATCTGTTCACTGGCACCCAGGACCACTACACCTCACAATGGTGTATCTCAGTGTTGTAATGCAACTTACTGGGACCAGTTATCTGGAATCTGAATCTATACAGTACAAATTAGGAATAAGGGAAACAGAAGACATTTTCCCCCAACTACTTCCTGAAAAAGGTTCTTTTTGGAGCAACACCCAAGTCTGATCAAAGGATCTGTTCATCTGTCTCAAGAGCCAACGCTGGAGCCCAGCATGTAGCTAAAAATATGCACTCACCGTCCCAGAAAATTGTATTCATTAGACTCTACCTACAGGTCCTCACCCAGAATCTGCTCTGTGCCAAAGCAGCGTGCTGCTGTTAATCCTCCTTTATAGATTAGGCAGTAAAATAAAGAGGGTGGGGCTGAAATGCAGGGGAAGTCTGCACACGTGTTTGGAAAGGAAGAAAAGGAAAAGCACAGGGATTTCTTGTTCTCTCCTTCATGTTCTGAGTTGCCAGGGTTGTCCAGACACCACTGAGAGATGCAGGGCTTTTTCACATTTACAGTATTTTCACTTCTGCATGGTTAGCGCTACATGAAAAATGGGAATTTAGAGACAGATCAAACAAATGCTTTTCAAACTGTGGCACATTATTATTTTTGGACCCCCCCCCCCCGCCTTCTTTGTATGCCAGGGAGGAAATAATAATTGCAGCTGACATTACTGAGCACTTACTATGTGCCAAGCACTGTGGCAAGCATGTTATGCAGTTCCTTCTTCTAAGACACCTGGAAGGTAGGTCCTTCTGTCACCATCACTTTGCAGAGGATGACATTAAGGCTGTGGAAAGGTGACATAACTTGATCAAGTATGTGGCAAAGCTGGGATTTGAACCCGAAGCTTCTAAAAGTCTTGCTCTTGACATCCATGCCTTAATGCGATCTCTAAAAACTTCCTGTAAAAATATGTTTTACGGCTTTCATTTAAGATTTCGGTGACTGCACCTTAATAACAATTATGTTATTATCTTCCTCTTTATGATCTTCTGCCATCAAACGGTAGGGTTCTCTGAAGGCAGGGACTGTATCTCCCTCACCTCTGCAACCCTTAAAACAAAGTATCTCGGACAGAATAGGAGCTAGAGAATCATTTGTTGAAATGCACTTTAGATTACCTCTGTATCTAAATAAAGCCCATCTAAACAAGTCCATTTCCCAAACACTGGGGTTTTCCTCTTCTTTGTAGCCATCCTCTTCTTGTTTTGTTTTCAAAAGGTTGATTTTGAACTGGAGGGACATTGCAGTTGTCTTGTCACTTAGCGTGATTTGAAAGTGAGAGTCTGTGTAGTGCTTTAGCCTGCCCTCAGCAATCAGGCCTCACACTCACAAGGCTCTGATTGTAGGAGTTGCCTTATTTGCATTGATGAGGATGAGCCAGCTGCTAGAGCATACAGAACTGCACCTGACACAATCACCGAGTTCAGGATTAGCGCGGGGAATCAGGAATCCACTGCGCTGCATGGCAATCTCAGACCTACATTAGAGTCACTCATGCAAAATGACCCAAATTTGCAATGAGCACAATTAGCAATCCAAAGATGCATGTTAATTTGGGGGCCGATATTTTCCTACATTTGCCTAAATTAAAAATAATAAATATACTCTTTCCTAGTTGAGTCTGGGCATGAAAATAATTCAGGGGATTGTGAGTTTGTAAAAAATGTGTAAACCCCGGAAAATGTGGATTTCTTTGGGTAACTAGCCACCCCCCCACCCCACCCCACACACACCCAAGGTATTAAGTTTGGCATCAAATATGGTAAGATCTTTGTGGTGTCATGCTCCTTTTTGAATCAATAGAAAACAGCTATTTATAAGGATAAAAATCCTAAAAATAGCAATAGCTGTAATACGTGGAAAAGGAAAGTCGAAGCTCTAAAAAGGGGATTTGATATTTTATATTATGTATTAATATTTCTGAGGCTATGTTTGGGTCACACATAAGCACAGATATACTCAGTGATTTCAGGATTTTCTAAAAGTGCAAGAGATTATGTTGAATTTTTATTAAACAGAGTCTATAAATCAAATGGAACATTCTCAAACCCTGAACTGTGTTTCCATATGCCTGTAGTCTATAGGTATTGAAATGCTCACCTATACTTTAGGAAAAAAAAAAAAAAAAACACAACATTTTGCAAAAATTGAATAAATGATCATTCGAAGCAAAAGCATGCAGTTCAAAAGCTAAACCTCCCATTGGAGAACAGAAAATTTAATGAGCTTTTAATGGAATGCAATGCTCAGAGTAGTAAATTATTTGTTAGTTGACGATGCAATCAGCATGCTGATTAAGGTTGCTTGGTTTTTTACTAAACATTAACTGAATGAAAACGGGTAGTCCTTGTTCTGCTTGGGGGGCTTTAAGGAAGCAAATGGACTTTCAGAACAGAGATTGTCAATAAAGGTGAGTGCACTCCAGGTGTCATTTGAATATGATGATAAAATACTTCTGATAAATATTTAAAAGCATTTTAAATCCACAATGTTCGCCTAGTGTATTGTGGACTCTGTTTAAAGAAACAGTGGGCCTTAGCAGGCCTAACAACAATCCCTCTATCTCTCTCTAGAAAGAAATATCTAGATCTGCTTTCTTTTATTGCAAAAGAGAAAAAAAAAGGGGGGGGGTGGTATGCTTTGAAAATATAAGCCAGCATGGACTCTGAGACCAAGAACTGTTTGGAATGTGAACCTAAAAAAAAGACAAAAAGGACAAAAATCAAAACAAAGGAAAATATCCTGACAGCAAATAAAGGAAGAGACATCTGTTTCTCTGGATAGATGAAGATAAAATTTTAATTAAGCAGTTTCGATATTCTGATGTTTTCAAATAATTGCTATTAGAATACATATATATTTTTAAATTTATAAATGACGGCATTCTGAGGGCAAGAAGTATTGTGAAATCGGAGTTATATCCTGTCTAATTTAGGAGGTGTGAAGGAGGGAATAAAAGAAAAAGAACAAAAATTGAAAATAAATTATGTGATGCTTCTTTTTGTTTTAAGATGGTTAATACAGAATTTACAAGGTCTATCATTTACCATATATTAATCTATATACATTAACTTTAAATATTGTTTCTGAGAGAGATTTTGTTACTAAATCTGTTTAAATTGCTAGATTTCTTTTCCCCCTCAAAAGAAGGGTGGGTTTTTTTGTTTGTTTTTCTCTCTACCAATTGCAGAATGATGGGTTTGTAGGTTAATTTTCTTTGAACAGCTACAAAGTTCTTTTTCTATAAATCCTAATTAGTTTCATCATTGGTGATTCTCTGGCAATGATCAGGTACCCTTAATATCCGATAAATAACTACCTCTCACTTTTAACTATTCCTGTTTATGACCCAAGAGGTTAAAAGCCTTTGACTGGCATTTGACTTCTGACCTCATATAAATGTTATCTTATCAGTTCCTGCTTGTTAACTTGTATTGAGTGCTTGTCCCTGATGGCTTTTAGATAAAGGGTTGTGGGCTTTTTTCTTTTTTTTTCCTTAATATATTTCCTATAGGAACTAAACCATTTGCTTTGTTCTATGCCTAGTGCACTTCAGTCTAGAGAGTAACCTGCTATAAATCTGTTATAAAGCCCCAAATATACTTTTATTTATTCTCGACATGATTTTAGTTTAGCTTTATGGGTGGGATTTTATCACTGAGAATATATATTTATTATAATTAATAGCAGTAATTACCAGTGATCTTAATCCTTTAACATGTTAGTCAGGAAGCTGGTTAGCTTGCTATTCTCTCTTTTAAAAAAATGCAAAAGTAAAAAAAAAAAAAAACAATTTTAGCGTTGCATTTTGTACCAGCATGAGATGAGTTAGAGAGATAATTTATGGAAATCTTGTCTCCCCAGACTTTAGAAGTCTGCCTAATGAGAGAGTCATCAGAAAGATATATCTTTTTTAAAAAATCGAATCCAGACCATGAACAGGGTATTTTCTGAACCTTTGGGGAGGAAGGAGGTGGCCTGGCGCCCTCCTTTGCCCTCTGTCCTAAGAATTAAGAAGGATTTCAGCCCTTTATTCCATTTGCAGCTGTGTGTGTTGTTCATACATTCAAGTGTGTATGTGTGTGAGTCTAGCCACTGTGTACAAATCTAAATACATTTGAATGTTTGCATTTTAATCTCTCCATACCTCGATGGCATCGTGAGAGTATTCTAGGCAGATACTGGTGCCTCCGAGGCTGCCTCATTTGCAAATGACCTACAATGTGATTTCTAAACAAAATATTACATTAATTTCTATGTGGAAAATAGGCAGAAAGGAGGGGGAAGAAGGAAGAGGCAGCCATCTTGGAGTCATTTTGCCTTTTAGCCTCCTTTCTCCTCCCAAGGCTCGAGAGTTAGAATATTACCTTTATTTTTAATTGGCCTTGAACGTAATGCAAGGAAGCACATACAAGAGACCTCTGTATTCGTGTTTGGGGTAGAAAAAAGTTGTAACCTCTTTGGACTTTAAATAATAACTGTGACTATAGACAAACTACACCTATTATTCTCAATCCTTCTAAATAAATATACATATAAATGAAGCATATGCCACAGCTTGTAAGAGACCTGTACAAAACCTATTAAGGGAAACAAATGTCTATTTGGACCATTCATTTACTACTATCTAAAGAATTAATATGTCAGTAAAGTTATCTGCCCTTCCTCCTCCCCCATTCTTTCTTTTCTCTCCAAACACACTCTCACATGCACATACACAAACACACGCATTCAGATACCCCCAATCTGGAGAAATGGCGACCTTGGAAAGTTGTTTTTTGTTTTTTGTTTTTTTTTTTAAATAGGGATTCCTTTTGTCTCAGGTCTTAAGTATTTAAGAAAGTAAAAAAAAAAAGAAAAAAGACCAGCTTTTTATTTTTTATTTTAATTTTCTGTGTGTGGAGAGCTGCTCTGGGTCTGTAATGTCCTAACACTGCTTTCATCATGCTCATATTCTGGCAACACACAGGTTTAACACAATTTGTCCTAACTTTTCATTTCAACCATTGCTTTTCTCAAAGTGGTCAGAGTTTAAAGACTGCAAAAGCAAAGGGAAAAGAAATACCACGGCAGGGGGAAAAACAAACCAACCCCCAAACTGGTGCTGGTATTCACAGCATTGACACATTCTCAAATGTTTTCTCTGTAGTTATAACACAAAAGCGCTTTCTTCCCTGTTTTGATGTGTTAAAGACGGAAAGAGAGAGGACACTTGGAAGAGGTAAAATAAGTATTCGGAAGCACAGAGAAGGTGTTTCTTTTCTGAATATCCAGCATGTGTCAATAACATGTAGATGCTTATAGTTTCATATTAATTAAAAATTTTTAAACGGAGAGGGGATGAAAAGTTAAATTTAAGCAAGTTGTGTCAGATCCACTGAACTTTGAGCTATTGCCTTTCTGTGTGTAATTAATTAGAAGTGCATCCGAAGCCAATCATTCTGCTATCTCTGAAATAAGGATATCCAGGATCCTAAGTCCCTCTGAAAAGGGTGTGAGCGGATCAGTAACAAATTAGTATCTAATTCTGGTATTTGGCAGAAGAAACCACAAACTTTATTTTTACTCCTTCAATGTCAGTAATCTGAACTAATTTTTCTAGCCAATATTATTTGCAGATTGTTTTACTGAGTGAAACAAATACGGATTTGAAAGACAAATAATGACCTGATTACTAAACACTCTCTCCTATTCTGACGGCCAGATTCTCTGAGTTGAATCCCAGAGTCCTTTCCTATTGTATTTTGTGTCCTGGCTTTTTTAAAAATAAGATTTAAACATGTAAGCTAGGTCATTTCAAAATTGGTATAAGTTATACTACTGCTTTTTTATATTTAATTATCAATATATAGTGATAAGTCTTGGTATATCCAAAGCAAAAAAAAAAAAAAAAAAAAAAAAAAGTGTTTACTTACACCAGTTTCTATACCAATCAAAATGAACTCCCCCAAACACTTTTGGTGTAGTATTTTAAATCGTAGTTAGAGGAAGAAGATGAAGGGGAATCAGGCTTTTGGTTTTTCTGTAGAGCTGCATCATCAAGATTTATGAAGTTACCTAAGGGTGTATTAAAATATATTGCTTTTGTACATTTATAAGTTTATAAACTTACCTTAGGAATATATTAAGAAATACAGCCCATTTGTTTTTTTTCCCCCCAATTCCCTGACAAAAATCAAACCTGCTCTGTCTGGAAAAAAAAAAAAACCCAGAGACTTCTGTGATATCATGGACTTTTTTGTATTTCAGCAAAGAAGTAGAGCACATAGAGTCAGAAATATCAACATTTTTAGGACCTAAATTATTACTGTTAAGGCAAGACCTTCCTTTGGCAAGATCGATGGAGACGGATTTCTAATTTCCTTGGTTTCTGTCCTCTCTTTCATGTGTTTTCTTTATTTGTATAAATTAGCTTTGTCCTTTCTTAGTAGAATGTTTAATTTGGGCACATGCTTTCCCAGATAGATTCTCATTCCCACTGCCTCCAACTTGTGTTGGTTTTGGAATGGGAAGTGGTTTTCCTCATTTAAAAAGATTTGTAATTCAGACTCAGAGGACCAGGACCTCTTTCTATCCATCTGGACATGCTCAATGGGTCACACCCAAGATCAGAAGCCATGTTCCTATCTTCCTTATGGGAAAATGATAAAATAATATCCACAAGCATCTGATACCAGGGGCACAGCCTGGACACACACACCTTGCCCTCTTCCCCTTGGCCTTGCATGCCCTGAAGAATGAATACATCCATCTCCAAAGCTGATGCTTCGAAGTGACCAGTCAGATGCTCGCAGGTCAGCTGGCTGTCCTCTTGGACAGAGGGTCCATAAATCAGAGAGATGTTGGTGTGGTTGAAAGAGGAAGGTAGTCTAGCCTGAGGGAAGCCACGTAAATCTCTCCCAGAGCATTGTTCCTGGTAGGGAGTGGGGGTGAGAGTTGGGGTAGCTCCTGGGGCCTCGAGCTGTTATTAATGCCCTGGCCCTCCTGCAGTGGGTGCTAACTTGTTGTGCATGAGAGCTGCCGCCACCCTTCCCAAACATCGGACCGCTTGGAAAAGTCAAGCACTGCTGAGCCCTGATTTTCATTTAATAGTCAAAACCAAGATGCATTTGGGCTATGATGATAGGACAGCTCCCTTGAAAAGATTATTTGAACTACAAAGGCATTCATTTAGGGCTAGCGATGTTGCAAAAGGGCCTGCTAGAAATTAGCAGCCTGTCCCGGTATTTGGAGAGCAAGAGTGACAACTTATTGGAAGTTCTCAAGGAATCATTTATATTTCACACTCCACTAGGCAGCTGATTTGAGATTGTCTGTTAGCATAACAAAGGCTCTGAGCCTGTGAACTTCAGAAACCTTTCGACCTCTTAGCTGCTGGCATGAATAGCCCCCAGTCCTGCCTATAGAGATCTCCCAAAGCTCCCCTGTTCGTGGCTAAATTGTTAATCAGGGTAATTTAATATAGTTTTCAATATGCCTCATCTCTTATTGGGAAAGGTATTCACAGCTTCCCTACCCCTGAAAAAAAGTTCTTTTATTCAAGTGTGAGAGGGGCAGCTGCAGACAGACCCCCATCCCTTGCTGCTCCCCCCACTGCTCTGTAGCAGCGGCGATGTTCGGAGCAGCAGCCCTAGCGAAGGGCCAGAAAAAGAAACTCGAACGATGATGCCTTTGCACGCACTCCAACCTGAACCTGAGATTCCAGCCTATTTACGCTAGGAACCGACAAAACAAAAACCCAAGGCTCAGCCATAACTGACATCTCAGAGCCAACACACACGCGCACACACACGCACACGCACACGCCACACCCCCTTCCCCTCCCTCCCTTCACCATGCTTCCCCTCCCTCCTCATCTCCCAGCTAAGCTTCTCTTCTGGCTCTCGACAAAATGCACCAGACCCCAAGGCCTGCTAATTTTCATTGCTCTCACTCTTGGAGGCAGCCCACACCCTCCTGCACGCTCCTTCATAGTCACCCTCAGCCCGGAGCCCGCATCCTTTCCCTGTGTCACATACACTTGCTCTCACCGGCTCCCTCGCACACTATCAATTCACATGCACATTAGTTAGCTGAAAAGAGCCAGAGCACAAATATATTCATTTTAATCCAGTTAAGACCTAAGAGGTCTCATAGGATATTATTCAATAGTTTGAGAATCAAGTATAAAACTCAGATTTTGCCACACTGTTTCATCTCAGAGAGGCCTACAGCCTGCCTTTCTTTCACTTTCCGCCTGTACATAATGTAAAAAAATAAAATAAAGTGATTAAAAAACAATCACAAGCAAACCACCCTGTTCTAGGCAATCACTGTTCAAATATCATTATTTTGTCTTTTTTAAACGACCTGTTTCTCATACCCATGTACAAAGTCGGAAGAAAAATGTCATACAAAGAAGGAAAAAAATATGAAGTCGCTACCTTTAAAAATTAAAAATGAGAAGACACAATCTCTTAATCTTATTTTTCCACGTGAGAATTTTAAGACTTCTATAATCTTTCATCATTCATTTTTACATGAGAATTTTAAGACCTCTGTAAAATGTATCTGAATATTTCCTGATTGCTTTGGTGGTGATTTTCTGTGCAATTGTGCTCTGTCTTTGTGCGGGTTGAGGCCCTGTGTCTTGCTTCTTCCTGGAACAGCCATTTCTCGTTAGCCCAGTCTTGGTTGGTGTACCACTCTCTCAGCCTCCTAAAGTTGGATAAAGCCAGGATCTAGTGCCTGAAGTATTTCCTTTGAATTTGCTCTAGTTAGAGTGGTCCCTGATGAGGGTGCGGACTTTGTTAACTCACTTGAGATCCTAGTCTACCTAGCATCTCAAAACTGCTGAGATGGGAGACAAATTCTTTCTATAGGATCAGAGAAAGGATTACTAACCTCCAAACAGGAAGTACAAATATACACCCATAATTAATAAAACAAAACAGCCCAGCCTCTTTCTCAAGATAATTTTTCTTGGAATTAAAAAAAAAATTAAAAAAATACATTTCCTGGTCAATTTTAATATCTAAACAATGCCCAGAGGTGACACTTTGGAACAGAAAATAAAGTAAGTGTATTTGGTTATTGTTTCATATGGCAATCCCAAAATCTGCATTTTTCTTGAAAATAAATCTGACCACCTAAATTTCAATGGTGTGGAAGTTTTTAGATTATAAGCATTTTCATCAATAATGTATGCATTATTCATTTTAATGATAGGATGTTTAGCTTATTTTACTCTGTAAGTAGTGCTTTTCATTTTCGTGATGTCTTAAACCAGAATATTTAGAAAATATTAATTGATAATTACCACAAGTCACTGAATCAATATTTCTGGTTTCTCCTTTAAAAAGCCAAAAAAATTGAAGCATTCATATATAAATTAACAGAAATTTAACTTTCAAAAGATGGCTAGAGACCAAAAAATATTATGGCTTTTAAACCCAAGAAAGAAAAAATACACAATTTACATTTTTTCAGTGCTTTTGCTTAACATTTTTTCATTAGCCTTTCCTTCATTAGAATTTATGATCCATGTCCATCATTACACTTTCACATCTCTGATTTCTGTTAAATTTTCTAACAAAGGTTAATAAATATAAAGGAGTAAAAAGGTCTATTTACTTTCATCTGAAGTGCTCAATATTTCAAGGTTATTTGTATTTGCATGTAAATTTTTCCATGTTCTAATTTAAATTATCAAAATCTGAGTGGAATTAATTCTGTTTGGACTTAGGAAGTAACAGGGATTTTTTTTTTTAAGAAAGTGAACAATGTGATTTTGCTAAATTATAACATTTTCTTGGTGTTGGGCCATCTAACACTCTCTCTAGCATGGCACAATTTGGGCTTCACATTTATGGAAGGAAAAGGGTTGGGGGGAGAAGGATATATATTTGGAATGGTGTTTGACAGGGGGAATGAACGCAGACACCAGAACAATTATATTACAATCCCATTGGGAATGCCAGCACCAAATTTAGCCAGACTGATGGGGTACTGTCTAGACGGTCCCTTTTGTGTATCAGCTGTTTTTTCCCTGCTTTATTGCACTGCCTGAATGTGTGAGTTGAAAATGCATATGGATCCCCAACATAACCATTCCTGCAACTATACATTGCTATTAAACTTCCTCTCATTTGGCTGAGAATCAAGGATTGTGTATTCCTACTGTATTTCCTTTACAATATTTTGTAATTAAAATGCAGCTTCCAGAACTAGTGGTTTAACAAAGCTTCTAAGACAAAGTAGAAGGTGCCTAGGCTGTTTTATTATATGACAAAATAAATGTACTAGGTAAACATTTCTGTCTCCTCAAACATGTCCACCTCTTTTCTACACAAGTTAAAGAAAGCCAGGAAGAAAAGAAATAAAACAATGAGAAGAAAAAGGCATAGCACATGTAAATTACCACCTTTCCTTTTGAAAAGGGCAAGGATAGAAAGAAAGAATATTTATTAAATGTTTACAGTGTAATTAATTGCAGTGTGTGTGGTTTTCCTTTTTTTTTTCTTTTTTTTTTTCTTTTCTTTCTCTCTACTTGGTAAACCAAATAGAGTTCAGTAATCAGGGTTCTTGTGAGGGCTTAGAAATAGATTCTCAAACTCTTTTAAATACATGTTTACAAGATTACTTTAGTGTTATTGGGCAGATAGGAAATCCCAGAGACCTTTCACATCTGGGCAACTGTCAGGATTTTGTTTTGTTTGTCAAGATAGTGCAGGAAGGCTACTTCTTACTTATATGTGATTACAGTCTCCACACAAAACATTCATTGTTCAAAGGAGCAAGAAGGCACCCCTAAATAGGATACATTCCATGGGTGATAGGTACTAAGGTTGGATGCCTTTGCTAACAACCAAGAATTTGAAATGAGCACAAATTAATTATTCCAATGAGAAAGTGAGACATAGAAAAACACATAATGCTCATCAAAGTAGGTATCAGATCTACCTCTGTCTACGAAAGGTTAATCAGCAACTTTTGTCTACAGCTGCCAAGAATTGAAAGGTATAAGAAGTTGGAATTCCACAAAATACGTCAGTATAAATAAAAATCAGGGCACAAATGAACCCACTGTTTAGAGAAGAGAACCCCATGTTTCATAGCGCAGATAACTTTTATTAATATGCACACACAAGCAGGAATTCTATATTCCATTTGCTGTAATTTTTTTCCCTTAACAAAAAGAGAAATGGTAAAAGTTTTTGCCCTTATTAAGGAAAACAAAACCAAAGGTAAAGTTGGTGATAGAAAAAAAAATTAATAGATACATTCTGATTTCTTGAGCTCAATTTTGTCAGTGACTAAATGATGGAATTTGGATTTAAAAAATTTTCCATACCTTACCCCTGGAATTCAATAACCACCACCTACTAAGGACAATGAAGATTTTATCCATCTTTTGAGGACTGTGCGTTGAAGACGGCTAGAGGAAAGAGAAAGTAAATTTTATTCCCAATTTTAATGAACAGGAAAAGGCTAGAAATCACCTACTTTTTGCTTTGAAACATCAGATCACAAATCAACCATCATAAAATATGATGATGGACACAGGATTGGGGAAACTTCCTGGTTGGCAGAGGTTATGAGTCTTGACCAACTGACATTGAACATGGAGACCTTAGGTTGCACTTGTAGGTATCGATGCTAACAAACTCTAAGGCCTAAGTTTGGTATGATTGAGAAAAAGAAAATACAACCAAAGGCAGTGACAGAGAGCAAAAGAAACCAAGGCTGGGAAATAAGCAAGCAAGAGAAAAATGAGGTGGGCTGGGGGAGAGCGGTGGTTGGGGGTGACGTGCAGGGTGAGTGAGAAAGAAAGAGCAAAGAATGAATATTCTAAGCATTGTTTTAATCTAAAACAGAGATGCTTCCAGGAGAATGCATTTCAATGGAGCTGAGCCAAAAATAATTATAGAGATTTTCTTGTTTTGTTTTGTGAATGAAGAGCATCTCTTTTCTCTGGAGATGCGAGAGAGAAAGGACCAGAGCCAAGAGATTGAAGTGATGCCCCTCTGCCCCTTTGCTTCCACACAGCACAGTAGCAGACCTTTCTTTCTTCCCTTTTCCAAAAGCTATTGGCACTGGATTGTGCTAGGAAGAGAGGGAAGTGGCAGCAGGCCCTCAGACCTAGCTGGGTTTTCTATTCTAACAATAGCTTGTTTACTCTGATAAGGCTGAAGTATTGAAATTGGAAGCGAGATTGGGGTGGGGGGGCAGAGATACATATTTTAGGTTCTAGAAATAAAACTGAGCTATTTACAACTAAGAATATTCCCCTGTTTGAGATACTTGAAACTTCCCTTGGGGTTTGTTTTACCAATTACATTTGTTTCCTTGTTTTTCATCATCAATAGCAAGCTACTACAGGAAATAAAGTATTCTCTCAATTTTCCTCCATTTTTTTCTGTGATGCAAAAATCTTTATCTTGGAGCCTTTTTTACAGGGGAAAAATTGTCATTTGTTAAAATAGCTTGGGCTGTGACTGAATTTTTTGTGAAAGCAACATACTATACTCTTCATGAAAACTGGAAGAAAAAATTTTAGACTAATATGAAACATACAGGATTGGGGGGAGAAACCCACCAACATTAACAGACTTTTGGGAGGATGGACGTAATTATAACTCAGAACTAATACCTAAAGACTGTTCATTTTCTTAAGTCAAATTGATTTGCGTACAAATCACACTATTAAGTACTGTCTGAACCTGAATACTCTCTCCAAATCTCTTATTTTAGCTGTTGTGCAATGCTAATGTCCCTGTTGTCATTTTTATCATTCATAGATGTTAATTCTACAAGTAGGTTTAAGGTACCACTTTTATCTTTGTATTACCTGAATTTTTAAAAAGCAATTTCAGAAACCTAAGAACCAGTTCCTTTCCTCCACATCATATTTCACAGCTTGTAAAAACTGACATTCATTCTTCATAAATATTTGACCTGTTAAATTTAACAATTTTGGCATCCAGTAGAATAGCATAGCGAGCTTAACGGGTTAACACCATATAGGTAGACTTAATGGGTTAACATCAAAATGACCTTGATGTGAATTTAAAACAAGAAAAACTATTTGTGTTGCATTAGTAGTCAAGATTATCTATTGGCTTAAGTATAAACATCTTAGATAGTAGCAAAAATGGATATAATTTTCTTTAAAACTTTTACATGTTAAAATTGTTCTGGTTTTTCTGTCAAAAAACTATCGAAATGTATAGGAGATGGCAGTAAAGTTGTATAATTCTATTATGTTGTTAAGGGTTTTTTTTTTATTTCTTAAAGATGGAAAATATCTTCATGTACATGGGACTTTATTTAGGGATTTCCAAAACATGTTTTAAATGTCACTGTGAATATATTGTGTAAGTCTATGAATATGAGTTTTATAAATCCACATTTAATTTAATTAATCATATTGATTCACTTGACATTTTTCTTCTCCTAAATCTCCCTTTCCTTTTTTTCCCCCAATCTCTCTATTAAAAGCAATTCATTCACAGTGGTAGACTAATTTTTGAAGCAGATTTTACAAAATAAAACCGACGATGGTTTTGGAAGAACTTTTAAAAGCATTCAACTTAAATTTGTTAGAAGTGGTTAAAATGATTATTTAAGAATTCAAAGTACTTAATCACACTAATCTTAACATTATATTTAAAACCCAATACCCCAAATGAGCAGATCTACTTTTTTAAAAGAGCACTTGTTAATATTAAATAATCAGAAAAATCATTAACATGCTTTAAAGCAAAACAAGCGATAAGATTAGCAACAAATGTTTATTTTGCCAAGTTTTAAAAGAACACTTTACCCCTTTTAAAACAAAATAACTTGTAAAAGAGCAAAATATTTAGTGATATTTAGGATCTATTAAAAACCCCAATATACACAATTTGAGAATATATATTTGATTTTACTGCATCGTTGAAATTGTCGATGGAAAATATTAGTCTAGCAAAACATTTAGAATATGGTGTATAATAATTTATTATTAAGGGCAAAGTGATATACCACACCAACATATGCATTTACTATCAAGCTCTAGAACTAATTAGGAAATGAAGAGATAACGACAGATTTACAATTGATAGGTGTCCCAAAGATGTTAGTAATAATAAGTAAGCTAAAATGAATACAGAGCCCTAGGTACATGCATCAAGGTTTCTACATTTTCTAAGAGTATATAGATACATGTGTACAGATATGCTAAATGCAGATGTATTTGTCATTTATTTGCACTGGTCATCATATTATAAAATGGATTTTTAAAGGTCCTATCTTGACCAGTTCTTTCTTAGCCCCAAATTACTAAACCAGTTTCAAAGCTTTGCTCAGAAAAGTTATATTTCACTTAAAACCAACCACAGATATTGCCCCAAAGGAAGTCTTGTTTGCTTGTTCTTTTCATTTTGTAGTGGTATGTATGGAGTCCAACAAGCAACTGTGGGGGGCGGGGAGGGGGAGGAAGCAGCAAGAAGCAATCAAAAGGATTAGGATGGAAACTTCCTCAAGCTTCACGGGCTTGTTTGCTGGCCACAGATGCCATTATGGTGTATAGATAAGATATGTTTAATATGAAGACTTTAAAAAGAGCCTTCACACTCCTGAAAATTCAGAGGCAAAGCCGAGCCTCTTTCTTTAGCCCATATACTTCACTACATTGGCCCAGGAAGCCTGGCTAAAGATAGTTTCATCCAGCTCACATGCTTGGGTTTTGTCACTTCATGTCATAACCTCCACATTACTTAAATGTAGTTTTAAAATGTGTTAAACGGAAATGCTGATATAAGCCTAAATGTAGCTGCACTTGCTGTTTCTGCTCTAAGTTCATTCATGGTAGTGGATTTAGTTAAAGGGCCCAGAACAGCCATGCTTAACATTAGGGAAACAAAATCCTCTTGGCTTCAATGGGGGCTAGGTATATGTCAGAGCAGTGGGGACTCACCGTAGATATTTGAGATAAGTACCTTCTGTAGAAACGTACACATTTCGTTGATGTCCCATATAATGTGAAGAAAAATATGCTGCATTACAAATAAAGCCCCATTAGCTTTTTTTTTTTTTGATACTAAATGCTTTTGTATATATCTTGGACACAGAGAATATGCAATAACATTTATGATAGTAATAGCTGACTCCAAATAAGAATGGCTAGTGATCCTAGGTGTCTATTGAATCATAATCAAGGACTACCTGGTAAGCATTAAATGACAATAAAGGGTATTCTTACTAAAATATTAGATGAATTGATAATAAAGAAAATGGTCATTTTGACAGAAAAGCCAACAGAAAATAGTAGTAATTATGTGTGCCTTGTACACGAGCACACTGCATTACATGCAGTATGCAATGTGCTATTATAAAAAAAAAAAAAAAGCATGGTACCTCTTCTGGATGATACAGCTGCATTAGGAAGTTTTATAGAATGGCTTATTTTCCAGAATACAACATTTAGCTTTTCCACATGCTCTTTTGGTAGAATTTCTCCTCCCAGTTAAAAACTGGTTTTCATCACACAACTGCATAATTATTTTCTGCAACTAGCAATAATTACTTGTTTTGTGTATCTCTACTAGAGTGATTCAGTGTTTGCTGTTCTACCTCATAAAATGCATCTGTATTAGAGGCATGTGAAAAGGAGTATTGACCTTATATAATATATTGCTATATTGGTAGGGGCACACAGCGCTAATTCTTTGTAAGAGGCACAAAAGTCTATATTGCTTTGAGTTTTCCTTTTTGAATGCTATGTGAGTTTTCTGACTAAAGCATAAAACTGGAGGTAACTGAAGACAAGAAACCTCACAACATGGAAATTACTCAGTACACAAAGAAATTCCCTCTCAGATAAATGTACAATGGGTGACTGAATAAAAAAGGCCGTTGGAGGGATTTGTTGATAGTGGCATCACAGAAAACTCTGGAATCAGTGTTTGTGAGATTTGTCACACCAAAAAATCAAGAACAGATTCCAAATCATTCAAGAATATCTCATCATTTTATGTCACTCACAAAGCCCTCCACAAATAAAAATGAAAATTAAGCAGAGCCCCTCCTGCCAGTCTTTTTATCTTACAACAGCCTTTCTCTTTCTCTCTTTTCCTTCCAACTCTTATTTGTCTGAGGCTCTCCTTTCTTTCAAGTTTTCTTTAATCCTTGCTTTCCCCATGTCCCTGTTTAGTCTTATTCACCAGTGATGCCAACAAAAATAAACAGTCTGTTTAAAACAAGTGAGTCAATGCCAAAAAAGACATGATTGGTGTGTAGCTTATTTGTTATTTTTATTTTTTAGTGAAACTACACCTGTGGCATTGTCTTACTTAATTTTTTCTTATCATTTAAAAAACACAACACAAAGAAAATAGCAGAGAATTGAAGGGCTATTTAATGTCTTTGGATTTATTTATAAATATATGTAATGTTAAATGCAGCGAAATCCTTGTGAGACTACTTTCGTGCTTACTGATCCCAGGGTGCAGAAAGAATTAGCTTATCCAGGAAAACTCAAAGTCATAATTAGTCTTGTGAATTATAATAATCGGGTCTCATCCTACATTTCTTTCTCATGTGGTACTCCCAGTGGGAGTTCTGCATGAAAAAGGACTACAGGATTGGGCATTAATAATGGTATACCTGCGAAATATGAGCATTTTCCTACAGTGCCAATCAATGAAATTAGAAATCTGCCCCGTCTCAGTCCTATGCCCTTCAACCAATTAGAAGATTAACACCAACAGATTTTTCAAATTTCAAAAGGAAATTTTACTCTTAGTTTTAAAAATACCTCTTAAAATTATAAAATAAAACAGAAGTTTTTCCCCCTAATGAAATATATCTTTCACTCCTGACTTACAGGTATAAGGCTGTAATTAATATTTATTTTTTTATTTTTATTTATTGTTTTAAATTTTTTCTTAACGTTTATTTATCTTTGAGAGAGAGAGAGAGAGAGAGAGAGAGAGAGAGAGAGAGAGAGAGAAAGTGGGGAGAGGCAGACAGAGAGGGAGACACCGAATCCGAAGCAGGCTCCAGGCTCAGAGCTGGCAACACAGAGCCCGACACGGGGCTAGAACTCATGAATCCCAAGATCATGACCCGAGCTGAAGTCATACACCCAACTGACTGAGCCACCCAGGTGCCCCTAATCTTTATTTTTAAAAAGTTACCAACGCTTACGTTTTGGATAATTTCCTCAAACAGATAGAAACAAAAGAGCAAGTAAGGGAAGAATCCATGAAACTCAGGAGAAAGCTTTAAGTAACTTGAAGTCTCTCAGATCAGCTGTTTTTCCTAAACTGTTTCCTCAGGGTTGACTGACAGAGATGACCGATGGTTTTAGTACACAGACCTAGCCTAAATTCAAGAAAAAAAGGGTAATAGTTTACCAATCCTGAGGTGTTGATATTTTGTCACAGAAATACTTCGTATATGATTTACATTAGGATGAACCAGGCTTAGAAAAGTAGGCAGAACTCAATCACAACTGTACATGCATCTAAAGTCTAACCTGCATGGCTCTACCTTCAACAGGTGAATGAATAAACACCATAGTATATTAAAACAATGGAATACTACACAGCAATAAAAAAATGAATCACTGACACATTTTGCAATATGGAAGGATTGCAACCTAAATATGCTGAGAGAAGCTAGAAAAAAAAGAGTACAAATTATTTATATAATAGTCTAGGAAATTCAAATTAATATATAGTGACAGAAAGCTGACTGGTAGTTGTCTGAAGGAGTGATCAAGAGGTGGGAATTAGAAAGAGGTATAAGGAAACTTTCAGGAGTGATGGATGTATTCATTGTCTTGACTATGGTGATGGTTTCACAGTTGTATACAAATGGAAAAACTTAAAGAATTATACAGTTAAGGGGTGCCTGGGCATCTCAGTTAAGTGTCTGATTCTTGATTTCAGTTCCAGTCATGATCTCACGGTTGATGGGTTTGAGCCCTGCATCAGGCTCTGCACTGACTGTGTGGAGCCTGCTTGGGATTTTCTCTTGTCTCCCTCTTTCTCTCTTCCCCTCCTGTGCACGCGCGCTCTCTCTCTCTCTCTCAAAATAAATAAATAAACTTTATGAAATAATTACACAGTTAAAAAAAGAAGTTTGTTATATGTTCATTTTACCTCAATAAAGCTGTTAAAAGTAAATGAACTGATTAGAATGGATATAGCAACCAATCACCAATCAGAATGGATACACCAATCAGAATTTGAACAATAGGTTTCAGGATTATCCAGGTAATTGGGACCATTTAGTTGACCATGAAGTATGTAGAGATTGGGATGGCCCTCTTCATCCCCTCCCTGACGTTTATGACCCCTGGAAAACCATTTTCCACCTTCTCTTGCTAAAGCCAATACAATTAGGAATAACGTGAGCATCACCACTTTTACATTCTACCTCGAACAGTGCCACAAACCATGTGACTTAGGACAGGTGACAAAACTAATGTCAAAATATTACTCGACAATTGTTTGCAGTAGAGGTAAACTGCAATATATTTTCTTCTAGAGTAAATGGGATCCATCTAGAAAGTATTTCAGTTTTATAATTGTCTATTTTGCCATAGCATCTCTATAAAGATTTTATCCTCCCTTTTTTTGCTATCATGCACGTGATAAAAATGGAGTGGGAAGGCAAAATTGGGGATACCATTATCAAAACAACATAAATGACCCAAAGATATCTGTCTCAGGTAGATAGCCTATGTGACATGATCAATTTCAACTCAATTCAGCAAAAATTTATTAAAATACACTGTAAGGTACAAAATCACCATATTCCAAAATCATTCTATCCTGGAATGGAGGACAACTGACTGAATGCCTTGTGTAGAATAAAGGATTAAGATAACTCCAGGTTATTATTTTTAACTGTTCTATTTTATTTATAGTGAATGTTGTGTTTATTTACTTACAACTGAATTTTTAGATGCATAACTTGAGTTTGACGAGAGCCCATCTCAGGGACAGAGAAAAAAATAGTCCTCCATAGTTTTTAAGACTCTCAGTGACTAAACTGAAAGAAAAACATATGGGGGGAAAAACTGGAAGCAAATTGAATACTTGTGCAAAAGTGACATTTTACTAAAAGAACATGCTTAAAACTGGGTTTCTTGAACATATGTCAATGAAATTGAAAATGAAATGTAGTCAGTGAATAGAATGTATTTCTGAATGCAGAAGAACACGTGTGTTACATTACCTAAAATGGAAACGTTTTTTCATCTTGTCCCACTATGATTTTTTTATCCTAATTTTAGAGATACGATATTAAAAATATGTTAAAACAATTCTGTTTAGGGATTTAGGTACATTTTAGTTTTTAAAAATCTCCATCATTTTGCCAGGGTCAATCCTCACATCTCATAGATTTCCAAATTAAAATTTACAAAATGAAAAATGTGCCACTGATCTTGGATTTAAACTCATAACTTATGTTAGTATGTAGCTAATTCTTGCATTTTAAACCTGTGTACAACAGCTATGGTTAAATATTTTTCTGATGTTTTTTCAAAATAGAAAAAAATAAGAGAAGTTCTACTTTGTACTTTGTTCATTTCTCCTGGTTTTCTTTTTCATGTCTTCTTTCCTCTGTTCTTCCTTCTTTTTCTGTCACTTCATTACTTAGCTTCTGATTTTTTCAGCTATTGTTAATGTGGGTCAGTGACCAAGACTTTGTCTTAACCTTGAAGATGCAATTGCTTTAGGCAAGTCCTCACGCTATTTCTCCACTGTGCTTAGACGTTAAAAGAGCTCTTCAGATACAGTGTCTGTGAGACTGTTTTCTTTTGTTACCATTCAGCACTGGATTTTAATTTAACCAGGACCAGTTTGGTGATAAAAGAATTCAAAGGGTTTTGAATAAAAAAATAATACAAAGAAAACAGTAAAATAAAATAAATAAAAAACAAACAAAAGGTTTTTAAGAGGTCCCACCACTGCCATCTCCCTACCTAATTTCTGATGTTCCATATAATCTAGTCAGATGAATACACCTTCTTCCCTTCATACTTTTTGGTAAGAATCAAAAAAAGCTGTCTGGAAGTGGATACATACAGGGGAAACCCTGTACTTAGATTCCTGGAACTGGGGACTCTTGCTAGAATAAACCAAAGAACCTTTGGTATAGAGACAACTAAAAGAGCAGATTTCTTTGCTCTGTGGAATAATCTCTTGGTGTTCAGCGATGACTGCTTGTGGTTGAGATGCTCAGTCAACTTCTATTTCTCCTGCACTCCTTACCTGAAGGGAGATTTAAAGTGGCCATGGTATTTTATGGCCACATTCCAGATATCTAGGTTTTTCATCTGTATACATTGGCAAAAATCCACCCTACTCATCTCATTGTATTTTCCTTAGGGCCCAATGTGGTACTGTATGTGAAATCACTTTGCAAACTATAAAAACATGATAAAAATGTGAGTATTGTTTACTGAAAACAATAGAACACTAGAAACTGATGTGGTATATATATAGCATTATCAGCCAGGTACATATCAATCAATTCAGGACCTTCATTTTTTAGGTCCTGACACAAACACCTTGTTTGTGCAGACAGACTTTTTTTTTAGTTCACAGAAAATCAGATCATTAGGTAGGGCTAACAAGCCGCTCCTTGTGATGTTTTCCCATGTAATCTGGAGGAAGTATTGAGAGAGTCTGTCAGCACTGAACCATTTGGACATGGGAAATCTTATCAGAAAAAAAATCTTGTCTTAGAGATATGTGAAAAATGTCCATGGACAAGCGATTTAGGTGATATTGCTAATAAACCCTATCCTCTATTACCACATACCCATTCTCCAGCAAACTTACAGACCCTCCTTTTCTCTCATTGATCCACTAACATAAAGTCTTTTTCTAATTCACTATTATAAGTAATTACAATTAGAATGGATTTATTAATTAATGTCTATTATAATCATCATTAATTAATCTTAACTATACAGTATTTCATATAATCTGTTCCATAACTCTTCATCTTTAGAAAGAGAATTCAGAGTTGCCTCTGAGACAGTGGAACTCACGAAATCAGTTAGGGACTATAGACAGAACAAAGAAATAAAACTATTTAGCACTTCAGAATGAAGAGCCAAACAGGAATTGCAAATCCCCATGTTTATTTTGCCTGCAACAGGTTAAATCACTTAAAATTGGAAAAATCAATGCAATATTCAAATTCTACTTTGTACAGTGTTTTTACTCATCAACTATCCAAGGAATATGATAATCTCAAAGTTTTACTCAGAGATCTATAATATTTAGACAACAAAAATTTTATTTACTTTCACTCAAATTTCTGTAAAAAATAAAATCAAAAGAAAGTAGTTTTTTAACTCAGAGCCTGACACTTATTTGCAAGAAATTGATGTTGATCAGAAAACAAAATACTGTTTTAATCTATGTCTGAGGAAAGTTAGGAGAGCCTTTTAGAATATCCAACTTCCATGTATTTACTTTAAAATGGCAACCTTTGCTAACTACCTTATTTACCTGCAATGAATTATTTTTACAAGTGTTTACTGTCCTTTCCAAAGACTAACATATCATGTCAACACTTTTTCTAATATAATGTCAAGCGGCAAGAATTATACAGAATACTGTTTCAAAGTAAGCAAACTTATACTGTGGGGATGACTGATGTAACCTAAGCAGATATTATAAGCAGAGACAGATACAGGCAAAGTTTTTGCCTTAAGAGATCCTAAAATGAAGTTGGATTAGAGGAGATACAGAAGACATAAAATTACACCTGTAATTTACCTTTTCCCCAAATAACTAGCTCTGTTATTACCTTCTACTGATAATTGATTTATGTATGGCTCAATCCAATAATTTCCTACTTTTATATACAGTGGAGGGTAGTGGCTTCCTAACTTCTATATACACATATAGGGCTTGAGACCACGTATCTCAAGAACGTTGCTGCACGACGTCTTTTAATATGTCATTGTTTAAGAACCAGCAAGTATGCACCTAGTCTGCTAAAAATGGCCTGGATAAGAAATGGGATATTCTGCAGAATCCTACATATCTCTCCACTGCTGCTTCCCGGGTTCCGTCTGTAGGTTACCTTGGTTGGTTTAAAAAGTCACTGATCTTTGGTTCTTGGTTTTACTTCAGTCCTTGGCATTTCCTGTATGACTCGCGGTAATCAAATTTAGGAGCCTGCCATAACCCACCTGCAACTGATCCCACATGTTCTTTAGTGGTATTCTCACTGGCTCCTCCCCACAGTCTTTCTGCACCAGTCCCATAATATGCATGGTCTGACAGCAATGTCTGGTGTTTTCTTTTATCTATGCTAGCATACGTATTTGGTCAATTCAGAAAAATAAGCAGTTTATTTTAATATTTAGTTGACCATCTGGGTGGCCAATTAGGAAATAACTGCATAAAACAGTCAAAAGACTGTAAGATTCAGAACTA
The DNA here is from genome assembly GCF_018350215.1 of Panthera leo. Classification (NCBI taxonomy): domain Eukaryota; kingdom Metazoa; phylum Chordata; class Mammalia; order Carnivora; family Felidae; genus Panthera; species Panthera leo. Next base: position 150,828,355 of record NC_056679.1, read on the forward strand.
AGACGATAGCAGGAGGGTGGAAATATCATGGGCTTAAGAGCTACTGAAGAGAGAGAATCAATAGGATTTGATGACTGATTGGTTGAAAGAGATAAAGGAGAGGGAAAAGCCATGGATCATACCTTATTTCTGGCTCTAGAAATGGAGGTAATCATGAAGCCATTTATTAAAATGGGAGACACAGGAGGAAAAGCAGATTTTGGGTGAAGGAGATGTGATGAATTCAGTTTTGCATAATTGAATCATAGGCTTGTCTGTAAGACATCTAAGTTGTGATACTGATGTTCAGTGTATAGTTAAATACAGGGTCTACAGATCAGGCAAGAAATCTAGCTTTGGGATGTGCATTTGAGAATACGTTATTTAAAAAAGCTAAATGGTCTAAGGTATTTTAAATAAAGTGAAGAAGTAACATACAATAAGGTTTACTACAAAAGGCTGTTGATGAATATGGCTAGTAGAGTTTTAGTAAAATGATAGAACAGAAGCCAGATTCCGATGAAGGAGGAGTAAATGGAAAACAAGGGAATGGAATCCTTCATGCTTACAATGAGAACAGCTACTTTTTCTTTTTTTTTTAAATCTCAGGATTAGAGCCAAAATTAGTTATATATTTTCTAAAAAATTTAAAATGAAGTCTTTTACCTTTCTTTTGTATCTATTCTTTATTCTCTCAGGTATCTGTGCTGAGGTACTTTATTTTCAAGAGACAATGTATATGAAATGTTTAGCACAAAGCCAACATAGTAAATGCTCAAGTAATATAACTGCAGGTATTCCTACATATGTGATTCTAATACACTTCTGAAAACATGTGGGAAAGCAAAATTTTTTGTTGCAAGAGCAAATATTTCATTATTTTAAATAGGAAAAATAATAATGCATTCTTAGTATAAGCGAAAGCCCCAACCAGTTCCCCTAAACATCATTTACACACTCTTACACATCCATATAATAATCTACTAAGGATTTATGCATTATAAAAATACATAGTTCTTGATTATTTAACATTTAATGAACACACTAGTGATTATGTTGGTGTGGATGAAAGACGTTATGAGATTACAGATTACATTTTGCTTCTACACAGCAATGAATATGCGTTCTAACGTAAATAAGCAAGAAGATATGTAAAAAATACATATTAGATGCAAGTAACAACAAAAATATAAAGAAGACATTTTGGCTTTAAATGGTTACTCTCAGAATAAGATTCAGTGATGAGGGAGACCTTTTCGCTTAATAATGCATAACATCGTTGAACAAGGCCAATGTTTAGCACTACGTTATTCTGAGAATATCAGAGATATCAACACATTGTTTTCTGCATCCTCCTGTGCAACTCTCTGAAAGTTACATGGAGATTCATGGTAAGAATTTTCGATTCAAACACTAAATTTGGGGTAAATGTTTTTAAAAGTTGCTCTTACAACTTTTAGTATCATGTAGACCTGTGATGTGGGTGTGCTCTTGTTATGGACATGTGCAAAGCAGAGCAGGAGTTCTCAGCTGGGAGAGATTGTGCCTCCCAGGGGATACTTGGTAATGTCTGGGGGACATTTTTGGTTGTCATTAAACAGAGGTCAGGGATACAGCTACACATCCTACAATGTACAGAACAGATCCTCATCACAAAGAATAACCCAGCCCAGAATGTCATAGTGCTGAGGTGGAGAAACCCTGAAGGAGAGAGAAAAGAATGGAATCAAACCAATATTTCAGAGGGAACCTCAACTGGAATAAGGAACAGATTGAATATTGCAAAATCAGAAGTTGGAATGAGTTGATGTTATTAGCTTGGGGAACCATGAGGCGGATCTTTTCATCAACGGCACTAATAAATCTAAGAAAAGGAGCTACTTGGGGAAAGGACTGTGAGAAAAAATATTAAGTTTAGTTTTTACAATGTTATACACTTCAGGTATGGGTGAAACATTCAAATGCATGAAATAATTTTAATTCGTGCAGGAGTTTTTGTCTAAATTTTCTAGTCAATTATTTTTTTTAAATAAAGCATTTAAATACTCTTCAGGTTTTAAGTCTGAACTCTAACTCAGTCCCATATATCATACCTTTTTCACATGTAAGCTCAGCCTTCAAGAAACTGCAGAAGAATGAGATTACTACCCCATTTAATGGATGAGAGAGATGAGGCTTAGAAAGGTTAAGCAACAAAGGTGATACAGCTACTAAATCATCATATTAAGATTTAAACCAATGTCCTCCAAGTCCCGAGCTGTTTCTAAAATAATTTTGTTTTAGTACTCAGTTGTGCTCCAATTATTTCAGACAATCCCCTGCAACCACATCTTTACTGACCTTTATAAGTAACTTCCCCCAGCTACACACACACACACACACACACACACACACACTCATGCACACACACTTTTAAATACATTTTTTTTTTTGTTCTTATAAAAGTAATATATGTCAGTGCAGAATTTTGGAAAATATAAAGAGTAAAGTCAAATGGATAAAAATCATCATTACTTCCACCACTTAGAAATATCTACTAATAAATAAATTTTAGGTAATGATTTGAGTTTGTATTGTTTTTCTTTTTCTCCGTTGACGGTTTTGCTGATATCCAGTGCTATTGCTAAAATTAATCACAAGGAATTAGAAAGAGGAGATAAAGGGAAAGATGGCACACAAGCCAGAGAATTCGCTCTCAAATTCATAAAGAAGAAACTTGGGTGAGGTGGAGGTAGAGAGGAAATATCTAGAGTCTCTCTTCGCCCAAGGAGTACTAGGCACTTAATAAGTCTTAGTTCATCTGTCATCTCTATGCTCCGCTAATGACAAGATTAAATTGAAGCTGCACATTCCAGAGTGCTTATCATTTCCAGACTCGGTACTAAGAGCTTTACTCACATTATCTCATTTTATCCCTGCAGCAACTTCAAGTAGGATATTATTATTTCCAACTTAGAGAAGAAACTTAGGCTTCAAGAGATTTTAAAAACTTGCCAAGTTCCACATCCAGTAATTGGGGAAGCAAGGATTCTATGGCAAATTTGTCTGGTCATAGAGGCAGTGTTCTTACTCTTTGCCTATGCTGCCTCCTCCCACTGCGGAAAGCCAGGTGTGGACAAATACATAATTCAGGAAAGTGAGAAGAGAGCACAGAATACTATCTCATGGTTTCTAGTTTCAGACTTCCTTTCCCCCCCCCACCCCCCTCCCTCTCTCTCTCTTGATAGAAGTAGGCTGACATATGGCCTCAGGAGTATGGTTCCAGGATTCAGTCACTAGGTGTTTTAGATTTGATTCCATTGGAAAAATACAGTGTGATAAGTAACGTGTGTGAGAAGATTAGTATGTGCCCGACACAAGAGTTTGCTAAATGAATGATCAGAAGAAAGGAGCTCCACCAAACTGAAGACCCTTTCTCAGGAGTAACTCTAATAACAAGTTGAGTCAGACTCCTACCAAAGTTTACCACTTATTGACTTCGAATAGTTGCATTTCAACAGAGAGATGCTGGCTGACTGAAAGGACTATCACATGCTTCTTTTCTTGAGGTGAGACTACTGCTCATGGAAAGAGATGAATATCAGAGTTAAAAACTGTGGGATTAAAAATGAGCACATTTGGGTTTGAATTTAAAATAAATAAGCACAATTCCCTTGTTTTTGACAAATATTTGGAAAATGTAGTCTTTGGCTTTTAGTTTTAGGCTGTAGGATGGAGCTGTTGTAGAAAAGACTAAATGAGTAATATTCTGGCTGCATTTTCTCAGACAGCTCTCCAGGTTGGGAATATTCTGTATCTGTGGAAACATGCTCTTCCTGTAAGGCTCAATGTAGATCATTGGTTTTACATGAAGGCCTCTATTAATCTAGTCATTCACAGACATTTTTATGCATAATTGTTGGGTAATAGTCTGTGTTTATTTTTATGATAAATGTTTCAAAGCTACTGTTCTCTGGGGTTCTCACATAAAGGAAAATATTTATCTCATTGGAATTTTAACCACACTACAATTAAAATGAAATGCAATCGATAAAATATTAATGCAGGTATGTTTGAAGATCAACTACTTAATGATTAGGCCCCTATCTATCATTCCCTAGCTTTCTGAAGGTCAATATATAGCAGAGTCAATGAGTTAACCAGCAAATCAGAAATACAATATCTGTCTAATTGTGGGTCTATTATTAATTTCTTAATGAAGTGTGTGACTTGTTGATGAGAGTTTATGCTGCCTATTCTTTTTAAAATCTCATGCCACGCTGGGTTGTTACTTCAAAGTCTCAGATAATTGAACATTATTTTTAACACTAGATATCACTGTAACACTATAGGAAATAGAATCATAGGATGTGAAGGGAAGAAATGGCTACATAGGTCTCTTCTCACCCTGTCTTTTGGAGAAAGTGACACTGAACATCACTAAAGACAATAGAGTTTCTCAGTATCACATGGTTAGTGGTGAAGCTGACCCAGAACCCAGGTCTCCTGATTCCCAGGCCACTGCTCTTCAAGACTCCAAGCCACTGAATTTCAAGATTCCAACCCAGGGTCTGGTTCTGCAGATGCTGTGGGTAATTTGCCGTGCAAATTATGAGCCTGGCCTTTTATTTCCTGTACTGTTTTCTAAGCAAAGTGAAGTAGGAATTAAGTAGGTAGGTAGAAAGGAGCAGCAGTTGCACTAACTGGAAATTTTCTCTCATGGTGGCAGGAGCCAGGTGCATTTTTGAGGCTACTTATGGTGAGGGTGAGCCCCCACCTTCTACTTGGAAGTGAGTATCTGAAATGACTAGCACCAACTTTAATCTTATAAAAACTACCATCTCTAGGTCTCAGGCAGAAGGGAGAACTCGTTGGAGTTCCTGCCAGGTACAAGGGATTACTGAAAAATAATGATATCTCAATTGCCATTATGGTGTTTTATGTTGGTAATAGAAGTCAAAAAATAACAATGAATTTCCCCACTAATTTTCCATGGCTACTTTCTATATGAGTCAACTTTAATAATTCATTTTACTTTGTGCTGGATAACAAAACGGTTCTAAGCTTTGGTCATTTGTGTGACGCTAGCAGCACTCCACAAAGGAGGAAAGAAAGTTCTTGAACTGAGGTTTTACTCTAAGTGTACAAAATTATAGCAAAAAAACAAACACAAACAAAACTCTAAACAGAAATAGCTATTCATTTCAGTTTTCACTGGTTTTCGTAAAGGGCGAGTGTGAGCAGGGGAGGGGCAGGGAGAGAGGGAGAGAAAAGAATCCCAAGCAGGCTCCACACCCAGTATTGGAGCCCAACTCTGGGCTAGATCCCTTGACCCTGGGACCATGACCTCAGCTAAAATCAAAAGTCAGATGCTTAACCGACTGAGACACCCAGGCACCCCTCATTTCAGTTTTTAAAACATTTACTTGCATCATGTAAATGGTCACTGGGCAGTCAGAACAAGGTAAAGAAAATGAAGTTTGGCAATATTGTCAAAACGGCATCAATTCCCTTATCAAAATAGAGTACCTTTGTTAAACTGATCCCAGAATTTGACTTTCAGCACTGCTCAAAAAAGTTTCAACTGATTTAATGACATTTTTCAATTTGATGGTTAGATAAGGGGCAACAGCCAAATCAGACGGGCCATTCCTGGTTTGCAGTATAATCAAGTGTGATAGCAGGGCACCTGGGTGGCTCAGTCGGTTAAGAGTCTGACTTCTGCTCAGGTCATGATCTCACAGTTTGTGAGTTCCAGCCCTGCATCGGGCTCTGTGCTGACAGCTCAGAGCCTGGAGCCCGCTTTGGAGTCTGTGTCTCCCTCTTTCTCTGCCCCTCACCCACTCACGCTCTCTCTCTCCTTCAAAAATAGATTAAACATTAAAAAAAGAAAAAAAGCTATAGCTGGCAGAGGTCTTGGACAACACTCAACTCTGTGTTTCCCAGGTTGAGGGATATATATGGACCACTGGTGTATACAAGATAATTTTAGGAGGCATATCGATACCAAAGAACACAATAAGAAAGTTTGCATTATTTCAGGTTTTTTGAGACTTCTAATTATATCAGGAAGAAAGTCTCAGACTGGGGCAGACAAAGAACTCTCTACCACTTTTCTCTGGCTTTTTAAGAAACAGAAAGCAAGCCTCAGGCTCAGTGTTCAGCAGACAACCCTGTGGAGCTAGAATTTAATAACACTGTATGGTTTCCATTAAATAAATTTTGTCCATTTACTTATGGTGGGGACACAAAACTTTCTTTTAAGATACATTTAGTTAAGTTAAAATTTTTAAGTTAATTCAGGACAAAAATTAAGTAAACATTAGTTCAGAGGAGACAGCAATGCAAATATTACATAAAGGCTATAGTCATTGAAACAGTAAAAGTCACAAAGGTGCTGGGGAGCTGGAGACTGACTCACTGGATAGGTGGGAAACTCAAAGCCTTGAGAGGGCAGAAAATCCCAGTCAGGACAGTCTGTAGTCCACAGGCCATTTGCCAAGTAAATGTCACTTCTCTTTTTGAATCATTTCCAAAAAATTACTAATTTGAATCATTTTGCTTAAAATGGCTTTTCGGGGGCACCTGGGTGGCTCAATCAGTTAAGCATCTGACTTCAGCTCAGGTCAAGATCTCGCGGTTCATGAGTTTGAACCCCATATTGGGTTCTGTGCTGACAGCTTGGAGCCTGCTTCAGATTCTGTGTCTCCCTGTCTCTCTCTGCCCCTCCCCCACTCACACTCTGCGTCTCTCCCTCTCTCAAAAATAAATAAATATTAAAAAAATAAAATAAAATAAAATAAAATAAAATAGCCTTTCGGGGCACCTGGCTGACCCAGTTGGTTCAGCATCCAACTTTGGCTCAGGTCATGGTCTTGTGGTTCATGAGTTCAAGCCCTGTGTTGGGCTCTGCTAACAGATCAGGGCCTGGAGCCTGGTTCAGACTCTGTGTCTCCCTCTCTCTCTCTCTCTGCCCCTCCTCCACTCATGTTCTGTCTCTCTCTGTCTCTCAAAAATGAATAAATGTTAAAAAAATTTTTTTAAATAAATAAAATAAAATGTCCTTTCCCCTATCGCTTTGTGAATACTACACATTAACTTTGAGCTTGAAAAACAATGAATGACAGGAGTGACTTGATAAGATTATTTCAGAGGAACTGTAAATATCAGGAAAATTAAACTATATTTGTGAGACATGGGCTAGCTGAGAACCAAAGTGGAGAAAAAAATTCCCCAGTATAAAACTTTTTAAGATTAAATTAAAAGCTAAACTTGTGTTTTTTCTCTTTTGAGGCTAGCGTCTGAGTAAATCAAAATATGTTTTGTTTTAAATTTACAAGTCGTAAATACTTGTAAACCTAATGACTAATTTCCTAAACAATATGTATCTTTTCACATGTATAGGGTCTCGTTGAAATACAAACCTAAATGCTACTAGAAAGAGGTTTGAATTCAGGGAAATTATGGGTCTTAAAGATCTTAAAAATATTATAGTGAAACTTGCAGTTTGAGATAAGAAATCTACATGTCTTTGTGAAATCCAGAGATTCTTGACAAAGTATTTCTGTGAGGTCTGAGGGGGATAGAGGAGCAAGTTCCTTCTACTGATGGAGACTCATGGCCTCTTAAGGTACTGGCCACTCCAGCTGAGTAGACATTCTGGAGCACAAGGAACAGAATTTCAGAATGACAGAGCGGTCACCGAACTACTGACTTATAAAAAAATAAATAAATAAAAGCTTTCCTCTTGTCCTCTTGTCCATGTATTATCTATGAACTGAAGCCAGTCTCCCAGTGGGAAAGCGGGGGAAGAGAGAAGGTGGGTAGCAGAGTCAAGCTGGTGAATTAATCATTTAGGTGTTAAAATCTATGCTTTATATGGAAAGAGGTGAAACAGAGTAAGGCATTTAATATATTTAAGAATTCCAGTCAGATGAGAATGAATTCCTTAACTTTGCTCTGCCTCAGTTTCCTTTATTCAGATGTTGGGACTAATAGGCATCTGTGTTATATATTGGTTGTCTAAAGAAGTAACTAACGTCTATTAATGAAATAAAGTCCAAGGGCTGAAATGGGAAACAATTACACTGATTCTCTCTCTTAATGTCTAAATAACATTCAGGTTGTTTAATGAGGTAAAAATAAATTCACCACCTTTTCTAAGTTACTAATACTCTCCCAAATTGAGGATTCCCATTTTCAGACCCACTTCTGGCTCTAACGTGTTCATTCTTGATTCTGAGAGCCCAGCCAAATAGCCTTTAGAGAGGCTTCAGTCTCTGAAGAATTCCAAGGGACCCCCCCCCCCACCATTCCACGCACAGCACAATACATGTGGAAGGGAGGCTGCTCAGCATAACTCCCCAGAGAAGGAAGAAGCTGCTGCACCCTATTTGATTGTCTTCTAAGAATTCCTGAGCAGATTCGTTTCTCATGCAGTGTATCTGAGCACAGCGAAAAGGATCGCCATTTGAAATTGGGGATCACTTGCAAACCATTCTCACAAAGGCCTGGAACCCATCTCTACAACCCCTTGGCTCACTCATGAGACTGCTGTGCATGACATGGTCTCAGGAGCATTCTGTCCTGATGCCAGGAGCATCATGTCATGCACCCTGCACCATTCAGGATTCATCTCAGGTACCCAGTCGTTATAACTTCTCTCTCACAATCCTCCCTGAAACAGGGGTAGGAGAGTAGACTAGAAGCCACACTACATGTGAAGATTCCACAATGCCTCTTTAGCAATTCATGTCAGAGTGAGTCCGTTTAGTTTATGCGACTGCAGATGGTTTTTATGACTTTGCTCTTACTTATAGGTTTCAATTGTTTTATACTTCCTGAAAAACCTCTCCATTCCATCAGTGAGGAATCAGACACAAAGAGCTATTTACTTACCAAAACCAAGTCATCCCATAGCTGTGTGGAATCTACTCCCAACATTCAGCCTCCCATTCGAAGTATAATTCCCAGTAGGGTTCTCTCTCTTAGCTTTCCCCTTTCTAGGTGAGTTCAGAAAGGGTTGTTATCTCAGGTCTGCCTGTCCTCATCATTTATCAAGGATGTTACAGTGGTCCCATTTACAAATGAGGGCACTGAGTCTCAAGGAGACTAAAAGACATACTCTAGCTGATGGAGAAGACAGCTTAGTTAGATGTATAAGGTATTGATCCTTTTCAGTAAAAAAAAAAAAAATCACTTATCTTTGCTTGCAGGGTTTCTGACCCAGGGGTCTCCAATCTTTGTCAAGCCTCCTTAACTGGCCTACTTCTTGGTTTCTCTACTCAACAAATATGGGTCACATGATTCAGCTGAATTGAAGTCACCTGGCAGACTGTTTCCTGCCGTCATCAATAGCACACATACCTTTGCCCTTTAACCAATCACAGAATTTTCTTATTCTTTATTATCTTTTAAGTACTTAAAGAGAGCTTTAAATAATTCTTCAAAGGAAGCCACTATCATTTGCAGCTTTAATAATTCATTTATAAAAAATTAAAAATTTGTAGTGAGACATTATAAATTGAAAACATTATTTGATCCTTTGGTTTCATCATATTTGCTTGAGGAAATGACCAGGAGCTTAAAGTCTATTCTAACATTGACAAGCTCAGATATATAACCACCATGGAAAGAGTGAAGATCTTGGAATTGTTGGCATTTGGTTTTGTGAAGACAGATGCTTTCACCTTGTATATGTTTTTCTCTTCTTTATTAGTAGTATAAGAAGCTAATTATAATAAAATAGCCCAGTACCATGAAAATTAAATTAGCCTGAATAATAACTGTTTGATGTTTGCCGACTTTGAAAGAACAAAGATGTGACCTCTCCAAGTAAAACCCAAGGAGAAATTTTCCTTTCTTCCATCCCTCCTTAAAGAGTAGTTTCTTTAATAATAATAAAAAAAATAACAAATTTTAAGGTCACTTCCTTTTTCAGGGCTTAATTCTACATTCCATTCCAGGAAGAAGGAATTGAAATCTCTGAGAGGTGGTTGCAGTCATTAATTATTTACACTTACCATAATGTTTGCTTAGTATCTACTAAGTACTAATCAGACACTCTCTTCAATATTATATAGACATGAACATGAATTAGACACAGGCCTTAGAGTTTGCCCAAGAAAATATGTAAGAAAAATCAATCACAAGCACATGTTGACAAATGTGCTTGTGACAAATGACAAAACTGGGAAACATTTCCCAGAGGTGATCGCATTGGATATAGTCCCAGAAGATTTGAGTTGCTATCCCAGAGGAGCCAGGAAGAACATTCCAGAAAGAGGGAACAATTATTCAGAAGTGTAGAAATAGGAAAGTTGGAGATTGTAAGTTCGGGAGGTAAATAACTCGGACTTAAAATTTAAAGTCAAAGTACATCAGAAAGGTTTTCTCTCCTCCAGTCCATTCAGGAGCCTAACTGGCTAAGATAGTGATAACACTTTAATCCAATACATCACTTAAATTGCTTTGATGAGTGGACTTAAATAGTCTTTTCACAGTATCCCTCTTCCACAATCTCTGGTGGGCCAGAAAGGTGCCAAAAGAGAAGTGAGCTGACATTAGGGGGCCTGCATGGTGACAGACTGGTCACTTTCTCCAAAACACAGGTGCTCATGAAAAAGCATGTTGTAAGATGTTGAGCACTGTAGAATAGATGCTATTATAAAACCACATGGAATTGGTTAGCGAAACCTAAGGTTAGTGGGTCTAAATCTTGGGACGAAGAGGTTTTTAAACTCATATAGAATTATATACGTAAGGTGGGAAGGCGATATGAAAGTGGGGGCCAGTGTTTCTTCAAATGATTATGTGGGGTAGTGAGCTTGTCACAGAAGGACTCTATATCAGGAGCCATCTTGGCATGTCATGAAGTGGTTGTACATTTTTGAAAAGCATTAGGATTATGTTTTTTACTTTCTATACGATAGTAATTTTATATTTAGGTAATCGAGTATAACTATACACCAAATCATCTACTTTAGGTGCCTCCAGGCATTCATTCAAATTGATTCTATGGAGCACACTCTTAGGTGCTAGGGATACAAAGAAGGAAGAAAAAAGGCCACAATTCCTGCCCTTCAGGCTACTACTGTGAGATTGAGAATATGTTACTGTGCCAAAAGGCAGTCTGAAGACTATGAACCATGCTTCCTTTGGGAGGTACTACAGCAATAGGAATGGTTAATGCTCAAAATTAAGAGAAATCATTCCGATGTAAATTGCACCCCATATAGTCATTTGAAACCTATCTCTTTTAGAAGGTGTCAACTTTTTTCTCTTTGGATTCAGGATCAGTAAAACAACAATTTAGGAAATCTCAGGAGGCTACAAAAATGGGTGTCCCAAGAACATGAGTCGAAAAATACTTGAATCCTTACACCACTCGGATAAAACTAAAGAATCCACACCCTACTGCTCCTACCCCAGCCGTACCCATCAAAGTAATTCATCAGAATTAGTGCTCTTTTTGATGAGGCAATAATGAACTGACATCTAATTTTAGTATATATCATAAGTAGATTATTAGCTCATGCCAGCACAAAGAGTGTTGCCATTGCCACTGATATTTGATTAACCTTACAAAGACCATCCACAGGCTATGTGTAGGATTTTCATGGAACTCGAGGAGTTCTTGCATCACATTTTGAGAAACACTACTTCATTATACTTTATGCTGGTGTCGTCTTGGATACTGTTATGTCTAGGATACACAGATGGACAGTTCATGCTTCTAGAAAGGTAAGAGATGGAAACTTTACATGTGCAACTTTCAGGAAAACTTCAGAAAACCATCAGGTTAATACATTCACACTTTACTTACTAGATTGCTTGGAAGTGATTTTTGGTCAGAATAGGTTTTGGGGGGGATTTTTTTGAAAGTATAGGAAGTTGCTTTTTTTTTTCATCTGTGATATTTAGCATTCTAGCCATATATGCACACTTTTATCAGAGATGCTTAATCATTTTTTGGTTTACTTTTCAAGAAGCCTGAAATGAGTTCGGGTTTTCTATGACTTTGGTAAATAAATATGTAGTAGAGGGAAAGTCCAACTCATTTTAAATTTGCATTTTTTCTCCACAGAGAGCATATTTACCAGTCTCTATTCTCCAATTTTTGTCATCACTGCAATAGTCTCTGGCTGGGCACATAAATAAACCACACACACACACACACACACACACACACACACTCTCCTATGCACATCCTTTGCTACTGTGACATAAAGTTTTGGAGTTTGTCGTTCTGATGGCCACTGGTTGAAATTCCCATTTCAAAAAATTATGAAACAAATTGAAAAATCCTTAGATTTTACTTCATTCATGCACCCAGCAAGAGAGAGAAACTTAATTCGAAAAAAAGGTGGTGACGGAGACTAGATTTCCTATCCAGCAGGGAGCTTTACAGCATGAATAAGATGCCAAGAAATGAACCAATAGGGTACTGTGTGTGATCATTTTAAAAGGGGAAAACTATTCTACAGGACTCATGAGCGATTACTTCAAATGTTTGTGTAAATATGGTTTAGTTCATCATCACCTTTTCCAATTATGTATATGTTCAGCTCTAAAGTACAGCCGCCTCTTCCTTGTTTAAAATGCCACCAACAGAACTAGCATTTTCATTAATACAATGTTTACAATGCCCACAAATGATGGTAGGAATATAGGAGTCTTTTGTTATTTGTAAACTAAACACATCTCAAAGAGGTGCCCCATTAGCTTTAGCTTGGCTTTTTGAACTCAGCCATTTAAAAAATTATAATTTTTAGGTTCTTCCTGAAATTTTCAGATTTCTCTAATAATTATTATCATCACGTAAGTAAAACAATATATTTTATTCCTATATTTTATGCAATATAATTGCATACCAAAAGAGACTAGAAATTAAATCATAGTTTAATAAAAACAATTTGATTTTTCAGGTCAGTTATGGACCCACTAATACCTGGAAGTTACCTATAAGTTTGTTTGTAGTGAAATTTTATTCTTAGAGGACTGTCAAATATTTTAACTGCATTAAAGAGTTAAGCAAGGCATCTTTGTGTAGTGGTTAAGAGCAAGGACTTGGAGAAGATGGCTTGGTTTCACTAACTACCTGCATGACTTTGGGAACCTGCCAGACTTCTCTGTGCTGTTTCTTCATTTGTAAAATGGGGATAATAATAGATCCTATCTCAGAGGTTTGTTGTGAAGGCTAAATTAATAGATATATGTTAGAAGAGTGAAACAGAAGTGTTTGCTTTTGCTAATATGGTATATCACAATAGTAAATAGCGGTTCAAGAAGGAATAAAAGGAGAACTATGTAATGTAGAGCACAAACAGAAAGAAGCCTTTGCAAACACTAGGTTTAGAAGGATGCCTTTACATCTTTGGCCCACTCCAGGAGCCAGAATGTTATCTATAAATATAATTGAGTCTTCCTGATTCAGGTATCTTTCCTTAATAATATCTGAAGACAATGTTTGTATTTATTTTTTATTTTTTTTAATTTAATTTTATTTTTTTTAAATATGAAATTTATTGTCAAATTGGAAGACAGTGTTTTTAACACTTAAGGGGCATCAAAAACTTGGGGCACCTCAGTGGCTCAGTGGTTGAGCGTCTGACTCTAGATTTCCGCTCAGGTCATGATCTCACAGCTCATGGGTTCCAGACCCACACTGAGCCCTACGTCAGGCTCTGCAGAAACAGTATGGGGCCTGCTTGGAATTCTCTCACTCTTCCTCCCTCTCTGCCCCTCCCCTGCTAGCATGCACACTCTCTCTCCTTCTTAAAATAAATACATAACCTTAAAAAGAAAGAATAACTGAGTGCTGAGTGCCTTTGGCTTTGTCACCTGTATTGTCCAGGGTCCTCTAGTCTTCAAGGTTGATATGTTTGGCATTTAAGTCTTTTTCATTCCCATGTTTAGCTATTGGCTCATTTGGGCTTTCTTTCTGTTCATTTTAATTTAGTCCCAGCTTGAATTATCATCTTTCTTCTTGGTTAGCTACTGCTTGCTGCTCTATCTGCTGCTCACCCTAGTTCCACCTTTTCCAAACTCAGAAAGATTTTTTAAAGGAATGTATGCTATCCCACCTCACCTGATTGCTTATATCCAGCTGTCCTGCTTCAAAAAGCACAAGAGACACACCATGTGTCACTGGAGTGAATGATGGTTACTGCCGTGCAAGTTCTCAGTGGTAACAATCCTAGTTGATTCCTCACCAGCATCTCTAAATCAAAATAGGAAACAATGGTTTTATGGTACAATATACTAGTTTAAACACATTGGTCTGCTCTTACTGCTTAAAGTCATAGGTTAGAAGAGGAGAGAACCATATATCTTTGGATCTGAACTGGCGCCCAAAACATAAGTTCCAGCATCTGTTAAATATCCCAGAGCTATTCTAGTCCTTAAAGTGATTCCTCACTGCTCATTTGAAAACAGATGTTAAGAAGGAAAAGGACATACTGAAAACCAAGCATGAACTAAGGACCTTCAGAAAATCGCTTTAATACTTGCTCAGTGGGAAGACTTGTTCTGTTGAATCCATACTTTATCAGAATGCCTTCTCAGAAGACATTAAAAAAAAAAAAGCCTTGTCAGCAGAAAGCATTTAGATCTAGTAAAGGCCCTTTGGAAGAGCCAAAGATGGTGTTTACTCCATGTTGCCATATCTTCTTTTGTCCTTTTTTCACTGAAATTCAGGCAAAGTAGCATGGCAGGCAGAATGTGGTGGTATACTGGAAAGGTGATGGTGATGGACTGGACTAGACTAGGTGATGAAGTCAGAATTTAAGTCCAAGATCTGTTACTTGGAAAAGCCATTGCTCTCTCTAAATGTCAACATCTATTCAGGTAAGGAGGCAATAACATCTGTCTCACAGAATGTTGTGAAGATTAAATGAGACTTTTTTATATTATTAATAGCACTATTGGGCATTATTGATTTTTTATTATTTTTATTATTTTTTAAATTTTTTTTCAATATATGAAGTTTATTGTCAAATTGGTTTCCATACAACACCCAGTGCTCATCCCAAAAGGTGCCCTCCTCAATACCCATCACCCACCCTCCCCTCCCTCCCACCCCCCATCAACCCTCAGTTTGTTCTCAGTTTTTAAGAGTCTCTTATGCTTTGGCTCTCTTCCACTCTAACCTCTTTTTTTTTCCTTCCCCTCCCCCATGGGTTTCTGTTAAGTTTCTCAGGATCCACATAAGAGTGAAAACATATGGTATCTGTCTTTCTCTGTATGGCTTATTTCACTTAGCATCACACTCTCCAGTTCCATCCATGTTGCTACAAAGGGCCATATTTCATTCTTTCTCATTGCCACATAGTACTCCATTGTGTATATAAACCACAATTTCTTTATCCATTCATCAGTTGATGGACATTTAGGCTCTTTCCATAATTTGGCTATTGTTGAGAGTGCTGCTATAAACATTGGGGTTGTGGAGGTTCCTCAAAAAATTAAAAATAGACCTACCCTATTATTGGTTTTTATTAGCAATTAATAATTTTGACATTATAGATCTGAATAATTAAGGTCTCCAAACATTGTTTTCCACCAAACTGGATGTCTGATTTCCTTTACTTTTTTCTTTTTTCTAGAAATTCATAGTCTGCATGTCTTCTGGGATGCAGTAGGTAGAGTGTGAAGAGCTCCAACATTGGAATATGAGAGATCTGAAGTCAAACTGTGATGAAGGCACTCTGCATTCATTTATTAGTGCCAATCAAGTCTTTGATGGCTGGCTTTCCTTTCATAATATGGGGCTAATGACACCCATTTTGCATAGTTGTGAAGATGATTAGTGATGATGTATAAAGGAGCCTAGCATAGGGAATAGTTCACAGTAAACAACCATTATACTATATTTTTTGTTTTTTCATGACTTCCTATTATTATGGACAATATGGGTTTACCTTTGTTCAGAATTACTTTACAAGTCTTCAAGTATTGTGCTCAATGGGTAGTAAATGCTGACAAGATTACACCTTGAAAAAGAGGAGGCTTTAGACTTGATAAATCATTAAACGGTCATATGGGGGCCTCAAAAGTTATTTTCTCTTTAAATACCTTAACTGGACATTCTTTAGAAACTCAAGTTCTTGAAGAATTAAACATTAATAAGACATGGTTACTGCCTTCAGGAAGCTTATATCCCTCTTGGAGGCATTTTTTTCACTAATATCTATGTCCAACCAAATGTCATCTTTGTATAGGGACTAGACTGTGAAGAAAAATAATGCTTTCAGAGATTAGACAGAAGTCTTTGAAGTCATCTTTCTGTCAAAGGGGATGGGTAATGGGGAGCTGGGTGGGGGGCAGAATTAAAATCTGTTAACTGTATTCTATGAGTCAGGCACAGCACCAGACAAGTTATATTCATTGTTTTAGTTAATCCCAAAAACAATCTTATGAGAAGGGCTGTAAAATGTTGACTTTATATATGAAAACAACTGGTAATCTCACAGAGGTGAAACAACCTTATCTCTGGTCATACACCCAATGAGTGTTGGAAATGGGATTCCAATCATTAACAGGGGGAGGGGGTGCGAAAGTGGGTTTTGTTCAATTTCACAGAATTTTTTTTTTTAATCTGAGTGTCTCACCTTTTCCAAAAATGTCTTCTTTTCTCCCCTTGATTTTCTCCTTTCCTTTTCTGTTGGGCCCAACAATGAATTCAATTCTAGACTTTGGCACCCTCTGATCAGGGCTATAGCTATTCTTTCTGTGCACATAGCCCAGAGGGCTTGTCTTATTTTTTAACCTACACACATACAGCAAAAAGAACTGATAGCTATTTCAGATGTGCTTGTGTTTGGTACTTAAATAAAAGGAAATTCACCCAGCATTAATTTAATTGTAGAAATACAGAACAGAATATACCTCAATTAAGATATACAGCTCAATCATTTATACTTTTATTTAACAAATATTAGTGACTATTTTCCCCAGTAAGTCACAAAACTTTATAAAGCAGTTTTAGGTGATCAGTATAGTCAGCCACAAGGACCAAATTCACATGACTTACCAGAAGGATTGTTTTTTCTTTTATGTATCAACCAATCTGAAGATGGATAATCCAGGATAGGTAAAGAAGAAGGGTGGAGGGGTGAAAGGACCAGGAGTCTGTTTTTCTTGCTCTGTGTGTGTGCATTCGTGTGTGTGGTGTATATATGTTGTATAGAATACTTAACATGGGGTTTACCCTCTTAGCTAGAGACCTACCATACCACTGAGTTTGTCTCTTTTAAAAAAACATTCTGCAAAACCTAGCTAGCAACTTCACCATACATCTTAGCCAGAATCTATCACATGGTTACTCCTAGGAGCAGGAAGACCTGTGTTGTGGTTCAGAATGTAAAAATTAGAAGAAAAAATATTATCAGAAAGACATAAAAAGGTCTTTGTAGAATGTGAGGAATTTTAGCCTCCATAATAGAGAAAAGCAAGGTGGAAAAGGGCTACAAATAGCTTGAAAGAAGCTATCAGCTCATCTACAATGTCAGACACAGGAAGCTACTGGTCTTCCCTGAGCCATGTTTGATGCCACAAAGGACATTCTGGTTCTACTATTTACTGTGAAACTGCGTTCGAGTTTCTTGACTTCTGTCGAGCTTAGCTTCCCTGTTTATAAAACACAAATAACTAAAGTGTTTACTTTAAAGTATTCTTGTGACTATTTTATACAACAGTGAATTTTTTTAAATTTCATTTCAGAATTTAACTGCACAGATATATAGGATTTTTTTAACCAAATATCACATTATATAGTCTGTGAACTTTTGTATTCTTTTTACTTAACATGACAATTACAGACATTACCTCATATCATGATTTTAATGGCTACATAGTATTCTGATTATGAATTTGACATATTTCTAATTCCCAAACTATTGCCCCTGTGGAATGTTTCCATTTGTTTACTATTGTAAATAATGCTATAGTGAATATTTCTTAGATATAAATCTTTTTTTATTTGTCTTATTTTTTTGACATATTTTTTATTTTTTTATTGAAAAAATTTTTTTAAATTTACATTCTAGTTAGCATATAGTGCAACAATGATTTCAGGGGTAGATTCCTTAATGCCCTTTATCCATTTAGCCCATCCCCCCCTTCCACAATCCCTACTGTTTGTTCTCCATAACCCTCTGTTTGTTCTCCATATTTAAGAGTCTCTTATGTTTTGTCCCCCTCCATGTTTTTATGTTATTTTTGCTTCCCTTCCTTTATGTTCATCTGTTTCATACAACAGTGAATGTTAAGGGCTTAGTATTGTACCTGGCACACAGTAAACTTCAATAAATACGTGCAACTATAAAGATAATCATTGGTATTATTGAGTATAATACTTCTCCTTCACTAGAGAAGTGCATTATCTGCATATTGCCATTGGTTTTCTGCCTTTTTTCTTTCTTTCTTTCTTTCTTTCTTTCTTTCTTTCTTTCTTTCTTTCTTTCTTTTTTTTTTTTTTTTTGTATTAGGAATACCCGGCCTGAGCTTTGGATGTGTCCTCTGAGGAAGTACCCATGACAAAGACCACACTGGACACCAACTCTGATATCAGGGAAAGGTTCCACAACAGTTGAGTGTGAACATGGGATCACTGAGCTCCTTGGCGCAGAGCTGCTAATGTCCCCTCTTGAGCTGACGGAGGCTGGTGCTGCCTTGAAGCATGCCATGCCAATTCACAGCAAGGTCTTTATTGTTGAAACTCTTGCATAATGACATCTTTATTCATGTGAAAATACAGGATGAATTTCAACTATATGATATTGTTTATGTTCATCAGAAATGTTATTTGTCTTTACAAAGTCTGGTTTCAATGAACCGGCTATGTAATGGATATTAAATAAACATGGAATTTTACACATTCATAATATTTGGTTTCTTGTTGTGATTTTGATGAACTACACTTTCAAGCACTGTCAGTTCATCCTTATTTACAAACGAAACATTTGCTTGTAGCAGAGTGATATAGTGACTTGCTTTATTTTAAGATAAGTCAACTTTTCTATTCAATGTTTAATGTGAAACTGACTCAAAAATGTTCTTTTAGGCCACATTTACATTTCTCGCTGTATAACATGTATTATACTATTTTAACTTAATGCTGTGAGCTATATAAACCAAAGACATTCTAATTCTGTTTTTAATGTATTTTTTCCAAGATAAATAATTTATAATGTACTAATAAAACTAAGGAGCTCATATTAAAAGGCTTATATTATATGACCTACTGAAATTGATCTATGGAAATTGACTCTCTTTAAAGTAATTTTATGAAATTATTTTGTATAAAATTGACTTTCTTATATGAATTCTTGACAACAAATATAAAACAAAAAGAATTGAAATTTCTCTCTCCATCCTTCCACACACTAAAGAGAAGTAATGAAATACCTTCTAACTTCATGATTTGGGGATTTCTTAGAAAAAGAAAGCAGATGAATAGTAAACATTTTAGTTACACATATCAGCTTCTGGTTGCTTCTTTAGAATAAAACTCCTTTTCAAAGTATACCTAGTCTTTTCACATCTTTAAAGTGATCAAGTTTTATTTGTGGATTTATTTGTAAAATGTTTTCATTTTGCCATCTAGGGGAAGAAATGTTTTTTTTTTTAACCTGAAAATAAATAACCCTAAGCTCACTTTCCTTCATCCTGATAACCTCTGCTCATAACAGGCACCCTAGAAGCACTCATATGTATCACGTGAGGGAAGGACAGTTCTGAAAGGACAAATGAATATTCCAAACATCAAGGTTCCGTTTACCTTGAAAGTGCTTATTTAAAATGGGTACTCATGGCATACCATGCACAACTAACGTCATCATGTAGGCATGTATTTGACTCTGCCTTTATAGGGAGGCACCAGAAAGATACTGGAGAAGGGAAAGCTGACTAGCTTTTAGACAGGGTTTCTAATAACAAGGTGATAGTGTCTTCATGCCTATTGTCTGGTCTTCAGTTTCGAAGCTTGGAGTGGCGGGGAGGAGGGAACTGAAGAAACGGAAAAGTAGAAATGAAGAGATGGATGAAGTCTATAGGAATTTTCGTGACAGAATGCTGATTACTATAAGCATACTTCAGAGCATCTAGCCCCAGCTTGCCGAGGCCAGAGGGATTATTTAGAACTTTAAATTCCATAAAAAATGCTTTTCTATGCCATTTTGTGGATCGGGCTACTCTTGTGGGTGACTAACCTCACCCATTCCTAGGATTCTTTCCTTTTGACTAGTTCCATTTTTCAGGCATTGACCTTTCCCTGACCTCAGCCCGAAACTCTGGGTCACCTTGCTAGAGCCTTGGTGTGGCGCTGAATAGAGGGCTTACCAGATTGTTGGCACTGGATAAGTGGTACTGAGCACAATCGTCCTCTTTCATGAGCTAGAGGGAAGTTGCCTTTTCTAGGGTTCAGAGAGCTGAGCTGACTTATGCCTCCTTTTCATTCTGTTGCCCAGTAATTTTCCCTCTGGCCAGATCTGCAAACTGGTTGCCTCGCAGGAAGGTGACATGCACCACTGATGCAAAAAGGGGGGGAAAAAAAAAGACTACTGGCATCAGGACAACATTCAACAGTACTTCAAAAGTTTCATTTTATGGTAAAATAGGTCAATTATTCGCTCCAAATAATTAAAAAGTTTAATGGCTTAAACTTAATCTCAGATATCTTTATGTTCCTATGTTGTTATTTAATTACACTCCTCTTCTGAGTGGAATCATTATCTGAACACCTGCTTTGCCAGTTTTCCCAAATTATCCTAGAGAAGAACCTTATCGTCTTGAAAAGAAAAACAACATGTATTTCCCAAGTTTTTAAACACTAAAAAAAAAAAGTCTGATTATACCTCGGAGACTCTAAATAATCTCCACCATTGGCCTCTGTGTCACCACATAGTCATGGGTTCACCACATAGTCATGGGTCCACCAGCAGGCTGGTGACTTCTGATGTTCTAGACTGTTCTGCATCTTTTCTAGGAAAAAAACCAATGGTCTCAAAGCCGAGATTCAAGGGCTACAGTGAAGAGCAAATTCTTGCCTTATGTCACACAGTAAGGCAAGTGCAATGTACCAGCCTGTCTCTCTCAAATGAATCCTATGACAATATTGATAATTCCACAGGCTACCTCTCTATATTCCGTATTTGCTCCCATTCTAAGAATGTAAGTGCTAAAAAAGGACCAAAAAATAAGGAAAAGAAACAGAAACAGAAAAAAAAAAAAAAAGAAGGATCTCAAAAGCAAATGGGAAACATCAAGCTAATCCCTTATCTTGCCATCCAACTTGTCAGTTCTTGGGAAAATAGGGCTTCAAATTATTTTTCAAATGAATAGACTCATGTCTTATATTTGGACATTTAGTCCTAAAGGGGGAAAATGTGGAAGTTTTTAATACCATTTTGCTATGCAAAATACTCATGAATATTTCTACCATATTAGGTAATTCACTCTCAAATATACTTGTGATTCCGAGTGGCTTGGCCTCAGTGCCGCAGAACGCAACCATCAGTCACTGTTGGCTCCGCACAGGACGCATTGTGCCCTGTGAGCTCTAAAGCAATCAAACGAGTCTGCAAATGTTCTTCAAAGAATACATGTAGAATGTTACTTCGTTAAACATCTCCTTGGCATTCATTCTATTTTCCACTTTGAATTGCTGCATTTAGTTTTGTAATGACCTTCTATAGCAAGGAGGTTTTATTAACTCTTTGATCTTCCAGCTTTGGGATGAAAACAAAGAAAATATAAATGAGCACTTTGTACACTGTCTTCTGGAGGAGAGCAAAAGAAAAAAGGAAATATGTTTTCATCAAACAGATTGGTCTGTGTGGAGACTTTCAGCCCTTCCTGTTCTTTTCTTCCTTTAAGCAAAATGCTTATCAATGTTGTACATGTGTTTGTTTTAATGTCGTCTGTATAACTAGGTCTTTGTTTCTCTTCTCTCTAGCTCCTGTAGCCGAGGTTAGGGTCAGATATCTCTTTGTGGATTTTCTTTTTTAAGGCACTCTCCATCCTTGGTTTCCTCTAACCCTACGTGCAATTCTTGGGAAATTTGCCATCCTATTTGTGGGACACTGGCAGCCCTGCTCTGTTTCCAACTGTTCCTTTGTGTGCATCCATGTGAGTGGAGAAGGGGAGGGGATCCCTGGTCAGGTAGTTGCCCAATATTGCAATGTGAAAAAGACTCTGCATCCAAATCCTAGGTCTGTACTTCATTGTGACTATGTCTATGTATTCTGGAGCATAATCCCAAAATTTAGTTATCTTGCTCCTGAAGTCCTAACCTCAATATTATTAATATATAGATAAGACACTGCCTTTCACATTGACTGTTTTTATTTTTTATTATCCTTCATTTTGCTTCCTCTTACATACTCATTTGATTCTACCTTTTGAGACTTTATTACAACTTTGGAAGCAAAACTTTAGGTACAATATTATAAAATACCAGTATTTTATGTTAAAAAGTAAATCCAAAGCATGAAAATGTTATCAGAACAAATCTTTTCCCAATATTATAATCAGCTACTTACTACATCATAAACACTTTCTTTAGCATCTTGAGATTTGAAACTCTTATTTGTTGTTAAATCTAAAATATCCTGAACTGAGAGACTGGAGACTTTCTGGATTTCTCAATTTAGACTCTAGAATAACAGGTGGTTTCATTGTATGCCGATAATGTTATCTGGTCCCCTTGTAGTGTCTTAGGTTCATTGGAAATGGAAACCCGTTGTTTACCTTGAAATGGATTCATTTCATTTTGGCTAAGTTTTTCTTTTACTTAACTCATTTAACACTTACCATTTGTTGTGGTGGTGATGTGTTAAAAGTGTTCACCTATGTAATTCACCAGCCTTACTTCAGAGATGAAAAAACAATGAGTAACAGTTTACATAGGTTCCCTGTCCAAGGAAAGGAGTCCCACCATTAGAACATCACTTTTTCATTCCTTTTCTTTCAAAGTTTTAATTTGCTTTTCTGGGTCAAAGAGTGGGAGGAAATGATCACCGACTGAAATGATCAATATTCAGCTTTTCATCCTTGGCATTTTCTCAATTGACAGTCCTGTCTCTTAAGAGAAGTTGCAACCAGCTTGGTAAACCCCTTTCTACATCCTCAATTGTTGCCTTTGGGTGGTTTTTTCCTTCTGAGAACATTCCTTCCTCATCTTAGCAATTCTATATCATTTCACATTTCTTTGTCTAGTCATACTTAAAAAAATTTTTTTAATGTTTATTTTTGAGAGAGACAGAGACAGAGAGAGTCAGTGGCAGAGACAGATGGAGACATAGAATCCAAAGCAGTCTCCAGGCTGTGAGTACAGAGCCCCATGTGGGGCTTGAACCCACCAGCCATGAGATCAGAACCTGAGCAGAAATCAAGAGTTAGATGCTCAACCCACTGAGCCACTCAGGCATCCCTGCCTAGTCATACTTTAAATTATAATTTCCCAGAGATGAAACCTTGTGTATATATTCTAGAATACAGTCTAAAAATATTTTCCAATAATATCAATAACTGTAAGTTGCTGAAAACCCTGAGACTGCTTCTGTTAGGACATTTGAAATTATAGATAAATAACTTACTTTGAAAGGGTACCAGTCTGGCAGTTGTGATCAGTCTAATAGTCTAATTTACATACACATTTGGAATATTTCTAAATATTTTATGGAAATACTTTTTAATTACAAAATAAATAAGAGAGCAATCGGAATTTACATACATGCAATGCTTTAATCTTACGTACAAAAAAAGATGACAGGCAGAAAGAATAACAGAATTATTAAATGAAAATTTGATAAACATATACATTGAAGAAATGCTAAAATTTGACATTTTGAAATACTAATCGTTTTAAATGGTCCCAGAAAGACTGGAAAAGATTGATGGAAAAAAAATCAGGTTACTCACAAAATTCTTTTCTATTTTTACCTTTTGGTGGCCCATTAAAAAAAGGGGGAGTTTAAACACCATATAACATTTACTCAGTGGCTAATAGCATTTTAAACCTGTTTGATATTTTACACTTCTTTCAAAAAAATCTCAAAATATGTAATCATAGAATAATATTATGGAGGGTGTACATAGGGTGTACTATTAAACAGCTGAAGAGAAAATGCTTTATAGCAGACAATTATTTATTTAGATTTTTTCAGCCATGTTACTAGATCAAAGAGTAAATTTGTTTTTCTACTTTGCCAAATGATGGGAGAAAAAGAATGTAAGGATCAAGGGCTCTTGTGAAAAGTCTGATTGCCTTGGTGCTTTAGAGAAAAAATCCTAAGGAGCTCTTGGTTAAAAATGGTGAATTAATTACATGCACTCATCTCTTCTCCTCCTACAACCTCTGCCAAAATGATAGCAAAAGAAAAACAAAGGTATCTGCCTACAAGAAAAGGATAAAGAAAAAAAAACAGAGGACATGGGATTTCAACAACTATTTAGAAAAGAAGCAGGTAGAGAAGTATAGGCAGATCAGAGGGACAAAGCCAGGAGGTTGGGTCAAAAAGTCCTGAAGGGCTGAATATAGAAGCAAGGATGAAGTGCAGGGCTAAAAACCAGAGGGGGGGGGGGGTAGAAAGTGTGACTATAGACAAGATGAACCCCCCCCACCCCCGCCTACACAAACACATATATATACACACAATACACGCACACAACACACACACTACCCTGTAGGAAAGAGGGGATTATTCTCCAAAGAAAATGGACTATACTGGCCACTAGTTTTAAGGATCTCAGGCATAGCAGAGGCTGAGGCTAAAACACAGGACTAAAATAAATGAAAGTTTAGTACTAAATTGTAAAACCTCCATCCCCTTCTCTGGCTCTGCTTGCAAAATGTTGACAGCAAGGAACAGGTCTTTCTAGGTAGGAGACTTCAAGACACCTCTCTGAAAAAATTGAAAGGACCCCAAGGAAAGACTCATACAAATTGAAATCTGGGGTTCACCTAGGAAAATGCTGCCTTACTAGTCAATCTCCCTACAGTGAACCTTATCGTCAGCAAACTCTGACCGTGCTCTGAGCTTTCATTCAGCTTAAGTCTCATTCTTAAAATATGATTGGTAACTAAGAATTACCAGACACAGAAGAAAAGTCTTCAACAAGACAGATGAGGACAAAAAAATCTAAACTCAGAGGGAAAGATAGTGACCCAAAGAATAGAGAAAAAATTCAAAATTATCTATAGTTCTATACCTTCAGATATATGAGAAAATAATGCAACCAAAAAACAAGAACAGAGTGTTATTTAAAAAGGAACAGGGGCACCTGGGTGCCTTAGTTGGTTAAGGGCCCAACTTTTGACTTCGGCTCAGGTTATGATCTCACAGTTCATGAGTTTGAGCCCCGAATCAGGCTCTGTAGTGACAGTGCAGAGCATGCTTAGGATTCTCTCTCCCAATCTTTCTGCCATTCCCCCTCATGCTTGCCGCCCCCTCTCTCTCAAAATAAATAAACTTAAAAAAAAAACTTAAAAAAAAAGAATTAGCATCTATCTCAATATAATGAATATACAAAGAAAATACATTTCTCTTGCAATTGTATTCATGAGCTAATGGTAAATATCCTGTGTGGCCAGGGTTATGATTCTCTTGCAAATTTTGCAATGGAAGAAAAAGGTCCACAACTTATGATGAAGGGACTTCAAAGAGATGAGAAATGGCCAAGCTCACTATGTGCCAAACTCAGTACGGTCCAGACTTCACACAATTTCCCATAAATTCAAGGACTCCAGATTGACCCAAGTCACTCATAGTACTGAGCATTCTAGGAATGGTAGCGAATTAATCAAAGAGACTATTACAGGGATTGGGTCAACTTCAGGGTCTTAGAACCACCCAGGATCATTAATGAGATACTAAAATTCTAAGGCTTCATACATTCATCCATTCACTCCTTGATTCTTCAAACATTTAGTTACTATCATTCTTTCCTCTTCTCTGTGCTCTAAAACATTTGTCTTTAATACAAAATAACAAATAAATTTAATTATCCTTTTATTACAATAAAGTTTATTGTAACCTTTTTTGATCCTTCTATATTCTCACCACTGCATTTTATTCCCAGCTTACCCACTCCCACCTTTGCCAAAAAAAAAGTCACATTGTAAGTCTGTCTCATACAGCACTGTCTATATAGTGGTTTATTATAGAACTGTATATTCATGTCAGTAATACTTGATATTAATTTGAATACATATGGTGGCATGTGTGCTGTTGGTCAAATATTCTTCCTGTGCACACAGCAGAATTATATTTCCTTTTCCTCTTTGAAGTTAGCTATGCCCAATGGAATTTGAGCAAAAGTGAGTATAAATTGCTATAGCTTTTTCTCTTTGCCATGGTGACTGGAAATGTTCCAAGAGCTTTTATCTTAGACTTAAGTGAGGATGATACAGACTAAACTTCCAAGTAAACCCATGGATAAGTAGAGTGAGCAAGAAATAATCTTTGTTTTATAAAATCTCTGAGATTTGAGGATTATTTACATTACAGCAAAATCCACGTTTCCTGATTGATACAAATATAATATAAATATATTCAGTTTTTTCCTCATAGCCAGTAAGCCAATATATATGATGGGTATCATTCTAAGCTTTCAGTTGGTGAGCATTCATATGCCATTTTGTGTTTTCCCTTAATGGTACTTCCCTCTGTTGTTTAGTTACTCCATTAATTTAGTTCTGGTGAGTAATTTTGGCCCATACTGATGATCAAATGTTGCAAATGGTTGTTCTGGAGCTTTCACCTAAACTTCCTTCCTTTCTTCAAAGAAACAGAGGAAATAGAGGCTGAAGGCCAACAAGAAATTAGAAATTGGTGGAAGACATCTGACATTATAAAACCCAAGCAACATTGCAAGCTGGCAGATGTTACTAATAGTATAAAAAGTAGCTTCAAGAAACCATGGCCTTCATAACATGACATAATTAAGGTGTTCTGAAGAAAGAGAATATTAGTTTTCTCTTGCTGTGTAACAAATCTCCCCAAACTTAGCAGAAATTCAGAAGTGGTTTAGATGGTGGTTATGGCTCAAAGTTTTTCAAGTCTGAAGAGCTCTCTGGCATAACAGTCTCATCATAGGGCTTCTTGAGTGACCTCACATTGTAACAGCCAACTTTTCCCAGAGCAAGTGATACAAGAGAACAGGATAGAAGCTTTAATGTTGTTTCTACACTTAGAAGTTATACCCTGTCATTTTCACAATATCCGGTTTGCTACACAGCCAACTCCATTCAGTATGGGATGAATCAACAGAAGGGTGTCAATACCCAAAGACAAGGATCACTAGAGGCCATTGTGGGGGCTGGCTGCTACAGTGGAAGAACCATCGTTAAAGAGGAACACAGAAACTGCACTGCATCTTGGCAAAGGGATTCTGCTATGATGGACTTGTTTGTTTATTTAGTGTTCCCATTCTAGAAAAACAATCTATCCCATGCCATCTGCATTTACCCAATGGGATGTAATGAATAAACATGTTTCAATAATATGAAAAATGATTGATTGAGACTCCTCATGAGCTACTGGCTTAAAAAGATATTTTACCCCAATATTCCATAGTGTTTTCTCATCATTTGTGTAAAATTGTAAATAATTAAAAAGATTGAACTTTTGGTCTCTCAACTAAGTCTTTCTTTGTGAAAAATACTATTTTTCTATTATGTAAATATCAAGATATGTTAACCAAGTTAAATTATATTTTTTCTAATAGTAAAATCTGAAAAAATAAAGAATAATTATATCATATAGCATTTACTGCCAGCTGCAACTGTACTTTTGGAATAATTATTTCCTCAGATTATTCAGCAATGATTGATAATCACCATTTTGATTTCTCTTCTTTTCTCATGTCTTTAAAATTGGAAATATTATTTGAATTTCATTATAATGCCAAATTCATTATATACTTTAAGAATTCCTGTTTGAAGTTTTTATTATTGCATAAAAAGATGAATATAATGAAATATTTCATTTGCAAATTTTTAGTGAAGACATTACTTCCACCTTTTTTTGAAATTTTAAAATTTATGTTCATTGCTTTTTTTACATATAAAAAGCAGCAGAAAACATCTAGCATGATGGTGACAAGACCATGACCATCTAAATGGCACCGACATTCTTTTCTTCTCAAACAAAAATGTCCTCTGTTGACTTCCCTAGTTTACTGAGGGGTCTCATCTGAAAAGTTCTTTTCTAGTTTGGTTTGTTTGTAATCTGGAATGTATTTCCCATAGAAATAGTGTTAAGTATAGTAATGAAGTAAACAAATTAGTCCTCAGAAGCCCTCTTCACCAGAGAATTCCTCAATTTAGTATTCTCCACCTAGAGAATCTAATCCCCTTGTATGGAAAAGCCTAAAGACAGGGGGCTTATTGGAAGGATGTACTACAGCTTCTGTGGTTTAGAGGAAAAAATAGTGGTCATAAGCTTCTTTCATTTTCTTCCTGGTGACCTACACACGTCTATTTTTTTTCCCTACTATTATTTCCTTTGCTTCCACTCAGCGTTTATGTCCTTCCTTGGTTCACAACAGACACAGAACTTTCCTCTTAGATAACCACCATCACCACCACCACCACAACAAATAGTCAACACTTACTGAGTGCTACTACAAAGTAGATGCTGGTCCAAGCATCCTGTGTGTATTCTCACTTCATCTTCACGACAACTCAGGTGGAAGGCATTCTTATTATTCCCCTTTACAGCTGAGATAACTGAGGAATACAGAAGTTGAATAACCTGTTTAGAACCATGCAGTTAGGAGATGGGATAAGAATTTAAACTTAAGCAGTTTGTGGATTTCACCTCTTATTACCGTGAGAAGATAGAAAACATACACACACACACACACACACACACACGATTTTTTCTCTACTAAAACTGAAAACAAATGGAAATAAAACAATACTTAACTTATGATCTTAATTAAGCAGCAGTGGGAAAAGCAAGGTCTCAGAAATCAGTGATAACTTATACATGTCATCTCCATTTCAAGGGAAAAACCTGGCTTTTTGAAACCGAGGCAGTAGCTCTGAGTAGATAAGGAAAAAATAAGTACACTCTGACAGTGGGTTCTGGCCTGGGCATGGAAGGCACAGCAATTTGTTGGAGAGATCTGAAGGGAGCACACCTTCCTTCTCCCATTGTGGGACCATCTGGTCCTCACAAACCTTACCCTGAAGTAGCCTTCAAATATCACTGGAGAGGATGATATGGAGGCTTTTGGGTTCTGAATTTGCCAGATTGGGAGGGAGCCCAGTGTCAGGATGCACTTAGGTTGGCAGTATGAAGAGCAAAGAAGAGGTTAAGAAGAGAGAGAAACACCAGGGAATGCATTTTGCTTCTGTCCTTTCAAAAAATAAACAACATGTAGAAAGTGAAATTTGCAGGAATAATATTTTAATAGACTGTAACTCCAAAAATTCCTAAGTTCATTTAGTGGTAATGTATTATTTCACCTCTTTAATCCATTGCTGATATCTGGGAACAGAATCAAACATCACAGACACCTCTTGAGCAAGTCATGAGTGGCTGTGAGACTAAGCTGTTCTCAGTCCCAGAAATTAGAAATCCTTTTCCATTGTGCATTCTTATATCCTTGCCAGGAAAACAGATACTTTCCCAGCTAGAAGCTGAACAAGGTCACCTTGGCCCAGGTCATGAGAAACTAAAACAGTAACAGACACTTGTCTACAGGAAGATGACAATATTGTTATTAAAATTTTCTGACATTTTTTAAAAAAGACATAGTAACATGTGGAGATTTGATTAATATCTAACAAATATGAGATGGCAATTTAGTTTATTAGTGCCAGCTAAGTACTTTTGTTGTATTAATGTTTATTTATTTTTGAGAGACAAAGCATGAGCAGGGGAGGGGCAGAGCAAGAGGGAGACACAGAAATCGAAGCAGGCTCCAGGCTCTGAGCTGTCAGCACAGAGCCTGACGCGGGGCTCGAACTCACAGACCATGAAATCACGACCTGAGCCAAAGTCGGACGCTTAACCGACCAGCCACCCAGGTGCCCCATATTGTTTTTTAAAAAAGGAGAAATGAATGAGTAAATAAATAATCAGTCCAACAGTCAAGTAGTCATTTGACTTTCTCTAGCTAGATAGAAAAGGAGAAGTTGCGATTGGAAGTAAAATCCAGATGGCAGTTGTTGGGGCACAGATAGGGACTGGGCATGTTGTCATGGAAGGAGGTGTTGAGGTGGCCATTGCAGGGGAAGTAAGACATCTCTGATGAAGGTGAAAATTTTCATCAACTCAAACATTGTAGTGACAGTCTGGAATTTGGAGATTCATTGTTGATTCTGAAATGAACAGCTTTGGGACCTTGAGAAAATTAGTTTTCTTCTTTGGGTCTTGGTTTCTTCTATAAAATCAAGGAGTTGGGGGAAAAAAATCAACAACATTCCCTAAAGAGTATGCTTTGAAATAGCAGCTCTTTGGGATATAAATATACACAATAAAAAAAGCCTGAGGTTCAGTCAAATTTTGTAGTAGTTAGGGCTTCTCAAGTTGCAAGTGACAAAATACCTGACTCAAGGTGGATTGAAGGGGAAATGGGAGTTATCCTCTCAATAGTTGAAGAAGTTTAGGCACAGAGCTGGCCTTTGGCATAGCTGATTCTTTGGTTTGAGTAATATCATTAGGACTTGTGCCACAGGCTGAATAATGATCCCACAAAGATGCCCATGCCCTAATCACTGGAAATTATGACTAAGTGACCTTACATGGCAAAAGAGACTTTGCAGATGTGATTAAGGTTTGCAATGGGGAGATTATCCTGGGACCAATCTTACCACATGAGTCCCTAAAAGTGGCAGAGAAGAAACGTGACATGGGAAACACTTAACCTGCTGTTGCTGGTTTTGAAGATGGAGAAAGGGGACCACAGCCAAAGACTGGGCTTCTACAAGTTGAAAACAGCCCTTGACTCAACAGTCATAAAGAAAATGAAGGCTAAACAGGGGAAGAGAAAGTACATTCTAGGGTCTCAGCTCAGGGCTCTTATCAGGCAACTTTAAACTCACAGAAAGAAGGATTTTCAGTGAGGGGAACAGATGAATTCGGGGAGACGGGCTGGAAGAACAAATAGAAAGATGACAAAAGGGGAAGGAATTGTGATGGAATATGGTTTGTGGCTTGTATTGCTAATGAAACCTAGCTTAGCTGTTTGTTCTGTTTATTCTTATTCTTGGAGTGCCCCACATGGTTTTCAAAGTTGTTTCATATTGCATTTGATTCTAAAAATGCCTTGAGAGATAGGTAATGCAGGTTTCTTATTCCTCTCCCACACATGAGGAAACTAATATGCAAAAAGCTCAATTCTAAGTGTTAGAGCCAGAGAATATGGAATGTGATGGGCCAAGGAGGGCTCCTGCCTGTAAATTCAGGTGCCCATCCTAGCAATGTCACCTAGGAATGAGTTACATCCAACCACTGAGCCTCTGCTCGCCCAACTGCCAAATGGAGCACATGATATCTGCCTGCCTCATCATGAGGATGAACCAGGACAAAATGCACCAACACCTAGGATTACAGCAGAGGACAAACAACATACATACACTCCATTTACTCTCTTCTCCACCTACAACTCATGTTCAGATTATCCGACTCCACACTGATAATTCTAAACTACATGACTGCTATGGTCATTCACACATTTATTCATTTTCATATCTATGTAAACTTTGGTTTAATGAGAATCTAAGAGAGTTACTCATTAGAAGTTAAGTTCCTTACTTTTTTTCATACAAAATCCCTCCAATTATGTCATTACACTTTTGGAATACTTCTTGTTAAAAATTACCAATATTGCTTCCGGTATATGTCCTAAGAGGGCTAATAGAGTTTTGTGGTTTTCAGGGAACAGAGAACAAAGAATGCATTGCTTTTGTGTTACACTACAGTACTGTCAAGAACTAAGAATTGTTTCAGATTTTATAGCTAGTATTTTATTGTGCATCACATGCGATTCTACTTATGTGATTACAGCATAAAGATTGGGAACAGGCTTGGAAAAAAGATTCCTGTGCATATAATCTAAGAAATTATTATAATTTAAACATTTTTGCAAAATCAGGGATGCTTGGTGGCTCAGTCAGTTAAGCCTGGGACTCTTAATCTTAGTTCAGGTCATGATCTCGCAGTTCATGAGTTCAAACCCCGCATGGGGCTCTGTGCTGACAGCACAGAGCCTGTTTGGAATTATCTCTCTCTCTCTCTCTCTCTCTCCCTCTCTCTCTCTCTCTCTCTCTTTCTCTCTCTCTGTCCCTCCTCAGCTCTTTCTCAAGATAAATAAATATTTCTTTTTTTTGCAAAATCAATGAGTTTAATAACTTTACCATGACATATATATAAATTTATATACGTATACATATGTGCTGATCAGGTGTTTGAGTGTCTTATTAGAATACCAGAAATATTGCTTATGAAGATATATTTCTGGTAGCAAAATATATGATTTTTAAATTGATACTAGCACCATAACTCCAAATTGAGAGTAAACACAACAGAATATTTTTTAATATTTTTCATATTGTAGTGCTGCAGACATCATTATCCACTGGTCATGTTAATCTCAAAGTGCACAGTCTATTTGTATGATCTGTATAATGTGCACAAAGTGTTCAAAGATGTGATAATGTACAGCTTTGGGTATTTACTATCAGATCATCATAATGTGCATCTGCTTTAAAGAATCTTATCTGAAAACAATATGTACCTTTTTTACAATATTGTGTCACACAGTGTGCTGGAGTGGCTATAGAGAATTTTGTCTGCATTTCTGGGTCTATGTAAAAACTCACTTGAAGCTAACCAATAAAAAAAAAAGAAAATTTGTAAACAGCTGGTTTATATAGATTTTTCAAAAGGCTTATGTTCTGATCCAGAAGATGTGTGGAATTTGTATTAGGTTTGGGGAAAGAAAAATGGAAGTTACTACAGCTGTGAGTCAAGAAATTAATTCTAGGGAAAAGAAATAATATTTCCTTTCTTAAAAGATAGCAACAAAATATGTTCTTGGTTTGGATGAGTTTCTTGATTTTATGTTACTGGCTATGAAAGATACCTGCCTGGAAGAGCAATATCATCTAATATGGAATTATTAACCTATTTCATAACTCTAATACGGGAACATCCTCCCCACTCATAATGTTTAGTTTATAAAGTGACCTCAGTGGAACTCATCAAGGAAGTAAAGAAAGGTTTTACAGATTTGCAGAAATTCTTAGCGTGTGTTTGTTAGTTCATATAGTATAATGTTCATGAAAACTGCATAGTAAAGTGAAGCCTTGTTTTGGGGGGATAAGAAAAGCATAGCACATAATTTTGCATAAAATAAACTCATTAGAAAGAATCTTGTTTGTTAACAAATTTAGTTATTCCATATTAAAACCAGTTCACCAGTGTTGTCACTGTATTTCAGAAAATGTATTTACTTGGGTTTTATCTTTATTCCTTAAACCCACATTTGAATAGAGCTCTACTATATCATTACAATAAGCCACCATTTACAGATGTTGTAGGTAAGCATTCTCTATTCCTTTTCCTGGTCAAAATTTTCCAAAGGCTTCATTTTTACTAAACATTGCAATATATTTTAAAATATATGACTGGATACAAGAATAGCTTCAAAATATGGTTCCTATTAGTTCCCTCTGTTACTAGGAGATCATATGGATTTATAACTTTTTGCCAATTTAACTATAACTGAAAGCCCCAACTACAGTGTTTCCGTATTCAACAGACTGCTAATGAAGATTCTGTATAAACTTTACAGCTATCTCTGACAATAAAAACTTCCACACAAATGTGATTTTTCTAATATTATGATTATATTATATGATATATATGATATTATGATATATGATATTATGATTATATGGTAGAACCATAACTCAGGAGTCTAAAAATATATATACACCAGTTTCTTTTAGTAAAACCAGACCTAATTTATTGTTTTTAATTTTTTTTAATGTTTTTTATTTTTGAGAGAGAGAGAGACAAAGCATGAGTGGGGGAGGGTCAGAGAGAGAGAGAGAGAGAGAGACCCACACAGAATCCAAAGCAGGCTCCAGGCTCTGAGCTGTCAACAAAGAGTCTGATGTGAGGCTCAAACCCACAAACTGTGAGACCATGACCTGAGTCGAAGTCAGATGTCTGACTGAGCCACCCAGGCGCCCAAAAACCAGACCTAATTTAATGATTACTTCAATATTATATCACTGTGCTGATCTGTTAAAAGACACTTTTCATAACTTCTATAATCCTTTATTCTAATGACTATTTCTATTCGTAAAAATAAATGATACTTCCTTATTCTTCCTTTACATGATATCGTTATTTGAAGAAAAAAAAAAAAAAGTAAGGATACCGAAGAATAAAAATTAATGTGCTAATATTATCAATAATAGCAAAAAATAAAAGTCTAGAACTCTAATTACTGGAGACTGGTTAACTAAGTAATATATATTCATAGAATAGCATGCAGCCATTTAAGGGATGTTGTAGAAGAATATTTATTGAAATGGGAAATTGGTTATAACATGACTGATAAGAAAAGTAAAAACAGAATATATGGTATAACCTAATGGTCATGACATACCAAGGTCTTTCATTTTTTAAAAAATGTTAATTTTTGAGACACAGAGAGAGAGTGCGCATGAGTGGGGGGGGGCAAAGAGAGACGGGGACAGAAGGGACAGAGGATCTGAAGCGGGCTCTGCTGGACAGGAGAGCAAAGAGCCCCATGCTGGGCTCAAACTCACAAACCATGAGATCATGACCTGAGCACAAACCATGCCCCATGATATACCTGGATCTTTAAATTTTTTTCCCCAATGTTTATTTTGAGAGAGAGAGAGACAGAGCACGAGAAGGGGAGGGGCAGAGACAGAGGGAGACACAGAATCAGAGGCAGGCTCCAGGCTCTGAGCTGTCAGCACAGAGCCCAATGCGCGGCTCAGACTCACAAGCCATGAGATTATGACCTGAGCTGAAGGCAGATGCTTAACTGACTGAGCCACCCAGGCGCCCACGATACCTAGATCTTAACAGGGATCATATTCTGGTAGTCAGATTGGTGATGGTTTTTTGTTTTTAAAATGTTCATTTTTCCTTTGTGCCTTTCTATATTTTTGAAGTTAATCTGCCTTGGCTGTTTGTTATTTCTGAAATTAAAAGAAACCTATTAAGATATTCTCAATAAAGATGGGGGCATCTGAGTGGCTCAGTCTATTAAAGCTTCTGACTTGGGCTCAGGTCATGATCTCATGGTTCGTGAGTTCGAGCTCCCTATCAGGCTCTGCAATGACAGTGCAGAGTCTGCTTGGGATTCTCTCTCCCCGCTTCTCTCTGTGCCCCTCCCCACTTGGGTGCACACACACACTCTCTCTCTCAAAATAAATAAATAAACTAAAACAAAAAGATATTCTCAATAAATAGAAGATAAAATGAGTGCAGAGGCCATAACCAGTATGCTTTGTCAGCCAGCATGATGCTGCATTCAAGCTCTTCTGTCCTCTTTTGCCACCAAGTTCCCCTGGTGACAAGTAAGAGCAAGGAAGACTGGTTAGGAGCCTATTCCTAAAATACTCTTAGGCTTGATTATGAACGCTCAAGATTGTAGAAGAAATACATTATCTGATGCTCATTATTTACTTTTTCCTCAAATCTTGGGCTTAAATATCCCCTTTTACTATTAGACATACACTAATCTGAACTGCTTTGTGACTATCAAGTGTATAATAGTGCTTTTACAGAACATATATAAAAGCCACTAAAAAGCTAGTACCTTCATTTTAAAGCCATGCTTTGTAAAGTATTTTACAAAGGCAAAAAGCATTTTTGACTTATTTTGCAAACTAAGAGGAAAAGATCGTTTCTGTTAACCTTTTATCTTTACTCGATATTAAATCATCTGGCACATTTGTCATTTACCCCGCGTTTGGCATTTTCTGCACGTTGTTAATGCTGATTCTATCTGGTCATCTGCCAAAGGGAAATCAGGTGTCAACAGTCGTTTCTGTGTTCCAGAGTTCCTAAAAGAAATAAAGATATATATTTTTGGTTAAAAAATATGAAAAAGTGACAAATTCTTGCAGCATATTTTAAATATATTTCTTTAATTTAAGGATGCTGAAGTTACAGTATAATTTTGTTAAGGATACAAGTTCTCCATAGTTATGCGGGCCCAAAGAATAAACATACGTCTGGAATTTAAGTCTACTTCCTTCAAATATCAGGATTTTTATTAAATTATTATAAGTAGAGTGTTGGAAAAAATTGTCCAAACTTGTTTTCTTTCCTAACAGGTGCTTCCAGAAGACAGTGGAAAGGTAATTCAAGTAAGAAAGACAATCACCTGATAGAGAATCTATCTCTTTAAACACTTCTAACTAAATTGGTTTGAATTATCCAATGATGGATGGGGGGATGTACTCTTCTTAGGAGACTGTGACCCTAGGAGTCAAGAGCCATGCTACTTCTACCCTAAGCCAATAGTGTGACCTTGAGCAAAACCCACAACCTCCCTGGTTAAAGTTCCTTAGTCACCCTGTACACAATAATTTTGATCATGTTTGAGTACATGTTTAATGATAAAACTGAGAATTTATGCCTGTAATGATGAAAGACTGCACTAGATTATGTCAGGTGCATTCTAGTCTGAAATCCATTTGATTCCATATGTGTGTATATGTCATATAGATAATATTTATAAATTTTAAAACATAAAGTTATGCTAGAAATGAGAGCTTATATATCAAACTGCCCTACTTTTCTATTTGCAGCCAATTACCACCCCAATCTAATGTTTCACTGTATATAAATTCATTTATTCTCTCATTCATTTCAAATATGTGATGATATAGCTATAAAATCAACATTTGGTTATTTTGAATAACCCAAAATAGCAAATAATTTAAAAATCACTTCCACTTGACTTTGGAATCTATTACATGCATTGTTTTTCCAGAAAATTTACCTCATAATTATGTTTTGTGAGAGCGAAATGAGTTTCTATTCCAAATTCACACATTGCATTCTGACTGCTGGGTGATGAGGAGAGGCGTCCCGGGGTTAACACTTGCCATGTTGCCATGGATAATTAGGGGCGACTGAGTGTGTCTTTAACTCTAAACTTGGTATCAACTCTTATGAGTCCAGGTCACCATCTTCTGTTTTATATTTTTTTGGACCTTTTCAGGCTCTCATATTTTTTTCCATTTTTTTTTTTCAAATTTAGACACTGTGTATATTGCTTTTGGAGATTTTGTTTTCCATACTCCCTATGACTATTATTTTTTCTGTTTCTGTGGGTTACCTACCATGATCAAAGGTGACATTCTTTAAAAAACAAAACTCTTGGGATCCCTGGGTGCCTCAATCAGTTAAGTGTCTGACTCTTGATTTGGGCTCAGGTCATGATCTCACGGTTTGTGAGACTGAGTCCTGCATCAGGCTCTGTGCTGACAGTGTGGAGCCTGCTTGAGATTCTTTCTTTCTTTCTCTCTCTCTCTCTACTCCTTCCCCCCACCTATGCATTTTCTCTCTCTTAAAATAAACAAACACTTAAAGAAAGAAAAAGAAAAAAGAAAACTCGTCCTAATGCTTACTGCACTTATAAAACATTATTATTATACAAGTTAATTCCTAACCTTATCCTTAAACCTTTACTGTAATCAAAACTCATCTCAATTCAGGTCAAGCCAGGTAAAAAGTCTCTTAAGGGTTGCTCTTCTCACTTGGTGCATTTCCACCTCCCTGGTTATCCTTCGTCATCAGAAGTCTGAAGCTCACACTCCATTCACTCTATACATTTGCACCCTTGTCAGCTCTCTTAACCGATCTCTACATTTTTTTTTTTAAGAGTTCATCTCAACCTACAACCTCAAAAAGTTTGAGCTTTTGGATTACAATTCTTCAGGGATTCAGTTCCCACAGAGAGTACAATGTATTTTGACCACTGAAGTGCTATCACCTGGATTTATTAGGCCCTTCGCAGTTGACACATTATTAATTAATGACTGCACAAAAGCTCAGCCTGCTGTTACTTTTAGTATAGTGTTACTCATTGCTAAATTCTGAAATATACTTATAAAACTTCTGGGCTGCATTCATGTATTTATTCATTCAACAAATATGAACAAGTGGTAACTAGGACCAACACTGTTCCAGCTGCTATGGATATTGTGGTTGAGGTAGCAGACCAAATGCCTGTTTTCATGGAGGATATTTTTTCCTTGAGAGAGTTGGACAATCCACTAAAAAACAAAGTATCACATTGTGATATGATCTATGAAAAAAAAAACAACAGGGTAATGGATTAGGTAATGGATTCAGGTTAAGATTTAGATTAGGTGGTCATGGAAGACATCTGAGGAGGTCACATTTGAGCTGACCCACAATCATCACCCCATCAAAAAAACCCAACCAAATGTGAAGATCTGGAATATTAGAGGGGATTCAACTGCCTTAAGGAGGTGTGAGCTTGGTGTGTTCACAGGTTGGCCCATGACATTCAGAATGTCATGAGAGAGAAAAGTGGAATGAACTGAAGTTAGGGAGGCAGGCAAGGTCCCAATCGCATACAGCACTGCAGACTGCGGAAGGAGGTGGCAGTGGAAAGCCATGAGAGGGTCTTATTTACTGAATGTACACTCCAATTTAGATTTTCAAAAGATTATGTACTGAGTAGAGGATAGACTATAAAGCAGCAAATATGGAAGGAGAGAGATCAGTTTTAGGAGGCCTTTGCCTCCCAGAGAGATGATGGTGGTTGAGACCGAGGTGGTAGCTGTGGAGGAGCTGAAAGGGGACCCAGTCAGAATGTGTTTTGAAGGCAACACTAATAAGACTTCTGAAGAACTGTCTGCACAAAAGGAATTAAGAAGTGAGGAATGATTCCTAGGTTTTTTGTCTGGCTTGCTGGGTGGATGGGCAGTGGTACACTTTGCTACAAGGGAGAGGGCTATGGGAAAGGAAATTGTTGGAAGGGGCAGGGACAAAGCCTTAAGTGTTGGACACGCTAAGTTTGAGATGCCTATTAACTTCTAGTGGATCTGTCAAGCAGGCAGGTGGCCTTTGAGTCTGGAGGTTAGATGAGGTCAGGGCTAGATATATAAATATGGAAAGATATATGAGATCAAATAAAATCATACAGTCAACCCTTCAATTTTTAAATTGCACTCAATATGATCTCGTTTTCCATTTTTTGGGTGGGGAGGATATGGAAGGGAGTCTAATTATTTTGCTCTGAAAGTAGCAATATATGCAGAAAGCCATCCCCTTGAGGTAGCTCTTTTCCAAGCACATTTATTTTAAGGATGGAACATTCATCACAGCAACTTCATTTTGATGTGCTTAGATGATCAGGAGAAAAAGAACCTTCTCTTCACTCTCAGATTCTGACTTAAGAATCTCTGTAGGAAAAGCTGTTCACATAGTAGCTGCAAATATTATTGACATCACAGTATATCATCCAAGAACTAGGGTCAGAAATTCCACAAGTTAACTTATTCTTGTAAGATTTCCTGGCAGATGTTATAGACAGAAAAGTTCACTTAGAATTCTAATAAGTAGATAAATTCCAATAAGCAGATCTGCATGGTTTTCTATGGAAAACAATACAAGTTATTTCTTTAAAACTGCCTCT
Source organism: Panthera leo (assembly GCF_018350215.1). Taxonomy (NCBI): domain Eukaryota; kingdom Metazoa; phylum Chordata; class Mammalia; order Carnivora; family Felidae; genus Panthera; species Panthera leo. The sequence goes on from NC_056679.1 coordinate 150,867,997, forward strand.
TTGCTTATTATCACTAGAGGAGTGATATCTGGGCCTAGCACTCAATAAATGTATGATAACATAAAAAATTGAATGACCACTGTCACTACTTGACATTTTTAGTGAAGTCTCCTAAGTATGATTGTACAGCACTTGGTATCCTACAAAATCATGCTAAAGACTGTCATTCCATATATTTTAAGTTCCACAAGAATTTCTGTGTGCATACTGTCCAAATTTTGTGTCTTAATGTTATACATTAAATGAAATACATCTTGCCCTATTAAAATTTTTTAGAAAGCATAAATGAAGTTTCATTCTTCAATGCACCATTGTTAAATATATCAGAATCACTTTGAAAAGTTTCACTGCCCCTTTTGTTATGACTGAAGATTGAGTTGGACAGATAAGTGTCCAGTTCAATGAATTTACCCAATGGTGTATATGTGTGTTGTTATTTATTGAACTATGTTTTGTTTTAGCAAAGTATTAAGTCCTTCCTGAGGGGTCCACTGTAACCCCCACGGAGATAGGAAGTAATGAAAAGTATAACCATTGCAACCAAAGAAAACTGTCCTCGTTCTCTCTCCCAGCCACATCCTTTCCACTCTGTCTTATAAAGTGTCAAATAGCAAGCTTTGAAGTTATGGAGTCTTCTGTCAGTAGAACTGATTCAACCAATTCACTGCTCTCTCCTTTCTTCTAATGCATATAATATTAATTTGCATCAGGATCCTTTTTAGTCTAAAAAAATTCTAATGCCATAACAATCTCACTCCTCAGTGTTTCAAATTCTAGGAAAAGCATTCTTGTTATTACCTGACATACGTGCAACATTTAGTGTCTGTTATTTAACTGCTGTTTATTTGCTCTTTGCATTTCAAATGAATTGTGACATTTTCTTTTCCATTGTCTTAGTAAAAATATTCCAAATGCATTGTGGGGAAAATAGTCATCTCTATAAGACAACAGAAAAATTCCAATTCTTATTGTACCAATGGAAATTCAAAATGAGACTAACAGATATATTTGGGTAGATAATAAAAAATCATTAATTCATTCAATGCATGTATTAAGTCCCAATTATTTCCTAGTTATTGGGGATATAAAGATGAATATGATAACAGTCCCTGTTCCCAAGAGGCTTACGACAGAGTGGAGGGGCATGGACGTATAAAAGAGTAAGCACACCAAAGTATTTCATGAACTATGATGGTAATATATGTAGGGAGAGAGGACTTTTCAGTTGTGCCATAATAGTCTTCATAGGAAAAGTCTCTTCTTAAAAGCTTTGTGTTATCAAGGAAAACAAATCATCTTCAGCATAGGCCTTAACCTTTTGCCGAATAGTTTTATTTTTAAAAAAAGCTATCTTTAACAATGTTTTACCTTTATGATTCCAAAGCAATCCTTCAAAAAGTATAAATTTAAACAATAGATTCTTTGGTTTACCAAGATGATCTCCTCAAACCATCTAGTCAGTAATTACAATAGCTAGTTTCAGAATGATTTAGACAGTCTAGACTTTGGCCAGGTGGTTTCACACTCTCTGAAGTTACAAAGTTTCTTGCCATTGTCTAGCCAGGTGATTCCCTCAGTAGAACTGAATTCAGTTCAACTATCATGTCAGGGCTGACTTGTAGCCATGGAAATATATGTCTATAAGTTTATGTTTGAAGACCCAGTGCAAATTCTACTGCTTTGGATTTCTATGTAGGCTTAAAGACAAGGTTTTGCTTGCAGATTTTTCCTCTGATTTTTCTTTTAGAGAAGAAACAATGTCACTAAACCATAAGGGGGGAATAAAGAGGACTTCTAACAAAAACGAAAGAGTCCAAGAAAGGCTGAAAGTTGATTCACCTATTTGAAAAAATACAAAATGAATCCTGGTTATTAATCTTGGAATTAACTGAGCTATCGGGTTTTCTTAGTTCAGAGTTTGAGGGTCCCCTTTCTCACTTTGCATTTAGCGCTTAACACAAAGATTTCTGCTTCCTACCAGTTCATTACAAATTGCTCTTGACAAGGAACCTTGCAGATAAGCCCAGTGGACCCTTTCCATCCTCCTTTTATTTGAGCTTTTGGCACTATGCTTGAAACATTGTTGCCCCTTGACTTACAGGACCAACCTCACCCAGGCCCACTATTTTCTCTCTCCTGACCTACTTCAACTGGTTCTCCTACCACCAGCTTTTTGTTTTCCTACAATGTATTCTCTGTATCCATGCAAATGCAGCCTTGATCATGTCACTTCCCTCATCCTTCTATTCTTAATTAGATCTATTATCAAACCTGGTTTATGGTGAGAAGAGAGTTAATACAACGAGTGTTTAACTGGCTCTGTGGAATCCTCAAATCATTCACTAGAAGGACATGGAGCTAACATCTCCTGATCTCATCCTAATTTCCGCCTTATATGATAGGGGTTGTATTAACACCTGCCCTTCCCAGGATTTTATGAAAAAATGAGGCAGTAACAATCCTAACAACTTCCATTTGCATAGTGCTTTACAATTTACAAGATGCTTTCATATATGTTTTATTGCAATAAAAATGCAAATACTTTGAAACACTGATACTACAAGATAAAAACACCTTTTTATTTTCCATATGATATTTCACATATGAAAGTCACTGAGAATCAAGGTGATAGGACAGGAGAGGAAACTAATGTTTCTGCCATCTGACCCTCAGAGTAAGCTCTTTCCAGCTGTCAGCAGACTGCCCTGGGTGTAACTAGAGGTCCTCCCGGAGAGCTACAGCCCCTCCCATCCATAGATGGGCTGGGTAATTTTAGCGTCTAGACTGCCTACACTGGCCCTTGAAAAGTCACATTTAGTCGAATGTTTAAAAAGCATCCTCTTTGTTCAGAAACTATTCCATCTGGAATATGATCTCTCTGTGACTTCGCACTACTTGTGGCAGTAATTTTATCTTTTTAGTAGAAAGCCTGCGATAATATTATGTCCTTGGAGGCAAGTGGGAAGGGAAAAAATTCCACATCACAGTAAGTGACTCAAAAAATACCAAAAATTAATATAACAAAACCTTTAGAAAAGCATAGAAATGTATATATAAAACTGTTCTTTTCCTTTTTTTTTTAAAGGGTTTTACTTGTCTTTTATGGGAGATTTTGAAAAGACTGAAGCAAGAGTCTTTCAGCTTCTCTCTAAGCTCCTTCAAGCTGGCTGTATGGAGAAGACAGACTTTGTAGTCAGAAAACATGGGTCTGGAGTAGTTTAATCCTTCCCTTCCTCCACAAAGTTTGACCATAGCTACCAACTTTGTCTGAAAGTGCAGGCAAAGGAAAAAAAGAAGGGCACAGGAAGTCATGAAAAGTTCTTGAGGGCAGTCTGTATCCTGTCTGTGAAAAGAGATTCATGTCACCACCAAGAAAGATCAACAGGGCCTTTGCACTGGAAACAGAGGTTCTGAGAGTAGACTTGTTGAGTGTGGTAATGTCATGAGTCCAGGCTATACCAGCATCTACAAAACTGTCCTGGCATGGAGACAGAGGTGCAACCACTTCCATGAGGCTAACATTGCCAGTTTTAAGGTCATCAAGGGGGTAAGTAGAAGGTCCTTATGACCCGGGACTCACAGTCACAAAAAAGTCAAATTTAGACTTTTGACATTATTTTCAAATGAGGTCACACATGCAGCTGCAAAGCCATACTGACAGGATTGAAAGAGGTTCATTGTGTCCTTTTAAACTTGTGCCTTGCCACTGAGACATCAATGTTGACAGTCTAAATCAAAGTCCCCACATTTTCCACCTGAGTTACTGTGAGAGCCACTGAAATTGTCTCCCTGCTTCCAGTCATGCATTCCTACCATTTATTCTCCAAAAAGCAGCCAGAATGATTTTTTTTTCAGAGTGATGTTTTTAATGCAAATATCATAACCCTGACTGCAACCTTCCACTGCCTTCCCATCAAACCTAGAATAAATCTTAAGTCCTTAGCACAACCTATACAACCTTCTGTGATCTAACTTTAGCTGCCTCCCCTACTTCATTTTAATCAACTTTATTACTCTCCAAGCAGACTGACCTCCTTGCTACTCCTGGAACACAGCAGGATGTCCCCATCTCAGGGCCTTTGCACTTGCTGATCCCTTGCTTAGAAAACTCTTTCCCCAGGTATTTTATTGCTTCTTTCTTTCATTTATATCTTTCCTCAAAAGTAATTTCTTCAGAAAGCTGTTCTTTGGACAACCTATTTAAAAGAATACCTCTGTCACTCTATCCTTTCAGGATGCCTTAATTTTCACACACACACACACACACACACACACACACACACACACACAATTTATTTTGATTATTTGCTTTTTGTCTTCTTCTCAGACTGTAAGTCCCATGAAGGCTGTTGAAAATAAACCCCAGCCAAAGATCAGTTTATTTGAGAAGAGCAGAGAATTACAATATAGGAGAAACAAACTAGAGCCAAACCATAGGCAAGTCCAGAGAACAAAGGAGAGGAACATCCTTTTATCGAAGAAAGGGGGAGTTGGGAAGGGCTGTTATAAACAAATATTCCACTGGAGTAAGCTGAGAGTTCTAAGTATAGTGGCTTCTCATTGGTGGAGCTGTTAACTGTCTCCCATTGACTAGGCCATTGCCTGGGGAGGAAGAAACCTTCTTCCTCTTGCTGAGATAGTAAAGTAGTATCCACATGCAAGATCCCTCTCTTCTTGTTGGGTCTGTAATCGTTGAAGTATGCTAGGGCATGAGAACTCCCACTGCCTGCCTCCTGACTCCATTCTAAATGTTTCCTTTTATTATTTTTCACATATCCCCCTTTTGATAAAGATTTTCTTTGAAAGAATCACTAATCAATAGCCAGTTTCTTTATATGTAGTCGTATGTTCTTAAGTAACACGAAGGACCTTTTATAGTCACCATGTTCTACGTCAGAGGGAAAGTATATACCAGTTGGAAACCAAGGAAAGCCACATTTGAGTAACAAGGAAAGTTAGGAGGGAGAAACTATCAAGTACTTCAACCTCAAGTCTGTATCTTCCCAAGATCATAAGGGTTGGAGATTATCTCAAACCACTGAGCCACATTTTTTTTTAAAAAGTTCAACAGTCAACAAAATACAAAAGTTAAAATAATTACACAAAACACAAGAAATTTAACAATTCCAAGTTGTATGATGACTCTAAATCAGGGCTCTAGGTCTGAAAGTAGTCAAGTGAAATATTTATTGGCACTTATTCCAACTTAGGGGAGAAAGGTTCTCCTTATAAAAGCAAATCCAGAGTCACATATGCCTCCTGAAGCTTCCACTTAGAGCAACCATGAAAGCAGACGACTGAATGCTGCCAAGAGCTCAATGAAAAAATTTACTGAGTTCTTTTAGGAAGATATAGTTCAGGTATAAAGATGAAGCGATAGCTGATGAATTTTTTGCAGAATAGCAAAACCTCTAAGATGTTTTAAAATGTATTATCTCAAATAACTGTTTGGAACCAAATATCTCATCGATAATACATCCTGTAAGGTTGCAAATTCAGAGACCATGAATTGGGGTAAGAATCCAAAATCATTTAATAGTTCAGATGAAACAAGACTTTTGTGAATTGTGAACCTTCTACACCTTCAGAAAAAGCAAGTGACAATTACCTTGTCCCAGGATCACAATGAGGCTGTTTCTGAAAGGCCATAATCAAAAAAAGGGGTTTCCCCTTTTCACAAGGGCCTGGGAAATGCATACAGATACATGGTTTTTCCACAGAAAAAAGAGAAAACAATAGTGAGAATAAGATATCCAGACCTGGTCTGAACATCTTGGGAAAACATCTCATCAGATGTCGTCTGCTTCAATTCCAGGAAATCTTTACTTTCAGGTCACCAGATGATACGCAGGTCCAGTCAGTGTTGGGTGCTTTCTTTAGATGCATCATGTGAATCCTGGAGTCTGTCCCTAGAGTTTAGTGGCATAAAGATTGGCTAGCAGTTCCTGATGAGGCCTTCCCAGAGAGGTTGAATACTCCTTCTGGAGTTGTCTTTTCCAATAGATAAATCCCCTTATACTTAAGGTCATCATCTCCCCAGAGTGCACTGTGTAACATTGTTCTACCAAAGTACAGATATTTTTAACAGAAGCAATTAGCAATTTTACAATATTGAAGTATATCTCCTTTTACTAACTATGGATCAGAAGAGGCAGGGGCCAAGGGCATTGGCACTTGACAATCTCAAGAGTGACTATCTCAAAGGGTGACAGCTTCAGGTCCCAAGGGGGTAGATCTGAGAGTTAGAAGGACCAAAGGCTATGCTTTCAGCCAACCTATTTGGAGCATCTCTACAAATTTTGCCAGTTAAGTTGTAATAGAGCTGTTAGTGCATGCAACAAACTCAGAGGATTGAGGATGGAATGCATAATTAAAGTGTTTTAAAAACCAGGCAAATATCACAGACCTGTTGAAGCATCTGACTGGTAAAATGGGTTCCTGATCACTATGAAGTTTGAGAGGGTTCCCCAGGTAGGGGTAATCTTTTCTAACATAAGAAGCGTTGGCCTGTCTACAAGAGAAAGCTTTGGGCCTGTCAGAAAACATACAGAGCATGACTAAAACATTTATATCCACGAGATGGGGAAGCTGTATGAAATCCGTTTGTACAAACAGGTTTCCCCAGATTATACTTCGGACAGGTGGGACAAGGGATATCACCACTTTGTGATATCCAGTTAGCTTTTTCCCACCAATACTGGTGGGATACATGAAGGCGATCATTTTGTTAGTAGACCAATAGTTTAGTGCATGTACAGGTGTAAGTAGTGGGAATTTTAGGATTTCTAGTAAGGCCAGATTGTCATTTGGCTGTGTTCTTTTTTTAATCAAGCCAAAAATTATTAGATTTTCATATTGTTTTTCCCTCTCTGGGGACAATTTATAATTTGGGAGACTATCCCTTTGGATCATGCCAGAGGTTTGGCTATAGGCCCCCCTGAGAGAAGCATTTCTGGTGGAAATATCAGCAGAGTAGACCATTTTGGCCCCCAGAGAGTCAAGTCTGGAATGCCCAGAAAGCTTAATAATAGCCAGAACAGCTGGCCAAAGTATAGCATCTCATAAATTTTGAACATAGGAGCCATTCTGAAAATTATTTTCATTGAAGGTAAGAACACCTCATTGTTTCCATAATATTCCAAGAGGCATGCCAACTATCAGTATAAATGTTTGCGTTTTTTCCCTTGGCTAAACTATGAGCCTGAATAAGAGCATGTAACTCAGCCTGTTAGGCTGAAGTAGCCAGTGCTGGCAATCAGTACTGCCTCAACAACTTTACACAGAGTTGCAAAAGCACATCCAGCATGATATTTACTATTTTCATCCTTTAAATAAGAACCAACAGGAAGCCATGAAAAATGTGCATTGGCTAAATGAGTTTCCTATAAATTGACTCAAAAGTAATCTGTCAGTTTTAAAGAATGATAGGGGTTTCATGTGGGTCCAAATGTAGCCCTTATTCCAAGATCAGATGCCCTAAGTATCGAACCTGAGCTTGAGCTAACTGCACTCTTTCTTTGGAGACTTTCTGTTCCTTTAAAGTCAAAAGTTTTAACAAGTGGATGCTCTCTTCTTGTGAAGAGGTTTGAGGAGGAGAGCAGAGAAGCAAATTATCTGTGTATTGTAACAGGGCAAAACCTGCAGATAACTTTGTAACATCCAAATCAGGTTTTAAAGTTTGTGAAAAGAAGGACTCTCTGTAAAACCTTGGGGAATTACTTACTGTCCAGGTATATTTCTGGTTTTGTCAAGTGTGAAGGCAAAAAGATAATGGTTATTGTTATCAAGTGGAACAGGAAAAATCCATTGCATAGATCAATTACAGTAAAAAATTTGCTTTCAGTGGAAATGGGTGTTAGTTGCATATGGGGGGTTAGGAGTATCAGGGTGCCAAAGGATAACAGTGCTATTCATTGCCACAAATACTGGACAAACCTTCATCCTCAGCCACTGGATTTTCTCACGGGTGAAATAGAGGCGGTACAGGGACTAGTGTGGGCATTAATGAGGCCCTAAGCCTTGTAATTTTCTATTATGCCCTCAAGAGCTTTTATAGGACATTGATTAATTATAGGAAGAGTTTTGAGAGATCTATTCGATTCTTGATGGGACGTGCACTGAGGATTCTACTAATATCAATTAGGATTTTGCGTATGAAGAGTATGGTAGGTGATCCAAGAGGAACAACTGATCAGTGTCCCCAGACTCCACTATAGTGCCATCAGACACAGAATGAATGAAACATGTCAAATGGTCATTTAATTCCCCTAGTTGGCTATTTTGATTACTGTTGTCGAATTCTAGAATTATTTCCCCCTTCTGGAACAAAGTCTGGCATGATACATTTCTAAGAAATCTTGGTCCAATAAATGAATAGGGGTGGAGTAATCAAGAAGAAAAAGGGCAGCTCAGTTAAGCGTCCGACTTCAGCTCGGGTCATGATCTCATGGTTTGTGGGTTCGAACCCTGTGTTGGGCTCTGTGCAGGCAGCTCTGTGCTGGCCTGCTTCAGATTCTGTGTGTTGCTCTCTGTCCCTCCCCTACTCATGCTGTCTCTCAAAAATAATAAACATTTTTAAAAAATCTTAGCCAAGTAAGTGAACAGGGATGGAGTAATTAAGAAGAAAAGGAGAATACGTGAGTGGCTCAGGGGGTTAAGCATCTGACTCTTGGTTTCGGCTCAGGTCATGGTAGCACACTATGTGGGATTGAGCCCCTAGCCCATGCTGATGGCATGGAGCCTGCTCAGGATTCTCTTTCTGCCCCTTCTGTGCTTGTGCTTTCTTTCTTTCTCTCTCCCTCTCTCTCTCAAAATAAATAAACTTAAAATAATTAAGGAGAAAAGGGGTGAGTAGCTCTCAAAGGGCCTAGACTAAAGGAAATAGGTTCAGAGACAAGAACCTGTTGAGGTTTATTAGAGACCCCTACTGTTTGAAGTGTTTTAGGACTCTGAGGCAGGGGCTGCTTTATAGCAATGAGGCTAAGCACCCAGAATATCGCTTCAGCGTCAATTCAGACAAGAGAGAAGTTAATTCCCCATCTGGAGGGTGCTTTCTCTAAGCTGATGAAGAGGGAGAATTGGGAGGCGCCTAGGTGGCTCAGTTGGCTAAGTGTGTGACTCTATCTTGGCTCAGGACACTATCTCACAGTTGGTGAGATTGAGCTCCACATTGGGCTCCGTGCTGACAGCGCAGGGCCTGCTTGGGATTCTCTCTCTCTCCCTCTCTCTCCCACTCTCTCTCTACCCTTCCCTTGCGTGCCCTCATTCACTCTCTCTCAAAAGTAAATAAACTTAAAAAAAAAAAAAAAGGAAAATTGGGAATAGCCCCTGTTGTTCCTCGTAGCCCTGTCAATGAATTAGAACATTAGAAAAATTGGCTAGAGAGTTGATGGTGCCGGAGATGCTTAAATTTGCAAGAATCTTTTTTTTTTTTTAATTTTTTTTAACGTTTATTTTTTTTTGAGACAGAGAGAGACAGAGCATGAATGGGGGAGGGTCAGAGAGAGGGAGACACAGAATCCGAAACAGGCTCCAGGCTCTGAGCGGTCAGCACAGAGCCCGACGCGGGGCTCGAACTCACAGACCACGAGATCATGACCTGAGCTGAAGTCGGAGGCTTAACCGACTGAGCCACCAAGGTGCCCCAAGAATCTTTTTTTTTAATGCCCTCTTTGTAATAATACCTGAAACCAGAAGGTTTGGGTTATGTTTAGAGGCCTTCATTTGTTGGAGTTGAAAATTGAGAACTTCAGTCTTTCTTTTAGGTGACTCGTTTAGCACGCTAGCAAGCTGGTTTGCCACATTAACCCCCATTCCATCCTGGTTATTTTATTTTATCTTATTATTTTATTTTTTTTTTTTCCATCCTAGTCCTTTTAATTAAAAGAGAAAATTCTTGGTTTGGCCCATTAATAAACACCGAGTTAAATGCTACCCAGGTGGATTCGACATTAAAGACAGACCAGAATTTTTTTAAAGACAATTTGGAGTCAATTCTAATAATCATGGGCAGATTCATTGGGCTTTTGTGTGCAAGTCTGAATTTTGTTCCAACCAACCAAAAGATTTAGGGAAAGCTACTGTAATGCGTGGTGGAGATTTCCAGCAAGGTTTCTAGTCTCTTGACAAAAGTAAGGGGTCTGTTTCTCTAAATTCCTTTGAGGATGCTCCCATTGGGCTAATTTCATCCAATGTTTGTCCTGGCCCACACCAATAAGCACGACGACTAATTGATATAAATCTGAGAAACCAGCTTAATAAGCTTGAATAACTATGTTAAATTCTTCAGCAAGATCATGGGGGTCCTCAGCCACTTTAAGAAACTTTTTAACTATGGTTTGCAATTTGTCCTTAGTCCAGGGAACATAAGAAACTTGGGTTTTTATTAAGATTCTCAGAACACTTAACTTTAAAGGGGTGGTTTTAATAGGTTCAGGAGCAGAGGGTGTAAAGGGAGTTTCAGAGTAAAAGGGAAATTTGACAAAAGCATTAGAATGGGGGCCTGGTGGGTACGGAGGAGATGGGGGAAAAGCAGAGAGAAGAGAAAAAGATGGCACCAAAGGTGGGGCCTGAGCACAAGGTGGCTGCCAGTGTCTGCAGATAAAGAAGATGGGGGAGGGGGGGACGGAGACCTCAGTAGCCATTGTGACTTCTTTGGATTGTTTGCCTCAGTTACTTTAGAAACACTATTTTGCAAAAAGGCAAACGTAGAATCCAAAAAACATCTGGAAGCTTCAAAGTACCATTTAAAATGGGCATCCCATTCAGGTTTTTTGTTTTGAAGCTGCAGCTTCCAAGATAATTTCGAGCAAAACAAGTTTGGAGAGATTGAAAATTCCCCACGTTGGCCAATGAAGTTCTCAAGTACTTTTGGTTAAGTCAGTCCACTTAGTTTTCATTGTGCATGTGGAGGGACCATAGCTTTTAAACATAAAACAGTGGAGAGGGGTGCCCTCAAATCATTTTGACTTATTAGCGGTTTTTCTCTAGACCAAAAGGAAACACTCACTAAGAACACAGTTTCTACAGGAACAGCCTGGTTCCAGAAAGAATCAGACCGAAGTCCAGCATAGTTCCAGAAGGAACAGTCCAGCTCTGAAAAGGAGTCAGACAGAAAGCCAGATGAGTACTCTTACAGATTAAAAGAAAAAGAAAAAAAAAAAAATGAAGGTGTTCAAACCATCACCGAATAAAGCCTGGAGAGCTCAGACATAAAGCATGAAACTCAAAATCCAGGAGAAAACTTACCGTCTAACCCCAAGGCCAGGAAGAAGGCAGTGAGTCCCATCAGCTCTGTGGGTAGCAGCACCTGTTTACTCACTAGCCCCGAATCTTTTGGGGCTCTTCTCTGCATCCTACCTCTGATCGCTAAGTAATGTTAACTTTAAAAATAAAACTGCCAGTTATTTTACCGGCTTCTAAAAGAGCAACAGAGAATAAAGATCCAGGAAAAGCAAACTACACCAAAGCATAAAAGAGGAACACTCTTTCACAGGGGAAAGGGGAAGTTGGGCAGGACAATTATAAGCAAAAAGTCCATTGGAGTAAGCTGGGAGTTCTAAGTATAGTGGCTTCTCATTGGTGGAGCTCTAACTGTCTCCCATTGGCTAGGCTGTTGCCAGGGGAGGAAGAAATCTTCCATCCTCAGGCTGGGAGAGTCAAGTTCTGTCCATATGCAAGGTCCTTTCTCTTCTTGTTGGGTCTGCAATTGTGGGAGGGTGGTAGGGTGTGAGAGTTCCCCTTGCCTGCCTCCCAACTCCATTCTAACTGAGATTTCCTTTTGTAGTCCAAAATTTCCCCAAGTATATATTTTTTAAAGTTTCTTCCTTAACTTTTTCTTTAGTACACAGTATACACAGAAAATTCCAGTTCTGCTAATCACTCATTTTCCCACTCAAACTGAAGAAACCTGTTTTGAAAAAAAAAAAAAAATGCCTTACAAAGTTAAGCCTGGATTTATTCTTTTAAATTGGACTCATTTCATTCTGGCAGCTTTGTTCCATTCTCAAAAATGTATTAAACAGTCCTGCATGGATGTTGTGTGAGAATAAACACAAAGTTTGCATAAAAGTGCTTACCTGTCTTCAAAAATGGTTTCGGGTCTTCCTTCTTACTCTTTGCCTGGCAATAAAATCTAAAACCTGAAAGGATCCTTCCAGAAGCTTTTGAGAAACCAGAACTAAGGCAAGGATAGGTGTCATAGCACCTCTAGGACTTTGGGACTTGATTAAGTTTACTTAATCATTAGTTTTGTTTGTTCCTAATTAGCGTTATATTGTAAACTTGATTCTTCATTTCACAGAAACTTCTTTTTTTTTTTTTTTTTTTTTTAATTTTTTTTTTTTTCAACGTTTATTTATTTTTGGGACAGAGAGAGACAGAGCATGAACGGGGGAGGGGCAGAGAGAGAGGGAGACACAGAATTGGAAACAGGCTCCAGGCTCTGAGCCATCAGCCCAGAGCCTGACGCGGGGCTCGAACTCACGGACCGTGAGATCGTGACCTGGCTGAAGTCGGACGCTTAACCGACTGCGCCACCCAGGCGCCCCTCACAGAAACTTCTAATAATTGGCAGCTGTCAGTCAGGCAAGTCTGATACATGTTATTCTGAAAGTGTGAAGACACATATTCAAGCACACATTCTCTCTTGGGGATGAGTGTGCAGGTTAACAGAACACCATGTCTGTTGTTGTAAATTTCCTCTCATTCTCATAAATGTGACATTTTATACAAAGATATTGTCTAAGTAAACCGAATTGTTATTTATGATCTATTAGCAATCCCACATGCCTTATCCAGAATGGATTTTTGCCCTTGTTTGGTCTAGATTCTATACTCTAGAATTTTCACGTATCTCATAGAGGTACATACTGTATGTTATTGTTCTGTGTATCCACACAACCTTATGGATTTGTAGTAAATCCACATTCACATTTATATTATTGCAAAATATTTATTCAATTTCTAAATGTTTATTTTCATAAATTTTAAGCATATTTAATATGCACAGGCAATTAAATCCTTTAATATCATTTTCTAATAGACTAACTGTAATGAGTTTATTCTGCAGGAAAACAAATGGAAACATTATAAACTAGTTTAATTCTATTTATATTGCCTATAAGGAAGATTTATTTGAAGTGAAAAGAAATTGCCTTTGGAAAATTGGCGAATGTGTTTCACTTTCAGTAGAATATCAGAAAGAGAATAGTAATAGTTCTCTGATGAGATCCTTTTTTATTTCTTGGAGATTCATAAACTTCTTTAGTTGGATCCCTCTTTTTTCATAAATGGCATAGATCTGTAGAATATCATTGTTACTGTCACGTTCTATTAAATATATATTTTAATTTCCTTACAGCATAGCATCATAAATTGAATTGACAGACCAAACTGTCACTTATCCTGAGCACTCATTTGTGTGGTCCAGAAAAAGTAGCTCTCCACAAAGAAGACATATTTCGTTGTAACATTAGCTATTATAGAGTAAAAACAAAACTTTCAAATTTAAAATAAAAGACTGGTAGTATACGATTATCTTAGCCTGTATCTAGATGTACTGACTAGACTTATTTAGGACTTTTTTTTTAAATTCATTGCCCAAACCTCAAGTTCTAACAATTTAATACATCTCTGCATTTTCAAGAGAGATTTACTATGTTGTTGAAAGAATGTGTCTTAGCAGAAAATATAACAATTTTTTCAAGAAATAAACTTTACCTTTGTCTACCTGGTTGAATCGGTTTATGAAATTACTTACATGTAAAAATCAGTTCAGTCATTTATACTGTTCTCTCCCTCAATGTGCCCCATAGTTTTAGGATTCTAGACTTTCTAATACACTGACTGTAATGAGTTTATTCTACAGGAAAATAAATAGAAGCATCGTAAACTAGTTTAATTCTATTTATATTGCCTATAAGAAAGATATATTTGAAGCAAAAAGAAATTGCCTTGGCAATCCAGAACTTTGATTCTTTAAGGAACCCGTGTTCCGGAAGCATAACAGCCTTGCTTTCCTAGTAACGTTTGTCTGGTTAACAAGACTACTAGAATTTCCATTGGAAATGAATGAAACAAGAATAGTCCTAACTGCTGCACTGTTCTCTGTGTAACGCGGATGGTGGCCAAACTACCACTTTCGGTACTGTAGGATTCCAGCTGGTATTACTTTGTTTTGTATTGGAAAGAGGGCTTAGAGGAAACAAAGGTTCCAATATTTATGGGAAAATATGAATAAAATAAAGGATTTCTCAGATCCACTTGAGTGGAAGAGGCCTTCCTGGTACATGAAGATGTCTATTATAGCTCAAAGAAGGGAAATATAGTAGGCAGTGTTTCCTAAACCTATTTAACAACAGAACCCGTCTATTGAAATACCTGTTAATGTCTCTCTGAATCAGGGCTTAACACACGGTAGATTCTCAAAAAATGTTTGGATAACATAAAAAGGAATGAAGGAATGAACAAAGTGAATTTGCAAAGTGTTAACAGACAAACGTACTATGTTAGGGAATTTTTCTAAAGTCAGAGAGCACTTCTAATTTCTAATTTTCAGGTGCCTGCAGCATCGATTACTTTCATATAACCTATGAACACAAAATAAATCTTTGCTGTCATTACTGAAAAACAAAATGAAGAAATTTGATTTTTACCTGTATTTTTAAATGGCATACGATGGGAACCCAACTGCTCTTTACACTTGTTCACTCACAAACTAGCTTTCCCAAGAATCTATACAGGTACCTTCATAGTTGCCATCGTCGAAAGTGAGTTGGGTTAACGATACAAAAAATGAAAGGGACAACTGCATCTAGATGGTACATTATCTACAGCTAATATTTTAACTATCAAAAATACTAAAGAAACGTATTCTCACAAATGGGCTGCAGGAAGTATATGATATTCTGAAGCATTTTCATTGAGGCTCTTTTTGGTGGGAATAGGGAGAGATATCCTTGACTTCACGTCCATGTTTTCTCTTTTAACATCCCATACCCCGGCTCTGAGAAGACCACGGAATGGACCCAAGTGGGTACTGCCCTGCCACCTCTGTCTCTCCAAGAAAATGCCCCAGAGCGCACAGGATTCATTACGGCCTTGGCAAAACACCAGCACACACCAGCTGTGTGTGGGACTGCTCAGCCTCCTGCCCAGTGGAGAGGAATAGAAGTCGTCAGTCTTCCTCTGCAGGTTTTCATTAACTCTCTGCTAATCTAGAGCATTAATTCTTGGACTTCTGGGAAAACAGAGTTGTTTAATCCCAAGATCTTAAAGACAAACATCTTTCTTTTCAAATCTACTTCTGGAATTTGTGAGCATTTGAAAGTAACATTCACAGCAGATTTGAAATATCCACTTTTTGTAAAGGACGAGTCAATGGTGTGAGTTCCATCTATTACCTGTGATCTGAATGCACTAAATTAGAAGGAAAAATAGGGGGGCTGGCATGGGGGGCAGGGTGGGAATCTGTTACTTCAGTTAGATTTACAGGGAATCCTTGTAAACAGGGTGCTAAAAAGTGTGTTGGATTTTTTTTAACCTTTTGTGACACACAACAGAGCTGTGAAATCAGTGAATTAAATAGTTCCAGTCCCCTGGGCACACATGAGCAATAGCATAAAAATGGACAGCACCCATTATAACATTACTGTTATGGAGCAGATGGACAGCTTTGGTTTCAGCCTTTTGTCCTTACTTCAGAATGGGGCAGAACTGGGAAACGACTGTAAATTTTCTCAAAAGAGATGAATAGGAAAGCTGTTAACTTTTTTCTTATTAAAAAAAGAAACCTGGAAAAATTCCAAATTACACATTTTGCAGCTCTTTGACTGCAATTCTTTAGCTTTTGCTGCAAAACATCTGTAGGTGGTTAAGCATTTCCCACCCTCATTCCCCAAAATGGAATATCTCATTCCTGGCAAGACATCCAATGCCCGTGAAGACATATGTTTACCAAGCCAGTTCACTGCCATATGTGTGCCACAGTTTCTTCAGAGCATGATGTGTGTGAGTTCACTGGCTTAGCATAAGAGACTCCAGAAAGGAGAAACAAGCAGGAAACAGATTGAGAAAGAAGTAAAAGATGGGAGAGAGTAAGGGAGAGAAAGAAGAGAAAGGGGAAGGAAAAGAGAATTATTTTTCATTGTGCTTTTAAAACTTAATTTCTATTGTAGTGAATGGTGATGAGAACATTTTCAGTCATATCAGAGTAGTTATTCTACTACTGGGTAATTTCTGAAGATATCGAGTGTCAAAATAACAAGGGTACCAAATAGATGAACCTTTAGACTTGGGGTATTTTGTATCTGGTCATCTTCAAGTTTATTTCTATGATGATAAAATTTCTATGATAAAATTATCAAATGAAACATTAATAACCATTTGAACTTAAATTTTAATTTTGGACTTAGAAAAAGCTAGCATATTTTGAAAAAGTCCAAAATAGAACCTCAAATACAATATAATCTTGTTAGACCCAGTGAGTAATTCTAACCATCAAAGGGGGTGGTTATTTACATAGTATTTAGATTCACTGAGATAACTTTAAATTTTAAGATAATTCTGTAGAATAATAAGCTTACCCTTTCAACAAGCAAAAACAAAAACCAGGTGGAAAGAAGAAAATGTGTACTTTATTTTTCAAAAGTTTCTGTTATGCATATTCATTAAAATATTCTAATAAAAACCTAATATATCAATAGTGCAAACTGTTGGTAGTAAAGAACTTCTAAATATTAAGACACAAATACATTGATAGTCCCCTGGAGTGGAAAACACTTTCATTTAAAAGAATTTTACATTAGAGAAATAATTTGGAGCATTCAAAAAAGACAAAAGTATACAAGCCTGGATACAAAATTGATATTGCTAATTATTCAGTCTTGACACAGGCAAATCACATTATCTGTATTATAAAAAAATCTAAGAGAATTTGCAAAGTTTTATCTATTCTAATTTTTCTACCATTTGGTACTATTATGGTCAATGGGTAGACAGAAGTAGAGGCTTGAAATAATAGAAATGTGTCACCACAAGCAACTGTTATGTGTTCCCATAAAGTTTAACTTTCGAAAAGCTTTTGCTATTTTATAAGACTTAGCTTCTTACTTTGTTAAAAAAAAATGTAATGTTTATTTTTGAGAGAGAGAGAGACAGAGAGAGAGAGAGACAGAGGGCACGTGGGGAAGGAGCAGAGTGAGAGGGGGACACAGAATTTGAAACAGGCTCCAGGTTCTGAGCTGTCACAACGAAGCCCGACGTGGGGCTTGAACCCATGAACCGCGAGATCATGACCTGAGCCAAAGTTGGACAGTCAACAGACATAGCCACTCAGGTGCCCCTTAGCTTCTTACTTTTAATCTCATATTGCAGTTGGGGAAAAAATAAAAGGAAAGAAAGAAGGAAAGAAACAAAGAAAGAAAGAAAGAAAGAAAGAAAGAAAGAAAGAAAGGAGGGAGGAAGGAAATAAAATTAGCACTGTTCTGCTATGTTGCTGTGTTGTCATGGATACATAAGCATGGAACATGACTACGGCCAGTAAGTAAACAAGATTCTCAAAGAGCACTTGGTAGGACATACTAACCTTGTAGTACTATTGGCCGCAGAGAACTTTAAATAAGCAAATGGTTTGTGGCTTTAAAATGACACATATCAGTGGAAGGAAAGAAGCTAGACTAATATCCACTTTCTGTATGTGCTCATTCAATAATTTTTAGAGTAATTTAAAATTGCATAATGCCCTTTTTTCTTTACTTTCATATTACATATCAATTATTCTTGTATCGTGAACATTGTCATTAGAATGATCAGCTTCTGTTTTCTATGGCTATCATAGTACTTTACAAGTACTAATTTTTATAATGGGAATAAAACATGTTCTTTATCCTTATAGGGGTCTTTCAAGCAGGTATTAGGAAGACTACATTTAACATCACAGCCTTTAATGATTTTTCATTTTTGTGTTTGTTATTTCCTTGAAAGCAAAGTTTACTATGCATTCAGACTAAAAAGTTAAAGTTTCACTGTAACAATGAAAACAGGGTGCTTGATTATAACAAATCAGTGTCTTATAAGGATGAGGGGATGGCGATTAAAACCTTTACGTTTGTATTTCAAAAGAGAGGAAAAATACATGGATTATTTAGAATGGACGGCTTAGTTCTATGTATTAAACTTAGCAGGAATAAAAGTTTGTCCCAAAATTAATTTTGCCAACTTGAATGTGATGGAAAAAATTCTGATAATTGAGATAGCTTAAACTGTAAACATTTTTACCACAGACTAATGGGTTATTAGGTCTGTGTGCATCCTGTGAAAAAAACCTTGCACACATTGTTTTTGGGGCAAGTTTCTCCTCTATGTAGTTACAGAAAGATCCCAAAGCAGGACATTTTACACATTCCACTGGGCTTTTTTAGTTTTTTGTTTGAATTAATGTATCAACAATTTGAAAAATTGCCCAAAAAACTCAACTAGTGAGTTTTGCAAACTTTGTTTCAAATACGCATAAAGCCATGCAGATTAGGAAAAGAATAACTGTATTCCATTACAGAGAAGAATGGAAGCTGGTATATTATATTCAAAGAGTCTGAGTATTGTACAATTTTATAAATTATCCTACTCTAATTCTCACAGTGAAGAATAATTAATCTGGGGGGTGGAAGGAGGGAATGGGGTTAGTACCCTAACAAAGGTAAAAACCTCGCTGAAATGCATATGTGCAAATGTAAAGATTCTGCAACAAACCTGAGTCTACAAAAATGGCATGTGAAAATACAGATTTGTTTCTCATCATTCCAAATAGATCTTCTCAATTTAATCTGTGAAAGATTGTTACACTGCAGGCCTCCATGAGAACTACCGCAGTTCCTTGAGGGGACCGTCTTATTTCTATTTCCCAGATCCGTGTTTTCTCCTTTCTCAACTATTTTAAGAATTGTAAGTAAGCAGGGCTCTAAAATTCAAGTTCAGTGTGCACAGAGTTAATTTAAATTTGATAACAAATGGCTCTGCTTTTGAAATGAATGTAGCCTGGCAACTTCAACTGGGAACCCTTCAGAGGGCCTCAATTATGTATGCAGCTTCTTTGAGAAATAGTTTCACACCTCTGACCCAAGGACCACTATGTTGTTGCCATGAAATAAAACTGTACGTAGGCATTGTTTCATTTCTGTACCCGCTATACACTGCCAGACTCCACTCCCTTCCCCCACCCTGCGCGTGCATGTACACACACACACACACACACACACACACACACACCACACCACAATCTCTCTCTCTCAAATTCCTTTATTGTCATTCTGCTCTATTTTTTCTAGTAGAGTGAATGCATCAATATAATTATCGTAAGCATAATGGCCCCTGATTACTTTTTTTTGTTATAAAAATATTCTGATTCTAACTGCCAAACTGTTCCAGTCAAAATCAGGAGTGGGAAACCTAGGATAAGTAAAGGGTTAAACCACCCACACCATTCCATTTTTTTTTCAAAATGGCTGCTTTGTCTGTGTGCATACACCAATAGCAAATGTCCTTCTGTTATTGTACAGCCAATTTGATGTGTCAAGTATTCATATGCTAATAACGGTACAGTTTCTCACTTTTTCACAGATAAATGGTAAAGATTGTTACAGACAGTGAAACACAAGAATAAACAGCTTTTATTTCAGACGCGATAAATTACTTTCCATTCAAATAACATGCGACACACGCTGCTGACCATTTTGTTTCTATTCACTGTTAGTTTGCCTTCTGGGTGTGTTTTTTTTAGAATAGTTTGAAAATATTTAACAGATATGGACAGAGTTGTTACTAAAGACTTGATTGCATTAATTTGCCTTGTAGTCATTTCAATCCCTTGAAGTTCATTTTTATGCTCGGTTATTACAGGGGGAGAAAGTTTGTTGGAAAATCTGACACTGTTTTCCTAACATGGTACAATCAAGTCTTTTTAAAGCTTGGTAATGATAGTATCTGAAGAATGGAGATCTTCCTTTCCAGGTTAGCAGAAATGTCATTTAGTAAATAAAATCCCTTGCTAAGAATATCACCTAAAAACAGGCAGTTGAAGGAAATGGAGGTTATTCTGTCAGAACAAAGTGGAATCATTTTGGTTTTCTGAGACATAAATATGTCCTTCACAAAAGGCTGAGTAGGTTAAATATATATGATTAAACCATACTGGTATATTGTTAGGACAGACAAATTAATGCAAAAACGGGGGCAAAGGGTGTTGAGTAACAGATAATTAGCCAGTCCTCAGAGGAAAAATTTTAAAAGAATGTACTCATGGACTTGCATGCATTGATGACAGAGTTGTAAATCAAAAGAAATATTTCTGATTCACTTTTCATCAATTTAACAAAAATATGCTTTTATACTTGAGTCGTAATACTTCCTTTTAGGAAAGAAAACTTAGAAATAAACTGATGGTTTTTCTAACTACTTCTTCAATTCACTTTCCTGTGTCAAGATCATTTGCCTGAGTGTTACACATGACCACCATTTAGCTTATATCTGGTCCTCTGTAACCGTTACCTATGCATGGTTTAGTGGCTACTTTTCATGGGAAGGCATACAAAATAACAAACAAAGACAAAAACGTAGCTGGACTCACTAGGCTGAAAGATCACGGCTTTTTAAAAGTAGGTCACACAAAAGTGTTTTTTTTCCGAATCACTCAAAATTAAATGCACGCACGTACATGCGTGCACGCACACACAAAGATATCCAGCCACAATCAAATGAGAGAATTTTCAGAAGTACAGGCCTTGATCATGTAATAGTCTGCCTTGAGACATTAAGAATTCCGAAGGTAACTATGACATCAGGTCAATGAGGCTGCAGCTCCCTAATAGCGTAATCAGCAGATTGCAAATTTTTACATAATTCTAGCACAAAAGCTAGCCATTTAAAGGCAGTACTATAATCTCAGACCTTTCCTCTGAACTCCAAAATACCAGAGATGACGATTATATCATATCAATGAGGAATAATGAACACCGAGTGACCACTTTTATATCAAACATGGACAATCAAGGGGTTTTCTACTACAGGTCTATACAAGGAAGCTAATAAAACTTATTCCCCTCTCTTCCCCTCTGATGCCATTGTTAAACTTATAAATCAATAGGGCCACTTTCAATATTTATTTTAAGTCTTTTCTTTTATAGATGTTAACATTGTTTTGCTACAAGAAGAGTAGTTAATGGCAGATGAGATGCTACTAATTTTTACTTTATGGGACACCCATCAAAAAGTGACTGTAAGCCAATTTACCAAAATTGAAACAAAGTAGGACACCAGTAACTATTTCAAGAATTAATTGAAAATGTGATATATGCCGCATAAGCTGCATTACTCAGATTGTGTTATTAATTTAAATGTTTCTTAACTAATTAGAGACTAAATGGAGAACTTTTTCCTCATTGTTTCTTTTCTTCTCCCATCTAGTCTCTCTTTATCTATGTAAATACAATTAGGTGTCACAGCTCTTTCTCGTCTATATTTTCTCCCTGTTAATTCTTGTCTTTAGTGTAATTAGCACCTTGGACACAAGCACAGGAATACACAACAGGAGTTTACTTTCTTAGCCGATTTCCATATTGCTTCCATCACTGCACCCTCAAACGCTATTTTCATTTGTTTTGGGAGCTGCCTTTTTAAGTACAGAGATCTAAATCACCAACTCCAATTTTATATAGTGGACACGTGGTTACTAAGGACTAGTATGGAAAGTGTCAGCTGCATGTGATATTTGCTCTTTCATAATATACTCCTGCATTTAAACTCCAGGCAAACTGATCTGCGTTCAGATAGTGGCATTCCACCCTTACTCACAATGGGTTCATTATAACTGAGGTTTCAATTAAAAACAAACAGAACAGAGTGCCAAAATTCGAGTAGCTGCTAATGGGCCAGAGGAAACAGGCTTTTTTCTTCTTGTCTCAGAAGGTACAGGTTTTAGGTGTATATTATAAAACATTCTGCAATTCACCCTGGCTGCCTAATTTTGAGAGAAGAACTGTAATTTTCTTTTTCAAAAGTATGAGAATTGTGTTGTGAGTTTTTGGGTTTACCTGTAGACAACTTTTCTCACTCATTTCTACTCTCTGCCACAAGTTTTCAGCCTGTCACTTAAAAGGAAACGTATTATATAGGCAGGGGGAACAAAAACATGAAGGCATGGTTGAGTGTCACACAAAGTCACTGAGCTTCTCAGTTCCATGAGTAAAATTATGTTCAAGGACTGAGGATACTCTCTGCCTGGAATTGCCCACATCGGCAGCTGCCAGCTGAAGGAAACAGGGTAACATGCTTACTTGTCTTTCTTGTAATCAAATCAACCACGCGGGGTTTCATGATACTTTGGCACAAATGACATTCTACAAAAATACATTATCTGTACTCGTGTGGCCTCAGATACATATTTCTTGGGTGTCTGTAGATGTAGTAGTGTTTTTGGAGCATGGTACCAGGTTAGATCATTATTATACACAAAAAGGCAAATGGGGACTGAAGGCAACAATTGACATAAATCGGGTGGAAAAAAAAACCCCTCACACCTGACCTTAAATATCTGTATATTTTAAGCAAGAGACTTATTTCACCTTCATCTAGAAGCTGATTTAATTTTGGATTATTTTTTCTCCACAGGCTCTATGTTACTAAAATACTGTAAATTTAGAGATGTGTGATTATAAATTGTGTCTCAAATAAACAAACTGCAGTGTGAATTTAAGTCCATGACTATTAGGATAAGAAAACATTTCCATTAAAACCAAATCTGCAAATGTCACATGAAGTGAAGAATTGAGGCATTATCTTTCTAACGCAAACTCTGCAATGACTCCTGAAATAGGCAGTTGGGGCCCAAGTGATCTAGATCATTGTCTTAACTATTCACTTTATTTGTATAGATCCATTCTGGCCAACTGTATCTAAACAGATTCACCGGTGATGTAAGGTTCATTAAACAGGGTGAACTTCACACACAAGCATGTCCCTCACGCTTTCAGACTGAGATTTTCTGCATCTGTTTTTGGAGTCGCAAAATCCCTACCAGGAGAGATCCCTCATAGGCGTAAGCAGTAAGAGATCAGGTTCCTATGTCCAGTGTTTGCCATATATAAAACTGATGACTTTGGTGGTTTGGGCTATACAATGAAAGTCACTTTTTTTCTTCTACTCAGTCAGGGGAGTGACGAGTACTGGTGAGTCAACAACAAAGGAGAGCAGGGCTAGTGAACAGAGAGTAGGGGCCTTCTCTGATGGCTCCCACACTGATGCACCACCCTGGATAGCTCATTAGGGTACTCAGCAGCATACAAAGAGTCTTTTAAATAAAGCTTCCTTGTTCCAAAAGAGTGTATTCATCACCTCATGCATATCCAGGAAGGGAAGGCTTTTTCCCTGGACTCTGAATGAAATAACCTGTACTCATTTGTACGGAGATGTTGCTAAACGTATTTGTCAGCTCAGAGAAGTCTGCATTCATTGGAACAGGAACAACCCCAGAAGAAATGGATTTTCCCAAGGGTACCACTTTGTGTGTGTGTGTGTGTGTGTGTGTGTGTGTGTGTTAGTACCTTTGTAACCTATTGGACTGAGGACACTGTGGGAACAGTCTAGAGAGACTTTGCCCTTTACACAGAGAGAAGGAATCTAAAGGACAGGAGCCTCGTGACAAAAAAAAGAAAGAATGAAAGAAAGAAGAGGACAAAAGTGACTCATGGCCATCCAATGGAGCAGGCACCTAACTAAGCAATAATTACATCTTTTCCACGATTCAGTCACAGACTCGATTTTGGCACAGAGTGTTAGTGTGTGAAATTGAAAGTTACTCTAAATAGAAGGGAAGCCCAGGAACACAAGGTAGCATTCGTGACTTGGATTATGCTAAAGGCAACATGGCACTTTGAGTTAGATGAACTAGATTCATTTATGTCTTGGCCATGGCAGGCTGTGCTGCTTTCCTCTTTTAGGCTTGAAGTTAAAAAGCTATAGGATTAGACTTACCTGCCAGAGAGAACAATGGGCTAAAGTGACACAAGCCAGGAGAGCTTGATCAAATAAATGATGCCGTGCTCAATTTACAATAGCTTGAAAATAACAGTAATTATTATAGGTGGAGAAGGAGACATTCTACAGCATGGTGCTGAAAAGTCGCAAACCTTCCGGGACTGGCAAAAACTCCTGCAGAGGTTCTCAAGTTCAAGTGCACGTAAAGGACTCAAATCATGCGAGTGATCTCGCATGGGTGCAACCTCCAGTGATCAAGAACGTACTTTAGAAAAATCGTTCCATTAATTTAATTTGGGACTGGATTTAGCAACTTCTTTTGGCTGCTCCAATACACAGTGATGTTATGAATCAATTCCTGTTTTTTCATCGTTGAGGCCAGTAGCACGTAAGAGTGCTTGAGGAGAATCAGAATGCAGATACATACTTTACATGTCATTTTTAGATTGAAAACTTACAATATTCTTGTTAAAAATAATTGTTTAGGGCAGTATTGATCAATTGTCTTCATTTTTGGATAAGCTCCAAAGCAATTCTAATGGAAGAGCGAGGCATTCTCTGCAGTGTCCTCCTGCTGCCTGGGCCTGAAGGGCGCTGCTGTTGCAGAAATTTCACCTGCCCAGCCTACCTGCACGTTTTTACTTCCAGGAAGGAGAGTTTTGCACTTGAGCAGATGCTTTACATTAGCAGCTGGACAAGTTATTGGCTAATATTTATCAACGCTCTTATACCAACTCAGCACACATACTCTTGAGGCAATGTGAAGCACGACAGAATGAAACATTCAGTTGTTATCTTGCAATTTACATTTTGCCGTAATTAGAAAGGAGACATCAATGAAGACTCTAGATGTAACTCTAATTCTAAATTTCAGTTAAGTGTTCAGTTTTCGATATCAAGCAAACTATAATTAATCTTTAAACCATGTTGCTGCCTGAATACTGGGAAGACTGGGGGAATCAATTCAGTGCTAATAAATTAAATATGTTTGGATACAAAACACGTGTATATGTAGTTATAGCTGCAAGTAAATGTACATGTCGAAATAGATACATAGAGAGTAGAGATATAGTATTTTGTTATGTTAACTTTAAATATAGATTCTATATCAATTATATATCTTAAAGTCTGTCCACGTATGTAAAAAGGAAGAAAATCAGCAACCACTCATTTATTTTTATTTGGGAAATAAATCCTTACTGAGTTCCTAAAACTTGGATTAGTTGCTACTCGTTGTGGATGTTTGTATGAGTGTGGGTAAGAAATCCTATTCTCAATGCCTGAACAACTGAAAAGTATTAGGTTTTACACGTGCAAATTTTTATTCTAACATTGTTATTGGGATAACAATAATACTAGAAACTGTAAATGTGAGCTGCTAACGAAGAATGCACATAACTTTAAATAATCATAATATTTTTTTATCT
This sequence comes from Panthera leo, assembly GCF_018350215.1. Classification (NCBI taxonomy): domain Eukaryota; kingdom Metazoa; phylum Chordata; class Mammalia; order Carnivora; family Felidae; genus Panthera; species Panthera leo. The sequence goes on from NC_056679.1 coordinate 150,893,448, forward strand.
TTTAAAAGTTTATTTATTTACTTTGAGAGAGAGAGAGAGAGAGAGAGAGCATGAGCAAGGGAGGGGCAGAGAGAGAGGGAGACAAAGTCCCAAGCACTGACAGTGCAGAGCCAGATGCAACACTCCAACCCACAAACCGTGAGATCATAACCTGAGCCAAAACCAAGAGTCTGACGCTTAACCAACTGAGCTGCCTAGGCTCCTGTGAACAATCATAACTTTAAAGAATCGTATGACTTTGAGAGCACAAATAAATTTCTCTTGGACTTCTCTCCTAGCTCAATGACAAAAAAAGGTAAGAAGGGTTTTTTTGTTTTGTTTTGTTTTGTTTTTTTTAAGAAATTCAATAGGCACAAAAGAACTGCTTCTTGTCCAGTAGCTTTTGGATGTCTGAAAGGGGAACACAGCTAACGACAGGAAATATTTTCCTCAGTGACTTAAGAACCCACCTGGAGGAGGCACTGAGAGGAAGTGAGGAAGACTAATGGAGATGACTGTGGGAGCTCAATATGTAAATGACTTGTGTAAAGCCGAAGGGAAAAAGGAACCCATATTCTCAATTGCCTTGCACCACACAAACACATGACCCCAAAATCTTCTCACATAACTTTCTAAGGTGGATACCATGAGAAAGAGATACCATAGGAGCATAGGGGGATAAAGCCCCAAACCCAAAGCTCCATTTTTGCAGGGAAGAAGAAATCCTGATCCCTTAAACTGACAAAACAGCTGGACACAGCTGGATGTTTTTTAATGTTTTTAATATAGACAATTGTCTGCAGTTGTGTTTTTATTAAAATCAACTCCGAGACTGGCAAAAGGTATTTTAAACACTAAAATCCTAAAATTCTTTTGGGTTGTGTTCACTCATTTTCTGAATCAATCATAAAACTTTTAAATACAAAGCTGAATTTAAACCCAGATGATGAAAATAATGGAAATATCTTTCTGAGGCTGGAAGTACATATACTTTGGAAGCTAGCTACCTCTTATTAATAATACATTCAAATATAGGAAGTATTATAACATGCAAAGTCTTCCAACTAAAAGAGCTTTCCCGGAGGTATCTAATTTAGAGACAGTGTTGTTAACAATGTTGACATTTAGGTGGCCATAGCTAAAGCATTGCAAAGAACATTCCGTTACAATAAATGTGAAAAACGACAACTTTTCTTGGTGTTCAACTTAACAGAGTGTAAGTGTGTTGGTTGACGTGTGAAGGTTGAAATAGCTAGAAATGACTTTCATAACTAGAAAGTTTACCTGGTAATTTGAACAAGAGGGGCTCTTAGAGAAAAGCTTTCAATACAAGGGGACTACAATATCAAGGGGAAATTTATGGCACACCAAGTCTGTTTCCCTGAGCTCCATATCTGAAACCAGGGTTAGCTGTACAAGCCCATGCTTTCTCCTTCACAGAACTAGTCCACTTTTGCGACTCCAGCCCTAGTCTGTTAAAGACTATTATAATTTGATGCCCCATGAGATTAGACACGATTCTATACCGGAGTGGGTCACATCATCCACAATGCCTTTACCCACTCGAGCCGCCACCCTCAAAGAAATTCCAAACTTTCTCCCCTGTCTGACAAACTTATATTCCTGTTGGATCACCTGATAAGTACAGGTTTTAATATTCTGTAGTAACTCGCTTCTTGACCTTTAATCCATGACTGTCATCATACTCAGGTCATACCCAAATTATTGACATTCCTCGAAGCTGTTCTCTTTCTCCACTCTATTCAGCTCTAGAAGCCACTGACAAGTTAATCCCCCAGAACTTCACTTTTAGTTGGTAATTCTTCAGCTAAAAATCCTAAGTGTCTATTCATTGCCTCTTAAGCCTGGGAAACACGGACTCCCACAAGCAACTTATTTCCTGTTTCTTCTCATCACCATTGCCTGACTATAACTTCCAAGGCCCAAGTCTCTGAACATGCCAGGCCATTCCCAGCTCTCCTTTTTTGCACAGCCCACTACCCACCCGCCACCCTTTCCTACCCTCTTTGCTTTAATATCCCACTAGACTACATTCCTTTATGTATATTTTGCTGACAACGTTAGTCTCGTCTGTCTTTTATCTTACTTCATATATAAGTGTCATCAGGGCAGGGACCTTGCAATTCAGAAATTACCTGTGGGGCTTCAGCCACTGGAATTAATCAATATTTCTAATTTGTTAATTTCATTACAGGAAAACATTTTACACTGTTATGATTTCAAAAAGCAGTGAGACCTTAAAAAGTAATGTAAAATGGCACTTTACCAATTAAATCATTATTTAACATAGAGTAGAGCTGACTGATTAAAGGAAACTTTTAAAAATAAAAATAGTGGCGCCTGGGTGGCTCAGTCGGTTAAGTGGCCGACTTTGGCTCAGGTCACGATCTCGCAGTCTGTGAGTTCGAGCCCCGCGTCGGGCTCTGTGCTGACAGCCTAGAGCCTAGAGCCTGTTTCAGATTCTGTGTCTCCCTCTCTCTGACCCTCCCCCGTTCATGCTCTGTCTCTCTCTGTCTCAAAAATAAATAAACGTTAAAAAAAATGTTTTAAATAAAAATAAAATCATAATGTTAATAATCATTAGCAGATAGATATATTTGGTTTGCTAGAAACTTAAATATTCACAAAAAAGTTTTAAATTTTTTTATATTTAAGAGAGAGAGCGAGAAAGAGAGAAGACATGACCACAGGGTGGGGGGAAGGGGCAGAGAGGGAGCGAGAGAGAATCCCAGGCAGTCTCTACACATTTGGGGCTCAAACCCATGAACCGGGAGATCATGGCCTGAGCTGAAACCAAGAGTTGGACGATTAACTGACTGAGCCACCCAGTGTGCCCCTTACAAATAAGTTTTAAATATTGAATCATAAGGTATAATATTCAACAACTCCATGATCTGATTAAATTTGGAAGTTAAGCATACACTTCATAGGAGAAATTACTATTCATCAAAAATTATGTTTAGATTATATTTTAATTTTAAAGATTTTAGTGATAATAATGATACAATATTTAATAATTTTAATAAAATTTTAGTGATAAAAATTAACATTTTTATAATAATTAGACTTCTAAAAAACTCACTTTCAAATACATTATTTAAATTGGCCTTCATAACAACATTTTAAGATAGTAAAGAATGGAATTCCCATTTTATTTTACTTTTTTTTAATGTTTATTTATTTTTGAGAGACAGAGAGAGACAGAGCACAAGTGGGGAAGGAGCAGAGAAAGGGAGACGCAGAATCTGAAGCAGATTCCAGGCTCTGAGATGTCAGCACAGAGCCGGATGTGGGGCTTGAACTCATGGACCGCGAGATCATGACCTGAGCCAAAGTCGGCGCTTAATTGACGGAGCCACCCAGGCGCCCCGGAATTCCCATTTTAGAAATGAAAAAAACTAAAATCAAAGAACCACATATATCCATAAGCTAATTTGATTCTCAACATTGAAGGCTTACTGTTCCTGTTTTTTATTGTAGAGAAGAAACAACTGAGTTTGTGAGAAGTTAATTTATGTGTCCATAGTCACTACATTGCAAAGTAGCACATTTGTGATTTATAAATCCCAGTGTGTCTAATTCCAAAGTCTCTGTCTTTCCATAGTTCTCCCAACATGTACCATACTATAGCACAAAGAACACATACCATGACTGGGAATAAAAATATTTTTTATTGAGTATCTACTTAATATATCAGACTTTGTCATTTATCTTGATAATCCTTACAAGTAGTTTTATTTAGAGTATGAGTTTTTAATGGCATTTAATGTATGGCAGGCATTACATTAGCAGATGGGGATAAAAGTTTGAGCATACAGATGACAAAACACAGGACAGTTTGAGAATACAGATGACAAAACACAGGACAATCCCACCTACTAATAGGTGGGAGACAGGATTTGAAACTGTATCTATAAGAATCTAGAGATTCACACAAAACTTTCCTTCTAACTTTAATCATTGCCAAAAGAAAATATAAAATCTGTATCTATTTGTATAACTTTACTGAAATTTTCTCACAAGTATAATTTTCATGATTTTTTTTTGTATGAAATGATTATAAATTATGAGCCTATAAAGCTTTGATTCTCCATTAAATACTATGTTGGGAACGTAATAATTGGATTCTCTTTCCTCCGTTGACTATTCCAGGACCAGCTAGCTATTCTGGTGTTGAAAATTATTCTTTGTTAGCTAAACTTTTTTGCATACAACTTCAATTATGTTATCATTTGAAGTTATTATGATTTAACCACACTGGATTTTTTATTACTATATTGGTAAGAAACATCATTCTGTATGCAAAATGTTTGAGTTACAAAGCACAATATGTGAAGAAGAAAAACACTTTTTTTGACATTTGCCACTTTCCTGGCACCCAGTTCAAATATGAGAAGGTCAAATTACGTTGGAGTGCCTCTAACCCCAGTGAAGTATATTTTATGAAAGCAATCTCCATGGCTGGATCATAATGTATATATATATCCTAAATAACCAGAAAATAGTTGTATTTAGTTGAAAAGAATGCAGATAAAAGAGAAAAAAAAATCTTGAATTGTAATCCTGATTCTATTAAAAACTTGCTGTATGACCTTAAGCAAAAAAACTCTGAGCTTCAGTTTCCTTTTTTTAAATAAGATAATGGTGGCATTAACTTCTACCTATGTAAAAATGTGAGGTGTCCACCTTAAAAATAAACATTAATAGGCGCCTGTGTCTCAGTCCGCTGAGCATCTGACTCTTGATTTCGGCTCAGGTCACGATCTCACGGTTATGAGATGGAGCCCCACTGACATTGCAGAGCCTGCTTGAGATTGTCCTCTTTCTCTCTCTCTCTCTCTCTCTCTCTCTCTCTCCAACTCTCCCCCCCCCTTACTCTTCCCCCCACCCCACCCCTGGCTCACACATGCATGTACACTAGTGCTCTCTCTCTCTTTCAAAATAAATAAATAAACTTAAAAAAAACCCTTAATACTAAGAAATCTACTGTGCCACTTTAGAAAAGAGCACCATATACCAGTTCAGTTTATATTGGTCTTCCAGATAAGTTAGACACCGCTGAGGAGCTAAAGAAGCAAAAAAGAAGCCAAAGCAGAAAACGTTGTTTCCAGACATTTCTATACTTCATTGAACGATCATGGGCAGGTTATTTACATTCTCTCTGTCCAGGTGTGTCCTTCTGAGGTGTAGGAAGCTGTGAGAATCTCTCCCTACTTTTCCTTTTGTTGTTGTTGTTGTTTAATTCTCCCAACCCTGGAAAAATGAACTATCTTGAAAAGCTCCAAATAGTCTCATCAGTAATTTTACAATAATTAAAATCATATAAAATCTTTCTCCCTTCCTTCCTTCCTTCCCTATTTTGTTTGTTGTTGTTGTTGTTGTTGTTGTTTTACAGTTCCGTGGCTATAAAGCTTTGGTCTAGGGTAAACAAAATCAACTCAACTCAGTGAGAAATTTTAAAAGTCAAATTGGCCATTTTATATTGTATAGACTTCCTGACCCATTAATTTGCTGACTTATGTGTGAGGTTTGCATTTATTTATTTCCTTATTTTATCCTACTTTTCTAAAGCCAGACCTTCCACTTATAGCAGATGCCTCTGTTACTTCCGCCCTCAGTCTTGACCATTTCTGCGTATGTTGGCCTGACTGACAACTGCCAGCATCTCTTTACCTAAGGGCTTTCCTGGCCAGTAAGACATATTCTTCCTTTGCTTGTAGCAGATTGGAAATGCCTAAGAGTTCATGGCACCCCTGAGTACCCTCATCTGGGGCTATAAAAACACCTGAGTCCCCTCTGAGGCATGGGTTTTGTTTTGTGTTCGAGGCATAGGTTCTATATGTTTCCCAGAGTTCTCTAACAGATTAAGCCCCAGTTGCCCACACACTTTCTTGAATGCCTTCTTTTTCCCTGCCCCACCTTCCCACTTCTCTAAGGTATTTTCTTGGACTTGCCAAATAAACTATTTAAACACGAATCTCTGTTTCAGGGTCATTCTCAGGGGACCCAAACTATGCAGTGCCAGCTTATAAGAGCTGGTTTATGGGTTATGGGCTGGTTTATGTCCTAGTTCTGCCTCCAAAATATGTTTAAGTGTTAATTCCTAGTATCTCAGAATGTGACTTGATTTGGAAATAGTAATGCTGCAGATGTAATTAGTTAAGATGAGGTTTTCAGAATGGACTCCAATCCAAGATGACTGTGAGCTGTAAGAAGAGACGTGGAGGGAGAGACACACACAGAGAAGGCCATGGTCAGAGTGTTGCACCTGCAAGTCATGGAGCACCAAGGGTGGAGCACCACCAGAAACTAGAACGAGGCAGGGAAGGGTTCTACCTAGAGCTTCAGAGACAGCATAGCCCTCCTGACACCTTGGTTTCTGGCTTCTTTTTTTTTATTTTAACTTTTTTAATGTTTATTTATTTTTGAGAGAGAGAGTCAGAGAGACAGAGCTTGAGCAGGGGAGGGGCAGAGAGAGGGAGGCACAGATCTGAAGCAGGCTCCGGGCTCTGAGCTGTCAGCACAGAGCCCGACGCAGAATCGCGACGTCATGATCATGACCTGAGCCGAAGTCGGATGCTTAACCAGGCCACCCAGGCAGCCCTTGGTTTCTGGCTTCCAGCCTCCAGAGGTATAAGAGAATAATTTTCTGTTGTTCAAGCCACCCTGTTTGTGGTGCTTTGTTACAGCAGGAAACTAAAATAAGCTATAATACTTATTCCAGGTGTTTCCCAAAGACCATCTCAACTGCTTGTTTATTTTCTCAATTAGGGGTGCCTTCTTTTTATCTCCCTGGTACTCCAAATCCCTGGCTTTATATTTTGGCTTCAATGCCTACCTCTGTTTCTCCCTTAGTTTAGGGACATATTCATTACTATTCTTGATTCACAGACCTCGATCTCCTATTTAATTTTTAGCCTTGCAGGATACTTTGAATTGGATTTACCAAACTTTCATATCTATCCGAATATCCCAGCAGGCTGTTTAAAACACAGATCATTGGATCCCCCCCCCCCCCACTGCCAACTTGCTGATTCAGTAGGTCTACTTAGTGTTTAGAATTTGCTTTTCTAGCAAATTCAAGTTCCCGGATGCTGCAGGTCTGGAACTACACTGAGAACCTGATTTTAGGGAGTTGTCAGAACTTCCCATTCTAAACCACCATTGCTGGCTCTCCCTCCCACTCCTCCAGACAGTGATAGGCTGTACCCACCCCCATTTTCCAACATCTGCAGAGGTTAAGTCTCCTCCAAAAATATGAAGATCTCAAAGTTTTGTAGTGCCAGAGGTCATCAGGAGCTCCTCAGTATGACTCACTGCCTTGCTATATATCTTAAACATTGCAGCCAGACTCAAATTTCTAAAGCACAAATATGATTGGATAAATCCTCTGCTTATTTTTTCCAGGTTAAATTTAAACTCCTTAGCATGATATAAAAGATATATGGAAATCTAATACTTGCCTAACCCTCCAGCCTCATCCTCCTTCTCTGTCCTATGGTGGGGGTAGTGTAGACACCGGGGAAACATTTATTGGGCACATAGTATAATCTAGCTTATATTAGCTGCATTATATGTGTTATCGCATACAGTCATAGCACAAACCTACAAGGAAGAAATTATTTCCATTTTACAGATGAGAGGAAATTGTCAGCCAAATAACTGACTGAACACAGTCACTCTGCCTCTGACCATCCAAGACTTGTTTCAAATTCAAGTCTAAGTGATTCCTAAACCCTTCCCATTCTGTAGCCTCCTCCCTTGGGGTGACCAAACATCCTAGTTTACCTGGGACAGTGCCTGTTTGTTCCTGTTGTCCCAGAGCAATTATGAAAAGCACCCCCATTTCACTCTCAGAAGTATCATCCTGGTTTTGTGGGTGAATTATATGGTTCTTCTGGCCATACTCTAAATCTACCACGTTAACAGCTGTTTCTGGAATGCACTATACTCATGATTCCATTTCCTGCTGTGTGCTATTCCTTCTGCCTAAAATGTCCTTTCCTCCCCTTGTCTCCTAGAAAAATGATGTCCAGTGCTCAGGACTCTACTCTTCTTCATTGTCTCTGGGATGTCTCTCCACTCCTCTAGCCGCAGGCAAGGCATTTGATACACTCCTCTGTGCTGCTCACACCCCATGTTTATTGTTATTTTATTCTAGTTTTTTGAGTACTTGTCAGTCTTCTCTATCAGTCTAATAAATTTCTTAATGTTTGGGCTTTACCTTAATTATATCTGTATATCCACAGTGCCTAAAATCTCCCATGGCCCAGCAGGTATTTATTAAATATTTGTTGAATGGCTGGATAAATGAAATAACATTTGAAAACTCCAGCCATCTGCAGAAATTATTATAAAAAGCAGAAATAGCTCCTCTTTCAAAAGGAGCAGGTTTACACTCTGATTTACTTTACCTGGAGGCTGCTTAATTTCTGAGCAATTGTTTAGAGAGCCTCTGATCTGGCATCAGCATTCCTACCCAGGCTGTCTTATTTCTATCATGTGCCTCAAACTCCATTTCAGTATTTTCCTGTCCTCTCTCACCCTGGTTAGGAATCAGTCTGTCTAAGTTAGAACTTTCGCTCCACTATTTCCTAGCCAGACTACGAGAAAACCTCTTCAGTTTCTTTCCCAAGACGAAAGGTACCTTAGTGTGAGTGGGTGCCACCTAAGAGGGAGAAGGAAGAAGGTCATTTAGAATTCCTGAGATGTACCAGATTTGTGTCCAATATACTGATTCTCTAGGCTCCAATGTAAAGCCTGGACTGGTGGTCTCTGCAGCAAAACTCATGATCAGTAGGTTATTCTCTAGTATTCTTTAGTCTTCTACTCTAGCTGAATGAATTATGTGCTTGTTAAGAAACAGTTGTGTTGATTCCTAATATTTTCTACCATTAATACTTGTTATTAAAGTTAAACAATTTCATTAAATACCACATATATTGATGAACAAGAGTGTGAAAATGACAGATATTCATATGAAAACTAAGGAGAGTGTTTTAGAAAGACTTGATAAAGGTAAGTCTCTGTAAAAAATGCCGTCAAAGTAGGCTTATATTTTTAAGTGTCTGGGTTTTTTTTTTTTTAATTGAAGTATAGTTGACATACAATGTTATATTAGTTTCAGGTGTAAAACACAGTGATTTGACAATTCTATACATTACATAATTCTCACAATGATAGGTGTAGTTACCATCTGTCACCACACAATGTTATTACAATATTATTACCTATGTTTTCTATGCTGTATTTTCATCCTCATGACTTATTTATTTTATAACTGGAAGTTTGTACCTCTTAATCCCCTTTACCTAAACCCTAAAGGAGAGAGACAAGTGCAAAATGTTTGCAAGGGGTCAACGTAAAAAGCCAGGAGAGTATTCACTCAGAATGCATCTCCCGGGTCCTTACCTCTTTGTTCCAGGGAAAATCACATACAAAGCATGATCTATGTGGTAATGAGCGAAAGACAGCATGGAACTCAGGTTGACAAATTCATATTCAAAGGAAAGCTGTTGGTTAACAACAACAAAAATATTTATTATTTTATACACACCTACTTATTATAAACTAAAACTAATTAGAATTACATATGCAGTATGTTTAAGATTCTTTGTTTTAACCACCTTTTTTGATTTACCAACTATAATCAGAGGGTCTTGATTATGCTGTAGTAACAAACAACTCTCAAGTCTTCGTGAAAAATGGAACAAACTTTATTTCTTGCTCACCCTAAGTCTGCAGGTCCTGGAAACCTGTCTTCCATGGATGACTGTCTGAAGCATTTACTCTATGAAACATGCACCCTCCTAGGTCAACACAAAAAAAAAGGAAGAGAAAACATAAAGAGTAATGAACAGGCTCTTTAATGCCACCTACAAGTGGTGCACTTCTCTTCTGCACATTAGCCAAAGCAAGACACATGACTGCACCTAACTTCAAGGAGGTAGAAAAACAATGATTTCACGTGCCAGAAGGGGAGGAGAGTTGGAAAGACTGTGGAGTAGCAGTGATGTCCACCACACCTACCTGCTATTGTACCTAGCATATAAAATAGGAGTGCTTCTGCTTAAGTGAAGGATTTTGAGACAAAGAGATCAGTTTTTCTTTAAATAATTAAAATAAATATTTAAAATTGATAGCTTAGTGATTATATTTTCAAGGCTATACTTTATTTCTGAGAACTCATAACCAATTAAAGTAATTCTAGAGAAGACTTTTAAATAATACTTAAGTCATGAGCCCCCAAAGTTTCATTCAGTCCACATAATTTATTCTTTCATCAAAATGTAAAATATATTCCCCTAATCATGCATTCGAGTTTTTTATCTAAAAAGTAAAGAATATTAATACATTAGAAACCTCATACCAAAAAAATCCATATATTATCAGTTGACTGCAAATATGGTGTAACCTTTAAAAGACCTAAGACACAGAAAATTCAATTTAAAAACATTTTGAATTTCAAAATGATTACAAAATCACCCAATAATAATCCTTAACATTTTTTCTTTTCTTCTTCTTCCTGGGCTTCTCCCTCTCCTCCTTTTTTTAAATTCCATTTTTATTTCATATTTATAGCTATATTTTCAATGTCAACTTTTGGGGCAGATGCATTTAGTAGATACTGTATTTTGTTTTTTCATTTTAAAATACAACATATCAATGAAATACATCTACTTTTTTAACGTTTTAATTTTAATTCAAGTATACTTAATATACATTGTTATATTAGTTTCAGGTGTACATTATAGTAATTCAACAATTCTATACATTACTCAGGGCTCATCATGATAAGTATATTCTTTTCCCCCCCAAATCAATACAGCTTTCATTGCATCTTTTATTTTTTTTTAACGTTTATTTATTTTTGAGACAGAGAGAGACAGAGCATGAATGGGGGAGGGTCAGAGAGAGGGAGACACAGAATCTGAAACAGGCTCCAGGCTCTGAGCTGTCAGCACAGAGCCCAACGCGGGGCTCAAACTCACGGACTGCAAGATCATGACCTGAGCCAAAGTCGGCCGCTTAACCAGCTAGGCCACACAGGCACCCCTGTTTCTGGTTTTTCTATCCTGTTTTATTGATCCATGTGTCTATTTTTGTGCCAGTACCATACTGTTTTGATTACTACAGCCTTGTAGTATAACTTGAAATCTCGAATTGTGATGCCTCCAACTTTTTCTTAAAAAAAATTTTTTTTTAATGTTTTATTTATTTTGAGACAGAGATAGACAGAGCGTGAGCAGGGGAGAGGCAGAGAGAGCAAGACACAGAATCCGAAGCAGGTTCCAGGCTCTGAGCTGTCAGCACAGAGCCCGATGTGGGGCTCAAACCCACAAACCACGAGATCATGACCTGAGCAGAAGTTGGACGCTTAACTGACTGAACCACCCAGGCGCCCCAACTTTATTTTTCGTTATCAAGATTGTTTTGACTCTTCAGGGTTTTTGTCATTCCATACAAATTTTAGGATTTTTTTTTTTTTTTTTTTTTTTTTTTTTTTTTTTTTTTTTTAGTTCTAGGAAAAATGCTGCTGGTATTTTGATAGGAATTGCATTAAATCTGTACGTTGCTTTGAGTAATACTACCATTTTAACAATATTTGTTAAATATTTTAACAATATTTGTTCTTCCAATCCATGGGCATGGAATATCTTTCTATGTGTTTGTGTCATCTTCAATTTCTTTCATCAAGGTGTTTTATTATTTTCTGTGCAATTGTAAATGGGATTGCTTTCTTAATTCTCTTTTTTTGCATCATTAGTGAATAGAAATGCAACAGATTTCTGTACACTAATTTTGTATCCTGGACTTTATTAAATTCATTTATCAGTTCTAGTAGTTTTTGGTGAAATCTTTAGGGTTCTCAATATATCATATCATGTCATCTGCAAGTAGTGAAAGTTTTACTTCTTCCTTACTAACTTGGATGCCTTTTATTCCTTTTTTCATTCTGATTGCTGTGGCTAGGACTTCCAGTACTATGTTGAATAAAAGTGGTGAGAGAGGGCACTCTTGTCTTGTTCCTGATCTTAGGGGGAAAGCTCTGTTTTTCAACATTGAGTATGATATTAGCTGTGGGTTTTTCATATACGGCCTTTATTATGTTGAAGTATCTTCCCTTTAAACCCACTCTGTTGAGGGTTTTTTATCATGAATGGATGTTGTATTTTGTCAAATAATTTTTCTGCATCTATAGAAATGATCACATGCCTTTCTCTTATTGATGTGATGTATTACATTCGTTGATTTCCAAATATTGAGACATACTTGCATCCCAAGAATAAATCCCACTTGACCATGGTAAATGATTTTTTTAATTTTATTTGAGAGAGAGAGAGAGCAAACATGAGCAGGAGAGAGGGGAAGAGGGAGGAAGGGAGAGAATCTTAAGCAGGCTCCACACTCAGCATGGAGCCCAAAGGAGGTCTGATCCCATAACCCTGGGATCATGACCTGAAATGAAATCATGAGTCAGATGCTTAACTGACTGAGTCATCCAGGTATCCCTAATCGTGGTGAATAATTTTTTTAAATGTATTGTTGGGTTTGGTTTGCCAGTATTTTGTTGAGGATTTTTGTATCTATGTTCATCAGAGATATTGTTCTGTAGTTCTCTTCTTTTCTTTATCTGGTTTTGATATCAGGGTAATGCAGGCCTTGTAGAATGAATTTCCAAATTTTTCTTCCTTTTCTATTTTTTGGAATAGTTTGAGAATAGGTACTAACTTATCTTTAAATTTTTGGTAGAATTCACCCGTGAAGCATCTGATCCTGGACTTTGGTTTGTTGGGAGTTTGGGGATTATTGATCCAATTTTCATTGGTGGTCATTGGTCTGTTCAAATTTTTCTATTTCTTCCTGATTCAAATTTGGGAGGTTGTATGTTTTTAGGAATTTATCCATTTCTTCTAGGTTGTCCAATTTTCTGGCATATAATTTTCAAAATATTCTCTTATAATCCTTTGTATTTCTGTGGTGTCAGTTATTTCTCCTCTTTCTGGTTTTGTTTGAGTCCTCTCTCTCTCTCTCTCTCTCTCTTTTTTTTTTTTTTTGAGTCTGGCTAAAGGTTTATCAATTTTGTTGATCTTTTCAAATAACCAACTCCTCGTTTCATTAATCTGTTCTATTGGTTTTTTAGGGGTGTTAAATTCTCCTATTATTTATTACTATTGATTACTTCCTTTATGTTTGTTATTAACTGCTTTAAGTATTTGGATGCTCCCATCATGGCTGCATAAATATTTACAATTGTTATTGTTGGATTGTTCCCTTTATGACTATATAGTGTCCTTCTTTGTCTCTTGCTACAGTCTTTGTTTTAAAGTCTATTTTGGGGGCGCCTGGGTGGCTCAGTCGGTTAAGCGTCTGAGTTCGGCGAACTCAGGTCATGATCTCGTGGCCCATGAGTTCGAGCCCCGCGTCAGGCTCTGTGCTAACAGCTCAGAGCCTGGAGCCTGTTTCAGATTCTGTGTCTCCCTCTCTCTCTGGCCCTCCCCCGTTCATGCTCTATCTCTCTCTGTCTCAAAAATAAATACAAGTTAAAAAAAAAAAGTCTATTTTGTCCAATATAAGTTTTGCTACTCTGGCTTTTTTTTTCACATCCATTTGCATGATAAATGCTTCTCCACTCCTTCACTTTCAATCTGCATATATCTTTAGGTGTGAAATAAGTCTCTTGTAGGCAGCATATAGATGGGTCTTGTTTTCCATCCATTCTATCACCCTACGTCTTTTGATCGGAGAGTTGGGTCCATTTACCTTCAAAGTAATTATTGATAGGTATGCATTTATTGTCATTTTGTTACTTGTTTTATGGTTGTTTTTGCAGTTTTCCTCCATTCCTTTCTTCTTTTGCTCTCTTCTCTCAAGATTAGTTGACTTTCTTTAGTTACATACATGGATTTCTTTCTCTTTAATTTTGCATATCTATTACTGGTTTTTGATTTCTGGTGACTATTCAGTTTGCATATAACATCTTCTGCATATAGCAGTCTATATTAAGTTGATGGTTGCTTAAGATTGAACCCATTCTTTATTCCTCTCCTCTCCATGTTTTAGGAATATGGTAACATACTTTATATCCTTTCATTTTGTGAATCTGATTTTTACAGATGTACTTGTTTTTACTGATTTTGTGCTTCCTACTTTCCTTACTCTTGCTTATGGTCTTTCCTTTCCACTCAAAGAGTCCCCATTAACTTTTCTTGTAAGACTGATTTAGTGGTCATGAATTCCTTTAACTTATGTTTGTCTGGAAACTCATTATCTGTCCTATTCTGAATGATAGCCTTGTTGGATAGAGTATTCGCTGCAGATTTTTTCCTTTCAGCATTTTGAATATATCGTGCCACTCTCCCCTGGCCTGCAAAGTTTCTGCTAAAAAATCTGTTGATTCCCTTGTATGTAATTTCTTTTTTTTCTCTTGCTGTTTTAAAATTCCTCTCTTATCACCACTTTTTCCCATCTTAATTACTGTGTTTTAGTGTGGGCCTCTTTGGGTTGATTTTGTTGGAGGATCTCTGTGCTTCCTGATCTGGATTTCTGATTCTTTCCCCAGATTAGGGAAGATTTTAGCTAGTATTTCTTCAAATAAGTTTTCTGGCCCCTTTTCTCTCTCCTTTTCTTCTGAGATCCCTCTAATGAGAATACTATGCTTGATGGTGGCATTGAGTTCCCTAAGTCTATTCTCATTTTGCATAATTATTTTTTCACTCATCTGCTCAGCCTGATTACTCTCCATTACTCTGTCCTCTAGCTCACTGATTCATTCTTCTGTTTTATCTTATCTACTATTTATTCCATCTAGTGTATTTTTAATTTCATTTATTGTGTTCTTCATCTCTGATTGGTTCTCTTTTATCTCATTGTTAAGGGTCTCACTGATGTCTTTCACCCTTTTCTCAAGTCCAGTAAATATCTTTATAATCATTACTTTAAATTGTCTATTAGGCATATTATGTATCTCCATTTCACTTAGATCTCTTGCTGCAATTTTGTTCTTTTCTTTCTTTTGGGACATATTCCTCTGCTTCCTCATTTTGTCTAACTCTCTGTGTCTGTTTGTGTGTGTTAGGAAAAATAGATATATCTGCACTTGAAAGTAATGTCCTTATGAAGAAGAGGCCCTGTACTGTCCTGCTGTGCAGTGTCTCCTATTCATCAGAATCTGGCACTTGGTGTCTCCAATGTGTAATATATGCACCCTGCTGTTGTGGCTGAGCCACTTTTTTCCTTTAGACCAGTCATTTGCAATGGCTCTTTGCTTGTCGTGTGCAATATTTGGTTCCAGTGGTGTCAGTGGGCCAATCTGGGCCACCTTGGGCTTGAGTTGAATCAGAACAGGCATTTGCCAGAATGCAGTAGCACCAAACCGGAGTGTACTTTTCCTGTGTTATCCCCTGAGAAGTTTTCATTGGTGGGCAGGACCTGCTGTCAGACTAGTGTCTGCTTCCAGTCCACTGCTGAGGCCTCCATCTGACTGGTGTGTGGTTATCTTTCCTTCTTTGGGGGCAGGAATCACTTTGAAGTGGTGCTGGTCACTATAGCAGCTGCTTGCACACTGCCAGGCCTGTGACACTGCCCTGTATGTACTCTAGCCAAAGGTGTATTGGAGATAGTGGATCTACAAAGCCCAGCATGGGGGCAGTAGGGTGGGGCAGCAGTGCTAGCTAGCTTTGAGTACAGCTGGTCCTCTGCAGGAGGGGTTCTGCAGCCCCCTGGACTGAGGCAGGCTGTTGGGAGGGGTGGATTGGTGGAAGCACAGTGTGGAAAGGCAGGGCAGCAGTGCTAGGAAGTTAGGTATTGGGTCCCGTAGGTGCCCATATGTTTGCCCTAGGGGGTGTGGGAGGGAAATAGCACCTGTCAGTCCCTTTGTTCCTGGAGGTCTCCAGCAACTTCTGTCCCCCTCCAGGACTTGCTCTGAGATTAGTAAATAACCCTCCCTCTTGTATGCTCCAGCTGGCTTTCAAAGTCTGATTCTATGCTGTGTCTCTGCTGGGTTATTTGTTGTACTGTCTCTTTAAGTATGGGGACTCAGTTTTCTCTTGCCCTTGTGGTTCTTCCAGAGCCTAGCTTGCCAATTGTTGTTTTTTTTTTTTTTTTTTTTTTTTAATTCCAGGTTTTAAGTACTGCTGGTTGTAAGAATCTGTGAAATTCAGGCCCTCTGGTTTTCAAAGCCATTCCTCTTCCTTCTTCTAAAAATTAATTCCATCATATTCAATGTCCATTGTTAAACCTTTTAACTTAACTTTTAACTCTAAAAAAGGTACTTATGGGGCGCCTGGGTGGCGCAGTCGGTTGAGCGTCCGACTTCAGCCAGGTCACGATCTCGCGGTCCATGAGTTCGAGCCCCACGTCGGGCTCTGGGCTGATGGCTCGGAGCCTGGAGCCTGCTTCCGATTCTGTGTCTCCCTCTCTCTCTGCCCCTCCCCCGTTCATGCTCTGTCTGTCTCTCTGTCCCAAAAATAAATAAAAAACGTTGAAAAAAAAATTTAAAAAAATAAAAAAATAAAATAAAAAAAATAAAAAAGGTACTTATTTGATCTACTTAATTATATTTTTAAGTTGTATTGCAACTTTTAAGCTATCCTATTCTAAAATTCTTTTATGTGCTTATAACCTAGTTCTTAGGCAAATGAAATATTTTTTTCATGTCTTATATCTCAGTTTGTGTCCTTGTATGTTTTATAAATGGATAGAATTTTTTGTGTGCATTCATTCACCTATCTACCATATACACCTTACCTTAGGCCCAATTTCCTTGACTTGAGGCTGTTAACTATAGACAACAGCTCCAGTCCAACAACTGGGTCACTAGAGAGCTAGGGAATGAGAAGGGGGTGTCATTTATTCCCATCTTATTCTCAATATAATGCCTTGCTTACCTGATGGACAGCTTATTAGAAACAGTAATACCTCCAAAGTTTTATTTTGTCTTTAGAGATAATAAATTGTGCTTTTACTTAACTTGTAAAATTTTCATGACTAATGGGTATACTTTTCAATCTGCCTGTAACATTTTGAGTCATTAGTTAAAAGTTATATAAACAAACTTATGGTATGAAAAAGTTTAGACGTATAGAGGTGAGGTCTATTTAGAATACTAAAGATCAACCTTTTCTTTTCCTTTAGTCCATCTCCATCTCCATGGGAAGATAGTAATTCTGATAGCCCTCCAATCCACATACCCCCACCACCAGCAAAGGCCCTGTGTGCAGGAGGGCAATCACAGCACTTGGGAAAAATTTTGGTCAACTATTTACTAATTCTACCATTACCTGGAGCAAATTGCCTAACACTTTTTTTTTTAACTTTGACAAGTGTTATTTCATTAATTTCTATTTTAGTTAGTTAATATACAGTGCAATTTTGGTTTCAGGAATAGAATTCACTGATTCATCATTCACATACAACACCCAGTGATCATCACAAGTGCCTTCCTTAATACCCATCTAGCCCCTCTCCCACCCACCTCCCTCCATCAAACCTCAGTTTGTTCTTTGTTGTTAAGAGTCTCGTGTGGTTTGCTTCTCTTCCTTTTCTTTTTCTACCCCTTGCCATATGTTCATCTGTTTTGTTTCTTAAATTCCACATATGAGTGAAATCATATGGTATTTGTCTATCTCTGACTGAGTCATTTCACTTAGCATAATACATTCTAGCTCGTTGCAAAATGGCAAGGTTTCATTACTTTTGATGGCTGAGTAATAGTCCATTGTGTGTGTGTGTGTGTGTGTGTGTGTGTGTGTGTGTATATACACCACGTCTTTATCCACTCATCAGTTGATGGACATTGGGCTCTCTCCATATTTGGCTATTGTTTGATAATGCTGCTATAAATATTGGGCAGCATGTACCCCTTCAAATTTGTATTTTTGTATCCTTTGGGAAAATACCTAATACTGCAATTGCTGGATTGGAAGGCAGTTCTATTTGCAATTTTTTGAGGAACCTCCATACTGTTTTCCAGAGTGGCTGGACGAGTTTGCATTCCCACCAGCAATGCAAGAGGGTTCCCCTTTCTCTGCATCCTCATCAACACCTGTTGTTTCTTGTGTTGATTTTAGCCATTCTGACAGGTGTGAGGTGGTATCTCATCATGGTTTTAATTTGTATTTCCCTGATGATGAGTGATTTTGAGCATCTTTTCATGTGTCTGTTTGCCATCTAGATATCCTCTTTGGAAAAATGTCTATTCATGTCTTCTGCCCATTTCTTAACTAGGTTGCTTTTTTTGGGGGTGGTACTCAGTTTGGTAAGTTCTGTATAGATTTTGGCTACTCTTTATTAGATTCGTCATTTGCAAATATCTTCTCCCTTTCCATAGGCTGCCTTTTAGTTTTGTTGATTGTTTCTTTCACTATGCAGAAGCTTTTTATCTTGATGAAGTCCCAATAGTTCATGTTTGCTTTTTTTCCCTTGTCTTCAGCTATGTGTCTGGTAAGAAGTTGCTGTGGCCACAAAGAGGTTGCTGCCTGTGTTCTCTTCTAGGATTTTGATGGCTTCCTGTCTCAGCCCTCAACAAGTGCAAAAAGACTGAGATCATACCATGCATTTTTTTTTATCACAACACTACAAAACTTGAAGTTAACCACAAGAAAAATTTGGAAAGCCTTCAAATACATGGAAGTTAAAGAACATCCTACTAAAGAATGAATGGGTTAATCAGGAAATTAAAAAAGAAATTTTAAAAAATACATGGAAGCAATGAAAATGAAAACATAACAGTCCAAACCCTTTGGGCTGCAGCAAAGGCAGTCCTAAGAGGAAACGTATATTGCAATTCAGGCCTATCTCAAGAAGCAAGAAAGGTTCCAAATATGCAAACTGCCTAACTTTTAACCTCAGCTTCTTCATGTGATAAATGATTTCTCTCTTAGTGTTATTTTGAAGGTTAAATAAGATAATAATCATACAGAGCCTTAATGCTATGTTTCCATACAAACTGGTCTGAAATCTCATATTAAAGGCAGTGTAACAAGTTACCATCAAGATCTTTTAAAATAATAATCAGAAGTTAAATTCAATGCTTAAAACAACCAGAACAAAACACCTAGTGTGTGTTTAGAATCTATACTCACATGTCTACTACTTAATTTCCATTAAGTTGAACTTTTTCCTACCCTTTTTGCTTCTTTTCCTCCAAATCCTAGAAAAAGTGTTTACAAATTGTCACTACCTATTGCTGGGTAATGAAATAAAGGTAGTGGGTTCTAACTAGCATTTTTAAATGAAATAAATACAACAGGACAGACGTGAAACAGGCAAAACACATCACATGATTTCTTAGGAAGACCTGTATAAATTTCAGTAAATGGGTCATGACATAAAATGTATTTCTTAATATATATTTATTATATTAAGAAATACATGTTATGTATATATATGTAAATATACATGTATATTTGTATGTATATATACGTATGTGTATATATTTGTATGTATATATATATATATGTATATGTATACCTATATAAATGTTATCTTAGAGAGAGAGAGAGAGAGAGAGAGAGAGAGAGAGAGAGAATCTTAAGCAAGTTCCATGCTCAGCACAGAGCCCAATGTGGGGCTCAATCCCATGACCCTGGGATTGTGACCTGAGCTGAAATCAAGAGTCAGATGCTTAACCAACTGAGCCACGCAGGCTCCCTGCTTACTGTATGTTTTTCAAGAGTCTGTAAAATACTACTCTACAACAAGCCCAAATGAAATCTGACACATTTCCTACTATCAAATACATCTCACTTTATTTCATCACGTCTTTAATTGAGAATAAAATATAAAACGTTTTAGTCATCTGGCAAGCTAAGTTTTTTGTTAGTAACTCTTAAATATCATTATTCGTTAGAATTTTTCTTGCACAACTGGTATCTCAAGTAAAGCAAGTGTACGTGATATAGCAGAAGTTGTCTGCAGTACACTTCAAGTTACTGCTGCTTACAGAAAGTTCAGTGGTGCTACCCAGACAGTGCCATGGCACTGAGCAAATGGTGGATCCAGTTAGATTTACACTCCTCAAAGGAGGGACTTCTCTCATTTAGGTGGCTTTAAAATATCTACATCTCACCAGAGGAGAGAAAACAACTGTCACAAAGACCAGAGGAACAGAGACTCTGTGTGTAGCAAAGGGAGTCCTTAGGCAATAAAACCTTTCTGGTGGTGCCTGCCCATCTGGGACAGGGCACCAACCCAGGGGCCACACATTGGGCCAGCACAGCAACAATGCCCTGAAAGACATGTAACTAGAGACAGATCACAGAATCATTATATAACCTTTATAGATAATTTACATTATTGTTCACAATCAATCATACATTCTCATTCTAGGATTTAGTCATTTTCAAGGAATCAAAAATGCCATTTTTGTAATGAATCTCCCTGTACACGGGGAATGGCTCATCCTACATGGGTTAAATCAGAATTCTGACACCCAATGTGGACTGAGATTAGCAACTCCCTTTCAAATCCTACCTCAATGGGGCTAATGCCCATGTGGCTGTGCTACCCACTGAGCACACATACAAAGGTGCCACCAGACAAGAAGCCTTTCTGGCTCATCATTGCACCACACGATGCCATGAAGGAAGTCACAGGCTATAACAAATTTAATACCCTATTACTTGCATTTTCTGCACAAGGATTTCACTCGGTGACATCACTAGATACCACTGAACTTGAAATTTGTGTGACATTTTTGCAGGTGTTGCTTTTCACCAAAAACGTTATTTTACATAGTTTTGCCACAGTGCAGTGCTTTAGGTCTAGAACTAAACCTCAGGAAATCTAATGAGGTTGAAAAGAAAAGTGAAAGTGAACGGCCACTGCTTTAACAAAGGCTCGTCTTCCCTCAGGCTGTAAAGAGTCAGTAACTGAGTTCAGTAACTGAAAATTAAATTAGAGGAAAATGCCACCTCTGCAGCTACTGCTACCTTTAGCATTAACAGTAATATAGAATGGGGCGGGAGTGGGGGTTCTGCTGAATAGAGTCATCAGGAAACTTTCAGAGCCTCAAAATGGTATGGAAATCTGCTCTTACACCATGTTACAGGCTTCCATTGGATTATGTTTTGCTGTCTCTCTATCCTCCTTTTCCCTCATACCCATATCCTTGTGATCTATTTCCTCTTCTCTTCTTTCTGATCATTTTTTGCTGTTACTCAGTCTTAATTTCCACCTTCCCCTCTCCCCTACTTCCTCATTTATTTTCTCAACAATTTGGTTGTTTTCCCTCCCCTCCCATATTTACATCTAAACAATAATAATTTAACCAACAAGGTTCTTGTGATTTGCCCTGTTCAGAATCTGAGAGAAAACAGCTAAGGAATCTTCAGTGCTGGGAAGGCATAAGGCTTTTGACTTTATCTGGTAATATCAAATGAACAGGAACCACTTTCTCAGGATGGTATTATCAGGTTAAGTGATAAGGGTAAGCAGGAAGAACTCATGAGCTGTGGCCCATATTTTTTTTTAAAGGCAAGGGCAGGGGTAAAGAAAGGAAAACAAATTAGACCTTATCAGGATCCTTCCCATTCTTCAAATAAACATCTCTAAAAAACAATCAAGCAAGGTTGTCAATTTGGCCAAAAATCAGCGATACTTTAGTGTAATAAGATCGCACAGCCACTCCTTTACTTCCAAACAAATTACTAAAGAACCTAACTATATTATATAGCAATAGAGAAATAAAGGCTATTTTATCATAATTTGATTATGCTACAAAGCACTGTGCATAGCAATTCATGGATCTAATTTTAGTTGTAATAATCTCTTGCCCTGTTATGTAAATGGGAAAAGACTTTCTACAGGCTTCAGATGGAGATAAGCTTCGGATCGAAAGCATGCAAAAGCCATGGTTCAATTACTCTAAAGTGATCTGCATCATATGTTACAGTACATCTTTCTGCCTTTGCACAAAAGCTAGTATCTGCTGCAAATTAACCACCCTTTTCTAAATGCCTACAGATGCCCTCTGAGAGTTTACAGATTCAAATTAAACCCAAGTCCCACAACTACAAAATAATAGGGGGCATTTAAAATTTTCTCAAAATACTTCCTCCTTTCATGACTTCCCCCCATTTTTACCCTTACTTTTCAAGAAAAGAAATGTTCAACTTTACAGCAAGTACACCTCAGGTCTCACTTCCAGTTCTGTGGGCCCATCCAGTCTGCAAAAAGATTAATCCCCAGAACTGTTCCATTCCACTTACATCTCTGCCGGCCATAGAGATTCAAGTTCTGGCCCCTGAGCAAACCTGACTCTGACTCAACTTTGCACCCTGGAATGCAAGAATCTTAAAAGAAAGAGGGAGAACACTGCACCCATCCTTATTCCCCAGGGCTCTTCATCTGCTCTTTAAAATGCAATTTATAATAATCCAAAATTTAGCTACCCTCAGGAGAGTCAGGGTCTTAGAGACAGCTGGAACCTCCCACGAAACTAGCAGGTTTCCCCCTTCACTGGCCCTTTTCTTTCCTCTCCCTGTGGTGTCACTTTATTGGCTCTTACTGCAGACTTTCTTGCGCACTATGGAAGACATGGCGTGGACCACTATCAACCCCTCTCTCACGGCTTTACCACGTGGGAAGGCATGGCGATGCAGGCATAATATCCTGAGGGAGGACCCTCCTCTTCCTGCTTAAATCAGATGCCCTCTTCCCATGGGCCCTCCCTCAACCATGGTGGGGAAAGTTGTTTTGCAATTAGTGGTCCTCACTAAGACTGATCCAAGTGGGATTACAATGTTATTTCCACTCTGCATGGACAGTGGCTTTCTCGGTTTTCATAAAGCCTGAAAGAGAAGAAAAACAATGAAGAGTTAAATATTGGTGTTTGATGCCTATTCAGTTATAAACTTACTGTTATTTCCAAAATTATCACTTTGTTCCAGTATTCCATACCTTTTGTTGTTACAGGGGAAAAAAATATTTGTGTCTGTATAAATATATGTATATATACATAACCTTTTCAATAGTGACTTTCATTGTTCAAGAGATTAAATATTTCTAGAGAGTGGCCAGCCTGGGACATAATGCCTACTGTTGATTAAATTGGAACTGTTATATCTAAGCAATACATGAGAGAATACAGAATACCTGTTGCATAGGTTTTGTATTATTTTTTGAATTTGTAGATCTGTTACTTCTTTAAGATCTCTCTGCACCCAGATTTCCCTACCCATTTCACTCCCACCTCAAAATGTGTAATAATGGGCAATACCAAATCTTTGCTAAATTCTCTGTATTTTTTCTTTCATTTCTTGGTATATTAGAATTAATCACAAAATTGAAATCTAAAACATGGAATATGTGGAGATGCTTGGTAAACTGTAAGGTAACATACAAAAATAAGGTAAAAATATGGTACTGTACCAACCCAGAGAGAGCAGAGAAACAAAAGCAGCATATGTTTTTATATACATTTTATATTTGGTATAATTATACATGTATAAATGCATACATATATACATATTTGTACAGATACATATCTGTGTGTGTGTGTGTGTGTGTGTGTGTGTGTGTGTGTGTGGACTTATTACAGGGAATTCCAGACTAAGCAATCTCTGCAAGGTTGTCTCTACATCAAATGCTAGAGCCCAAAGTACACAGGCAGGCAGGAATGAAGATTACAAAGAGGCTCAAACCCAACAGGTATACACTAAAACATCTATTCTTGCTGCCTCTGAGCTTGGTGACAAGGGTATTGTGCAGAATCAGGGGCCTTAACCATGGAGCTAAACATATGCTGACTCAGAAGTCAGAGAAACTGAAGGAAGATCACGGGAAAGGGAAGGCATTTGTAGGCCAGCTGCTGCTTCATTCCAACCAAGTAAATGTGCAACCATCTTACAGTTTTCCTTCCTATCTGCTACCTGGAGCCTCTGCACGTCAAGGATGGCGTAGCCCCTCTTTAAACTTGCACCAGATTAAGTCAGTACCACCCAGGGTATTCTCCCTTTTGATTAACTCAAAATCAACTGACTTGGGGCTTTAATTACATCTGGAAACTCCTTCAACACACACCAAAATTAGTATTTGGCAGAATACCTGCAAGAAGATGTGTACACGCTACAAAATGGCTGCTGCCTTTCTTGTGCTCTCCAAGTCATGTGAAACAATCTTCCTCGAAGCCCCCATGAACCAGAAGCAAACTCAAAGGGGAATTCTGAGAAGGGAGTTCAACCAAGATGACACATCACATAGCCATTCCATGATCAATAAAAATAATCTCTATTCTAGAAGACAAATATAAGCAGCCTACTATACAAAAGCCAAAGATGACACAGGAAGTCATTCTCTGTTCTTGATTTTCCCTCCTGCCCACCGCTGGACCCAACCTCATGCACCCATTCTTCCTGATAAGCGGCACATTTCCGTGGTTAGTTGGTCCCAGGTGGAATGAGTACACAGGGAGAGGCCTTGCTCTTCCTCTCCCTGCTCCCAGCCTAGCCTGACCACTACCTCATTAGAAATGCAGTCCCCCAGTTATGACCTAGTTGTGAACATAAAATATCACCACGTCACTACATTTTGCTTTCATTTTAGACAAGGTATGCTTTTTCTTCCTCCTTTAGAAGTCAGCCTGAGCCCTCCTCCTACATTCTTGCAGCACCTTTCTCACCTTAGGTATGGCTTTGAGGAACAGGTTAAATGTGTATTTTTAAACACATTCTCTTCCAGCGTTTCTTTCTTCACTCTTCTGAACCGTTAGGAGTATACAGGTCACAGCACAATAAGGATGGAGCTATTTGAGGAGTTTGTTTTCAATGCAGTCACAAAATAAATTCCTTAACTAGACCTTTGAGTATATCTTGATAATTCATGGTTACTAGTGGAAGAAACTTTTGACACTATAGTTTCCTTGGATCTTGACTAAAATGAAGTGTGATTTATTGTCCATTATCTCTCTAGTACTGAAGGGCATTCTTACAAACTATAGCTTCAAGCCTTTGTCAAATAGCTCCCAAACCCGTACCTGAGGAGACAACAGAGGCTTCATTCAGTACCTCCACATCAAGTCAACCCTCTTGCCAGACCCACTGTTATGCTGCTTCTCCTTTCCGTAATAAACTCCCGTTCTTTCCACGGTAGCAAAGCCTCTGCCATACAGCCCTGTCCCAATATCCCGCGTCTCCCTCCTGCTGGTCCAATTTCCTGCTTGGTTCTCTGCTTTAATCCTGGCACCTCCAAAACTAGTAGTTGGATGCATTCCTCACACTAGGTCTCCCAAGGGTTGTCCACAACCTCTGAGTGCCAGTAGCTGTGAATGGGTGTCCACTACTTATGGCTGGATCTCCTGGAAGAAGCCTTCATTCTGATGGATCAGCCTTCATCAGGCTGATGGCCTGAATCCCTTTGCTTTGCCACAAGGAGTCATCAAACAGCCCTTGTCCTCTCCCTTCCCCAATACCCTATTCCAGTCACCTGCTGACATATACATTTCTTGCCTCCTTATGGGTCAGCCTCATACTGACTGCCCCTAACTGGCCCAAATGCCTCTGAATAACTACTGCCAGCACTTCTCTTGTGAGCTTAGCCTAAGGCCATTTAGGTTCTCACTCCTACACCCTACCAGGCAGGTCCATTTTATCACGGATCAAACCGTTGTGGTTGGTAATTATGAACGTGTGATTTTTTTTTTCACAGAGATCCAAAAGTCATGCAAAAGCCAAAGTATATCAAGAATAAATTTCACAAATCATAATGTTTTTGTGTTGACAAAATAATTAGACACAGAGTTCAAGAAAGCCTCAATAAAGAAATTATTGGTGTTGGTTAGAATAAAGTTTACAGTTAGTACAGAAAGGCCTTTCTTTCTTTCTTTCTTTCTTTCTTTCTTTCTTTCTTTCTTTCTTTCTTTCTCATTATGAAACACACAGTTTTGAGCCAGGAAGTGTGCTAATCATAGGGGATACAAGATGAATTTGTGCATCTATAATATACATGGAATTTATATATCTATAATATACTGGTCCTTTGAGTTTTTACATTGTAGAGATTGAGACAAATGAAAAATAATTACAGCTCACGACGAGAGCCTACAGAAATGAAAGTGCTTGACTTTGTCCAGAAATGTTGAAGACACTTTTTTTATAAGACAGATTTTTTTTTAATTTTTCAATGTTTACTTATCTATTTATGAGGGAGAGAGAGAGAGAGAAGGAGAGAGTACAAGCTGGGGAAGGGCAGAGAGGGAGAGAGGGGGAGGGAGAATCCCATGCAGGCTCTGCGCTGTCAGTATAGGGCCCAATGTGGGGCTCAGACTCACAAATTGAATCTTGAGATCATGACCTGAGCCGAAATCAGGTCAGATACTTAACCAACTTAGTCACCCAGGTGCCCCAGGAAAGCCATTTAAAGGAAATGAAGTTGAGTTGACTCTTTGAAGAACGATTAGGATGAATTCAGCAGACAGATAAGGAAAGAAAAGGGCTTTCCATGTAAATGGAATAGAATGGTGGAGACATAAATGTGATACATTTAGGGAACTGCAGGGAATTCTATGTTGCTGGCATCTAGGACTGGTCTTATCTCCAAGATTTTTTATGGCTGAGGCTATAGAGCCCGCATCACAGCTCAACTTTACCCTCTACCCAATCCTAATTCCTTTCTTTTCCTTCCATAGAAATTGATATGAAGCAGAATCTGCATCCCAGAATCCAATCTGTAGCAGAGGATGAGTCAAGTGGATAGAAGCAATTAAACTTAGAGGTCAATTAGACATGGAGCTGAGAGAAATGAAGGAATCTCAGAGAACAAGAGTTCAAGTTGGTGCTAGGTGGAATATGGTAAAGCCAACTCACGTGGATTACATCCAAATATGATAAGCAATGGGTTCTGCTCAAAGATCTTTTGAGACAGTTTTGTAAAAATTATTCATTATAGATTTGGCTAGCAGAGCATACGTGAGAACAGGGCTAGAGAGGAAAACAGTAGTGTACATAAAACACAAGTAGTAGCTGTAGGTGCAGATGATGAGAAGAATATATAGAATAAGTAAGAAAATGAAGGGAGACAGATTTCTAAACAAGTCTTAAATTTCAGCTGTGATCTCAATTCCCAAGTAACTATGTAATGATGGTGTTCACCTTTTTCTTGATGATAGTCTTTTCTTATTTGATGTGACCATCTTTACTAGAACATAAAGTCGTTAAAGAAAGGAACTGATTTTGTTCATCTTGTTAGCCCAAAATAGCTTAAATGAAATAGGGGCTAATATTGAATGGATATGGTACAAATATCAAAATGGAGCAAGACCCAACTGGAAGTTGGAGTCTTCAATGCTCTCTGGGCTGAAGTTGGGGTGCTTTGAAGAGTTCCGGGCCTGCGCGACAGCCATTTCACTGCTTAACCTGTTTTAGCATTTCTTTTATCAAAATATCAGGTAACGGTAGAATTTTGTGTCAAATTTCTGCTTAATGTCCAATGACTGCCTTTATTTTGTGCTGACTCTTTAGAAAGTCTTCTTTTCATTTTGTATGTGTCTTCCAGTTCAAAGTCATCAGCATACAGTAATCCCAAATGACTCTCTCAACAACTTTTAAGGATTCTCACAGTCAGAAGAACCTCTCAGAGGATCAGAAGCACAGCTAATACCGGCTTACAGATTCCTTATTACATCCTTACACATGAATAAAACAAGCTAGACCTATTATATAGCTGTTTTCTCTCCATTAGTGACTGGAACTGATCTAAAAAAAAAAAATACATAAGCCCAACACTCTACCTTATGTAACATCCGCCTGGCAGCTGAATTAGTCAAGTTATAGCAACTATACCACACTCTTGCCTAAAACACCCTTGTAATTTCCAGGACTACACACTAGGCAAAATTAGAATGTAGTCATTCCACAGTATCCCTGACAAGTACTGGGCCAGAGCAATTCAATGTCTAGACTAGTTGTTTCAGTCAGGAGATTAACTGGCTTATCTCAACCCCAAGGGCAACCTTTGGCTCACATCCAGGAAGTCGGCAGTTTTCAGGTTAGCCCCTGACTGATCAAGCCATCAGCTGCTTGCCTAATCCCAGCATCATAGAACTACAGAACGAGACTTTTTTTCCACACAATTTGGGGTCTGAGCTGGTTATTTCTTTAAGGTTTAGTATGTCATCTTAAGAATTTTTTCCCCAACTAAATACTGTCTGGGAATTTCGTAAAAATGGTGTGCTCTCTGGTGATACCAAAATACTTCTTTACTTAGAAAGAAAATTATACCCATGTAAGGTTAAGATGTTATAATTAATATAAATGTTAATAATATTAACAATACTATTGTGCTAGTACTAATTTTATATTAAAATAACTGATATAAATATTAATAGACAATAATTTATATATAATATCTTCTGGAAATTACCTTAGGAACACTGCTTACAAAAAATTAACGGATTCTAAAAAAACAAAATACACTCCTATATCTTTATCATTGACAGTGATTATTAAAATACTGTGATTATTAAAAATACTGAGCCCTCTCAGTTTTGGGGACCAGTATGATGCATTGGGATGAGGGTGAAAAGTAGAGTTTAAATTCAGACTCACTTGAGGGCTCCTGAGTCGCTCAATTGGTTAAGCATATGACTCTTGATTTCTGCTCAGGTCAGGATCTCATGGTTTGTGAGATGGAGCCCCACTTTGGGTTCTGCACTGACAGCCAGAGTCTGCTTGAGATTCTCTCTCTGCTCCTCTCCCCGGTTCCTAAGCTGCTTGCTCGCTCTCTCTCTCTCTCTCTCTCTCTCAATAAACAAACAAAAAAATTAAAAAAAATTCAGACTCAGTTGAACTTGAGCAAACCACTGATCCATCCTCCTCTGGGCTTTAGTTTCTCCTTAAGAAAGGTGGTAGAGTCAGTGGGGGTTGTCCCAGAGATGAGCCCTGAGCTCCTGCCCTCCAGTTTTAAAACATTCTATTGTGTTAGGGGAGTGGGGAGCAGAACACCGCCTAGGGCAGAGGGAGCTAAAGAGTGTGTCAGAGAAAATGTGAGTAAAGGAAGACTAAGATGGACATACTTTATAATGTCATTGTTGTGGGTGTTAAAAATCAAAATTTCCAGAAAAAAATTAAAATTCTTACTTTTACTTCTTTACTTTTATTTCCATTGTGCCAAACATCTGCATGTTTGTAAACATCAAGAGACTCTTTTTAAACATGCATTTAACCTGAGTGTTTGTGTTCTCTAAACAAGCTATTAAATCAAAAGATCAGTGCTGAATAAAACTGTTACTATGATGATTATTAATTACAGTTAATATGTTTGACCCCTTACTGTTTATGAGGTATTGTGCTAACAGCTTATTTACTTTGTTTAATACATTAGTTCATTAAAGTTACCTGTGTGATAGATATTATTTATATGCCTATTTTGTAGGAAGAAAAAAGAATCTGGAATTTAGAGAGTCTAAACAACTTACCTAAAATCACTAAGTAGCAAATGTGAAATTGTATCCCAAGTCTGTCCAGCTCCAAAATATAGGATTTTAACCATGGTGTTTAACATTAATGATATTCAATATTACTAAATTCAAAAATTTATGAAATTATATACAATGGTTCTTTTTTAAAACAGAATGAAACCTATAAAACACTCATCAAATTATAATGCTACTTTATGGGACCTTTATTGAGACTAGGTAAGGGGCTTTATGGACTCAAAAACTGGAAACTGACTACAGCAATTAGTTGTACAGAATAAAAGCCAGGCTTGAAAGTCCTTCTTTGCATTGAATTTCAAATGTTCCACTTTGAATGAAACAGATGTTGAACTTTAGATTAGTTCAATCTGCATTAGATTTATCCTGTGCACACAGTAAGATAGTACTAACATGGGCACTTACGCTACTTTCTCTTTAGGGACACCTTTCCCCAGTCCAGCTTCATCTGCAATTTAAAAGAGGTCTTTTCAAAGAAACAGAGGATTTTACTTAAAAGCACAAGAATTAGTCTAGTGGGTCTGAACCATGGTCCATCCAATACTCTGTCTCTTCTAGGAGCATAAAGGAGCAGGTCATGTGATAGTGGTCTTCTATCATGTGAAACTCAAAAGGTTAGGGATACACCCGGAGACCTCTTGATATTTTTCTGATATCCATGAATTTAGATTAACCTTTCTTGAAGCCTATATTTTAGGTTTTGATGCTATAACATTTCCATGTACACACTACTTTTGAGTAAACTAACATAGGAAACATCTTGGATCTGTGGATTGCAGATTCTCTAACATGAGTTCAACTGACTCACATTCTCCAGTGAAGTCTTGTCAAATCTACCCCAGGTTCTTCATAGATTCAGGTGTTTACTGAACTCCTATTCTCTGTTAAAAGGGAAGTTAGCAAGTGGTAGGCATTAAAGACAGATGAACACCAAACTGAGACTTTCTTCTTGACATAAGAAGGATCAAGTAGGAATGTAAAAAGGATTAGCTTCGGAAGTCAGCAGCTAATGGAAGTATTTCATGTAGGGTGCAGTGCCCCTCCAAATGACTGAACATAGTGTGGAGGAGTACATCAACAGGATGGTGTGCCCCTAAATTCCCAAAGAAATTGATTTATATATCCAAGTACGTTAAATCATGTATGCTAATTGGAAAATACAAATTACAATTCTGTTTGTTCTCTGAGCATAAAATAGAGACATTCATATAGAAGTAGAAAATGAGAACACACCACTATGTCCAAAACCTTGGACACTTGCTCAAAATATTTTAGTCAAACTACAACCAGGAAAGAAGGTATATAGGTTTTACCTTTATCAGATTCAAGCTTTAAGAATTTCCACCTGTTTCTCACATGTTTGGATTTAGTGTATAATCTATATTCACTCAATATCCTTTATGATTTCATGAGCTTCAGCCATCTAACCCCTTAGCCTTTGCCTCTCCAGTCTATAAAAACACTATTTTAGTCTCTCCTCAATTCTTTGTTCTTTTCATTATAAAAAGTAACCTAAATAGGAAATTGGATCATTTAAAATTTTTCATGTTGAATAAATTTTCTTAGTAGGTTCTAACTAATGTTGAGAATATGAAGATGTCCTGATTGAACTGAGTTCCTTCCTCCCAACCTACAAATCAGTAAGAGCTATTGCATTGGTTCCTCCCAAATAAATCAACTGAGTTTTTAAAATTCCTTCTAGAACTTTCTGCGATTTTCCTCCTTGAGAAAGAGAGAGAGAGAGAGAGAGAGAGAGAGAGAGAGAGAGAATGCATATGTGAGCAGGGGCGGGGCAGAGAGAGAGGGGGAGAGAATCTCAAGCAGGCTCCCTGCTCAGTGCAGAGCCTGATGTGGGGCTCACTCTCATGACTGAGATCATGACCTGAGCTGAAATCAAGAAGAGTCAGAGTCTCAACCAACTGAGCCACCCAGGCACCCCAGAACTTTCTGTTTTCGACCCTATCTCACCTCTATGCTTACCATCTGGGGCTTGAAGCAAATACCAAAAGCAGTCCAATGGATAATAAAGTTTCCAAAAATGCATGATGATATTGTGGTGGAGGCTGTGAATTTTCACTTGTGTAGGCACACAGCTCTAGGGGTCATTTTTGGATGGATATCTCAATGCTTGAGCAAGAATATTCCCAGACTATTCTCCAGAATGCAACATCACCTTCCCAACTATATCCACCTAACTTTTCTGCACTCCTCTTCTATAAACCTCCTCAAATACACCATTTTCCATTAAGATTTAATTATTTTAAGTATATATTCTTCTTTTGCTAGTCCAGTTATATAATATAACCCACTATAAAATTATAAATATAGTATTTAAATGTGTTCAGTTATTTATAATAAATTTGTTACATTTTGTTCATGTTAACCTTTTAATTGTTAATTTCTTGATGTGGCAGAGACTGGCTGACTGTTCCTTAAATACATATCACGTTCTTTTTGGGCAGGCAGTTGGACTCCATTCCTGATCTCACCTTGCAGTTAGATGCGACCATGTTAGATGGAGTTCTGGCCAGGGAAATATAAATGCCCTTCCAGATAAGACCCATGGAAACCTTTCAAGTACCTTCTTCTCTGTTTTTTCATTATGTCATATTTATACAAATGAGCATGACATCCTCAGAAGTCATGACTTGAAGATGGAGGAGCCCAAGAGATGAAAGGAAACCAGGTCCCTGAGTTACCTAGCCTATCAACAGGAAAACCTATTTTTTATTTACATGCATTAGAAATAAATGTCTATTATGTATGAACAATTATACATTTAGAGTACATTATATATTTTATATGCATTATAGGTTGTCTTTTGGCATGATTAAAGTTTTGTTCAGCTTCTAAGTAAGTTTTTTTAATTTTTTTTTAAATTTAGTTTTGAGAGAGAGAGAAAAAGCATGAGTGGGGGAGGGGCAGAGAGGGAAGGAGACAGAATATGAAGCAGGCTCCAGGCTCTAAGCTGTCAGCATAGAGACCATTGTGGGGCTTGAACCCATGAGCTGTGAGATCATGACCTGAGCCAAAGTTGGATGCTTAACTGACTGAGTCACCCAGGTGCCCCCGGTTTCTGAGTAAATATTTAATTAAAATAAGTATTATGATAAAATAATATAATTAGCATTTATTATGATCTCCTGGCAGTCATTGGCAATGGCCTACCAGTGATTCTGCTAGGCACGTCACAAAGCCTAGCATGTTCAATTCCCACAGTACCCTTTTAATTAGACATAACCAGTGTGTTCTCCAGGATTAGCAAACCAAGGATCAATAGAGCTAAGTTACCCCAAGTTACCAAATGGCAGAGCTGAGATCCCCACATGTCTATCGCTCTCAGCCTGTATTCTTCCCAGTACGGCATGATCTTTTTCCCCAAGTTCTTTTCTTCCTTCTTTACTTAAGGCCCCAAATTATGCCATATCCTTAAAGTGAAAAGATGCTATCAAGCATTACTTGAGTCATAATAAAAAAAAAAGAAGAGGGGCGCCTGGGTGGCTCAGTCGGTTGAGCGTCCGACTTCAGGTCAGGTCATGATCTCGCGGTCCGTGAGTTCGAGCCCCGCACCGGGCTCTGTGCTGACAGCTCAGAGCCTGGAGCCCGTTTCAGATTATGTGTCTCCCTCTCTGTCTGACCCTCCCCTGTTCATGCTGTCTCTCTCTGTCTCAAAAATAAATAAACGTTAAAAGAAAAAATTAAAAAAAAAAGAAGAAAAAAATCAAATTAATAAAATATTTTTAAATGTATTTTTATATCTGTGCTTGATTTTCCACTGTTCAGCACAACAATTTGAGGAGAAGCACAATAACCAATTCCAGGATGGGAGTCCTCAGAATGATAGTAATTCACTGACATGTCTATTAAAAAATTATTGACAATCCAAAAAAATATATAACACTATCCTAGAAAAGAATAAAAGATGGATTAGAGCACTGATTGTTAACACAACATCTACCATGAATTTGCTAAAAATAAATAAAAATAACTGCTAAGGTAACACTTATATTTTTAGGACATATTGAAGCATCACAAAACCTCTTCTGGTCTCCACAAGGATTCTCTTGAGTTTCTCTTTAAAGGGTAGCATTTCTGCTGGGTAGCAAAAATCAGTTTGAAGTGTGATTTTTAACTTTTGTTACAGCTTTGTTGCAACGAGTAGTCAAAACAATTATTTTTAGTGATCTGGAATAATAATTTTATATTCAAAAACGCTTGTAGAAGGAATCTAACTCTGTTTTGATTTGAAAGCCCCTCTCTCAATTCTCCAGGAGTGCATACGTACCTACTTTACCCACCCAGAGCTCTTTGTGGCTTAGGAAACAATGCTAAAATCCCAACTCCTTTTTTTCAAGGATTAGTTTTTGAAGAACAGTCTTCCTGTAACTACTTGTCTTTTTTTCCCTCTCAATTCTCACTAATAGAAATAATCACAGCAGAAAGGGCCCAAATTTTCTACTGTATGCCACTTGCCTTCTCTTACTCATAATAAACATTCTGTTGGGGCATCTAAAATCTTGCAACTCTTATCTTGAAAATTACATGAAAATGAAAAATCTTAATCATCAGCAACAAGTAGGGGTTGCTAAAAGTACTGAAATATAAGTACTAAGATATTTGGCCACTGCAGACCACCTTGCAGATAACACAGCATTTCTTGGCCAGGGGTTATCTATATTTTAGGATGGCATTCCCTATTTTGTAAGAAACTGATAAATCTTAAAGGTGTCCTCTTAAAGTTTTAAAGAGGATATAGTCAATCTTTTTGGCACTTCTTTTACAATGTATAATGGTTTAAAAAGTAATCCTACACCTACAAATGGGTATCTTTAAGAAATGAAAAATCCACTCTCACTTACAAATGTTATCCTCCTTAAATACATGGACAAAATATGCAGTTTTCCTAGTTAATTTATTGAAGGTGGTTCTGCAAAAATAGTAATATTCATGTCCAATCAAGATAGTTTCATTACTCTTTCAGAAAAGTAAAATATCTTACCAAAGTTACTGGGCATGAAAAATTTTACAAAGGGTTGGTGGGTATTAAGCTGACCTGGACAACATCATCACTACACATGAAATTCTAGATGTTCATGTCTCTTAAACTCACCTCTCAGTATTGCCATTGTATTTCTGACTCCTTCTTTGTGGGTGTGTGACAAGAAAGCTTGTCTAAATTTATTCTGATGGTTATGGCTGTTTCTTTGGGGAGCACCAATAATACAAAAGAATGAGAGTCCAAGAATAGAAAACTCTACACTCCAGACGGTAGTGTTGGTAGTGTTGTGGTTTGCCTCCACAACATTGATTCCCCTTTCCTTCTACATCCACTTATTTGGATATTCTCTCCTCCCCTCCTCTGGTTCCACATCGCCTACAAGGGGCTTGATTGCTCTGATCCTGTGACTGGAGCCTATGGCCCGGGTACAGTCAAGGATTTCCCTAACCACAATGCTGATTCAGTAATGGACATCTGAATTAAGCCAGTCCTGTCAGAGCAAAGGCTAAGAGTTCTGAAAGAAAATAGGGTACAGACTGGTTATGAATACAGCTGAAGAGGTAAAAGCCGAGGAAAGAGAAATAGGATCTTAATGAGATCTTTTGATCCTTGCATCCAGTTGCACATGCAGCCAGAGTACTTCTGGAATTTTGTGTCATGTGACTCAGGCTGTATGTGACTAAGGCAGGTTTTCCATCCCATCACATGCTACTTAAATTATCTTAACTGACTTCCTTCCATAGCCTTTATTTCCTTAATATTTTTAAGTGACAGCAGAGGAAAAATCTAGATGGCCTCCCTCTATCCAGTGCAAATGAGCAGAACAACAACAACAATAAATTTAGTAGATTTTCCACAATAGCTAAGATGACTTCTGCCCCTCCTTCATGCTAGCAATTATGTGGTTGGTAGCTTACCATTGGTTAAAGCCGCTTTCCACCAAAGCATGCTGGGTAGGGGACATGGAGAACATTCTCAAGACATTAGTCATTCAGGTTGACAATTAATATGGTTTAAAATGTAGTGTTACTGATTCCATGTGTGCTGAAAATGTTAGTACTTCCACCTTCAAACTACTACTTTTAATTTGGGTATAAGACATTAAAACAAAAATAAAAACAAATACAACAAAAAATGTGACACAGACAAAAGAGATAATCACTCAGTTTATGTATAAAAATGTGGTTAAATTCAGTGTGATATACTATTTATAAAAAAAATTGAAAGTATGTCATTTTTTTCAAATTTTTGATTAAAAGTTATTTTCTTCTTTGAAAATGAAAATTGGTTTTATGTTCCTCTACTTGTCAAAGCCATTTAAGTAGATCAGGTTAGAGGTCCTAATTACAAGTTGTTGGCAGCCTGTGTTTATTCTGAGATACAGTCTGACAGGTATACTGTTTGTTTGTTTTAATTTAAAGATAATTTAGTACCCATAAAAGGTAAAAGATTAATGGTCCTAGAAATTGAAATCAGTTCCCTATTCACCAACTAGAGAGAGTCTAATCTAAGGAAGTCTATGTTTCCAAGCCAATTTGTGTCACAGGTGAAAATGTATTTTATATCCACAATAATTCAATCTTTGAGCTTTTCTCTTGATATTGCCCACAAGGGTGCTAATTGCATTGGTGACTTTTGTTATACACACGTTAAGAATTATTCTGAGTTCTCAACATCATTTTGTATAATATGACAGCAGACAGATAGCAATGAT
This sequence comes from Panthera leo, assembly GCF_018350215.1. Classification (NCBI taxonomy): domain Eukaryota; kingdom Metazoa; phylum Chordata; class Mammalia; order Carnivora; family Felidae; genus Panthera; species Panthera leo. The sequence continues at coordinate 150,929,592 of NC_056679.1, forward strand.
TTTTCATCAATACTACCATTTTTAAATCAGAACCCTCTATCACCCATTAGCAATTCCATAATCACCATTTCTTCTATCTTCCAACACAAAACTATCATTGTTTTACATTTAACTCTAAAGAAGCATTTAACCTATGCATGGATTGGTGCCTTCAATTGAGTCTTCCCATATAAAGATATTTATGTAGACACTGTTGAGCAATTTAGAAAAGTCTCCAAATTGCATTGGTACTATTATTGCATTGGTACTACAGACTTCAAATGCCAAAATATTTTAATGGTTTTACATTTATAACCTCCATAAGTAATCATTGCTGTGAGACATTCAATGTTTTAACTGAAAAAACAAAACTATAAAAGGTAAGAAGGCAGACACCTCAATAAGAAACAAACGTGCAAAGAACATGAACAGGTAATTCACAAAAGAAGACATACAAAGGTCTTATAAGCATATGAACAAGTAGTTAATATCATTAATAATAAATGGAATACTTTACCATTTAGTGTTAGGAAAATAACAGTGACAAATCATTGTTCACCTATCAGATTACCAAAGATTGAAAAAAGCAATGATACCTGGCACTAGCACTAATATAGTACAGATTAAAATGTAGAATGGCAAGGGGTGCCTGGGTGGCTCAGTTGGTTGAACTTCTGACTTTGGCTCAGGTCATGACCTCGCAGTTTGTGAGTTCAAGCCCTGCGTCAGGCTCTGTCAGCACAGAGCCTGGAGCCTGCTTCTGATTCTGTGTCTCCCTCTCTCTCTGCCCCTCCCCTGCTCATGCTCTATCTCTCTCTGTGTCAAAAATAAGTAAACATTAATTTTTTTTAATGTAGAATGTCAAAATCATTCTGTAGGAAAATTTAACAGTCTTTATGAAAATTACTTTTTTAAGTATTTTTCATTTTTTAGGAATTTATCCAAAGAAAACAATTAAAAATGGCACAAAAATGTGCACCTAGGTGGCTCAGTCAGTTCAGCATCTGACTCCTGACTTTGGCTCAAGTCATGATCTCATGGTCATAAGATCAAGCTCCACATTGGGCTCCATGTTGAGTGTGGAAACTGCTTTGGATTCTCTCTCTCTGCCCTTCCCCCCTACCCCCCAAAATAAACAATTTTTTAAATGCAAAGATATGTGAACAAAAATGTTCATGACTACTTTAAGCCATATGCCACAAAGGAACCTGCACTGTGTGCATGCGTGTGTGTGTGTGTGTGTGTGTGTATGTGTGTGTGTGTTTTCTCACCTTTGCATCTTCAGTGCCAATATAGTGTCTGGCATACCAGAGGGATTCAGTATTTATTTAATTAACCTAATTAATGATTTACATTGTCAAAAAATCTTACTCCATCTAAATATTCAGCATTAAGACATTGGGCAAAATAAATTATGATACAGTTTTACTATTGAATATTATACACCTTTAGAAAATAATGTTGGTCAATTTTCATTGACAAGGGATGACTAAATTATCAGCTTAAAAAATAATATGATTTAACTTTATAAAAATACATTTTAAAATATCTCTATATACATAGAATATATTCTACACTATAATATTGAGAGTGATATGCATGACATTTGAGATTCAACTCTTTTTTAATTAATTCAGCTGTATTTTCAAAACTTTCTATAAAGACTATCATTAAAATCCTAGAGGAAGCTAGATATATTTTTATAAGATCGTGAAGGGAAATTTTTCTAAGAATAACAACAAAAGCAGAAACCTTAAGGAAAAAGATTAAAGTTACATAACAATTGAAAGTCTTCTGTTTTATACCATAAACTATTATTTTAGTTTTGAGACTATATGGAAAAGGAAGAGTCTTTAAAAAATAGGTCAACCATATTTCAATAATAAATTAAAAAGGGGGGACAGTCTCTGTCTTTTAGAGATACATACTGAAATAATTGCAGATTAAATGATATAATGTTCTTCAACATAATCAGGAGTTGGGAAGAGGTAAAAAGAGGAACTGAGGGTAGGGAGGTAAAACAAGATTAGGCATGTATTGATAATTGTGGAAGCTGGGGGATGCACAAATAGATTTATATATATGTTATCTCTACTTTTTGGGTAATGTTTTCAAGTTGACATCACATGGAAATTTTAATACAATAAACAAAAGTGATAGAAAAACCATGAACTCTGAAAATACTTACAAAATGAATAAAAAGAAATTAAATGACTTCTTAGTATATAATGAACTCATAGAAAACCTTAAAACATTAAATTGGCAAGTACATGAACAATTAACCAAAGGAAAAGAAGAAATGACAATGACCAGTAAACACATGAAAATAATTGTGTGCTTATGCAATGAAATATTAGATATATCTAACAACCAAAGACATTTTATTTAAAATGGGGTAAAATTTCTTGACTGATAATGTTGTTTTAAAATGACAAAAATCTATTTCCGACTTGACTAATGTGGCAATTTGAAATACTGTTGATGAGTGTAAGTTGTCACAAACTTTCTGGTAATACTTAAAATCTTAACACTTTGCTTATCCTTAGCCCAGCAATTTTATTTCTAGAAATATAAACTAAGAAAATAATCATAGATGTGCAGAGAAAAATTATCCAGGGAAATATGTCAAACTGATATTTATAATAATAAAAGAGACATAAATAATCTAATGTATAAAAGTAGGGGCATTATATCACTATGGTGGACTTATCAGCAGACTTTTCTTCATCCTTTCCTTCATTCATTTATTCATTTCTTTTCAAAAATATTTAACCAAATGTCAGACACTGGTTAGGCACTGGGAGTACAATAATGAATAAAGACACATTTCATGCTTCACATGATAGAAAAAAGCTGGGGGTGGGGACTCATGGCCACTTGTGGTAATGGTAATCAAGGAAGCCTCACTCAGGAGGAGATGAAAAAGGGGAGAAAGAAGAATAAGAAGAAATCAACCATGCAATGACTCAAGGAAAGATGATTCTGATCATTCAAATAATTCCATAAGGAATATATAAAACATAGGAAGATGTTCATGTTAAATTAATGGGAATAAGCAAGTTTCAAAATCACATGTAATATAGTGATAGGATCTATAAACATGTACATCAAACATATAATTGAAAGGTTAGATACCGCAGTTTCAATGGCCATTTTTAAGTGGAAAAAATTTGAGTGATTTTTCTTTTCATCACTGATTTACAAATTTTCTATAATAAGAAAATAACATTTCCTATAATATGTACTGCTTTTGTAATGAGAACACAATAACTGAAAAGAGAGTAATTAAGAATCTTTGCACTTATGAAATTATGGTTTTAAACACAGATACTCCACAGTTGAAGGTGTGCCAAGTATTGAAGCCACGGGACGTATGTTATACACCTTTCCTTAAATACTGAATATACTAGAATATCTGGAGAAATGATACAGTGATTCAGATAACTGACTATGTAAATTGCCAGGGAGCTCACACTAAGATAGACACATTACTTGGGTGATATCTATTAAAAATATTGGACAAGACTCATTTATTGAGCACACATTATATTGCCAAGGCACTTTGCTTACTAGAGATCAACAGAAAGTACAAGCAGGGCTTCTATGTTCATTAAATTTATATTCCAATATTTATCATAAAAGGATGATATAGTTATTAAATTTTTAGTCAATTTTATTAATATTCACTCAGCAAATATTTATGGAGTGCCTACTATGTCAGATAACGTTCTAGGTAATGGGGATACAGCAGTGAACAAATACTCCATATTTACTACAAGTTAGACAAGTCCGAAATAAGGGGAAAAATAACTTAAACATAATTAATAGAACTAGTATCTACCTGAATTTTAAAACATGAACTGTTCATAAAGGTGCAATATGTAAGAAGATGATTTCCACATGTCTCTCTATATATTAAACCTTAGCTAAACATAAGTGAAAGTATTTCCATCTTACTGGTTTCCAAAATAATAGTGTTGACTAGCATAGGATAAGAGGATAGTAATGTTCTTTTTCACAAAAAAGACACCAGAAACACATTCAAGTTGAAATGTTAAAAGAAAACAAAAATCAACTGCTGCATGTTTTTCTTATTGTGATTCCCTGGATAAGCCTCATTCTCCTGAGGGCTGCCAGAGAATACAACTAATAAAGCTAAGTGACTTGCAGAATGTTGAAAATGCTAGATGGTGATTGACTAGAGGAGCCATGATGTATAATTTATCCAAGTGGCAAGCAGCTTGAGTAAGCTCTAATGTAATTTTGAGCTTAATTATTTGGAAAAAAAGGTAAATGGTACATGAATGAAATCCATAAACGATACAAACCTGGGAGTTATAAATGCCAATGAGAAGAGGAAATAGTGCAGAGGTGTAGGGAAGTACATGTATTAGGAGGCAACAGCCCAGAGAAGCTCCACGTGGAAATAGGTAGGAGACATGGAAGACTAATGTTGTCTACTAGGCCTGTCAACTGGAAAACTATTTGTAAAGGTTTGCAAACCACATACTCGCTCTTACACCCGTTACTACACTGTGTATACTTTAAGGGCCAAGGTTTGTAATCTTCTGATATGGTTCCTTTTTAGAGTGTAGAGATGATTGGATTTCAATAGTGCAACAGAAAACACATATTACAGTACAACCCGGGAACAGAGGTAAATGGGGAGTCAATTAAAACAGGATTGGAGAGGGGCATCTGGGTGGTTCAGTCAGGCATCCAACTCTTGATTTTGGCTCTGGTCATGATCTCATGGTGGTGGGATTGAGCTCTGTGTGGGGTTCCATGCTCAGCATAGAGCCTTCTTGGGATTCTCTCTCTCTCTCTCTCTCTCTCTGCCCCTCCCCTGCTCTCTCATTCTCTCTCTCTCTCAAAATAAATAAAATAAACATTATTTAAAAAGGGGGGTTGGAGAGCAATACAATGAGAATCATATTTTACATTTTAAAAATGCAAATATGGTGATTATTACATGTGTTTAACTCTGATCATGGCGCAAACCGGCCATATCTCCATCACCCTCCTAAAGTCTCACATAGCAACAGTTCTCTCAAATACTTCATTGTCTTTTAGTTTAAGTCTCCCACAAAGTGGTTTTTGTTCTTAAATTACAAGTCATATTTTACAAGCATGTCAATTTAAGTGCTTTCTCTCCATCATATGTCACCCTGTGTAGGTCTGGATTTATTTCTGAGGCCACCGATTTCCCAGTAGGCAGGATCAGACCATCTCACAAGCTGATGGATACTTCTTCTATCATGGCTTACCACAGGGGTGGTTTGAGGAATAAGAGTAAAATTTTCTGTATTAAAAATTGTTTTCTAAAATCATGATATAAAAACCTTGATGTTTATTAATGTGCATATTATATTTTAAAGGGATTTTCAAAAAAATGAAACATAAAAAATGGATTAGCACCAAACTACCTGGTATTTTTCCTAGTGTTACAACCTCCTAAGACAGGCCTTTGGGATCTTGATGGTCAAATCTCTCTCTCATCGGCACAATCCTTCCCATACAGAAACTTCAGGCTTACCTCTGTCATGCTTCTGGAACTAGTAAAGGTGAGAATTCCCATTACCTCATTGGCCATTATTTCCCTCTTTCCTCCCTTGGAGAAGTCAGGAAGTCACATTTTTGTCCCTCAAGGATGCGCAGAAGCTGGAAAAGAAAAAATTCACACTACTGTGATAAATACTTTCTTGAGGGGTGTCTGGGTGGCTCAGTTGGTTAAGTGTCTGACTCTTGATTTTGGCTCAGATCATGATCTTGTGGTTTGTGAGATCAAGACCCATGTTTGGCTCTGTGCTAACAGCGTGGAGTCTGCTTGGGATTCTCTCTCTCCTTCTCTCTGCCCCTCCCCAACTCACGCTCTCTCTCTCTCCTTCTCTCTCTCTCTCTCAAAATAAGTGAACTTAAAAAAAAATACTTTCTTGAAAACTTATTACCTGCTTCTTTTCCTTCCCAGTAACTCATACTCATCCTCTCTCATTTGGCATTGGCCTCACCTACAAATACAGTTTTCAGACCTGCTCCTAGTCAGAGAAACCTGCTGAAACTGATGTCTATCCAAAGACTTGGAAGTTTAACCAGGTTTGTGCTGATAAATTTTTAACAATCTGTTCTGGAGTGGGATGAGCCAGGGTGAGGGAGGCCTGACTTACAACATTTGCCATTTCTGTAGTGTCAGAACTCCCACTCTAGCTGGAATTGAAAAGAGGTGATACCATTTGGCCCATGCAAGCCAGTACAGGTAGGCTCCAGCACACCACTGGAACTCTCAGCTTATGAGAGCCAAACCAAAGACATTTCCAATATATATTTCTAGTATATAAATTTTGAATGCAAAAACTCTGTAAATTGTTTTCTAGACCTAACACAGGTTAATGCTATTAGCTACTATTTATATCAAATCCATCACCTCTCAACGTGACTGCATTAAGCAGCACCCCTGTTTACCCATTAGCTGTATTACAATTGTCCCATTGCTAAGATTATTTCAAATTAAAGCAGACAAAGTGTTTGAAAAATATACATTCAGGAATAACCCTGAGTTGAAGGAAATAGATAAATTGTGGGAGGAAATTGCCTGATTAGCAAATAAGAGTTCCCAGGTTGTATTTCCTGATGTCTAATATTAGTAGGATAATTGCGCACAATAAATTTTTCTTTGAGACAAAATGAAGTAATTCAAAATCATTAAAATTTTGAAATTTATAACATCATTTATAGCTCAAATTCTTCCTCCTCCATGAGGACCTTCTACCACATCCTGCCACAAAAAGGCTTTACTGGGGCGCCTGGGTGGCGCAGTCGGTTAAGCGTCCGACTTCAGCCAGGTCACGATCTCGCGGTCCGTGAGTTCGAGCCCCGCATCAGGCTCTGGGCTGACGGATCGGAGCCTGGAGCCTGTTTCCGATTCTGTGTCTCCCTCTCTCTCTGCCCCTCCCCCGTTCATGCTCTGTCTCTCTCTGTCCCAAAAATAAATAAAAAACGTTGAAAAAAAAAAAATTTAAAAAAAAAAAAAAAAAAAGGCTTTACTTCACCACCCAGGTGATATATGCTTAGAGGTCATGACAAGCCAGGTATCTTTTGGATCCTCAACAAAATCCAACATTCAGTAGTCTGCTGATTGACTGACTGATTTTAACTAAATTTGAAGGTTTTTGACTGAAACAAGTAGTTCTCTTAATTCACAGATGAGGTTTATTTATTTATTTATTTTTTCTAAACTAAAAGCTAGGACGTATATGATGACAATTCTTTCTGATCTGCAAATTTCTTTATATGGAAAGTTTAAAAAATGTATAAAGCACAAATTACATTTAGTCATTTGTTAACACAAAATAGTCTTTCCTGAAAAGAATGGAAGTTATACTATTAACATGGAAAATACAGGGTAGGTAGGATTCTAGTCATTTACTGCTGTGTAACAAATTGTCACAAAACTTAATGTAAAGCAACAACACTCCTGAGGCCCCTGGCTGGCTCAATCAGTAGAGTACGTGACTCTTGACCTCCGGGTCCTGAGTTCAAGCCTCATGTTGGGCTCAGACTTTACTTAAAGTCAACAACAAAAAGCAACAACACTCCTTTATTAACTCTCAGCATTCAGCTGGATGGTTCTGGTTTGGGATCTCTCTTCTGCAGGTACAAGCAGATGATGGCCGCAGCTGAGACAGCTTGACCAAGGGATGCTGGCTGAGCAGCTCTTCATCTGTTCCTAGTCTCAGGTCTTCTCCATGTGGTCTCCCCAGCAGAGGGCACTCGGGGTAGCCATATTTCCCACGTGGTGGATCAGCAAGTCTTAAGTTGAGCATCTTGAAGTAAACTGGGAGAAGCTGCATGGACTTTCCTTACCTAATTTCAGAGACCACACAACCTTCAATCTGCCATATTTTCTTAGTTAAGGCAGTCTTAATCAAAGGGAGAGGGGAACAGACTCTCCCTCTATTGTTATATTTTTTTTTTCTTGAAGAATAATGGATGTGCAATAAACTGAAGTGAACTTTTTGATGTTTTGACAAATGTATAAACCCATAAAACAATCACCACCACCAAGGTAATGAACTTACCCATCACTCTTGCAAGCTTTCTCATACTCCTCGGCAATACCCCCTCCCTCATTTCCCCCCCAATCCCAGGCACTACTAATCTGTTTTCTATCACTGTTGATTCGTTTGCATCTTCTGGATTTTTATATAAATTAAGTCCTACAAGATGTGCTCTTTATATGGCATATTTCCCTCAGTATAAGTACTTTGACATTATCCATATTGTTATACATATCAATAGTTCACAACAATGTTGTGCATAACAATAGTTATTCCCTCCTGTGACTATTCCACAATTTATTTATCAATTCATATGTTATAGATATTTGGGTTGTTTCCAATTTGGGGTTTAACAAACAAAGCTGCTATGAACATTTGTATACAAGTTTTGGTATAGATGTACATTTTCATTACTCTGGGATAAATGCCCAGGTGTGTGATTGCTGGGTCATATGCTAAGAGCATGTTTAGCTTTTTAAAAACTACTACTGTATGATTTTAAATTCCCACCAGCAGTGTATGAATAATCTAGTTTCTCCATATCTAGCATTTGATGCTATCACTATTTTCATTATTTTAGTCATTCTGATCAATGTACTCATTGTAGTTTTAATTTGTATTTCCCTAATGGATATTAAACATCTTTTCATGTGCCTATTTGCCATCTCTGTATCTTCTTCAGCAGAATGTCTACTTGTATCTTTTGCACATTTTCTAATTGATTTTTTTTTTACTGTTGAGTTTTAAGAGTTCTTTAGATAGCATATACAAGTCAGTTGTCAGATTTAAATTAGCCTTAAAATAAATGAAATAAAATATTCATGAAATAGACATTTCTAGTGCTTTTCATTTCCATGTAGACTTATTTTCTTTCTTCCTTAAGGAATTTCTTTACCATATCTTGTAGTGTGGGGTCTGCAGGTCATTTTGTATGTCTGAAACAACTTTATCTTTTAAAGCTATTTTTGCTGGGTATAGAATTTTAGGTTAACAGACTTCTCCATTCCTTTGTTACTTTGTTCCTTCACTTCTCTTTCTTTCTTCCTCTTTCTTTCTTCTCTTTCTTTCTCTTCCCCTTTTTTCTCTTTCTCTCCCTTTCTTTCTCCCTTCCTCTCTCTCTCTCCCTTCCTTCCTTCAAATTGCAAAGATGCTGCTTCACTGTTTTCTCTGTTGGATTGCTTCCAAAGAGAAATCTACTGTCATCCTCTATATACTATACTTTTCCTCTATATAATATACTTTTCTTCACTGACTGTTCTAAGAATTTTTATTTACCACTGGTTTTGAGCAATTTGATTATGATGTGCCTTAGTGTGGTGAGGGACATGCCCATCTCTAACTCAAACACTGGCAAAGGAGAATAGAATTATAATGAAAAATTTAGACCGACCATGATTCATTTCACGGATATGTGCTCACTCTCTCTATGCCCTTTTTTCCATGATAACTGGAAAAGAAACCAGAGTTTTATTAGCAAGTAAAAGAAAGAAAAACTTGGAAAAGCAGAGTAGAGGCTTAAGCTTGATTATATCAAAGAACAGGATAGAAATCAATTAAGAGATCTTATATTTCTAAATGTACACATCATGTAATAAGAAATAATCACCCTGGGAATGACATATTTGTTTAACTGGCTTGAGATTAGAGAGTCAGGAGTATATGTACATAAAGTAAATATCTTAGGCATCCGGGAAGAATTAGGTCTGGGTAGGAAAGAAGTAAGCTCTGCGTGTGTAATGACAGTGGGCCTTAGTTTACATATTTTGTATACAGAGATTTTTCTACTGTCACAAAAGCACTTTATGACATTCTAAAGGAAGGTGAGCAACGCAACGGGCAGCATTACAATCTCAAATCAAAGTTTTAAAGAGGCACCCTGACTTTCATTCAGTTCCTCAAATGGTGCCAGTACACAAGATGAGCACAGTGTTGGGTCCATCCTCTGTGTGTCCCTAGCAATTCATCAGAGAACTTCAGGGATGAAGAAGCAACCTATATGAGAGTCCCACAGGTCACTGCATTTAAGAATTCTGTCTTAGCCAGCAAAAAGCAAAATCCTTCATGAAGGTGGGAGTTTCACAGCCAGACACAACACCGTAATCTAACAAAACTGATGGTTTTTATCAAAGTCTTAGTTATACTTCTTCATAATAGTAAGATAATGAGAAAATAAAGACATAAGAGTACGTCAGAAAACATCATTCATGTACTCCACTCATTTCATTTCTGAAAGAATTATCTAAAAGGGGAAAAAAGTGCACCCATAAAGATTGGATAGGCCCAAATTTGGCTAAGAACGACAGTTTCACTAAAGGACAGTGCTCCTGTAAAAAGAACTTAGAACAGAGTCATAATTCTTCTATGCATGTCCTTCTGATATTTGACTATGGGTTGTGACTTGATGGCAAGTGAGAAATTTTAGGTTCTTACTTAAGTTATTCTGAAACTAGCATATCAGGAATCCACCAATTCCATGTACTTTCAGTAATAAACAACATTTGTGAACCTCTTCGGTGGCTCAGTGAGTAGAGACTTCTCTGCTCACAGAAGATGTTACACATCTCTCTGTTAACTCTGAAATCCAAATACAAAATCCAGACTTCAGGAATATTACCATATGGATTTTTAACACTCCCTGAGACACTTTGGTTCTATAACCAAAAGACTAGAATACACTTTTCTGTATGAGATTTTTTGTATGAAAAATGCAACATAGATACATGATGCCACTTTCACATTACTTTTTTTTATAAGCACTAGAGTGAAAATGATGAACAGAATCCCTCCTATCAATCTGACATAGTCTTCATTTAACCATTTGAAGACACCAAAGCAAGAGAAAGGTCATAATCAAAAACATGGCATAGTATTTTTATCTGACCAGCGAACTGTGTTGCTCTGGTTCACACTGAGAACCGTGACCCAGCTGAAGAAGAGTGTCACACTTAAAATCTGGTTTGCAATGTGTCTTTCATTTCAGCAAATGACCTCCTTTCTGCTACGTATCAAAGAAGCTGTAAAGGGTCAGCTGACCTCTTAAAAGTGGGCGAGACAAAAGTCAGTGCTGCCACATGGGCAGCAGGGTTTCCAAGTCAGATCCTTTCCCCTAAACTGCAATGCGGTAAATCAGTCTACAGCACCTGGGTAAGAGACAACCTGGCCTTTCGGTTTGTGTGTCATTTGGGACAGTTTTAATAACAAAAAGGTAGGGCTTTTGCAAACTGCTCAAATCAAACGGAGAGTGAATGAGAGCACTGCTAATAGTTATATAAAAACAACAGACATAACTGAGGCGTGTGCTGAACAAACAGGGGCATATAGTCACCCTGTTCCCTATAAAATGAGGGCAGAATTTTAAGAACCGTAAGTAAAATGCAAAGTATAACTACAAAGACTCTGCACACGGTGGTCATTGCATTGTCACAGACACACAGATGAGTATGCATGTGGGAATCCCCTTCTACGACAGCACTGGTTGATGTCATTTTTGTCGTTTTCACAGGAGGCAGAAAGTGTAGACGGGAGAGAACGCTTCTACAAATAGCAAAAGTGCTTCTGCAAATAATTATAATGCGAGATTACTCTGGGGTAAAATGATACTTGAGGACAGAGCAGGTTAGGAGGTTTTCATTTGCTGCCTTCCCCTCTGGTCACTTGTCCGTTTTCTGATGGTTCCCAACACAGGGGAAAAAAGGATCTGTCCAGAGCGAGGGAGTCTGTCCTTGTTCCAACTGCGAGTCTCTCGTGGGAATGAGAGGTCTTGAGACTCCCCCAACCAAACAGGGCATCCCTGGGGGGCTCCCACCCAGAGTTATTTCAGTGAGCTCATACTTTTTATAACTAAAACCTTTTCCAAGGATGAAGTAATCCAGGAGTTAATTCTTGTCTTAAACCCTTTAAATGTAAAACACAAATGAATACTAATTGAGAAATGTATTTAGCAAATATTTGGGGAAGAAAAAACGAACTGTTTTTTATTGTTGTTATTGGTGTTGTTGTTATTGTTGTTGTTGTTGTTGAAATGTTTCCCACTCCTCAAAAAAAAAAAAGAGGGGCGCGGGTATGGGGGCAGAACAGAAAAAAGGAGAAAAGTGGCTTCGGCTCAGTGAAACACTAAAAAATGCACATGAATCAATTATGAAAAAGAGAAGGTCCCTTTGAATGAGGAAAAGCTGATTGGAATTAAGATAGGCTTTGTTCCTATCTGCAAGGTACAAGGAGGGGACTTTTCAGCGGAACAGAAAAGGGGGATTTGGGACTGTTTGGCTGCTTAATGCCATAGTGCTTCAGAGCCCATGTGAAAATTTGCTGCTGGCTATTAATCATCATTGTGCCCCTGCAAAGAAGCTGTTACAATGATGACTATATGTCATTATATTCCCACTGTAAGTAACGAATCAGAGAGCTGGGAAAGTTGGATAAGAGCGGCTGGCAAACTTTTAAGCGGTCGAATCTATTTAAATAAATTTACATCACATTTGCTACTTTCTCTGGTATGGGAATCATACTTTAAAATGAAACAATATGCGGTGTTCATGGGGCCTGGTCTTTTATTCCCCTGTCTCTGAGCCTACTTTCCAGGTCAGCCTTTGCCAGCGCTGACAGCACGCTTTTCTCATAGCCTCTCCTTCTCATAGCCTTTGGTTGCTTTCAAGTTCAATTTAGCACAATAAAGTTGTTATGCATGACAGTTTGGAGAGCAGAATAGGTGGTGTCTGAGCCCGCTGTGTCGCTACAAAGTGGGTCCATTCTCTGTGGGCCGGCTCAGTTACTGGAGCCTTACTGGTGGGATACAGCCATGGACTTCCAGACGTTCCCATCCTGACGAAAACAATTAGCTTCAAACTGCACGAAGCCGTGGGGTCAGCCTGTCTTTGACTGAGACTGCGCCATTTAATATGCTGCAGTGGATTTCAAATTTATGTTGATTTATCCTGTTGTGCTCCTCTTTTATGCGCTTTATTTACAGATGTGTAAAGAACAGGGAAAGTTGGAGTCCCACATGCTTCAAGAGTTTTATTAGAAATCGAGACCATTGTTTTATGTTTATTTTATAAAGAAATAGAGTTGAAACGTGTCAGGCTTAATTCCATTAGGCTGAACTGCCCAGAACAGAGCCCTGGGGTTTGGAAGACAGGATCTGAAAGGAAGTGTCTCCTTGGCTAAGCATCATCAACAAGCCAAACAACAAACAACGCTCAACCACCACCATTGTCAGGATAGTTTTCTATTGTGGGAGATTACCCCTCCAAAATCCCTCTCTGACCTAAAAGTGACACATCTCTTCATGGAAGCAAAATGTAATTTTTCAACCATTACAGGCCACCATGTGTATTTGCGTATGTGCATATGGATGTATCAGACCAATTAGTGTTTAGTATTCATTGACGTTCACCCAAGTGCATACAGTCCTTAGAAATATGATACAACGTTCTGCTGTCAGAAGACAAATATTACTTGATTTTGACACTGTAGACTTGTCCTCATGCAGAGAATATAACCTCTCCTCCTATTCCTCTGAAGAGAATCCTGTAAAAGCAAATTTAGGTGTATTCTGAATTTTACCAGCAGACTGGTCTAGGCCAGATGTCTTCAGTCTCTGAGCTCTCCTAGTAAAATAAATCACAGTTGTCTTGATTACTGATCTCCCTAATTATAGGGTACAACCACCAAATAAGCCTCCTTCTAGATTAGAAATTAACTGAAAGCATATCTTAAAAGCATATTTCACTTTCTTAAAAGAGTTTATTATTTTTCTGTAAGCTATTTGTAAGACTTACATTTTTTTCACCAAAATGGGTGAAATACTGACAGTAACCATGCCACATAATATTTGCTTTAACTATGTACTAGCAGAGAAGAGTAAAAATAAAAATTACACAGGGGGAGATTTTCCCAAAAATAATTTTGGTTTTTAATAGATAATTTAATATAATTTCAAAATGTTCTTGACCAAGGTACATCATGAAAAGTAAAAATATACATCTAGTTTTAGCAAAGTTTGAAAATGAAAGTCAATTGTCCTGCTCACCACTCGCCTTCTGCTATTATTTGGTGTCATTTTTAGTAAGGTCCAATTTAGGATAGTTTTTGGAAATAGACCTGGACAGACAAAAAAAAGGCATTATGAGGGAAAGTAAAAGTGTCTATGGCAAAAGCACTATATCCTTTATAATTTTCAAGTGGAATAATTTCTTTGTCATTTAAATGAGTGAATACTCAAAAAATGGAAAAAGATATTTTACAGATAACTTTGCATTTAAATAGTCTTATTTTTCTAGAAGAAATATGTTGTAAGCATATTAAAAATTCCTCCATACAAGAGTGGTGAGAATAGAGAATGGTTAGATGTTAGGTAGGATATGCCTGAAAGTTTACACACACACACACACACACACACACACACACACACACACACAGGAACAAAATATGCAGAAGTATACTGTCATACAGACTATAAACTTAACCTACATGTCTGCACATAAAATCTGAAAATATAGGGTAACTTACTATAAAGTTTATTTCCTCATCTCAAAAGAAATTTCCTAGAAAAAAAAGTGTTAAATTAACAAAAATAAATGAAAGTTTTGGAAGGGAGCTTGAATGATTATATAATATTTACAGGGACCCAGAATTTTGGACTGACAGATTTCTCTTCATATTCTTTACTTGAGGAAAAAAAATCCAGTAGAAATGTTGTAAATAAGCTGACCATTGTCATTTATTAGTGAAGTTGCTTCTATTAAGCTGATATGGAAGGCGTCTCATAAAGAAGATGATCGACCTTCAATGTTCTCTAGGAGCACAGGAAAGACACGAAAAGAAGGTCAAAATGAAAAGCTCATTGTAGGGAATCAATCTGGAAAAAATAAAGTGAGGCATTATAAAGGAGAAGGAGAATGGCAATATTCACCATAAATGGCATCAGTAATATCTGCCAGATTTTACCAAAGTTCTTTGGCTGAAGTAAGTATTCATGCAATTTAAGCTTCAGGAGAATATAGTCTTGAGTTTAAATCGCAGCGTTACTACTTGCTTTGTAGCCTCAGGTAAGTTTTAAAGAATCTTGGAACTTCTCTCTTCATATTCATAACATAAAAAAATAATAATCCCCACACATAAAGCGTTGTTGTACAGACTAAACAACATAGGTTAAGTGCCCAGTATAACATCTGTAATGTAGTAGATATCCTATAAATATTGCTTCCCTTTATCGCTTCAATTTTTTTATATAGCTCTTGTAATTCTCATCCTCCCATTGCCCTACTATCAATAATAAGTCAAAATTCCTGACGTGAAATCTTACAGAAATAGAGACAGTCTTTGTAACCAATATTAACATAATGGATTCCTGATGGTTTGGACCTGAGACATATCACTCATTTTTATCTAGTGTGTATTTAGCCTTTGCTTATCCTAGTTTGATCACTGAATAATTAATAAAGACCCGAAGAAAGTTGCTCAATACCATGGCAATGGTACTTTCCCTTATATGGACATGGGTTTGAAGAGACAACTTTCTGATAACTACAAGATAATCTCCACAAGAAGTCTCCTAGGACCTTAGACAGAAATCTGAGATGCCAAAAGGAAAAAGACCCATAGTATTCTAAGAAAGAATTCTGCTTGTGATTACTCCTGTTGCCCCAAAATAATATGCTTTGTCCAAATAATGCTTTGGTCATCATGAAAAAAATGAGTGAATTCATTGACCTAACATTCATTTACTTATAAAGCAAATTCTCAGAGGCAGAGAGTCATGCTTCCCAAGTAACAAACTTCATTCTGGTGAAAAATCATGGAATTTGGATGAGTTTGACAGTGAGGGGTGGGACATGGGGAGAACGAGGATCTTTTCTCATTGTTTGAACTTTGCTTCACCAACATAACACTTGAAAGTATTTGGAAAAACTTAAGGCAAAACTTTTGGAAGAAGATGCTCCACTTCTACTTGTTATACATTGTAGGTTTTCCAGGTACTAGCAATGATCTTAACCAAGGCGTTGGCCACAATTGTTTTTCCTAGTATACTGCCACCTCATTGAATCCTTACTTTAACACCAGCCTTATTTGAGACACTGCAACGTGTTTTGTAGAATTAAATAGGCATATGGAATTAATATTAATTGAATCGCAAAAATGGACTCAATTTTATGTTGGAGATGCCATATATGATGGAAGCATGATAAACATTTTTCACTAAATGTAGCACATAGACATATTGATCTTTTTTTCCCAAAGTCTATTATTTTTAATGTCAGTTGATCACGCTCATTAATGAAATGGTTTCTGCATATTTAAAATATGCAAACATGAACTAGCATGCTAAGTTGACTTTTAAACACATCTTTCTTTACAAACAGTGGTAGAACACCAAGAAAAGATTAGCTACATTATATTTCTGCCTAGATCCTTGTCTTTTAACTATTAAATTGAATATATTTTCTTATATCTCCTTATCACTGAGGTGATTTTTTTAAGACCAGTGAATACTGAATTAAACATATATGTGCTAAAAAGGCTGAACATACAACCTTTAAACAATTGTTTTTGTCTTTGTGGGCAAGCTGTTAATAAAGAGACATATGTGCTGTTTTATATATCTACATGCTTTACTACCATTTTTTAGATAAGCACCATAACTTAAGTTGTCTTCCACACAAAGTTCTGGCAAGCTTCAATAGATTCATTAGTGGGTTTTTCTTTACAACCAACGAAGCTCAAAGAGCTCCTAACAATGGAGCTAATCACTGCCTCTTCCCTGACCCAAGCTTAGGTTTTCCCTCCTTTCACTCCAGACTCTTATTTCATTTCTGAGCAATTGGATTTCCGTGGCACTCCCAGAACAAATAAATATCTCCCTTTCCCCCTGCTTACATCTTTTGTGTATATTTTTTCTATACGACTGCCCGTATTTAAACTAGTGTGGTAATGGCAGGGTTGTTCAGGTAATCTTTCATTGGACATAAATGGTGTAGCATTAAAATGCAGATAATGTTACTTCAATTAGAGAATGCTGTGCAAAACTTGAAAAAGACGTAGCTAAATGTTTGGACTAAACAAGTAAGTCTATGTTGTTAAGAGTGGGGCTGGGCAAGTTGCATTTTCAATAGATCCCTTAATGAATAAATGTTAGACTGTATCAACAGTCCTGAACAGGCTTGTGGTTTGTGTGTGCATGAAGTGTAATGGTATCAATTGACTGGCTCTTTGTGGTTGCTATAAAGTACTCTTGAATGTGTCAATGGAGAGAAGGCCTGCAGACAATGAAGCCATGACAGCTGAATGTCAGCAGCGACCTTGAACCTAAACTGGTTTCACCATTCCAGTGACTCTAGCTACAGTGAAGACATGCACTGGAGCCGGACCTTCGGCATTGCCTGTCATTTTCTGTGTTCAGATTCCCAGCACTTAAGTGACAATTTCACCACATTGCTAGACCTTGCTAATATGCATCAGTGAACGTTCACTTATTAGTGATGGGGCTAACGATATGTTCAGCATTTTAATCAGACATGCCTTGGCATTTAAAAATACAAAAAACAAAGCAAAACAAAGCATCGTTCTAGACTAAATGTTTCATATAAGCAAACTCATCCAGAGAAGATACTCAAAACATGTCTTTTCTGCAGCAACAGATCCTTTGATATCGATCTTGCATTACACAGCATTACCGTACATACATTACTACACTCTTTATTGCTGCAAATAGCACATGATTAGTTAATTAAAATATGGCATCAAGGAATAATTAATATTTGTAATGCAGTGTTTCTTTAATGAAAAACAAGAGAATTCTTCTAAAGGTCACATTTACAGATTAAATGTGTCTTTAACATAAATGGAATGTTATTAAGCTAGGCTCAATATTCAGGAGAGAACTACAAAGCCTTTTGTGGCAAAACACTATTAATGAATTCAAGAAACTGAATCCCTTTGCTAATGCTGGAGTTGAGCAAGGTTAGAAGCCCAACCACAACTGAATGTTCTTAATATGTTCACTGTCCTCTGTAGTGAAGAACTGAGGGCAGGGAAGGCAGGCAACTGGGCTGGGAAAAGGAAAGGCTGGAGGAAATAGAGGAAGAAAAGGAAGAGAGATAAGGGTGGAGAGGGAGAGAGAGATAGAAAAGAGAGAAGATTCTGATTGGTGAGAAACATAGAACGATGTGTATGCAGCAAAGAACAGCAATATCGAAAACTGGCATGAGTGTATTGTGGGAAGGAGAGCCAATGCAACTGCTGGTGTTATTAATATTATAGCACTATAAGCTGATTACAATTTATTCTATATAAAATGGGACATTTGCTAAAAAATAAACAATGTAAAGTATTAACTGTATAATTATGAACATAAGTAAATGCAAACTTGTTATTAGAATGTCCTTGTGGATTGATATGAGTGAGGTATGACACATGCGCTTCATTTTACTAGGACATCTCGGAATCCTAATCATCAGTAAAAACTGTCATGTGATACATTCTTTTTCAAAGTAAAGAAAAGTGAGGCACAACTATCCTCTTGTTTCTCTGTGGCTATCCTAAGTTCTTATATACTGTAAATACTGAACTACCTGATTAAATTTGTCCTTACAAGTCCTTTGCAATATACGGGGGGGGGGGGGGGGGAGCCTCTGTAGGCTACATTTGTCTTTTACTTGAAAAAGCCGAATGTTAACAAAAATTTTTCAGTAAGTCCTAACAAGAGAAGGTCACACATGTTTCAAAATACAATTTTTAAAAATCTTTAAAATAAACATGCTGCTATGAAAAATGCTTATTATCCCAAAAACATGGGCATAAAGTTTATTATTTATTTATTTATTTATTTATTTATTTATTTATTATTTATTTAGTAGGATGATTATTTTACATCTATTTTATCAGATCATTATTGTATTGTATTGTAGAAACAAAGGTAAATACATCATCTTGATTTCACACTTCAGTTAAAATATGTATCGTGTGAAAAATGATATTTAAAGATTATTAAGCTACAAAAAATAACCTATAAACACTTTTACAACAGATATTCAAATAATAATCTAAAATCATCATCAATTGTCCCAGGATAAAAAGTGTGCAAAATTTAGCATAAAGATAGTTCTTTTTGGCCTTAAAGTCAAAGTGCAATGAAGAAAATAAATAATGAAATAGAAACATTTTCTTGCATTAACTTTTACGTGTGTATTTCCTAGAAAGAAAGATAATTCCCTTTCTAATCTTTATAGATGTGTTTGCAAAGTTGAACACTCAACCTACACTTTCGTACATTAGAATTAGCACTTGTAAGTGGGCTGATGCTATTAGCTGGGAGCTTTACAATATTATCTGCATCATATATTTATTCTTAAAGTGATTCTGCATCTTTATAATTTTCCCAAATAGAAGTTTTATACCAGAAAGAAGATATTAGCATCACCCAGTCTTATTTTGATTTATTGAGATTTATATGAATTATAATCACTAGGAATATATCATTGAGAAAGAGGTCTGAGAGGCTGCGTGAGGGGCAAGTGCTTGTTCATTTCCCCTCTGACATCTAAGAGGTGGAATCAGAAATGGCCCAGGTTTCTTGATTCTACCGCAATGCTGTCCCTACCACACAAGTGTCTATTCCCATTTTGTTGGAGGATAACCTGTTTGTTCCTCTCCAGAAACAAGAGACCATGGGTTCTGTTCAGTCCTCTTCCTCATGTGTACTTTTATTAGCCAATAGACTAGTTAAGAAAATTCTTTCTATATACTGTATATTTTGTAGCTGTTTACTCTTCTAATATTGATATAACTGATATTTTGAAAAACAGATGAAGAGGAAACATCCTGTTAAAGTAAAACCTAACCAGCAACCCCCCCCCAAAAAAAAAATCAAACAGCCTCTTTGCTCTGCTCTGTGAAGAGCTCTCAAGAAGACGAGCTCCAAATCTTGAAACAGTTGACGGTTGGAATGAACACCTATTTTTGCTGTTAACAGTTATTTTAAAGTAGGATAATTCTCAAATGAGAATTAATCCCCCATGCATATATAGGTTATGGAATTTAAGTTTAAATACAAAAGTAGTCAGAAATGAAATTCAGGTTAACAGGTCAACACAACGCCTACGGAGGCACTCGTTTTTTTGGCCTACATACACAGCCAACTTGACGAAACCCAAATGTATGTGGTGATGTCTGAAAATGTACCCTTCATGGGATGGGTAAAGGATGTATTTAGTAAACATCTGACTATGTTATTTAAGACAATATTCTAAATAAATGCTTGCACTATGAAGAAATGATGGATTATTCCATGAATAAATATGTGACTATGCCAGAATTTGTGGTGGAAAATGTTGTATAAGAAACATGCATTCATATGGATTTATTTTTGTACTTTAAGGTACACTTCATAAAGGTGTATGCTAAGTAGGTTTTTATTCAACATATGCAAACATAAAGAAGGATCATTTTAGAATGTCCTTCATTCTCTTAAAGTCCCTTGAACTTTTTATTCTCAAAAGAAAAAAAAAAAGGACAGTGGTAGAGGTGAACTTGAATTACTTATTTTCAAGTTTCAGTGGTGTGCATATTTAAAATTCACCTTTACTTGTGTATTTATTCAGCAAATGTTTCTTTAGTCTATTATATGTCAGGTTCCATGTTAAAAAGAAAAAAAAAAACACTGTATTTCTGTGCCAACTTTCATTCTTTCATTTGTTTTTAAGCACCTAGTTTTTCAACTTTTGCAAGCTACAAGAAAGATGCAAAAATTTCACATGGTTTGGTTAAATGTGGACTTTGACTTGAGAGTCAGGCAATAGCCCCACACTGGGTCTGGCCACTCTTCACGCCCCTCCCCCCATCGATGAAGGGGCTCTTCAGCCCTTCCTTGCCCCTCTCAGGATAAAACAACTGTTCTTAAAGCAGAACTACTCAGATATGAATTTATTCTGGACTCTACACATTGAAATTTGAAAGTAACCACTATTCTGGGGCATCTCTTATGTTTCAGATATAGTACTAGTTATTTTTTCAGATATTTTATGTATATTTACGTAATTTTTAGAGTCACTACGTAAGGAAGAAATTGCTGAGGCTCAGTAAGACAATGCAATTGGCTCCAAATGAGTACAAGCAGCAATTCGAACCCAGATCTCACTCCCAGACCGGCACTCTTACAAATTCCTATGTGCCAAAATGACCATCTGATTCACACAAGGCAAGCAGCATCTGTAATTGAGTGGAAATATTAGTTGAACTAGAATTTGGATGAATAGATTTTTTTAAGCCCCTAGATACAGATGCTTATGAGCAAAAAAGTAAGCAAAGAGGCACTTATCTAGTACATACAAGCATGAACTCAGGTTACACAAACTCTAACTACATACCAGCCCACCCCCACCCCTCTGTCAGCCATCCCTTGAAACACCATGCTCTTCTTCTCTGCAACATAGGTGGGGACCAAAAGGGATTCTTAGTGGGATAATGACTTTAATTTGGGGTTGCTGCTAGAGCCAGTTATGATTCCATTCCTATACATGCCATCTTTCACTCTAGGTGGTCCCACACTGCTAGAAGTCAAGGAGTGAGTGAGAGCAGTGTAGCAAGTTCATTCTTGTTAGAGACCTGATCAAGGTTGACATCTTTCAAAAGAAGTTTAGCCAGCGCCCAAATATTCAATATTCCTACATATTTAATTTCTTTAGTTGCATTTGAATTGTTCTGTTCTTACCAAACAAAATTCTCCCACAAGAAAGAGAAAAGTTGATTCTTCATATCAGAGCTCATGTTTCACGTAAAATCAACTCCTTGTAAAGGAAAGCCTAAGTAAATGAAAGGTGGCTACTTCCTGATCTTAATAAAAGTATAATTTATTTTTGATCACCTGTGTTATAAAGCTGTAAAAATTAACATTAAACTATACAAAAATATAAAACTCTTTACATGTTTTGTGATCCAAAATGGAGCCAGATCACTGTCAATTAAATGTACGAAACAGTAATAATGCCCACACCCCGTTTCCTCTCACCTAAACTCTACAACAAATGTCCAGCTTCAGACATTTTCAAACAGAAAAGTTAACTTGCATTCATTTTTTTAAGACATTTAAAAATATGTAATGTGTACATGTGATGATTATAGTACCAAAAACAAATGTTTTTATCAAACTTTGCTTTTGGGGAACATGAATTATTTTACTCTTTTCTATCATACTATTGTCTTAAAATAATCCAAATCAACACAAATATATTTTGTAATGTCGTACTTAAGATGATACGATTTGCAGAGGTAAAGATTCTCTTGTACCTACCCTAGTTGCTTGTCCTGTTGATACATAATTGATAGTATCAGCTAAAATTGGTTGGACAGTTTTAGAAACGAATGAAATAGTGTATTCACATTAATGCTGAAGTAATTATTAATAAAATCCTAAAAAGGAGTGCTATTGATAAGAAAAATGTAGTTTCATTTTACTTGTTATCACAGAAAGTTATAGTAATACTATCATGTAACTAAACACATTTGGAGACATCATGCAAATCTACCTGTCATGCTGAATTACAAACTACTGAGGAAACCACTAATAACATTAACAAATAAAAACAGCATTATTCAGTATTTAACTGCTCTCTGTCTGAAAGCATATGAGAACTGCCACTTGTAAGTACCAAGTGCCATTTACATGATTAATCAATGAATTTTTGGTAACAAATTCTCTGACTTTCTGTAATGAGGTCAGTTCCCTACAACGTGACCTCACATTTTAAGATGCAGTCACCTTAAAATGGTGACATCCGTGAGTTCAGAGTACCAGAAGTATACGGGCACTAGGAAATATGAGATACTTTTGGGTGTTTCAAGGTCCACTGCTATTTGGATGTTTGATATACCATAAACAAAATCATGTCATGCAAATATAATGACCACAAAACAGGAAACATTCAGGGGAACTCAGCACATGACACGAATTTGGTGGTATCTCCAGACTAACAGAAAAAAGGGGATCCATTCCTACCATGCTGAAAATACTGGTTTTCTTTAGGACATATGAAGGGAAAAACAACTCATACACATTAGGTCAACGTAAATTCAACAGTCCTCAAAAATTAAGGAATAGTTTGGCAGCAATATCTGAGATTTAGAGTCTTGGTTTATAGCACATGGTAAACTTTATTCATGGAATACAAAATCTAATTTATAACATCTTTCTCTGTCATCATTATGTGAGTATAGGTGTAAATTTACCTTGGGCTGATTCAATTTACACAAAATGACTTGGACTTTGGACCATTTATATAGTATATTTTATTTTATTTTAAATGCCTTTCTCATAAAAAAAAAATAAGTTATTTAGTAACTAGGCTGCATGGTTTGGATATTGTCTTTTCACATGTCTCCAGAAAGTTACCTCCTGAAAGAATACCTCACTGCCCATATTTCTGTTTTCCATCATCAGCAAGGCCAAGAAAATGAAGGGTCTCCTCACTGAATCTGCATCTCAGTATGTGAGAATTTATAAAAGTCAAGTATCTCAGTCCCAATGTAGATACGGTACATTCCTCTCTTCAGAGTCTACAACAAATTGCCTATCTTCTTTCAACACGTATCCAAAGTTTAACAGCCACAGATGCATTATGAACCTTTCTTGGCTAGGCCCTATATACAAGGTATAGACTAGAAAGTACATTATTCCAATTAAAGTGTTCTTGTTTCCTTTAGAATATCATCCAGCAGGCACCTTAGCCATATTAAGTGGTTGACAGATAGCATAAACAAAAATAGGTTTTACATTGCAGCTGTACACAATACACCTTTGTACAGCTGACTGACTGCTTACAACAATAAAAAATAATTGTAGCATTCTGCTGTCAAACTTTCTGACTAGTTTATAGTGAACTTCAAAAATATGGTTCCTTTTTCTCAAATGCAATTAATTTGAAGATAAAAGTAATGTGGTGCCATGAAACATAAATGTTGCACCCCAAAGAGGAGAGACTGTTTGTTACCCAGTAACAATAGATAAAGTTCCACATCCCCATTTTTTCAAAGGAATTCAATGGTACCACTTAAGTATGCAAAGAAATGCTTCATGTGGCAAGAAGTACAATATGATTAATATAAAAAAATGAAAAGTATTTATTTACCAATTTTGACAGTTGTCATGGACATCACTGCTTCAAGTGGCATTTTTGACAAAACAATTTGCTGGCTGATAGTTACAGGGGAACTGAAAGATTTCTTTTTTCTCTGTGTATTTACAATATAAAAAAAATGCATCCTCAATGTAACTTTTCTGCTGAGGAGAAAAAAAGAATGAGTTCTATAAAACAACCCATCCAGTGCAGTTTCTATAAGAACAAATGAATGCAAGTGTTAACAAGGCCTAATCTTCCCTTTTGTATTTGTTTCTTCATTAAGCTCTAACTATGCTCTAGCTCTTGTACCCTGAAGATTTGATGTGAAGATGGTATGACAGGCTTGGCTTCTCCCGATGCAGCTGGCACTCCTGATGCCAAAAGCCAGAGCTTGTGGTAGTGGGATCAGGAGAGAGTCGTTCGAGCACAGTTTGCCTGTCAGTTTCCCATCCGCCTGGCAGTGCAGCCCTCCCTTCCCGAGTCCCCTTAATGAGAAGTGGAGGACAATACCAGTATTGTTGTTTCTACTCGCAATCTTGTGGAAAGAACAATCGCTGTTTACCCAAGCATTTGTATTACCCAAACTCTGTCGATAATTACTTCTAGAGTCCCTGATTAACTCTGCTCTCTGCCTCAGCACAAAAAGCTATTGAGATAGACACCAGACAACTTTTCTCTTAGAGCCTTTTAACAGTTTACTGAATATGATTCAGTCCTCATATTTAGCAGAAGAATTCTACCTACATGATTTGCACTCAGCTCACCAAGAGCTTTTGAATCACGTAAGAAACTCAGGTACTTCGGAAGGCTTGAAAATTCCCCGTCACCCTACCTTCTCACTCCCCACCTCAAAAAAAAGTTAAAAAGCACTCCGTCCTTCCAGTTGACATACTCTTGTACCTAGGAATCTATGACAAATATAAGCACATTTCAAGTAACAGTGACAATTCTAGTCAGCTTATCGGTGTTAACTTTTTATGATGAAATATGTAGGAGAAAAATTTCTAGTTATTTAATTACTGTGCAATTTTATGATATGCTTTTGTTTTGTAAGACCTAACAAAATGGAACTGTTGCTATGTCTATTTCCATGATACTGGTAATAATTTTAATCTGTCACATCACTCCTACCCCCCTTCACGTCCCACCCCACATGCAGTCTGCTGTTAGCACTATGCAAAACAGCATCATGAATATGCGTAATTATGGAGATTCATGGTAATTTTTCAGGGTTATCCGATGTGACGTTTATAGGACAGCAGCATACATCAATTTAAACGAGAGTGACAAATATCTTATCCTTTATATTTCTATAGTATTTTTAATATTTTCCTGGCCCCTCTCTAGGGAGTAGTGTGAAATGGTAAGAACTTGAATAATAAAAATGTTAAACAATCAAATGCTTTACTAGAATGGTTTTTAAAGGCAAGTTTAAAAATGATTCTCTACCTGTTGAAGTTTAAAAAGTATGATATAATGAATTTTCTCTTATGCAGTACTTTTTATCAAGCATCTTACATGTTTCCAAATGAACAAAAGCGTGGATATTTGCATGTACCATTTAAAGATGAGGTTGAATCGCTTAATTACTTTTAAACTATGACTGCTTGCCTGACAGAATTATTTGGCAAATAATGGCCCACCAACTTTATTAAGCATAGGCATTTGAAACAATAATCTAATTGTGGCATATTTGAATTTTATTCTAAGTCTGTTGCACCTCTTGGAGACTTGCATATTATCTTTATCTCAGTGACTAATTAGTACTAGCTTGACAATTTCATATTTACGATGATTACCAAGTAGGAATCCTTTTCCTTGTTCTTTATGTTTGTCATGAATACTGTACAATATTAATTACATTGAAGATATAAAGAGCCCCACAATTTGATTGAGAGACATCTTGAGTTTAAAGTGAGTAAGTGTGAATTGTATCAAGAATTTTAAATGGCGGGCAATTAATATCTATTTCTTATGCAGTCACTAAAAAAGACGAAATAACTGAGTGAGCTCAAATCATTATATCAGCCCAATTTTTAAGTGTATTAACAATGAAGTCATTAAAAATTGGCTTGATTGAAAACGACCCTCCCCATTCCAACCACCTGAATTCAGAATTCCTTTTTCTCAAACATGTATTTTCAGGATTTCGGGTTGAGGGTCAAACTTTCACAATTAACTGTTCCTCAGTACTTTCCTGGTAACACACCATCGTGAATACTCTCCCTACAATTAGCAGGGCCTACTGTGGAAGTAGACTGCTAATAGAAATAATAATGAAGGATACCAGGGCATTAGTATGCCAGAGAAGGTTGAAGAAACCTAGTTTGCATGATGCATGTATAATTGTACGTTACATCTAAACATCACTGTATGTTGCTTTAGAAATAATTACTTAGGAAGATATATTTAACTCCTCCCTTTTTTTAAGATCCCAATTTGATTAACAAATAAGTTCAGTGGTACATTACGTCTGAAAGGTAGCAGTGTCTTACATGACTGTGTTCTGTATTTGCATGTTTTTTTAAAGTGGCACTTTCTGAAGATACACAATTGCTGTGTCTATACACACATATAAAGCAAAGTGAAGAATTGATGCAATCATCCAGATAATTCAAGGGAAAACTACTTTTGTCTCAATTATCTATTGCAAGCAAAAGTGAGGGGGGTTGGCGTGAATTGCTCAAATAAGTGCCTGGATTCTCTTCACTTTGCACGTGTAGACACATTTTACAATATTTATGTTACCATTTGTAATTTACATATACATAAAGAAGAAATATTTCTTCATGAAAGATGACCAAAAATCTTTTCACAGCAATAATTTCTACTTTTTGGTTTTACCTAATTTTTGGTAAAGAGTCTGATTATTCTTGTGCATGTTATGTATGGTAATCGAATTAAGGCAAAACTAGATAGACTCATTTGTTCATTTATTAAATGCTTGGTTAATAACCTGATTTGTATACATGATACTGATAGCTCACTATAAAAAGTTCATTGATACAGTCTAAAACTTTAATAATATTTACTTATTTTGGGTATAATCATAAACTGATTTGAAGGTATCATTGTGATTCATAGGCACACTTCCAATAAAATGCAATGTTAAAACAAACAAAAATTTGCAAAGAATACATCCTATATCGCCCATGTTTAAGATTTGTTATGAATAAGTTAAGATCCATAAAGAAATCAAATAGCGGAACATGTTTTCAAAAGTTCCACTGACACATTAAAAATTCAAATATGTCGCAGATTTTACAGTGTTTTCTCCACATGCACCGACAGAAACAATAATATATTTAATTGCTGACACTGGTATGATTTTACTTTACATTTACTAAGTGTATGAAAGTGTATTTTCAATGCATTTGAGAAATCTGTTTTGTCTATTAATACATGAGGAATCCTAAATTTCTTCTGGGCCTGTTTAATCACTACACGTACTCTTTACTCTGGCCCACATACAAAATGCCTTCCAGAAAATGTAAGGCAACTCTGCCATGTTTCTTCATATTGGTACTGTGTCAAAATATGTTCTGTTCGAATACTAGAAATTAAACCTTAGTTTAGTTAAAATACTGCCCAAGTTTGGATTCTAAGTGTTTGTCTGGACAAACAATTAATACTTAAATGTTAAAAGACACTGGAATATTTTATGGATCTATTAAGCAATGAAAATGAACTATCTATGTTATAAATTTGGTAGATAGGGCTCATGTGTAGCATTCATTTATAATTTTCATGCTTTATATGAAACTGTGTAATTGATGCTTACAGTATAACCAAAATTTTCGCTGTCTTCATAAAAACACATGGAGCAGATGTAAAATTAAGCATTTCAGAGTATTTTACTACTCCAATATTGTTTTAATTTGTTCTAAAAATCACATCTGTCTCTAAATTTTATTTATGAAAAATCAACTTCCAGTATTAAATAGATATGTTTTATAAATACTGAGTTGGGCCCTGATAGATATTTTTCTTCAGATTTGCTAAAGAGGGAAATATAATAATTTGGTGGCAAGCATCTGTCTGGTAATCATATATGATAAATTCATAAGAAATACAGGAAAGATATTTATTTACGGTTACTGCTAAGCCAGTCTTTATTTATCTTAGAAGATTTTTCATCTATGAGTGGAAAACAAACTTTCCTTCAAGAGGTCTGTGAACCGAATAATAAATGTCAGGTCTAAATCCTGTATGAAAATCAGTCCGGTTTAATCCTGGATATTCTTCAGCATGCAAATGAAGACTAGAGGTTTCCCTGGGCCCGCTGTCATACAGACAGCCAATTTACAGACCCTGGCACAGTGTATGTGTTATGGGCTCGCCGGCTGCCCCTCCCCCCTAGCCTAAGACTTGGTCTCAGCTGCCTGCCTTTCACAGAAAACCACAAACCAAGGAAACATATCAGTAATAGCGCCCTGTAAATTAACTTGACATTTGATGCAGAAAAAACCCTAAAAGCTTACAAAAGACATTGAAAACAAAAGCCACTCAGGACCCACACTACATATATTGTGGATTTAAGAGATCTGGAAGGTGGTTATTCTATTGTAACCAACACATACAGCCTTCATCTTCTTTGTTAAGACAATTCAGTCATTCTTTGTTACAGGCATAGTATCCGTCAAACAAGAAAACAATATTTTCCACTAGAAAAAAAAAACCTAAAAGTCCAACTGGTATTATAATAATAATTCAATCAATGGGTTTCTTTTACATTAAAAAATAAAGCTATACATTCCTAATGTGGAAAAAAAAAGATGCTAAAAATCAGCCTTTATGTTTCCTTGGTAAATAAGACATGTTGACATTGCTAAGATGTAAATAATGTAAGACACGTTGGAAAATGGTGTGAATCTTGCTGAACATGAAGTATTCACAAATATGTTGTGTCTTAAAATTTTGCCATTCAAGAGATTTAATTTTTGTGTGTGTGCTTGGCAACCCCAGAATCCTTTTTATAGGAAAAAAAAGGGGGGTTCAAAGAAGGACTATTGATAAAATATTAAATGATTCTTTGACATCAGCTGCCGTGTGGAGCTAGAGTGAGGCACACAGCATATTTAAGCCATTAGACATGCAGGAATGTTAACATTATTATGCGTTATTGTGTCTGGCTATGTTCACCCACACACACACTCTTCTTCTCAATCTCTCCCCCCCCCCCTCCATTTCTCACTCACTTTCCCTCCCTTCTTCCCTCCTCCCCACCTTTCTCAGTGTCTCTCCTTCCACTCCCTCCCTCTGCAGGACCTGCTACACTGCATCTTACAAATGTCTGGCCTTATAGTTTACAAGCACAGAACTGTACTGGTAAAAATGCATAATCTTAGCATCTGTGCTTCTTGATATTCATGGATTTATTTACAAGTCCCTGTGTTCTACTTTTTTTTGCCTGTTTCTATGGTTTATATTACTGTCATGCCTATATTCTTGTGGGAATTTCAAATAAGAATCAAGATATAACTGGCAAATATTCTGTAATGCAGTCTGCATTTCCATAATTTAGCTGTTTTTTAAAAGAGACAATTTAAAGAGGTTTATGGACTTAAGGATATATGAAGAGTATTCTGATTGGCTTTTTTTTTTTTACTTCAACTGCTTAAGGTTCAGTTTGTGTAAAATGGATGTAATAAAATAAATTTATGTACATATATGTGCTTGTGTATATGTAAATGCATTTAGAATGAAAAAGTTCATAAATCTCAGTCAAATTTACTGATTAAGTTCACTATATTCACATTTGGCAACATTAAGATATTCCACAAAAGGGTTCAAAGGTAAAAGGCTAGCATTTTATTTCTTCTTTAGAGTCTAACCTGCAAAAATGCTTAAATATTTACAAAGCAAGTATTTGGGTTCCCGTGTTTCTCCAGCCCTCAACACACATCTCCTCCCTTTCGTGGAGCTGGTTTAAGGGAAGCCTTTTAGTACACATCACCAGTGCCAAAGAATGTGGGTATTTTTCCTTTTTTAAGCTGTAAAGACACAAATTCTTTTGAATAATTAACACTAAAACCAGAAATTTAGCTTACTTTACAGTAATCTTCAATTCTTTTCCTACCTATCTCCACCCCAAAATACAATTCCACGTTCATATTATCAATGCATTTATTTTTAGGGATTAATATCCTCTAGTTTAATGTAATATTG
Source organism: Panthera leo (assembly GCF_018350215.1). Lineage (NCBI taxonomy): Eukaryota > Metazoa > Chordata > Mammalia > Carnivora > Felidae > Panthera > Panthera leo. The sequence goes on from NC_056679.1 coordinate 150,959,905, forward strand.
AAATCTGAGAAGTCCATGTATATGCTTTGCTGTTTATAGCTCCAGTTTAATTACTGTGTGTTAAACTGCCTAGACAGCGAAATGAATTTATGAATATCTTCAAGACAGCCATAGTTTGGAACTGCACACGAGAGAAAATGGCATGGTGGGGGACACTGCATTAAATGATCTTTATGTCAGTATTCTCAAAAATTCACATTCTATGTAGGGAAATGTTAAATGTGAGAACATGATGATAAAGGCTTGTTATAGTCCTAAAGTATGGGATATGTAAAATGCAAAGATTTTCACATGTACAGTTATAACACATGCTAAGCAGCACAGATTATTAAGCAAGATTCATTCCTTTATTGGAGAGGGAGGGGAGTAATTTACAGACAAGAGCTAAGCAATTCTGTTTAACACAAGTCTGTCTAGTTGATTGTAAGGCATGTGTAGTATTTTTCCAAAGCCCGTCATCAGTAGTAAAGCAATTTACAGCTCAGGATATTTTTTAGAAGATACTCATTTTATTAAGAGTCAATAAGATAGGTTGTGCAGAAAGATATACATGTATTTGCAATGCATATTGTTGCTGTGTTCCTATTGTGTTCTGAGCTTCCATCATGGCTGGGAGATGGGAAGCTGGCATGTTAGTGTAGGAGGGTAAGAGAGAAAGCCCCAAATAAACACTTACAGCATTTTCAAATGATCTCTAATTATAACCACGTTTCTTTTTCTTTTTTTTTTTCTGAGGTGGGCGGGGGAGTGGTAGAAAGAAGATGATTATGAGTGCAGATCATATCCATGCTATTAAATAATATTAATAATTCTTTTGGTCCAAGGGATGATGTTTTCATTCTGGACTTTCAAGCACCTCAGTCTACCCATTCAAAGCGATGACAGAAAAATGAATCTGAATGTGTAGGCATTAAACATTTAAATTCTCTACTCCCTGGTCATTATACCAACTGTCATATTTTATACCTTCCCCTCCCCCACTATGCTTTTGCTGATTTGACTTCATTTACATTGGCTCATTATGCATCTGGTCTTTGTTCTATTGAACGGAATACAGTACAGTGACAAAGCAAAACTTACACGTCGTCCGAAATATTTTTCTGGTTTAAAAATAAGGTTTCACAACTTAAATTTACATTTAACTTGTTTAAATTGGAAGCAAGTCTTTTCTTATACAATAACTATAATCTATATGCAATTATTTTAAAAGTGGTTAAAATTACCTCAAAATGTCATTAGGAAATGACATTTAAGACCTTTTATAACAAATATTCTATTGCTACCTAGGCAATATTATCCTATTAGAAGTATTAAGTTGTTCTTTCCAACTCTCTGAATTTCTATGTAGGCCCAAGAAGCAAGCTTTTATCTATTTTACATGAAGTTCATTGTTTAGAGCTGTCCCTTATGGGTCTTATTTTAATGTATCAAACAACAAAGGTAATGTCAATCCTTAAAAAAAAAAAGATTCCTGCTTTGCATTTCTTGCAATTAAAAGGTTTTCTGATTTACAAATCAAATTTTCATCAAATTAAAAGGAAGTCCTAGCTGACCGATCAACATGGAAAAATATGAAAGTTACATTGAACTTTAAATGTCTATCCCCATGACAGTGTATACTATCTTTTCATTTGTTACAACCAATGGAGACATGGGATTAATCTAATACAGCCTAATTAAACACCCATTGACACATGAGAGTCTTTAATGGTACTAGAGGCACAAATGCTACTTTGTATCACAGTTATATTTGCATTTATTTTAAGTTAGACAACAGATATTTTTGAATACAAAGACAATAGGAAAAAAATATGGGGGAGCAGGCTTTTGAAAATGGAAGCAATTTCATGTTTCCTGCAAAGATAATTTCTATATGCACAATTCAGGTTTCATTCCAGACACTCTGACCAATGTGCTTTTCTAATTTTTGTTATTTATCAAAATGTATAACCACGGATACAGTGGCTACATGTCTGGAGCACCATCTTGGAAGTAAGCATCATCATGTTTTCTTGGCTCTGTTAATAACCGATTATGTAACCTCTGGCCTCTCTCTTAATCTGCTCATGCCTTGATTTTTTTCATCTATGAAAAGGGAATATTTGTCCTTTACCTACCTCTATTGGGCTATTGCCAAGTTTAATTAGAATAATATACTGTTCTTAAGAAGAAAGTATGTTATGAATAGACACTTTCAGTTTTCTCACTGATTAATTTTACCATACTGAGGGGAAACGCAGTGTTGTTTATTTGTCTATATTCAGTCAATCTCTTCTACATAAGTTTGGCACTTTGGGTTCTAGAGTTAATGAAAATAAAATGTAAAGATTGGATATTTTGGAGGTGGGAGCAATCACCCCCATCTTGGCAATTTATATTATATAACCTTATCATCTGCAAGATATTTCTATGAGCATAAATGGTTTTAGAAGATGGCTTTTACAGAAATGGTCAACACATTAGTAATCAGAATGAGTGCAAGCAAGCCTCTAAAAAAAAAAAAAACTAGAAATTTGGCAAAAAATTCTTACTCCACTGGCACCTTAAGAGAAAGTAAATTAAAGTGTTTAAACTATAGTTGCTTTTACAATGCCTTTTCTTTTGAGTCCTAGAAATTTTAGATACTGGATAATATGAAACTCTGATGTAGAAATGTGTATGATTATATCATTTGAGTATTTATTAGGACTTATCAAGGAGCATTCCCAAACTCAATACCATTTCCAAAATATACACTGGACACAATTAACTTTATTTCCATTTCAAGGATTAAAATGGTGTGATTTAATTTCTTCACATTTCAATTGAATTATCTATTAAATGATGAGGCTGAGCTAGATTATCAAAAATACCCTTCCCAGATCCAAAGTTAATGTGGCCAGTATTTGGATAGATCATTCTTAGAATTTTAGGCACATAAGTGTCACACCCAAATCTAAATGAGACTTTGGCAGGTATTTGTTCATTTATTTGATGAATGTTTATTAAACACTGAACATATGCCAGGAATTCATAAAATTCTTAAAAGCTAGAAAAGGAGCAGGTTTGGAGGCAAAGATAAAAATTACCTTACTAAAGTCTAAGATCAGAGTCTATGAACATCTAATGACTTGACACAACAGAGTTAGGTGTGTTTTCAAAATATTAGTGGGTATGGTAGATAGTATTAGTGTTCACTAATATCCTGTGTCTGTCCCTGCAGGAGGGTTATACCTCCCTGCCTTCATGAAGTCAGGCTAGGATATGTGAATTGCTTTAGCTAATGACATATGAGCAGAAGTAATAGGTGTCATTTGCAGCAGGAAAATTTAAGAATCAGTCCTTATTTTGCCATGCTTTCTTTCCCCTTTGCCACGGTTACCAGCAATGTTGTAAAGAGTTTCTACTCCACTAAAATGGGTCCCAGAGTAAAGGCTACAATGACATCGAGCAAAAATGTCCAACTGATCCTAAATGGATATTAGAATGAGAAAGAAGAAAATAAACTTTTCTGTTAAGATACTAGGATTTGAAGATTGTATATTATCGACATATAACTAAGCCCAGTGGTTTTCAGAGTATGGTTTGGGGACCCCCTGGGACTCCAGAAGCTCTGGGGTAAAAATTATTTTCATAATGATATGAAGATGTTATCTCCCCTTTTGCTCGCATTTCCTTACAAGTGCAAAGCAGAGCTTTCCAAGGTTCTACATGTTGTGTGATGTTGCAACATATTTGATGCAGAAACTGGTATAAGAATCCAGTGCAGAAAGATTTGAAAAAATGTATAATGATGGCACTGTCCTTATTAATTTTTTTTTGGAAAATTTAGTGATTTCACACAAAGATATGCTTTATGTTAACCTGCTGTGAATTTATTATTGCTATTTAAAAATTATAACTCTTTTTAAATTTTCTTAACTTTAGTTTCTAATATGAAAAAAAAACAAACAGTGTATATAGTCCACTTCAACAAATGCTCTTTGGGAGTCTTCAGTAATTTTTAAAAGTAAAGAGACCAGAGACCAAATGTTGAGACTTATCCTACCCTATTCTGACTGATTCAATAGGTTCTACCAGGAATAGCTTATTAGGACTAATTAAGTCCTGTCATTTGTGGAGTGATGTGGATAGACAAACTATAACTTGAAAAGTATGAGTAGACATAAAAATTCTAGAAGGGACAGTAATTTCTCTGACACTGACAGTAATAACATCTTTTTGATATGTCTCCTGAGACAAGGAAAACAAAAGCAAAAATAAACTATTGGGCCTACATCAAAGTAAAAAGCTTCTGCAGAGCAAAGAAACAACCAACAAAACTAACGGACAACCTACTGAATGGGAGAAGATATTTGCAAACAACATATGTGATGAAGGGTTAGTATCCAAAGTACATAAAGAATTTATACATCTCAACACCCAAAAAACAACCCTATTTAAAGATGGGCATAAGACATGAATAGACATTTCTCCAAAGAAGACATCCAGATGGCCAACAGACACATGAAATGATGCTCAATGTCACCATCGTCAAGGAAATGCAAATCAAAACTACAATGAGATATCATCTTACACCTGATAGCACAGCTAAAAACAACAACACAAGAAACAAGAAGTGATGGCAAAGATGTAGAGAAAAAGGAACGCTTGTGCACTATTGATGGGAATATAAACCAGTGCAGCCACTGTAGAAGACAGTATGGAGATTCCTCAAAAAATTAAAAATAGGGGTGTCTGGGTGGCTCAGTCAGTTAAGTATCCGACTTTGACTCAGGTCACTATTTCATGGTTCATGAGTTAGAACCCCGCATTGGGCTCTGTATTGACAGCTCAGAACCTGGACCCTGCTTCGGATCCTGTGCCTCCCTCTCTCTCTGCCCCTCCTCTGCTAGTTCGTTCTCTCTCTCTCTCTCTCTCTCTCTCAAAAATAAACAAACATTAAAAAAATTAAAAATAGAACTACCCTATGATCCAGTAATCACACTACTGGGTATTCACCCAGAAAATACAAAAACACAAATGCATCCCTATGTTTACTGCAGCATTATTTACAATAGCCAAGATATGGAAGTAACCCAAGTGTCTATCAATAGATGAATGGATGAAGAAGATGTGGTACATGCGCACACACACACACACACACACACACACACACACACACACTGGAATATCATGCAGCCATAAAAAATGAAATCTTGCCATTTTTAACAACATGGGTGGAGCTAGAGAATATGATGCTAAGTGAAATAGTAAGTCAGAGAAAGAAAAATACCATATGATTTCACTCATATGTGGCATTTAAGAAACAAAGCAAATAAAGGTAAAAAAGAGATGGAGAGAGATAAACCAAGAAACAGACTCTTAACTATAGAGAACTGATGGTTACCAGAGGGAAGGTCAGTGGGGGAATGGGTGAAGTATGTGATGGGGATTAAAGAGTAGTACACTTATGACATGCACTGAGCAATGAGTAGAATTGTTGGATCACTATATTGTATTCCTGAAACTAATATAACACTGCATGCTGACTCTATTGGAATTAAAATAAAAAACTTAATAAAATAAAGTATGGTTTCATTATTTAGTTATTTAACAGAATCAAATGGAACTTTTTTCATGTTGTATTCCAAAAAGGACAGTTGCTGCCTTAATGCAACTACTATAATAATTAGTCTAGACACAATAAACTATTCATTGGTAGGATCTGAGAGAGTGGATTTTCCTCTTTATTTAATTGTAGAAGAGAGCAAATGTAATTTCTTGCAATAAGTATGAAAACACATAAGATAAATTATAAATTACCCTACAAATGTACAATTTGTCCAATTTATAGGGCAAGAGTAACAGGAAAAGGAACAGAAGCAAGAGCAGTTGTGAGATGTGAAAGTTTCAAATCATGCTTTTGACAACCATTCAGACATATTGTGACTGACCACTACAGACAATACCCAAGCAGCAAACAATCTGAATTAAAAATATTTAGACCTGTCATCTCTCTTTCAGGCCAGCAGCTTCTATATCAATTTGCTGTCACGGGCATGTTGGTCCATAAATGTGTTTTCCTTTGTTTCAAGTATTGATGTGCATTCCTTCAAGCTCCTAAAGGGTCATAGGGATACTTTCTATGGAATTTGATTCCATCTCCACCCAGTGACCCTACCTAGTGCTCCATGCAAAGGTGGGGTTCCATAAATGCAAGCAAGTTATAGAAAACAAAATCTCTACCTTCATAGCTATTGTCCAGCAATAAAATAAGTAGCCTGGGTAGGGGAGAAGTTTGAAAATGACTTTCTACCAAGTTAAATACACCTATCACTATAAAATCAATATCATATGAAATATTAAAGGGTTATTCAAGATTAAACAGATCAAATCTAGCACCCATGTCCCATTGAAGAAATATTCTTGCCGTCCACCCTAATTCTGAGATGGGCCATGCTGTGTTCTGACTGCAGTACAGGGACATCTTCATTTAAATATATTCCCTTTCCTTATATCATTGAGTTGTAGACATTCTTAAAGGAGTTTATCATCTTAAAACATAAAATATTTCTTCTATAATTATAATTTCACTGGATTTGCCCTACAATTCCAGTTAACCAATCTTAAAGTGTTACGAGTATGTCCGTGTATGTATAATATGTGTAGGATTGGGGCACCTGGGTGGCTCACTAAGTCGGTTCAGTATTCACCTCCAGCTCAGGTCATGATCTCATGGTTTGGGAGTTTGAGCCCCACATCGGGCTCTCTGCTGTCAGCCTGGAGCCTGCTTCAGATACTCTCTCCTCCTCTCTATCTGCCCCTCTCCCTCTCAAAAATAAATAAACATAATATGTGTAGGACTTCCTAGCTTATGTACATTGACTACACTGTATATATTATCTGATCTGTCTTCTTGACAAACTTGTGAGATAATTATCCTTACCCCATTTTATAAATAAAAAAGGCCTCCACTAGATTAAGAGATTTGTCCAGGAATATATATCTAGTAAGTACTGTAAAGAGAATTAAAACCAAGGACCAATTCCAGAATTATACTGCTTTTTAACTGTTAAGATATGAACGTAACTGGTAAGTTTATTTTTAACTGTCTAGTAAAAAAGAAAGTATTGTATCCCTCAAACGCTTTCTAAATTGTGTTACACAAACTGTTTATCCACAGTTTTAGTGTAAATATAAATGAGAGTTTTTACAGGAAAAGGAAAAGTTTTTACATACATTCCTGAGAAAAATGACTTCTGCTGAAGTTTAAAATGTTTATTTTTCATTTGATTCTTTATCACGTCCTTGGTTAAATTTCTCCTTTGAAAAAATAATTCTATTTATAAATTTGAACAAAGCATAAACATTAACTGAAATAGATTGCCTTGAAAATAACCCAGAGATAATTATGCTTCAAATTTTTAAAAAAGGAATGTTATGGTAACACTTAAGATTTCTAGTAGGTTGGCTGATGGTGATAGTTAACACAATAGCTAATCCATTTGTATTTTCAGTAGGTATTACCATAAAAATAATTAAAAGGCCTTACATTTGGAGATGCTCAGTCAGCTGTGTGGCTCAGTGACATCTGACTCTTGATTTTGGCTCAGGTCATGATCTCATGGTTCATGAGATCAAGCCCCTCGTTGGGCCCTGCACTGACAGTGCAGGGATCCTCTTTCTTCCTCTCTCTGCCTCTTACCCACTCTCTTGCTCTCTCAAAATAAATATAAATAAACTTAAAACAAATAAAAGGCCTTACATTCAGATTTTCTGGTGAATTATGAAAAATAATTTTGTGTGTCATTAAAATTCTCTAAAAACTCAGCTTCAAATCTAGAACATAAAGTAATTTAAAGTTAGACGCAAACAAAAAGCTCTATACTATGATTAATAAAAGCAATAGATTAGAAAATCACTTTTTACTTTTTTTGTTTTTACAAAGACTTGCATTTTTTCATTAGCTACAAGTGTTTTATTTTTTTAATTTTTTTCAAGTTTTTATTTAAATTCCAACTAATTAACATAGAATGCAACACTAGTTTCAGGTGTAGAATTCAATGATTCTTCATTTACATATAATACCCACTGCTCATCACAACTGCCCTCCTTAATCCCCTATTTAACCCATCCTCTCGCCCACTTTTTACTTTTTCCTAATGCAGTAATCATAAAAGCAGAAGTTCTCATCCTTCTTTACCTTCAGAGTTTGATATAAAGAAACTATGAATCCCCAAACTCTCTGGATGAGTAGGAGGCCATTTCAGAAGGCGTGAATGTACGGGAAGACTAGCAAGGCACGATAGATGGAAGCCGACTCTATACTGAACTGCTATTTACTCTTTCTTTCTCTCTGGAAGTGTGAAATTCTACCTCAGGTTACTACAGAAATGTCTAGTGATTGTTGGGGTGTTCTAACTCTTATCTGACAGGAACATGCAAACCAAAGAAATATACTGATCTAGATGTTATTTTCTTAATATTTCAAAATTTGTAGTGTAACACCTCCTCAACATGATTTCTTTCTTTCCTTCCAAAGAGGAATATTTTCCCTTGGTGCTTCCATCTGATTAGGATGGTTCCTCTCAGCCCTTTCCAAAGAGGATTCCCTTGGTTTTTAGCAACCTCTTAAACGATCCCCTTCTTACATTCTAAAAGATGCCTCTCTCTTTGAATGGGCTCTACAACCGCAGCAACATGTATATGAAACAATATGTATATGAGAACCACAGAGTAACCTATCAGACTCTTGATATTATAGATTTATCATTCCTGGTCCCCCGTTGCACTACAGACTCCATGAAGATAAGGATCTTGGCATATTCATCAGATGCTCAACATGTGTTGAATAAACAAATGAGAGCCAGTGACTCAGTGGTCTACGTGGTGTAATCCACAATGACATCAGGTATAGATGCATATAGTGGGTGATGACGCTAGTCCACAGGAGGATCAGCAAGCTCTTATATGAGTCTAGGAAATATCTGTTGTTCATAGGGTAAATCGTTTCCTTTGGTGTCATTATAAATCTCAGAATTCTCAAAGGCCTCTTCTGTAGCTTTGGTGAAATTTATGGGTCCATTATATACAGCACTTCTATCTGGAGGCAACACAGTACAGAAGTATAGACGGGGATTCTGCAGCCAGAATCCTTCAGTTCAAGTCTCAGTTTTGACACTTACTAGCCATACAACGTTGAGAATGTATCACTCACTTTCAAAATCTGTAGGGCTTGAAGGATGTGCAAAGAACACAACACAATGCCAAATACAGTAGGTGCTCAATAATTGTTATTTATTTTTATTATCATAAAATTTCTCCGTGATCTCCAAGGCTAAGAACTTGGGCTTCTAACTTAAGATAAATACGTTAATTATTAACAATGGGAAAATGACTGAAGAAGAATTAATTTAGGTTTAGAATTCAATTTAGAAGAAATGTTTTGTGTTAAGGAAGAAATTGGAACTGTTGAAGGTTGTAGTGTAGACATCTCTAATTGAGAGTAAGTGAAGATTTTAACACTATTTTTTATTAGGCAACTCTGTGCTGAGATTCCATCCCAGTAAAAACCAGCAGGAATCAGGCACATACGCTTTGGCATGTTGAAAAGAAATCACTTACCTTTAGTGCCTGAATAATCAGTATAACTTCAGAGTCTGTTTAATTTTGAAAGCATTAAATACTCCAAAACAAAGAATTATCTACCTCCAGCTTATACGCCGATTGTGAGAACTTTGTTTGCCTACATTTAAAAATAGACACAGAGTTTTCCTTAAACCATAGCTCACTTTTTCTCTTCAAGTTCAGTTATTATGGGTGGCAGAATCTTCAGTGTAAAGAGACTGCTGCTTGAGCAGCACTTTGTTGAAACAAACACTCTTTGCATATTTAAAGGATCAAATCCTAGAGCATATCTGCAAATCTATAAGAAATTTAAGTGAGTCTGCCATTCATAGCTATGCTGTGGTTGAAATTCAATGCCTATGAAGGTAGGCTATAGAGAAATGACCTTCCCAAAGTCTGTTAACTGCTCCTATGGGGAAGGGAAAACTCAGAAAAATGGAACTGCCTCTAGGCTTAGTGTCAGGCAGTGTGGACAACCAGAAGTAGAAATTCTTCTGAAGTGGGCGTCAGAGGTTTGGAAGAAAAGGTCTCAGCCTTATCAGTGAAATGATGACCATGTCCAATGTGTACTTTTTAGCCCTTACCTAATTTGTCTTACTTGTCTTACCTCTTGCATATCTTATTACTGACCTCTTTCTTCAAATTCTCTCCTACTCTGTAACAATACTCGAAGTTTACCTCCTACTTCTCCAGGCATTTCTTTTCAGGCATTTTAACGAATTGGTCTGTCCTGAGGAGGTCAACCTCAGACCTCTTCCCTATTCTCACATTACTCCAAGCAGGGTCAGGGAATCATCCACAACAAAACACTGTCTTCAGACTTGCTAAAATTCAAATTCCTAGGCATGTTTCCAAACTCCTGAATCAAAATCTCTCAATGTGGGAGAGAATAAATGGCATCCTAGGTGGCCACGATAAATTTCAAAATTCTCAAAGGCCTCATTGTATGTCCTCTGTGAAATTCAAGGGTATATTTTGTACAACACTTCTGTCTGGAGGCAACACAGTGCAGGAGTAAGGGCAGGGGCTTTACAGCCAGAATGCTTAGGTTCAAGTCTCAGTACCTGCACTTATTAGCAATGTGGCCTTGGGAATATAAATTCCACTCACTTTCCAAGATTGTGAGGTTTAAAAGACAATATATGTAAAGAAGTGTATGTATGTAAAGGGCTTACTGCAATGCTGCACATAGTAAGTGCATTTTTGACAAGTTCCTTGTTGATTCTAATGCAGACCAAAGCTAGAGAACCACTAGGTGATATCACTCATTTCCAAGGTTTCAGATCCACTTTTAGGATGGTTAGTTGAAATTCTTCACTGGCTTCCCACTGTATAAGACCCTGTATCACCTCACTTTTTTTTTTTTTTTTTTTTTTGCCTTTACAGCCTCTTCTCTTACTTTCCTTCCTGCTTAAGAACTAGTCATACAAAATTTCCTATTGGTATTCTTTCGGCAGGGGGGCTCTCAGCTTTTCTACTGACTCTATACTATTGCTAGATGCTTTTGCCAGACTCATCCAACTTGTCCTGTCTGGCCTGAATGTCAGATCCTTCTTGATCACCCAGGCCTGAGTTTGGTACTTTGCCTGTGAGTTACCATGCACTCTTAGTAATTTGTTTCTACCCTCTATAAGATATTTCTACTTTCATATCCTGGCATATACTAAGAAGGTGTTTACTACATGCAAAACCATGAATGAGTGAATGAATGAATGAATGATCCACAGATTATGCTTCCAGATCAGATCTCTTCCCTAGGCCTTCATATTACACTGGACGTGTAAAAAACTAAGTTCAATATCTTTCCCAGCAAAATGATTTGTCCCTACCACATAATTCTTCTTTTCAGTGAAACTTATAAAACTTTGCCCAACTGCTAAAAGCAGCCAGGTGAGGATTATCTAAAACTGCTCTATCTCCCTTATTCCTATAACCAATTTGTTACATTGCACATTAGCCTGGCTCAAAAGATTTTTCCAAAATATGGTTATTGAGGTTTGATTTAAGAGGGTATTTTGAGTGCACATGTTTACCTTCCCTCTTTATTAAAAAACCATTGAAGAAACAGTAAATGAGTACAAAAGGGAATAAGTTGATAACAGTTCTAAGAACAGGAAGACCAGAGAGTTTGATGATTTTCTGTAAGATAGGAAGCAGGTGGAAGCTATCATATGAATAGACAGGTACAAAGAGTGGAAGTGGAGGTGAAATGGATGGGTAGATGGGGAAGCTGATGGCTTGAGGACTGTCTATAGGTGGTGTTACCAAACTTGGCTGATCATAAAATTACATGGAATTCTTATTAAACTTAGAGAATCTCGGGATCCTTCTCTGAGGACTCTGGTTCAGTGAGTCTGGCAACATGGCTCAGAATTCTGGCTTTTTGACTAAGGTCTGAGATTATTTTTGTAAAAAACAAGTTTAGGCAATATTGGAATACGGATAGCTTCTTGTTCAAGAACCTCACTCCAACCCAGCTCCCCCACCCAGATCTATATGGCATATAGACTTAGCATTTATCCCCCAGGCCCAAAATCAGATAATTTCTAAAGAAATTTTAAAATTATCTGAGACATGCAGCAGAGACAGCACCCCAAAATAAGGTTGCCCTGATTCTGAAATTTGGAATTGCCAGATAATTAAAGTGAGTCCTGCCAGTCTACATGACCCAATAACATACAGAGAGCTCTCTGTTAGTCCTCTCATTAAGGGAAAAGCCTTATTTTAGACACAGATAGAGTTAGCCATATAAACTACCTAAACTTCCCTTCATACATATAGATTCACCAAACATTTGAGGGAAAAACAAAAGCATAAAAGAGAAAGATAAAAATTGAGCAAGTAGGACCTAACAACCTAACCTTTAAAAAAAAATGTGATAGATGCTGAGAGTAACCATACAGATTCCCCTTCAGTTAGATGCTGGCAGAGTTGCCAGCAGAAAGCTTCCAGGGAATTGTACTGGCTGAAAAGAGCCACCTCACCCAAGACCATGACACCCAAGCCCATATCCAATGACTGATGAACATGGAGATACAAGGTCCTGGTCCCCTCACCTCAACTTGGAGAAATTCTGCAGGGTTATCGCAGCTTGAAAACTTCCTGGAATTTAGCTGAGAGCTCCACAGAAATTGCATTGCAGCTCAATCTCTCCCCCTGCCCAGTCGTGTTTCTTTCTTTTCCCTCCCCCAGGTTGATCCCAAGGACACTCCGTAATAAACTTTCTGCATGCTAATCTAAAACAAGACATGATTTAGTAAAGAGAAGTTTTTTTTTTTTTTTTTTAAATAGTAATTGGTATCCTCAGGCAGATTCAAGATAATAATGCATGCATAAAACAAAAAGATGCATCTAGGGAAAAGATGGTTTTCTACTCTCTTTCCGTTCACCTTATCCAACATCCACTTATCCACTTTAGAAACTAAAAATATGATACTTAAAATAAAGAATTCAATAGAAAACTAAATGTTGAGAATACATCACAAAAAGGAGAAAAAACAGATGACAGATTTTAGAAAAACTTAAGAGATTTTCTAGAAAATTTATTATTCTAGGAAATTTAATATCAATATAACTAATTCTGAGAATGACTTTTTTCTAAAACAAAGGAGAAACAACAAAGGAAAAAGTAGAATAAAATATCCAGAGTTAGATTAAATGTGGTCTTCAAATCAAAAGAACCACAATATGATAAACAGAATGAACTGTTTAAAAGGCTTACAACTAGACATACTTTATAAAATTTCTGACACGAAGATTTTAAGATAGTTTCTTGAAACCCTCCAATATGAAAGAACAGAAGCTGAAAATGAGTAAGAAGGAAAGTGGAATCTCATCACTGATGCTAGAAGAAAATGACACAGTATCTTCAAAGTTTTGGGGTTAAATGATATTGAACCTGAAATTTTATACCCAGCCAAATAATGGAGGAGAAGGAGAAAAAAAATGTCTTTCTACACACAAGTACCCAGAAATTTTTCTGATACCTTTTCTAAGGAAAAATACTTGAAGATGTACTCCAATAACATTAAGAAAGAATGCAAAATGGGGAGAGCATTGAGACTGTAACACCAAAGTGCAAAGAGACAGTCATGCAACAATTGCAAGAAGGCAGGAAGTTTACAGGACAATTTGGGTTCAAAGATAAGTGGATGCTGGATAAGGTGAACAGAAAGAAACAGTAGAAAACCAAAGGATTCAGTCTCTGTATAGCACCATTGTTCTTGGTGCACAACCAAGTAGTCAGCCCTTTTCTGTCTAGAATACCTAGGTAACATTGGAACCCAGTTCACAGCTTTCCTTGTCGAGAATCAGGGGTGAAACCTCTGTACCTCTTAACTACCTGTAGGGTATCTATTTGTAAGCTCTACAAATAATGCCCATGAAGCACTCTTCGGTAGGCTGTGATTAGAAAGTATCCCCTCCCAAAGACACCTTCTCCAACTGTCAATAAACGGGAGTGAAATGATGGGGGCGCGTCTCACACTTTCTTTGGTAACCAGGTATCTATTCTGTTTGCCTCTCCACTGACACTATGGCAGGAAAAGTCCCTGTAATGGCTTCCAATTCTGCTGTAACAAATTGCCACGAACTCATAGGTTTAAAAATTCTATTCTCTTGTAGTTGTGGAGGTCAGAAGTCTAAAAAGAAGGTGTTGCCAGGAATGTTTTCCCTCTGGTGGCTTTAGAGGAGAATTCATTGTATCTTTTCAGCTTCTCAAGGTCACCCACATTTCTTAACACGATTCCTTCCTTACACCACCCCAACTTCTTGCTTCCATTGTCATGTCTCCTACCATTAATTCTGATCTTCCTGCTGCTCTCTTAAAAGACCCTTGTAATTGCATCAGGCTGACCCAGGTAATCCAGAGTAATCTCAAAATCATTAACTTAATTATATGTACAAAGTCCCTTTTACCACATAAAGTAACGTATGTTCACAGGTTGGATTCTAGGAACTGGGACGTGAACATCTTTGGAGGGCCACTATTCACACTACTATAATCCCATTTTAATATCCTATTATTCATGTGTTGGTTTTATTTTTAAAATGTTTAATGTGGTTATTAATCTTTAACTGAATTTTATTGATTTCACTCTGTTAAATGGCTCAATCTACTAAATTATTCCTTTTTCTTACTACCAGTCTTGAATAATTTTTTTTTGCCTGGACTACACCAATGATGAACTGTTTTGTTCTTTTGTCTTCTAGTTCATCTCCTTCCCTTTCTCATGGTTACTGGAGTTTACCAAAAGGCAATCTAATCTATACTCCCCAATGTAAAATAAAATGTATCCTCACAGCCTTCAGAAGAAATTGTAAACTTACACATTCCCCAAATATACTCTCACATGCAGCTATATAAACTTCACATACTTCTCTGAATGGGCCACATTCCATCCGTTCTCTTCCTGCACTTTTCTCTCAGCCTAGAGGACCCATGCCCTTCCTCTACCTACCTTACTTCTGTGTGTCCCTCAAGACTCAGTTCATATTTCATATCTTCTCTTATGCCTTACCTCAAGACATTCTCATGCCCTTCACTTCTCTTTACAGACTCTTCAGAATGCTGAAAAATCTTCAATTGCAGCATTCATGACTCTGTATTATAAGTGTTGGTTTACTTGTCTGTCATTGTCAATTGCCTGTGAATTTCTTGAGGGCATTGACAATGTCCTCTATTTCGATGTCTTGGCAGAGGGACTGGCACATATTTATCCCTCAAAAGAGTATTTTTTGGATGAATGAATAAACTAACATGCTTTGGCCTATTGCCTTTTTATATGTTTATCACTATCCATTCTTTAAAAAAACTATCAAGAGTTTTTCCCAGATATGTATGTAGACAAACTTGTGCACATGCATGCACATAATACACACAAATCAGCACTTCTCACTATCTGTTCTTACCACTGACTTGATAGACATCAATTAGCAAACTAACGTTTAACTCTGCATAAATAAGTACACGGTATACACATAAGTAAAAATAGACTGAAGCTTTACCAAGGAGCCAGTGTATAAAATCAAAGAAACTGGAGATGGGAAAAAGTTTTCTCAAGGTTTCTTCAAATTAACTTCTTTAAATTACAAGAAAGCTAACCTGATCATATCATGTCTCACGTTTGTACAGCATGTCCTAGTTTTCACAAGTTTTAAAATGATCCCTTCATTTGATCTTTCATGCCTGGGTGAGACAAACAGGCTAGGTGTGTGCAGCCCCAATTTTTAAAAAAATTTTTTTTTATTTTTTATTTATTTTTGAGAGCAAGAGAGGCACAGCATGAGCAGGGGAGGGGCAGAGAGAGAGGGAGACACAGAATCCAAAACAGGCTCTAGGCTCTGAGCTGTCAGCACAGAGCCTGACGCAGGGCTTAAACTCACAGACTGAGAGATCATGACCTGAGCAGAAGTCACATGTTAAACTGACTGAGCCACCCAGGCACCCTGCCCCAATTTTGGAAATGTGGAAATATTAGAAGCCTACAGGGGGCTGAGTTCTTGAAAGGAATTCTCAAAAATTAAATGGTATAGAATGTAAAGTAGAACACTGAAGTCATGGAGGAGTTTGTAAAAATACTGATGGCCGATTCTCACCCCAAATGAACTGAATTAGACTCTCAGGGAGAGGAAAGGATGTCCCTAGCATCTGTAGGTACTGAAAGTTCACTAGATGTTTCTAAAGTGTAGCCAGAATTGAAAATTACTGGATTAGAACTCAGGTGCTCTGACTTTCGTTCAATGTTTTGTTTTGTTTACTACATAATGCCAAATAAAAATAGGTGGTCTATGTTATATCACACAACTGGTGTTGGTATTATTTTTGTTATATTATCTTGGGGGGAGTGGGGATGAAGGTTTTTATTTGGTTTCACTGATCCAGTTAATATTTTCTGATGGTTTTTAAGGAGAGGGTAGGAGTGCCAACATTTAAATAGCATTCATAACCTAGGTTCTAAGCATGTATCTTTCCGGGACCTCGAGAATTAAGAACAAGGCCTACTATGGAAGAGAAGTGAGGTGGAAGGATGGGGGAGGCAGGCATGGTACCTGGCAACAAATGTGTTCCATGTCCCTTATATAACACAACAGCATGGTTCCTTAAGAAATCCAATCCAAATGCTGCCACTCAAGTATTTGAGGAAAGTTCTAAAACCCACGTTTATTCTCCATTTTCCAATTTGCACAGGTACATACTGACAGTAGCTTAGTTGATCACTTAAAATATTAGATCCTAGAAACAGAATGATGAATGCATCCCATGTCACTGTCACATAGGTTGATTGGTAAGAAATGCACACCTCACAAGGACATTCTGAGGGATAAACAACTGTAACACAGCTCTTGGAAATATAAATAGCTCTCATAAAAAAATGTTACCATGCACATGCTTTCTGCCAAGGTAAACTGTAATTTACACTTTTACCCTAGGCATAATTGTTAGTTTATCTTTTTTTTCTGTTCACACTCATCTATTCCTCCCTTGGGCCTCAAAGCCACAAGAATTTTCACAAAAATAATCTTTAAAACATATATTTACCCTCTTACTGACCCCTTAAACTAGCTCTTTATTACTCCAGGGCATTTTAAATTGTTCTAAATTTGTTTTGGAGGCTCTGGGTGTATTCTCTTCTCTGTAGGTATTCATAACCCCCATTAACTTCCGTGTGAATCGGATATCCACATATCAAAATGCAACTGGGCCCTCTTATGTTTAAATCATGGTTAAAATCTATTTATATGGTTAAAATCTATTTATAATAAAATAAAAACTAAGAACGAAAATCTGGAGGAAAATGTACGAAAAAATGAGACCTTGTTGTGCTTAATTAAAGAGTTCACACATATGGATAACTAAAATGGCATACCAGCCCCCGGCGCTATTTCCAATATGTCCTTGGACTCAGGTTATTTACTGTAAAGTGTCCACATCATAAAATGAAATGTGTGTGGGTAACTGTCTCACAAACTCTGCTTGGCCCTGTGTGTCTGGGCTGTGTTGTAAATACAGAAGAGCAAAGGCACTGTTTTGACTGATATTAAGTCACCTGTGGGTAGAATTCCATCTTGCTCATTTATTGTCAGATTTTTAAATTATGTCATAAACACTTGCCAAATTTGCATATATACACATATGGCCATGAAAATTGGGTAATGGAGTTCCAAACAGTCCAATTTTTTCTTATAAACCCAGATCTGTATAGTGCATACCCTCTCTATGAATATTACTAGGAGGCAAATACAAATTTTACATACATATTTTGGTGCTCCTTTGAAATGTTTGCTTTGAAATACAGATATATCATACATGCAAATAAATACACTAATTCATCCATGCATTTAATGATATGAAGTCAACTCTAAACCCCACAGCAGTAAGAAGTGCAATATTAAAATTCATTTCCATTTTACAAATAAACATTGTGCATTTCTCAGATAAAATGTGAGAAAATATGAACCTAGGTGAGTTTCAAACATAGTTTAAAATAAATGGATCTTTACTGAAATATATGGTCATTCTGAGGAGATTTGGTAACAAATTTCTTCAACTGCACTAAGGTAGTGTCTAGTCATTTTCTAAATAAATAATACTTTATTAAGTAAAACACTTATGAAGGGAAAGCATCAAATGCAGCTTTCAGAAGCACCCAAGGAGCATCTAGGAAGTCAATAAATTGGAAGAGTACTTCTATCCTTTATATACAAAATTATAATGAAACTAGATTTGAAATAAGATTATGAAATTAACATACATGCATGATGACATACAGGTGTTTCAAAAAAAATGATATTTTAAACACAATATGATTGTTTAACCCATAAGCCTATTTGAATGGTGCAGAAGTAGGCTATTTGAAAATCCTAAAAATCTTCACCTTTCTTCATTCCCTTGGATTCCCTGCCTCACATCCTCTTTTGGAGCAGATTCAACCCATCTCCAAAAATGAGCTGAACTACCCAGACTCAAGTCAAGAGCATGTAACTGAAATGACTACCCAATGTCAACCATTCTATAGAGATAGAAGATGACTCTTCCTAGCCCTTTTGGAATAACCATAACAATTGAGACCATTTATTCAGCTGCTACTACATCCCAAAAACTGTGCTAAATTCTTTATGAACAGACTTGCTAATTCTCAAAATGAGTACGTAAAATGGGTGTTTTACAGCTTTAAGAAAATGAAAACACAAGTAAGACATAATGTGTGAATGTTAGAGCAAGATTCATCTTCAGGGCCCTTGGCCTCCAGTCTCAGAAGCTGCCTCCTTCTAGTTCCTACTGACTCCCTCAGTGGCTGAACCTTGTAAATCTCACAGAGTGGACACCTACATTTGGTTCCTGCCCCTGATTAGGAAAACCTCACAAGATGAAGCCAAGTGAGCATAATTTTCTAAAAGTTTTTTTATTATTATTATTATTGTGGTAAGAACACTTAACATTGAGATCTACCCTCTTAACAAATTTTTAAATGTGTAATACAGTTATCGTTGACTAAAAGGTACAATGTTGTACAGCGAATCTCTAGAATTTATTCATTTGCTTAACTGAAGCTTTATGCCTGTTATTAGTAACTTCCCATCTCCCTCTCCCCCCAGTCCCTCGTAACCACCATTCCACTCCTTGATTATATGAATTTGACTCTTAGATATCTTCTGTAAGTGGAATCATGCAGCATTCATCTTTCTGAAAACTGGCTTCTTTCACTTAGCAAAATATCCTCAAGGTTCTTCCATTTTGTTGCAAATGGTAGCATTTCCTCCTTTTTTAGGGTGAAATACTACTCCACTGTATGTATATACCTCATTTTGTTTAGTCATTCATATGATGGACATTTAGATTGATTACACACTACTGTGAAAAGTGCCAAAATAAATGTGGGAATGCTAGTATCTCTTTTAAGATCGTGATTTAAATTCTTTTGGATAAATACTCAGAAGTAGGATTGCTGGATAACTATCATATGGTAGTTCTACTTTTAATTTTTTGCGGAAACTTCATAATGTTTTCCATAGCACTTGCACTATTTTGTATTCTCCACAACAGTGTGTAAGGGTTCCAATTTCTCCACATCCTCACAAACACATGTTTTTGGTTTTTGATAATAGTCATCCTGACATGTGTCAAGTGACATCTCATTATGGTTTGATTTATCTGTCCCTAATGATTAGTGATATTGAGCATTTTTTCATGTACCAGTTGGTCATTTGTATATCTCTTTGAAGAAATCTCTATTTAAGTCCATAGCCCAACCTTAATCAAATTGTTCTTTTTTTTGTTTGTTTTTGTTTTTGTTTTTGTTTTGCTATTGAGTTGTAGGAGTCCCTTATATATTTTGGAGATTAACCCCTTATCAGATATAGGGTGTACAGATAACTTCTCCCATTTCATAGGTTGCCTTTTTACACCAATGGTTGTTTCCTTTGTTGCTCAGAAGCTTTATAGTTTGATGTGGTTCCACTTGTCTATTTGTGCTTTCATATGGAACCATAAAAGACCATAAAAGCCAAATCAATCTTAAAAAAGAATAATCTAGAGTCATCACACTTTCTGATTTCAAAATATATTACAAAGCTACAGTAATCAAAACAGTATGGCACTGTCATATAGACAGGCAAGTTGACCAATGGAACAGCAATAGACAGTCCTGAAATAAATCCACATATATAGAGTCAACTGTGATCTTCAGCAAGGGTGCCTAGAACACATAATGGGGAAAGGACAGTCTCTTTGGCAAATGGTATTAAGAAAACCAGATACCCACATGCAAAAGAATAAAATTAGACCCTTTCTTTATACTAGACATAAAAATAAAATCAAAATAGATTAAAGACCTATATTTAGGATCTGAGAATGTAAAAATCCTAGAAGAAAACATAGGCGAAAGCTTCAGGATATTGACCTTGGCAATGATTTCATGGATGGAATGCCAAAAGCAAAAATGACAAAAGCAAAAATAGACAAGTAGGACTACATCAAACATAATTTTTAAATTTAGCTCAAGCTAAAGAGCCAATTGAAAAAAATACCTAACCAGCAAGTGATGGAATAGGGCTGATCAGGTCTTCACATAGTGTAGCTGAAGCATCCATGACAAAGTAACAATCGCCACCTCCATATTTGTTTCCCAGGGCTGCCATAACCAATTATCACAAATTTGATGGTTTCAAACAACAGAAATTTATTTTCTCACAGTTATGGAGGCAGAGTCTGAAATCAAGGTGTCTGTAGGTCTGTGCTTCCTCCAGAGGCTCCAGAAGAGGATCTGTTCCTTGCCCTTTCCATGCTTCTGATGACTGCCAACATTCCTTGGCTTGTAGTTCTTCACTCCAATCTCTGCCTTTGTCTTCATGTGGCCCTCTCCTTCATGGTTTTTCTCTTTGGTCTCTTTCAAGGATATCTCACTGGATTTAGAGCCCTCTGGAATAATCCAGGATGACCTCATCTCAACATTCTTAATTACATCTACAAAAGTCCTTTTTCAAATAAGGTTACATTCACAGGTTCCAAGGATTATGTCTTAGACATATCTTTATGGGGTCTATAGTTAAACTCACCACAATCCCTTTCTCAAAACACTTTCACAATTTCTGCTTGATTTTAGGATTAAGACAAAGTTTATAAATGGCCTAAACATTCCTGAGTGGTTTGGCCCATGACTAATCTTGTGTTTCTCTCTCCTTTGCTACTTGAACACCTGCAATGCTGACCTTCTTTCAGTTTCTCCAGTTCCTCTCACCTGGAATCAATGCAAATTTTTTTTTTCTTGTCTCAACAGAAAGCTCCCTCACATTCCACTCTACTCAAACAGAACCTTTCTTTCATCTCTACCTCACACCCAGACAAAGCCTAATTGTTTTGTTATACTGACTACAGGGTTGCTTTCCATAGAAGAACCTACCTGTTTGTAATTATACTTTCATTAGTATGGTGATGTGATTAATGCCTGCCTCCTCCATTTGTCTGAACCTTCATAAGAGCAAAGATCATACCGATTTATTTAGTTTATGGTTTTTGTTTTTGTTTTTGTTTTTTCTCACTGACTGATGTGTTTCAGGGATGGGCCTAACACACACTAGGAAGACAACAAAAGTTTGTTGAATGGATTAATGAGAGAACAGATGAGTGGCTCAATGCATATGCTTAAATATAATGGGGTCATCCTAGTCAAATGGATTAATTAGTACTGATGGAACACTGCTATAAATTTATATAAATAAACAACAGATTATAATTACAAGATTATAATAAACAAGATTAAAATAAACAATATTATAATACACTGATCTGATATACCAACTAACATTAAGTGGAGAATTGAGTCATTAACTTGAGGGGAAAAAAAAACAAACAACCACACTTGTATTGATCAAATTTATAAATAACTGTCCTGACTTTGTTTCTTAATGCAGACATGGTCTACTATGCAAGTCTATCACTAATTTGTCTCTATTGGGTCCCACTCTCTTGGAATCCACTATGAAAGAGCAAGCCATTTCCTCCATTGTACATAGAGTAAGAGCATTCAAATAAAATATAGTTCTCAGCTTTTGTGATCTGTGGGAACTTCATCCTAACAATAGTGTTAGCTGAGAGAAGACGGGCTCATGTTAAATCCAAAGGCATGCAATATCCATGCTATAGCAGGGGTACATTTTATTTTATGACTTAAATAAAAACATTTCTAAAATCACGTATTCTATGATAACAAGATTCAAAAAGAGCCTAGGGTTATTGGAACACATGACATTCAAGCTTGAAAAGAATTTAGTTGGTTTAAAATTATTTGAAGATCATATGAAAGTAAGGAATTTCCTCCTAGCTTCAGTTTAATACCTACTATCACAATGGGGATACAAGTAGCTAACAAAAAATCTTTCTACTAGATGAGTCATATTCCTACATGGAAAGTTGCCTAAACTCTATGTGCACTGAAAGAAAGACTATGACTAAAGCATATTTAGTTATTCATTAGTTCATGTATAACAAAAATCCCACAGAATTTTTAAAGTCACAATAAATTAAAGCTGCATGTATGACAGCCCCTCTTAAAATGAGGAAATAAATCTACTAGTATAATATATATAATTACTTTTGCATCCTGAAAATTATTAGAATGATTTATCTAGTCACTATGTGTATGCTACCAGTTATCCTATACACCTAATTCTGAATACTTTTAAACTGAAAATCATTTAAAATGCTAAAATCAAAGACGTAATCAGAAAAAGTTATTTTCCTATTAAAAGTTCACTGCAAGTTCCAATTTCCTTAAAGACTTGAGGAAATTTTATAAACACAAACAAATACTCTACATGATGCATCATGTTCCACTGTATTTTCAGATCCTATGGATTTAAAGAATGTTACAGTGATTTTAATAGAGATTTTTACATCAGATTCTTCATTTTATTTATCACTACAATAACATTGTAAGAATTAATTTTGAAAGCTGAAATATTTTCAAATCTATGTAATATAATCAAGAAGGAGATGATCCAATAGTAGAGCATATTAACTATAAACCCCATGTTGTTTAAGTAGTCCACTTGAAAATTTCAGTTCCTTTGCATTTTAATGTAAAGAATATTAATATTTCTACTAAAAATTCTATTTGTCAATGGAGGCCATGAGAAAACTCAGGAATGTAGGTCTTACCTCTGGTCCCATCGACTAAAATTCTCTATAAAATGTTGGTGTTTACCACGCTGATATCCCTAAACTCCCCCATTCTCTGATTCTCTGGGCTTTGGCGTCAGTCCTTCTGCTGGGCAGACACTATTAACAAGGTCACCTGGACGTCCACCATCATCGTTTTCTTCCTTTCAACAATGTCACCATAGTCTTGCAGAAAGGATCTCCGGTCTAATTTCTACAACTATTTCCAACAATCATTTTGAGAATTTTCCTAGAAGATAAGTCAACGAGCTATCTTCTCTCTACAATGCATAGTTTTATTTATTTTTTATTTTTTTTAATGTGATGAGATTATTTTATTTATTTATTTATTTATTTATTTATTTATTTAATATATGAAATTTACTGTCAAATTGGTTTCCATACAACACCCAGTGCTCATCCCAAAAGGTGCCCTCCTCAATACCCATCACCCACCCTACCCTCCCTCCCACCCCCCATCAACCCTCAGTTTGTTCTCAGTTTTTAACAGTCTCTTATGCTTTGGCTCTCTCCCACTCTAACCTCTTTTTTTTTTTTTTTCCTTCCCCTCCCCCATGGGTTTCTGTTACGTTTCTCAGGATCCACATAAGAGTGAAAACATATGGTATCTGTCTTTCTCTGTATGGCTTATTTCACTTAGCATCACACTTTCCAGTTCCATCCACGTTGCTACAAAAGGCCATATTTCATTTTTTCTCATTGCCACGTAGTATTCCATTGTGTATATAAACCACAATTTCTTTATCCATTCATCAGTTGATGGACATTTAGGCTCTTTCCATAATTTGGCTATTGTTGAGAGTGCTGCTATAAACATTGGGGTACAAGTGCCCCTATGCATCAGTACTCCTGTATCCCTTGGATAAATTCCTAGGAGTGCTATTGCTGGGTCATAGGGTAGGTCTATTTTTAATTTTCTGAGGAACCTCCACACTGCTTTCCAGAGCGGCTGCACCAATTTGCATTCCCACCAACAGTGCAAGAGGGTTCCCGTTTCTCCACATCCTCTCCAGCATCTATAGTCTCCTGATTTGTTCATTTTGGCCACTCTGACTGGCGTGAGGTGATATCTGAGTGTGGTTTTGATTTGTATTTCCCTGATAAGGAGCGACGTTGAACATCTTTTCATGTACCTGTTGGCCATCCGGATGTCTTCTTTAGAGAAGTGTCTATTCATGTTTTCTGGCCATTTCTTCACTGGGTTATTTGTTTACAATGCATAGTTTTAAATGGCTTAAGAAAAAGTTTACTATCACATAAATAGGCTCATTTGTTAAGCACTAAACAGTTTTACAAGGAAAGCTTCTTTTGGTCCTTACAGCACTCCCTCTAGTGCAGAATGATATACATAGATTAAGGGACACCTATACTCCTGTACTTATAAAATGATGATGCATGGAATATTCTATTTTAGTATTGTTCCTTTCAAATGGGATTAGGAAAGTATTCTATTTAAACAATGTTTAGGCTAAATTCCAATACTCTTCTGTGCCTTCAGTGAATGAGGACACATATATACTTGCCTAGATCATGCAGTTGATTAAATAAGCAGACAACACACAAAAGGACTCTCTAAGGGGTATAACCACAAAATTATTATTTAACACAAAGAATAATTTTATTATCCCAGTCTAAACCATCCTAGCTTTTAAAAGAAATTGGAGAGGGAAAGATAAAATATATCTTGGTCTTTATACAGGCAAAACTGATTCTGATTGTTTAATTAAAACCATCAAAATTATTATGTAAAAAAGATGCAGCTTTTAAGAAAACAAATTAAAATTAAAGCAGCACTATGTGTAGCGGGATTAAACATGTGGACTCTGGGACCAGAATGCCTGCATCTAAATCCTGACTCTGCTATTATTTGCTGTGTGATCTTGGACATGTTAACTCAACCTCTCTATGTTCAGTTTTCTTGTCTTACCTCATCCAAATGGGTTCTCTGGAGTATCCCATGTTCTCTGGCAGAAGGGTGAGAGGACTCCACAGCCTGCCCACAATTGTTTGGGTCTTACTATCATATTAACTATAGACTACCTGAGGCCTACCTGGGTAGCTCATCAAAATCAGACAGTGCTTACCTATAGAAACTTCCTGACTCTGCCTCAGAGAATTTCTGAACTCAGTCCTTCAATCAACAATTCTAACCTAATATTGCATTAAGAAAACTTAGAAAATTATTAACTGCCTCGGAATATTGGCTTCACTTTGTCAGTGCATACCAAGAAAATATTTCTGCAACATAATTTTCATCTGCCCTTGCATTAATCTAGTCTTTATATCACATCCATTTCATAAGAAAATTAATTCATCACTGAAACCAAGCTTTTATACAATTTTGTTACTTTCCGAAAGCAGGACAACACAAAGACTAATAAAGCTGAATACAATTAATAAAATAAAATTAATTGATAAAAAAAGCCTAACTCTGTCAAGCTGTATCATTAACTTTACTTTTCACCCAATGATTCCACCTACTTGAGAACCATGAGAAAGTCTCCAAGATATTAAAAGCTTATTAATAAGTACATATTTTTAAGTTAGTAACTTAAAGCACCAGGGGTACTCCACTATAAAAGATGCTAAAATAAAATCAAATTATTTCTCAATTACATTCTATTCCCAGATGTGTACACAGGAGAGACAAATTAAATATAAATATAAAAACACTAACAGTGACATAAACCATGAAAGGAATTTTCAAAATCTTTGTCTCCTAATCTGGCTCTTCTTCCTCCTTCCAACTTTTTTTTTTAATATGAAATTTATTGTCAAATTGGTTTCCATACAACACCCAGTGCTCATCCCTACAGGTGCCCTCCTCAATACCCATCACCCACCCTCAGTTCTCAGTTTTTTACCTCCTTCCAACTTCTAACTATAAGCATAGCTCAAAGTTCACTGATTCAACTTTTATCGTTCTCAGAACTCACCAGTCACACAGCTTTAACTAATTCTTTTCTGCGTTAAGACACCAGAGTTTACCACTTCAACCCTCAGTTCATGTCTTTATTCCAGTAAACTTTCTGACTGCCTAATGGACATTTTCATCATTTCAAATTTAGCCTGGCTCATCCATGTAACTTCTCTTCTAATGAATAGTGCCACATTTTTTCTAATCCTTTGAGCTCACATTTTCCATATGTAACTTCTCTTTGTTCCTCACACCCCACATATGTAGTCAGGCCCTCCTCTAAGTGCTTTGTTTGAATTGGTGGTCCCCAAGAACCAAGTGTTCATTAGCCACTCCGTATTCACTACATCCCATGGTGACTTTGGCCAGTGGGACATTAGCAAGTAGAAAGCAAGAAAGTATTGAAGTGCTTGCACACTTGGGCTTAGTACTCTTGAAATGCTTCTCTTGGAACCTTGAGCCACCAGGCAAAGAGATTCAGCTATTCTACTGGGGAGACCTTGCAGAGACAGATGCCCATTTGTTCTGGCTATTTAGATGATGTGCCAGATGCTCTAAACAAGTTAAGAAGCCATCCTGCACATTCTAACACCAGCAGATACCAGGTGAGGCAGAAGACAACTGGGGCCAATCCAGATGGTACAATTAAGACAAGTTATTATTTTACGCCGCTGTATTTTGGGGTACTTATTGTGCAGCAATTGATTACAGGAGATGTTTTTTATGAAGTCATCCACAAAAACACCAGTTCCATAGGGATCTCTATTCCCACTGAATGCTTATTGCACCTCCTGTGTACTGTTTCCTTGCTTCATCATCATACAATGTATCACCTTGAACTACGGGACTTTTTTGCGTTTTCTTCTCCAGCATGACTATAACTGTCTTACTTTCCAAATCTAGAACATCATGGACCCAATAATTATTTGCTGAAAGATGACAGGGAAGAGAGAAGGAAGGAGAGAGGAGAGAAGGGAGGGTGACTAAAGAAGAAAAGAGAGATGAGTCAAGTCAAACTGAACAAAACTGAACAGGAGGCCATAGGCAAAGGGTAGGGAGAAAATATATTGACATTTTTGCTCACTGAGCAAAGACAAAAGAAAAATTCTGCATAGATAACTATGACTATGAAATATAGGTCAAGGTAAATGCTTGGAACATTTTCTATTTTGCTTATAAAATGATGGGCAATAAAACAGAAATAACTGTCTTATAGAAACCTGGTTATTATGTGCTGACATTACTTCTTTTTCAGCACATGCTTTTATAAGTGAAGAGAATGCCATCAATGTAAGCACTATCAATATATTTCCACATATATTTCTCACACACACTGGATTAGAGGAGACTGAGTTTGTGTTGAAGAGAAGTTACCAACAAAGTCTCACGTTAGGGATGTGGTGAGTGATTATAATTGATGACAGTTTTAGCACTGTAGTAATGAGAACAAGGTAGATTTTTACCATTTCCCACTCCTATCTTTATCACTAAAATAGATCCAGGGTATGCCATTTTCTCTTCTTATTAGTCTTTGTCATAAGAATATGGCATCGGAATGTTAATGCCTAAAAGAACCCCAGGAAAACAAAGTTTTATAGCTTCAAGTCTCTGGTGTGTGGTAGGGTTGCTGTCTAAGAAAAAAAATTTCAAATACTTCAGAAATTTTAGTCAAAATTGTTGTAAGATTTTTTTTTATCTTTTTCAGAACAAGTGTTATTTATAAAAAGGATTAAATGATAAATATAGAAAGGTTGTAGCTCTCAGTAAATAGTCTTGAATCTCTTCTTTGTTTTGCAAGAAAGGTTCTTTAACAGTAACATGAGCCAGAGAAACCTCACTTACAATGCTATCATATGGCTCTGTTTTAAGCAAAAAAGGAAAAGTGGTTGGATCATATTTATGGCAGGTCTAAATTAGAATGCAAATAAATTTTGGTCAAGTCACCTTGTGTAGAAACCATCTTGGTTACTCAGATTAATTAAGTTGGAATAGAGTAGAAGATGGAAGGTCCTTCTGTTCCCATGGGGTTCCTTTGTTAATCTGCCAAATCCATGAAGTCTTTGCAATTTATCTACTGACGCAACATTTAAAATATTTAGTGCCATTGAGGGGCCTCTTAGGACAATGCCAAGAACACTGATTTAGAGCCAGATTTGAGTCCAAGAAATTTTTCCACTCCCTCCCTCCTCTGTGGTTGTCAAAGGCCAGTTATCTTCTCTGAGCCTCAGTTTCCTTAACTACAAAGTGGGCATAATAATGGGTTACAGGGATGTGACTATTACAATAGATATTGAAAAAAAAAAATGCTCTGTGAACTCTATTGTACTGATTCTCAAAGGGTGGTTTCTGGTCCAGCATCCTCTGGGAACTTACTGGAAATGACAATTCTTGGGCCTCATCCCAGATCTGCAGAACCAGCAATACTGAAGTGGGGGCCCAGCAACCTCTGTTTTCACAAGCCCCTCAGGTGATTCTGATGGGTGTTGACATCTAAGAAGCACTTCTCTGAAGCATTCCCACTTACTTCTTTAGGCAAGGGCCTAACTGACCTAACTAAGCGCATCATTTTCCTTACCTATAAATTGTGCCTACCTCATGGAATTAATGTGAAAATTTAACAAGTTAGTATGTGTAAAGTGTTGAGAACAGTGCTGGACAAGTGACAAACCTAAGAGTTAACCATTATCTTATAATCCAATCACTGCTCGAGGACTTGGAAATACTGAAGCAAACGGGGTAGACAGGGTTCCTGTTCTCATGGAAAAGATGGATGATATGAGTAAACAAATAAGCAACGTCATTTCAAGAAGTGCTAAGAAGTGCTACAGATTTTCTAATAATAAAGACTGAATTGGGGAGGAGGGCTAAGGGAGGTTCCTTTAGTTAGGATGAGAAGGAAAGCCTCTCTCTTGAGAGACATTTGAGCTGAGACCTGAATGAGGACAAAGAGCCACCCACATAGAAATCTGGTGAAAGAGCATCCGGGAGGCCACAGAAGTGCAAAGTGAGGCATGAATGCGCTGCCTTGTATAAGGAATGGAAAAAAGGGTGGTATATGGAACAGTAATGGAGAAGAAAGTGGAGGGTGACATGGTCGAAAAGGTGGGCAATAGTGACCATACACAAGGCCTTTTTGGGCATTTCAAGAGTATGGGTTTCACTCTCAGTGTTACAGGAAATGTTTTGGGATATTTTAAGCAAGGAGTGATCTGATTTTTAAAGACAATTTTAGCTGCTCTGTTGAAAATGGACTATGGAGCAGGCATAAGTGGAAGCATCAAGAAACGTTAAGAGGCTACTGCAGTAACATAGGCAAGAGCAGCTGATGGGGGCTGGATTGAGTTGCAGTGAT
Source organism: Panthera leo (assembly GCF_018350215.1). Taxonomy (NCBI): domain Eukaryota; kingdom Metazoa; phylum Chordata; class Mammalia; order Carnivora; family Felidae; genus Panthera; species Panthera leo. Next base: position 150,989,440 of record NC_056679.1, read on the forward strand.
AGAAGTGGAGAGAGCTGATGAGAACAGAGATACACTTTAGAGGAAGAGTCAACAGGATTTTCCAATGAGCTGAATTTGGCCAGGGGAGGAAAAGAACAAACACGGATGAGTCTTATTACTAAGTCTTTTAGGCTTGGCTTATAAGGACTCTTCAAATATCGAAAAATGTAGTCCTAAGACAAAGAAGAAGTACTGCAAAGAGCATTTTAGCTCAACTCTGCCACTAATTATCTGTGTGACCCTGAACGTGTCTGGGTTCCTCAGCACTTCAGCTCACAGTCGTTGAGTCAGGATTTAAGGATATCTCTACTTCTGAGTAAGTAAAATTCACTCATACCATAAGTCAAATCCACTGGCTGCTTTCTAAGCTCTTGATCTCCATGTAGAATTTTATGGGTTGAACCCTAGACACGCTCTCTTCTCTCAAGTCTTCACAGACCATTCTCTTTGTTAATCTTGGATTTTGCCGTATCTTTCTCTAACCAGATTAATCTTTTCTCTTCCCAATCCCAGTATGTGATTTTATAGGATTCCCTCCACTCTCATCCTATATCCATAGCTTTAACCAGTCTTAGAGATTAATGACTCCTCTAGTCTATTGACCTGGGCCTATGCATCCATAGACATACTGGGTATTTATTTCCAGGAGTTTCATAGTCACCTCAACTCAATCATTTGCCTTCCTTCTGTTTTACCTACTTTGAGAATCATTCAGTCACTAAAATTATAACAGTAATAACAAAATGTTTAAAATAAAATCTCAGACTTCCGCTTTGAATCTTCTCGTCTTCCCCATGGTTAATATGTCACTGTCATTTCCTCTGAATTCTCATTGCTTTTGCCTTAGTTCACAGTCATCATCGCTTACCTGGACTATTTCATCAGCCTTTTTACCTTCTCTGTCCAACAACCATACTGAAGTCACAGTAATATTTATAAAATATACTTCATATGATTCCTTCATTCTCCTGCTTAAAATTCTTCAGTAGATTACACACCACTAGGTCAAACTCCTTAGGATGATATTCAGAGTCTTTCATGATCTGGCCCTGTCTTAGTCTATTCAGTGGCTATAACAAAATGCCACACAGTAGGGAGCTTATAAACAACAGGCACTGCTCACAGTTCTGGGGGCTGGAAGTTAGAGATCAGGGGTCCAGCAGGATCAGGTGAGGGTCTCTTCCAGGTTGCAGTTTTTTCTTTGTGTCCCCACATGGCAGAAGGGGTAGGGAACTCTGTGGGGGCTGTTTTATAAGGGCACTAATCCCAAACATGAGTGTTCTACCCTCATGAGCCAATTACTTCCCAAAGACCCCACCTCCTAATACCATGTCCTTGGGGATTAGGACTTCAATATATCAATTTGGGGACTTTTGATGGTTAATATTATGTGTTAATTTGACAGGGCTAACTAAGAGATGCACAAGTAGCTAGTAGAACATTCTTTATGGAAGTATCTTGGAGGGCATGTCTGAAAAAGATTACCATTTGAACCAATGAACTGAGTAAAGAAATGCATGTAGGTGAGCATAGTCAATCTGAAGGGCCCCAATAGAACAAAAAGGTGGAGAAAGGGCTAATTCACTTTCTCTGCTTGAGCTAAGACATCCATTTTCTGCCCTTAGACATCGGTATTCTTGGTTCTCAGACTTTTGGACTCAGGTTAGGACTTATACCACCAGATATCATATCTACTGGTGCCATGATCTTGGACTTCCCAGCCCCCAGAACTCTGAGAAATAAAACGCAGTCTGTGGTATCTTGGTATAGCAGTCTAAAGCACTAAGACATAAAATTGATACCAGGTATGGGGTGCTGCTGTAACAAATACCAAAAATGTGAAAGTGGTTTTGGAAATGGGTAACAGGTACAGGCTGGAAATGTTTTGCAGTGTATGCTAGAAAAAGCCTATATTGCTGTCAAGAGACTCCTAAAAAACAAATCTGGTGAAGGGCTTAGAAGGAGAAGAGGACAGTTATAGAGAAGGCCTCAATCTCCTTAGAGAACATATAAATGGTCATAAACAGAATATTGGTAGAAATATGGATGGTAAAGGCTATTATGATGAGGTCTCAGATCGAAATGAGCTCCCCACATTCTGGTGTCACATTTTTCAGCCCACAGGTGTGGCTTTAGTAAGCCCTGGTACAACATGTGCTATATCCAGCAATACAGAGGCCATGGCTACCTCCACCTAGATTTTAAAGAATGGAGCCACCAAGTCCCCAACTCTGGCAGAGGGCCACTGCTGGGGCAGGACTACCACACAGTGCTCACTAGGGCAATACCCAGCAGAGCCATGAGGACCTGCTACCTCCATTACCACAGACTGGTAAAACAACAGCATGTGATTCCAGCCTGGGAGAGCTGCATCATAGGCTGCACTCAGCAAAGCTGGTGGGACCATTCAGAGCCTTGTGGGCACAACTCTGATCCCAGTCTGTCTACAAGGCAGAGCACTGAGCCAAGAAGGATTGCTTTCAAGCCCTGGGATTTAGTGTTGTTTGACCTATTAGGTTTAGGATTACCATGGATTTGTTACTCCTTTTTTTTCTCCCTTTTGGAATGGGAATGTGTACCTAATCCCTATCCCACTACTACATTTTGGAAATATGTAACATGTTTGATTTCACAGGTTCATAACTGCAGGGCACATATAGCCTTCCAAAAACCCTTGCCCCAGCCTGCAAAGTATTGCCCCCTAGCCAGTACTGTAACTGAGTCTTCAAAAGGCCATTCCACCGTTCTATCAGGCCAGCTGCTTCAGGATGGAGGTGACATAGTAGGACCAGTGAATTCCACCAATAAGGGCCCAATGCTGCACTTTTTTTGCTATGAATTGAGTTCCTTGATCTGAAAAAGTAATGCTATGTAGAATATCATGATGTTAAAAATGTTAAAAAAGAAAAAAGAGACTACTTATGAATGGAGAATGTCAGGGTCTTGATCCAAAAAATCCCAAAGATCTGCACTGTGATTCACCTATATAAGCCTGCCAAAGACTCCAAACAGCATCTCTGTCTGCCACTGACACTTCAAGCCCCATTGGATCTGTGGGATCATATGGCCCAAGTGGCAGAGCAGCTTGCACAGCAGCCTGGACCTGTCAGAGAGCCCTCTCTTGTTTGGGGCTCCACTTATAACCAGCAGCTTTTCAGGGAATTCAGCAAATGGGCCAGTGTAACACACCCAGATGAGGAATATGTTGCCTCCAGAATTCAGAGACCCACTAGGTAATGTACTTCTTGGTTGTAGTAGGGGCCAGATGTAACTTATCCTTCACCTTAGAAGGGATACCGCAACATACACCACTCCTGGAATCTGTATCACTCAGGGTCATCCAGAGAAAAAGAACCATAGGATATACAAAGAGAAAGAGAGAGGGGGGGATAAGAGATTGATTATAGGAATTGGCTTATGTGTCTATGGAGGCCAAGATGTCCCATGATCTGCTGCCTACACCCTAGAGAACTAGGAAAGCTGATAGTGTAAGTCAATCCAAGTCCAAAAGGCTAAGAATAAGGGTTGGTGGAGTAGGTTCTCAGCTAAGTCCAAAAGCAGAAGACAGGAGATTGATAACTCATCTCACGTAGAGACACATTAATTGTTCTTCTTCACCCTTTTGTTCTATTTAGGCTCTCAATGGATTGGATGATACCCACCCACATTGGAGAGGGTCATCTACTTTGTTCAGTTCACCAGTTCAAATGTTAATCTCTTCTGGAAACACTTTCAGAGACACACCCAGAAATAAGCTTTTACCAACTATCTAGGCATCCCTTAGCCCAAGGTGACACATAAAATTAACCATCACAGGACCTTTCTCACCTTTCTATCCTCCATATATGGAACTTCAGCAATACCAAACTATCTGCAGCTCTTGAAATAAACCATGCTATTTCTCATTGTCTCATTGTCTTTCTTAGTATATCCTGCCTAGAATTCCCTGTTCCCTTATCTGTCTGGGTCTCCCTTAATTGGCCTCAAATACCAGCTCAAAATTATGAGTCTGGAGGCCTCCCTAACATACATCTCTAGGCAAAGTAAAGTGACTACTAATGCCTCCCAACAGTGCCGTGGCTATACCTCTGCTCTTCTCAATGAATTGCCGATATAATTACATGTTATCTGTATCAGTCATGAGACTAGGGCAAGTAAGGGAAGGTGTTTTATCTCTGCATCTCCAACATCCAGAACATGGTGGTCCTTAATATTCATTCATTCAATAAATATTTATTGAATGCCTTATCTCCTATAATTGAATAAAACAAAGAGCTCTAACCCCACAGAGCTTACATTCTTGTGGGAGTATGGCGAGTGGAGAGGACAGAGACAATAAAAAATAAACATAGTAAATAAAGTATTTAATATCTGTATAGAAAGTGATAAGTGCTATGAAAGGTAAAGTGGAGTAAAGAAAAAGGAGTGCCCTGGGGTGGGGGTGGAGAATAGACTGCAGAATTGAATAGTAATAAGTAGTATCATTGAATAGTAATATGATTGAATAGTAATATTATTCACAATTAGCTAGGTTATGTGGTAGTAACAAACAACCCTCAAATCTCAGTAGCTTAAAACAATGCAGGTTTATTTCTGGCTCATGCAAAATATCCATTACAGGTTGGTGGGCATTCTGCCCATGCCATCCTCACTCAGAGATCCATGCTAATAGAGACCCCATCATCTGAAAGGCTGACAGTTGCAGGGACACAGGGAAGACAGCATTGTACACAAGAGAATATACATAGGAGAATCTACACAGGCTTTTAAAAACATCCACCTAGAAGTGACACCTGTCACCTCTGCTCACACTTCTTTGGCCATAACAAATCATATGCTCCTGTCTAACTTCAAGGAAGAAAGGAAGTGTGATCTGCCTCGTTGAGAGGGGAATTGGATATTGATGAATGGTAGTAATGTCTATCAGAGTGTTCGGTTGCTAAGATGAGAGGTGAGAGAGTTAAACAAGCAGAAATCTATGGGAAGAATGTTCCAGGCAGAAGCAGCTAGTGAGAAAGCCTCAATGTGTTGGGGCACCTGGGTGGCTCAGTCGGTTGAGCATCGGACTTCAGCTCAGGTCATGATCTCACAGTTCGTGGGTTCGAGCCCATGTCGGGCTCTGTGCTGACAGCTTGGAGCTTGGATCCTGCTTCAGATTCTGTGCCTCCCTCTCTCTCTGCCCCAACCCACTCGCATTCTGTCTCTTTCTCTCTCAAAAACAAATAAACATTAAAAAATTTTTTTTAATAAAAAAAAAAGAAAGCCCCAATGTGAAGCATATCTGGAGTGTTTTAGGAACAGCAAGGAGGCCAGTGTACCTGGAGAGCAGTGAGAGAGGGTCAGTACTAGGAGGTGAGATCAGAGATGTAGGGAGGGAGGGTAGAGACCAGATCACAGAGAGGGAGGCCAAGGTAACTACCAAGAGATGGGTCTGCCTGCTCTGAGACTAAACGACTACCAACCCGGGGTGTAACTTGAATTGATTTTATTTTTTTAATTTTTTAAAATGTTTTATTTATTTTTGAGAGAGCACAAGCAGGGGAGGGGCAGAGGGGAACAGAGGATCTGAAGTGCGCTGACAGCAGCAAGCCCACTGTGGGGCTTGAACTCACAAACCAAGAGATTATGACCTGAGCTGAAGTTGAATGCCCAACTGACTGAGCTACCCAGCTATCCCTAACTTAAAATTGATTTTAAACTGAGCTCCCATCTCAGATCAGCATACCCTGGAAGAAACAAAGTTAATTTTACCATTTTAAATGAGATGATAATCACACATGGAGAACGAGGTAAGAAAAACTGACAAAATATGTATGAAATTACTTCAAAAGTATAAAATACTATTATTTATTCATTATTTAAAATCAATTTATGGAGCACCTACTATGCATTAAGCAAATTGCTCAGGATAAAAGTGAAAAATAAAGTGATAGATAACTACTGACCATCATTTAAGGGTTAGTGTCCAGAGTAAAATGATTTAACAAGGCAATGAACTATAACACAGTAAAATTAAAGAATGAGAACATTGGAATAAGCAAATTTCCCCAGATCTCACCTAGGAGGTAGGAAATTTATGTACATATTTCTTTCTACTTCTTCACTTCCTTTTAATTTTTCCAAACCATACTCTTTATATACCTGTTTTTGAGGAGGGTAAAGCTATAATAAATATATTGGAAAACAATGCTCACAGCACTCACAGACTAGCCAGGGAGACATTTCTATAGAAAAAAAAAACTGTTTCTTTCTCTTCTTTTTTAAGGTTTATTTATTTTGAAAGAGAGAGCGAGAGAGACAGAACGATTGGGGGAGGGGCAGAGAGAGAGGGAGTGAGAGAATCCCAAGCAGGCTCTGCACTCCGCCCTGAGCCCAATAAGGGGCTTGATCTCACAATGTTGGTCATAGTGCCATCTCTAGGTAGAGGTATACTCTACTGCTTCTTGTTTAATCTCCTGTGCCCTCACTGTCAGTCCTTCCCTGCCCCACAGTCAGTCTGATCTGCCTGCCCTCCACACCCTACTTGTGAGCATGAATCTTCATAGGTGGAAACAGACAGAAAGATCCTTTTCAGATGTCTATTGCTAAAATGCTTAGCATGTCCCAAGAGCATCCCAACAAGACTAGATTACTGCACTACTTAATTGTTATCTTAAGTGACACACAGACACAAATAGAAGTACGAAATTATGCTACAGGTGATGCTTCTAATAAATTAAAAATAATAATCCTATAATTGATATCATTTGTTAGAATTCACAAAAATTTTTGTGTGCATTGTGTATTTGAGCTTCATAAACATCTAGATCTAGTAGTCCTCTTTAAAGATGAGGAAACTGTGATTCACGTAACTGAGGAGACCTCCTAACCCACATGATCTACTAGGTCAAAACCCTTTTAAGGGGAGGATAAGGAAGAGGATGGTTAGGTACGCATGGCCAGGGAAGCAATGAGGGAGGGACATAATAAAGATGAGGTTGCCAAGATACAAATATTACCATTTGACTCCAGACTTCCCCACTATCAAGTCGATGAAAAACATTTTCAAATTTAACTTACTTAGAGGATTGCTGCTTTCCTGCTAACTACCAATGTCTACTAAGAAGGAAGAAAACTATTGCAAGTAAATTAGAAATCAAATGCTGTTGATGACAAGCTCTAATAAAACAAATCATATCATGTGGTCATTCTCTTGACCAACCCTAATTTTTGCCTTTTTGTAGAAATTCACTTGGGATTTTCCCACATAAACAAACATAAAATGAAATTCCATTGTGTTTTACCAATGCATAGAGTATTCAAGTTGAATTTAAGAGGAATTAAGAATTAGGACTGTTTATCTGTATTGAAGACCATATTTCACTTAATAAATGTAAAACTGTAGTGACCATGAAAACAAAAAATGCCATAAGCACAAGCAAAAAAATGGCAGAGAGACAACAAAAGTACATTAGACCATTCATTTATCTACACATTAGTTTTTTTTATTCTTTCAACAAACGTTTATTGAATATTTACCCAGGGTTAGGAACTGTGCTACAGAAAAAGATACATAAATCATGGCTTCTGCCGCTGAAAAGCTACCATCTAGTAAGATTAACATCATTAAGTGACTAGAGAACACAGTAAAAGCTACAACTAAGTTACAAACCAAGTGCCAAGACTCTATAACAGAATGGATCCATTAACTACATCTGAGGAGTTTGAGGAAGACTTCTTGAAGACAGGAACATTTTAGCTGTATCTGGAAGTCTGCAGACGTGACTATTTTAAGGAAATATGTTTGGTGAATGTGAGTAAATGGGTTTACATGCAAGGATAAGGGAAAGGTAAGGTAGATAAATGTCTTTCCTTCTAGAAGAAGAGCATACCCTGGAAGAAGTTTGCCATATAATTCATGTTGAGATTGAGATTCAAAACCAGCGAGAAGAACAATTAGAAGGAAATAAAGGCAGTTGAATGGATTAGGGCAGAGAAATGTTCTAGATCAAGATTCATCATGGAGTGGATTTGATCTTGAGGAAGAAAGTCTCAACATCACACATCTACAAAAGTAAAAAAGAACAGGGCAATTACATGGAGCCATGGAACTGTGAAGCCCAAAGCCATTAGTTTAATGTCTAAGAGTTGTTACAAATGTAAGCCAAAATGCATTGTCCCACAAGAAGCTAATGAGCTCCTGAGATTTTTTCAAGACAGCACCAAGCTTCTAGGAAGCTTCTCCCTAAAGAAGGCTCTTAAGGAGTCTAGAGGCGCTGGCAACAACACCAGTGAAATCTTCACTCTTCCACATTTGAGTCTCCCCCTTTTAATCCACTAATGCAGAGCCTTTGAAGAAAATCATTTCACAAAGGAAAACGAGGCCAGAGCTACGAGCGCTTTTTCTGCCCGCGACATCTCAGATTCATTCTTAAGGAACTGAGAATTTAACCTTCCAAAATGGCAAAAGACCATCTTATGCCCCACCTCCCACCCCAGCTCCTGCAGCACAAATGCCCAGCACACCAGGGTTTGTGGGATACAATCCACACAGTCATCTTGGCTACAACAACTATAGGCTGGGAGAGAACCCGGGCACCAACAGGCGGGTCACGGCATCCACTGGCATTGTGATTCCAAAACCCCCAAAGCCACCAGATAAGCCACTGATGCCCTACAAGAGGTACAGGAGAAAGGTCTGGGACCAAGTAAAATCTTCCAACCCCGACCTAAAGTTGTGGGAGACTGGCAGGATTATTGGTGGCATGTGGTGAGATCTCACTGATGAAGAAAAACAAGAATATTTAAATGAATACAAAGCAGAAAAGATACAGTACAATGGATCTATGAAGGCCTATTATAATCCCCCACATACCTTGCTTACATAAATGCAAAAAGTCGCACCAAAGCTGCTTTAGAGGAAGAAAGTCGACAGAGAGAGTCTTGCATGGAGAAAGGAGAACCTTGCATGAGCATTTAGCCTGCTGAAGATCCAGATGACTATGATGATGGCTTTTCAGTGGAGCATACAGCCACCGCCCGTTTCCAGAGAAACCACCACCTCATCAGTGAAATCCTTAGTGAGAGTGTGGTGCCAGACGTTCGGTCAGTTGTCACAACAACTAGAACGCAGATCCTCAAACGACAGGTCCAGTCCTTAATGGTTCATCAGTGAAAACTAGAAGCTGAACTTCTTCAAACAGAGGAGAGACACCAGGAAAAGAAGAGGAAATTCCTGGAAAGCACAGATTCATTTAACAATGAGTTTAAAACGTTGTGCAGTTTGAAAGTGTAAGTGGACATGGAAAAAATCGCCGCTGAAATTGTACAGGCAGACGAATAGGCTCACAAAAGGCAGGAGGAAAGAGAGAAAGAGGCAGCGGAGCAAGATGAACTCAGAGCAGCATGGTTTCTGAGGAAGAGCTAGCTTCCAGTAAGGCCGAGGACAAGAAGGACAACAAAAGAGTCCCAGTGGAGACAGAGGAGACACACCTTGAACAAGCAATGGAGAGCCAAGAGAATGGTGAATAAGGCACATCTACTCCTGAGGACAAGGAGAGTGGGCAACAGGGGGTGGACAGTGGACAGTGGACAGTCCTGAGGAAGGGACCAGTGATAGTAACACTGGCTCAGAGAGCAACAGTGCAACCATGGAGGAAACACCAACAGACCCCACACTGGAAGACGAGAAGAAAGAATAAATGTTGCCTTGTTTTATGCGTTCTAAATACTTTTTTAAATGAAAAAAATATATATTTTTTGAGTTTAAAAAAAAAAAGAAAATCATTTCATTCTCTCATATAAAAACAGCTACCACTCTTCCAGTTATGGAATGAATAAGTTACAGGAATAAAAGGCACAGCGTAAAGAATATAGTTAATGATATTGTAATTGCGATGTATCTGGACAGATGGTAGCTACACTTGTGATGAACATAGTATAATGTATAAACTGTCATATACCTGAATGTTCTCATTGTTTCCATTGCTTCAATGTTTTCATAGAGTTGATATTGTATGTCAACTATACTCAATTTTTAAAATTTTAATAATAAAAATAAAATAATAAAAAGTTAAAACTGAACCACTAATTTTTTGCTGAAGTACACGACTGAAAAGAACATTACTTACTAAGACTCTAAATGTTCCAAGTTGATCTTACAAAATCCTAGAACCCCAGCATAGATGCTAGTATAATTGTGACAGGTACACAATGAATCTAGAATGCTACCATGAAGGAAAAGGAAGTTTCTTAATATTTGGTGAAAAGTGATAGAAGTTATTTTTAAATTTCCGAGATTTAAAAAATAGAACATTTCTTTCATGATTCTTTACATTTATCCATCAATTTTCAGAACAATGATTTGGATTCCAAAAATGACCAATAAAATATGCTTTTGCAATATCATTAACTCAGATTTTAACACAGTTAATTTTTTAATCCATTAGAGTAATTTACATATGTATATATGTATTAGTTATACACATCTGTATTAGTTACTGCTGACATAGCAACAATATTCAATAATTTTCTAAAAATAATCACCTATTATCCTAATATATGTGGGGTTTTTTTGCATATTTCCTTTTATAAGCAAAAAATAGAATTTTTGAATATTGTAATGATTTTACTGTTGGAAGTAATAAGATGGATACTGCAAAAGTCCTTGAAAAAGAAAGTTGGGTAACCAACGATATGAAATGAACCAAAAAAATACTAGGTAGTCTCAAAGCTGAAGAACAAGGCTTGAATAATCAGATATAGCCAAGGGCCATGTTGGTGATTGTGCCATTATAAAGGATAGTTCTTTATAATGGTTATATTTTAATACTTTGGAAATGGATCAAAAGTAGAGGTCATAGTTGAAAGTTCAGAGGTGAAGTAACATGGAAAACATAATAATGAGCTTTACTTTAATCACTTAATACACAAGTTTAAGTCTGATTTCCTTTAAACAAAGGACTATTATCTGAAGAACACCAAAAGACCTTGTCAAAGGGAAGATTATTTGAAGTTTAAGTTTTAAACTCTTTTAAGGGCTTAAAGTATTGTAAGGAGACCCTTTAAAATATATCACCACTGTTGGGGACTCTGCAAAAGTGAAATGAGGAGAAACCTTATTTTTAATATCTTTGAAAAGGAGATTCTGTCTTTAGAAGAGTTCTCCAGAGTTCACAGGTTGGAAAACCAACCCATTATAACTAGTTTTGCATCTGGAAATTTTATAATCCTTAGGATGACATGATGAACTAGATGAACCCTTACGAGCACTTCCACACCTGCATGCCTGTGATGTCCTTTCCAAAATAAACCCTTGAAGTACCACAAAGATCAGTTTGAAGTATCTGAGAATAGCTGAAATCTATGCTGTCCTTTCACTATCTTTTGGGATATTCTTGGCTAAAATAAATTTCTACCATAGGTTTATAAGTGTGATGATAATACGTGTAACTGAATTTAGGGGCAGTTGAAAGATAAATATATATTGATCAATCTATTATGTAAAATATATCTTAGGTAATTTCTTAATTTCCCAAAGCTGTATAATGGCTAAAAGTTTACTTCCACGGGCATATTTTGAAAACATAGATGATCTAAAAACTTCTCTTTGGATCATTTAAGATCTCTTGCTTTCTTAAATAGAATATAGACATAGGTGGATGGGCAGTAGCCATACTTTCTCAAAGAGGATATAATGGATGTTTACACAAACATTCCTAGAAAAATCAAACACTTCACACAAGGTTGAATGAAAAAGGAAGTGTTTTATTTTAGCATGTGTAGTGTAATCGCACCGAAGAATTTTTACTTAACTTTATTACTGTCACTTTATTCAGAGCAACTCCTAAGAGGTGCTTTAAGGATCTCCTACACCTACCTGTAGACAGATAAGGCCTTCAATGTAGTAGTAGACGTATATTAGAATGGGAATTGGAATTGGAAGCTATAGCTAGACAAGTGGATTAAACATATTTTTCAGACACAAACATTTTTACAGAAGTATTTATGAGTGAAAAGATATGCTATCTGGGATTTGCTTTAAATCATACAATAAAAATGAATGTCATTAAACCCATTAACATTTAACTGATTCTATTATTCCTATCTTACCATTAACAACTGTATATTTTAAAGTTTTCTTGGAATCCTGGGTAAAAAAGATGACCTAGATTTGCATAAACTATAAATCTCACAATTTAAATGTAAATTCTAAATATTATAAAGATGTGTTTACCAAATCCTTTGGTACATTATCTAGATAAAAAAAAAAATTTTCAGGGGCTCCCTTCTGCTTGCTAGAAAGGATGCTGCCTAATTCACAAATTGCTTAATAAAGCTGATTAGATTTTCAATAAATAAATAAATAAATAAATAAATAAATAAATAAATAAACAAAAAAATATAAAATAAAATCTTCCAATGGGTGTTTTGGCAAAACTGATAGGAAGTTCATTTATTTCAAGTCCCTAAGATTTCTAACTTTTACATAGCCACGCAGAGCAGATCTCAAGTCACAATATGAGCAAAAGACAGTTAACCATACTCATAGCCAAATTTCTGATCTTCCACCTCCCCAAACTGCTCCTACCAGTGCCCCCCATCTCAACAAATGGCGACTCCCAACTTTACAGCAGTTCAATGCGAAAATCTTAGAGTCATCTTAGGCTCCTGTATTTTTCTCAGTTCTTTCAACTAATCCATTAGAAATGGGTCAGCTCTACTTACCTGGATCTCTTACCCAGATCTCTGACCACTTCTCACCACTTGAACTGCTACCAGTTTGCTTCAAGCCATGGTCATCTCCTTACCATATTGCAATAACTGGTCTGCCATCTCAGAGAATAGAGGATATTCTCAAAATAGCACTTACAGTGTTCTTTTCAAAGTATATGCCAAAAAAAGAAAAAGAAAAGTATGTGCCAGACCACATCACTCCCTTGCTCAAAATCCTCCAAAGATTTCTTATCTCAATTGAAGTAAAAGCCAAAGACCTCAAATAACTTAATGACTCTCCATTTTTCCTCTGACATTATCTCCTACTAATCTTCCCTCCCTCATTTTACTCCAGCTGAACTGCCCTCCTCAAATACTTTAAGCATACTTTCACCTCAGGACCTTTGCAATTGCTGTTTCCTTTGCCTGAAACACTCTTCCTTCAGAGCTGCTATTTCCTCCAAGAACTACACAGCTTGCCTCCTCATATCCATTGATTTTCTTTAAATGTCATCTTCTCACTGAGGGCTTCCCCATGAGGGAGGGGATGCTACTTAACATAGCAATCCCAACTCAAAGCCCTGATCCCCTTCATTCCATAGCATCTGTTACCATCTGACATGCTATATGCTTAACTTCTTTATTTGTTTATCATGTCTTTCACCACAACTAAAATAAGCTTACTGAGGGAAGATATTTATGTCTGTCTGGTTCACTGCTATGTGTTTGGCATCTAGAAAAATACCTAGCCTTAATAAATATTTGTAAACGAATGAAAGAATGAATTCCCCCCAAAGCCAAGATTTTCAAAGTATTTAAAATTTTCTCATATGCAAGATTTATATATAAATTATTGACTTTTCCCTTCACAAACCACAGATCTCTTCTCTTTTCTTGAATATATCTTCAAATGATCTTTCCTCTCACATTCCCACTTTAAAAATTCACTGACCATGAAACTGCATTAAAATATCTACAAGTCACTGCATTTCTCAAGCAAGAGCCAAGTTGAAAATTCCAGTTTTGAAGAATAGTTTAAGCTGGATTCTGTGTTCTAAAAATTGATAAGGAAAGGAAAAAAAATGTTGAACATTCAAAGTTCCAAGTATATCCATCAATTCCGAACACTTGTGGGGTAACTCAATTCTATTCCTATACACAGTTCAGACAGAACTGACTCTGTAAAAACACTTTTTACATTAAGAGGCTACAAATAATTTTATAATTTTTTAACCCAAATCTGTATTTCCCTCAATTTTTGAGGCATGAGTTGCCACCTTGCAATGAACACATATGTTTGTCCTGATGAAGATCAAACTTGATTTCAGCCTCCCTGAGGACAGGAAAGGTGGCATAAACATTTGCATTTTTTTATAGTTCACAGTCTCAAACACTGAATTTACACTAGATACATTTTTATCAGCTATCCAGTCTAGGCTTTACCACTAGCTGAGTGATCTTGAATAAGTCAACCAACATCTCTGGTCATGTTTTCTCCTCTTCAAATGAAAAACAAACAGGATTGAACTGACTGACCTCAAACTATATCCCACTCTGAGTTTCTAAAATGCACAAATCTAAATACTACAGTTTTATTCATTACATCAGAGGTTATCAAACTTGTCATCCGTGCTTTGTTCAATCCTTCTGTTTTTAAAGTTACAGTTTACTTTTATCGTAATTTATAAGTACTATTTAACTTACAGCCATTTTTCTCTGTTGACACAAAATGGTATTTGCATATAGTAATGAGCTGATGAATTTTGCTAGTCCTTAATCTGGTGTTCTGAGATTTAGTGGGGATACTCTGGGAAACATCTGTTAAATATTTGCATGTCTTATACCTCACAGTCTCTGATGGCTAAAGTCCTAATAGGCTTTTTAGATTTATGGTACTAATGGGCATTGGTGATGATGCTGCTCAAGAATTCGTATTGTGGGGCACCTACATGGCTCGGTCAGTTAAGTGTCTGATCTCTGCTCAGGACATGATCTCATGGTTCCAGAGTTCAAGCCCCATGTGGGGCTCTCTGCTGTCAGCACAGAGCCCGCTTGGGACACTCAGTCTCCCCCTCTGTCCCTCCTCCACATGCACACACACACTCTCTCTCAAAAATAAATAAATTTAAAAAAAGAATTTGTGCTGTATCTGGGTGCCTAAGTGGCTCAGTAGCTTAATCATCCGACCCTTGATTTCAGGTTAGGTCATAATTTCATGGTGGAACCAAACCCCACATCAGGCTCCATGCTGGCAGCTAGGATCCTCCTTGGGTTTCTCTCTCTCCCTCTCTCTCCTCCCCAACTTGTGCACACGTATGCATGTGCTGTCTCTCAAAATAAATAAATAAACATTTAAAAATGTATTGTTTATTTTGGAGACCGAGAGAGAGAGAGCAATGCAAGACTTGATCCCGTGACCCTGGGATCATGACCTAAGCTGAAATCAAGAGTCGGACATTCAACCTACTGAGCCACCCAGATGCCCCAATAAATAAACCTTTTTTCAAAAAAGAAGAATTTGTGTTGTATTGATAGAATAAACATGTCAGAAAGAAAAGGGAAAATTCTGAGTTCTGGATAATGCAAAATTTCTTTGTAATAGAATTTCACATTTATATTTGAAAAGCTGTATCTCCTATTTAGTGAATTCCAAAATTTTCAAATCATTAATGAAGTCACAATGTGAAGTATTCATTTGAGACTGCTGAAAATTTGCAGATTGTGAGAATGATGGGCTTGGTAACATGACAGATGATTCACACACACATTCCACACTCTCTTGACTCATTTCTAAAAACACTTTCTGGCTTCTAACTCCATGCCCCTGACAGTATTACTTAAAACTAATTTTTTAATCAATCTAAAACATACTTAATGCTACAATAATGACATCATACATTTCTTACATTATCAGCAAACTAAGAAGGTTTCAAAGCACTTGGGGTGAAAAAGTAGCCCATGGATAAATTAGACCTGAGGCTAACCACATGGAAAATCCAGACATATCCCACTGACACTTATCATGTAACAATAGCTAATACTCAACACTTACCAAAGGCCAAGAAATGTTTTAAGAACAGTTTTAAATAATGAAGAATACTGTAATGTTAAAGAAAATAAACATGTGCAAAATTTTAAACTTCATTTAAAGACTGAAAATGCACTAAAATGTTGCCTTTGCAGTTAAGTAATGGAATTCCAATTTTTTTCCTTTTTTATCCTTTTCTGTATTTACTCATCTACAATCGACATTAGTTTTCCAGATTCATTGAGGTATAACAGAAAATAAAATTTGTCATGTATCATTTATAAACATAAAAATAAATATAGGGGTGCCTAGGTGACTCAATCAATTAAGCGTCTGACTTCAGCTCAGGTCATGATCTCACAGTTCGTGAGTTCGAGCCCTGCATCAGGCTCTCTGCTGTCAGCACAGAGCCCACTTCGGATCCTCTGTCCCTCTCTCTGTCTGCTCCTCCCCTACACATGTGCACTCTCTCTCTCTCAAAGTAAATAATAAAACACTTAAAAAAGAAGTGACTCACCTCCTCTACCAATGGGGTATTCTTTCCTTGCTTCTATTAGTACAGCTAGTATACACTGATTCCAACACAATTAAAATTGCAAATAGTGACATAGATACATTCTAGTATCTTATTTGATTAAAAGTGATTAATGCCATGCAAAGACAGATGAATCTTAAATGCATATTGCTAAGTGAAAAAAGCCAGTCTGGAAAGGCTACACTGTATGATTTCATTTATATGACATTACGGAAAAGACAAAACTGTACAGATAATAAATAGACTAGTAGTTACCAGGGGTTTGGAGCTAGGGAGAAGAGTTGATCGGGTGAAGAACAGGAGATATTTTTTTAGGATGGTGATACTATCCATATGATACTGAAATGGAGAATACATGATATGCACTTGTTAAAAACCATAGAACTTTAAAGCACAAAGAGTGAGAGCACCTGGGTGGCTCAGTGGGTTAAACATCCAACTCTTGATTTTGGCTCAGGTCATGAGTTCACAGTTTGTGAGTTCTAGCCCTGCATCGAGCCCCGAGTCAGGCTCTACACTGATAGTGTGGGGCTGCTTAGGATTTTCTCTCTTCTTTTCCCTCTCCCTCTCTTCCTCCCCCTCCCCCGTTGATGCTTGTGCCTCTTTCTCTCTCTCTCAAGAATAAAAAAAAAATTGAAAAAAACTTTAAAAAAAAATTTTTTTAATGTTTACTTATTTTTGAGAGAGACAGAGACAGAGACAGAGACAGAGAGAGAGAGAGAGACAGTGCAAGCCCAGGAGGGGCAGAGAGAGAGGGAGACACAGAGTCTGAAGCAGGCTCCAGGCTCTGAGCTGTCAGCACCACAGCCCAACAGGGGGCTCAAACTCACAAACTTTGAGGTCATGACCTGAACCAAAGTCAGACGCTTAATTGGCTGAGCCACACAGGTGTCCCTAGATGATTTTTTTAAACTTGCATATACTAATGTTCACTCTTTGTGCTTTAAAAGTTTGTTGTTTTTTTTTTTTAGGAGTGCCTAAAAAACAACCTCACTGAAGAGAACAAGAGAATAAGGTGCTGACCTAAGTAACTTGGAAATGTGTAGAGTCTGTACATAAGTTCTGTGCTCTAGTTGATAAAGTTATTGAAATCACTATATATCTATACTGGAATTGGAAAATTAAACAAATGAATGGCAAATGGTAGAAGCCAGGTTTCTCACTGTTGGGAGTGGGGAGATTGTGTACAGATAAGCAGAGAGAAGGCTACAATGATCCATGTGCTAATAGATTAACCTTAAGGACATCAGCATGAATTTCTGTTTAATATACATACAAATGGATATATAGAGAAATATTTATAGATATGTTTATACGCGTTGGTTAGCATATACACATGTATTTTCTTGCTTTTTCAGCTGAGAGGTTCTAGCAACAAAGATACCCCAGAAATAACAAGCACACGTAGTGCCCAGAACTTAGTTTCCAATCAAAGGAACCAGAGTTCCTTGGAGAAATTGCTGACTCTAGAACTCGGGTAGAAAATGGACAAAATGAGCCTAAAGCATCTTGCAGTTCCAGAAAGTAAGAAAATGTTACTTACGCACACACAGAACACATGCATGCATGCACACACACTGTTGGGAGAATGTCAAAGGGACACAGTAGCCAAATGAAAAACCTCCCAATGGGCAAAGTTGGAACAATTTGAACAATGAAATAAAGTACTATTGAATTCTAACTCCATGCAGATATAAATTATTGAATAAGTAAGTCAACAGGGGATAAGAGACAAATCTCTCATGCAGAAAAAATTTAAATAATTTATGTAAATACTGTACCCTCAAAGAGATAGTATATAATTCCCCACCCCTTATGTGTGTGGTACCCATACTGACTTTCTTGCAAGTGGGAAAGTATTAAAAGGGGAGGGAAATATTAACTTTATGGTTAATTTTAACCCCAGCCAGGTTGTCAAAATTAATATTGATGTCAATCGTGATTAAGTCATGTTGATAGTAGATAATCTTGATATGATGCGATGAAAAGTGTACTTTACCTTTGTGGCCCTCTTTCCTAATACCCAGAGCTACAGGCTAATCTTGAAAAAACATCAGACCAATCCCAACTGAGGAACATTCTACCAGATGTCTGCCTAGTACTTCTCAAAGCTGTTAAGGTTCTCAAAAACAACGAAAATCTGGAAAACTGTCATAGCCAAGGGAAGCGTAAGGAAATATAGTGACTAAATTTAATATGACATCCTGGATGGGGTCCTGGAACAAAAAAGGATATAGTATAAAAACTAAGGAAATCTGAATAAAATATGGACTTTAGTTAATAATAAGGTATCAATACTGGTTCATTAACTTTGGCAAATGCACCATACTAATATAAGATGTCAATAAGAGAGGGAACTGTGTGCAGGGTATATTGGAAATTTCTGTACTATTTTCACAATTTTTCCATAAATCTATATTTACTCTAAAATTTAAAGTTTATGTTTTTAAAAGTAATTAGTAACTTCAGCCAAACATTCTGCCCCTAAGACAGGTAATATCGTGTAAGTGGAAAAGTCCTGAACTCAGAGTCAACACCAAAATATCATGTCAAGGGCACTGCTTGGCATAAAGAACGTTTAGCTATAGATCCTGTGCCACAAAGCAGCCATGTGGCTATGTGACCTGGGTCAGTACCCTCAATTTTAAAATGAGGAGTTCTAGTAAATGATCTCTGAGATTTGTCCCTAAAATCCTAACATTTTAATCAGAACTAAATTCAAGGTCTGTACCACTATCAAACTCCATGACTTCGGGAAAAGTCTTGACCTCCCTTAATCTCAGTTATGTCATCTTTAAAATGGGGTGACTAAAATGCATTATCTTTAAGGGCCCTTCCAGCTCTAAAAATCTTTACCAACCACGTATCACTAATGTTTCATTTAACTTCAAGTTCACTTGGACAATCCAAGTAACCTCATAAAGCTACCAATTATTTCAGGCCATAAATTAGATTGAAAGCTTGATGAGGACAATGGCCAATTCTGTTTAACTCACGGTGGTATCCCTAGGGCCTAGAATATTGCTTCTTACTTAGTAGACACTGAATTAGCATTTGTGCTGTGAACAATAAATGTTTCGAAATGATCCTTGGACTAAAGAGGAAACAGACAACTACAACTCTCCAAACAAAGACATTCAGAAGGGAAGAGCCAAATGGCATGTCCACCACATCAAAGAGCCCCCATAAGAGCAACAATATCATGCCACTTAAAAATCCCAATCATCTTGAAAACTGGCTCTTTATAAAGCTGGGTTATTAATATGGTTATTAATTCCTTATCAGTTTCTTACAAAGATATAAAAATTGAGAGAGAAGACATTTGGAAGCAAAACGTAATCTGCAAAGCCTCAGCTTATTCATAAAGACTACCAGTTGTGTCTGCAAAAGTATACTAGAGAAACATAAAGTGAAAAAAGTACTATTTTCCATGGGAAAGGAAAGAAGCCAGATTTATTGCTTACTTGTGAATTTGAGGGCAAACAGGTTGATGGGAGAATTTGTACATGAAGTTTGAAGTAGTGAAAAGTAATGAAAATATTTATGTTTTACTGCAAATAATTCAGTAAATCTATTTTAGGTTTTGGCCTCTAGCAGTAAGCTTAAAATGCAAGGCTTGGATCAACCACCTGTATCAAAATAGAAAGAGGTAGTTGAGAAAAATAAAGATTTCTGAACTTCACCCCTGACTTACTAAATCAGAATCTTAAAGGAAGAAGCCTGGCAATCTCAATTCTTAACAAGCTCCCCAGATGATTTTAATATAAAACATTGGAGAACCACTGCTATAGTGAATTGTGATAACCCAGTTAGGAAAAAAAAATGCTTGTTTATATCAGACATATAACTATCTCAGACAATCAGGATGTAATTCAACATCCTTGAAGATATAAAGAGCCAAACACCTTTTGTGATTTTATGAACATAGAAAAAAATAATTTAAAATAATAAGTTAATTTGAGGTTAATTTAAGTTCACAGTGATAACAGAGGACATTTTACTTAAAGTTCACCATGGAAATAAACCATGTTGGTAAAGGAAATGTATTTTTTTACTAAGATCTGACACATATGCCTAAAATATTTAGTTTTAGTTTCATTACTTAGAAATTAAACTGCAAATTGGACTTGAATTCATCCATTCTTTCATTGTGACTAAACAAATATTTATTCCTTTAATGGTTTGATTCTAATGGTTTAATTTCAAGGTCAGATTGAGAAAAAAGTATGATTGGAGTGATATGTCTGTGTGTGCATTATTAATGAGCATAACACTCAGGGGACATACCTAAAAAGGCTAACTGTTTTGAGAGAAAGTTCTAGTTACTCTTGGACTTTGTTTCACTGTATGTTTCTTTAAGCTTTAAGAATACAACATACGTTGGGGTGCCTAGATGGCTCAGTACATTAGTCGTCTGACTTCAGCTCAGGTCATGATCTTGCAGTCAGTGAATTCAAGCCCTACATCAGGCTCTGTGCTGACAGCTTGGAGCCTGGAGCCTGCTTCACATTCTGTGTCTCCCTCTCTGCTCTGCTCTTTCCCTGCTCGTGCTCTGTCTCTCTCTCTCTCAAAAATGAATAAATGTTAAAAAAATTTTTTTAAATAATATAATGTATGTTTAATTCATAAAAGCTTACTCTGTGATATCACTGAGTCTATTTATAACTGAAGTAGCTGAAGGACTCAACTTTATCTAAAGAGCACTAATTTTGGAGACCTATTTCTGGTTTTTACTGTTAAACCAATCCTCCACACAGTTTCTGTAAATAGGTAAGGATAAATATACCTGTTTTAACAACAAAAGACTATATAAATCATAAACCCCAAATTTCATAGGTTATCTACTCAATCTTCTGATGATTCACTAGAATACACATAATCTCCATGCCCATGCTTTTTCTCAGCATTGAACATACTCTCCTAATGGAGGAGAGTATATATATGTTATATATATATGTATATTATTATATATTATTATATGTATATATACATATGTATATGTGTATATATATGTATATATATTATATATATGTATATATAATGAAATATATAAATCCATAACAGAGTTACTTAGTGAAAATTCTGTGTTAGTCTACCTCATGCTACCCTGAAAGAAAAGCTTCCTGATTCTTATCATCTCAGTAGAAGGCTTTCACTGAAAAGAAAGTGTAAGACAGGAACCATAGTCTGTCTTCACCTAAACATTGATCCAATCAACTTTGTAACTTTTTATCTTAGTTAGAAAACTGCAGAGAGATGTATAACTGTTACCCACTTAGAAGAGAGACCAAAGTCTACCCTTTGACTGAAGTATAAGCTCCTTGAATTGTGGGGGACATATCTCATTTATGATCGAATTCAACAATACCTAACATAGTGCCATCTATGCAGCAGAGCTCAATAATTATTTTGATTTGAGAACATAAATCCACTTAATAAATCTTTATCTTTTCTATCTTCCTGGAAAACAATTTAAAAATAACCTTAAAATCTCATCTCTGTAAATCGGGTTCCCTTAATTTTAAACTGTTTAATTTTAATATTTATAGTTACTTTTGTTTAATGTATTTTCTTCACATGACACAAGAATGATATGTATTCATTGTTTAAAACATTCCTCAGTAAGCTATTTTATTTTATTTCATTTTTAAAGATTTTATTTTTAAGTAATTTCTACACCCAATGTGGGGTTTGAATCCACAACCTTGAGATCAAGAATATAGCATACTCTACCAACTGAGCCAGCTACGTACCCCAGAAAATTTATTATAAATTAGTTGAGGAGCACCTGGGTGGCTCAGTCAGTGAAACAGTGTCCAACTCTTGATTTGGGCTCAGGTCATGACCTTGTCATTTGTGGGATCAAGCCCTGTGTCGGGTTCCTCACTGACAGTACAGAATCTACTTGGTATTCTCTCACTCGTCTCTCTCTCTCCCTCTCTCTCTCTCTCCCTTTCTCACCAGCTTGCATGTGCTCTGTCTCCAAATAAATAAATACTTAAAAAAATAAAAATTAAATTAGTTGAAATTTGATTCTAATTGTTGAGTTTGAAATACACATTTGTATGTTTGATTAAATTCAACATTTCTGGGTTTAGGAAAATGAAGTCGAAGCTGGAATTTCTGGAAAAAAAAAAAGAATGATGACAAAGGGAAAGATTTTTTTCACCCAGTTCCTAGAGGTTAAAACATTGTATTGGAATTATTCCAATTCTAATAGTTCAGGAAAGATTCTGTGTGATATCTCTTATATAGGGTAGTAGTAACACTACATAAAAATACTTCAGAGAGTAAAGATACTATAGTAGTTGCAAACAGAGTACACAAATGCGAACTATAGGGAGCAAACCTTTACAATCAAGTTTATTTGCTCGTTGCAGACATACTTCTATTTCTATAAAAAAAAAAATCTGAATGCAGGAGCAAGCAGACAACAACCTGAGGCATTGACTGATAATAAAGTTAATAAAAGTAAAAGTTTATTAGTTCTGAGTTTGATTAAATGATTTTAGAAATCGAATGCAATTTTTCTAAAAATTGTTGTTTTATATTAAAATCCTATTGTTTTCATTCTTCATTATATAAGTATACCATGTTCAAGTATGCTCACATACATTCCGTGTTCATTGTAATGGTAATGTAACCACAACCATTTTGTAAGACAATTTTGCTGAGTCTCTCAAGTTTCCTAATGCACTTTTTGTAACTTTTCATAAATAGTTTGTACACTTGCATGAATGATAAGTGTGCAAAGATGTTATTCATTGGAACATTGTTTCTAACACTGAAGATGTAGAAATAACATATATTCCCATCAGTACACATTTTGCTAAATGAATGATGGAGCAGTGAGCTATGGACACAGGTGTTCACTATTTCTTTATTCTCTATTCTTATCTGGATATTGACTACTTTGTAATATATACCATCTTAAAAAGCAAAAATTAATAATACATTATGAGATACCTATTCTATAGACTTCTATGCCATTCTAAAAGAGTAGTATAAATCTATGTGTATTAACTTGAAAATATATTGGTAATAGGCTACTAAGTGGGTCACAGAACATGTAGAGTATGATTCACATGAACAGAAAACTAAGCAAACCCTGTGGGTGGAGAAGGAGGGGTAGTTGTAGAAAAAGATCTTGAGGGTACACACTGAGCTATTCCTGGTGACCCTCTGCGGTTTGGGATTGGAGGGGAGAAAGGGAAGCTTATCAGGATTTTGACTTTTTATAAATGTCTGTAATATTTTTTTCTTTATAATGGAAATATATTACTTTTGGTATTTTATAATAAAAAGGAGAAAAATAAGGGGCTCTAGTACTGTATCAACCCACATTTGTTCTAAAACTGGTCAGTTTTAGAAATTCAGATGAAAATTTAGAATGATTACAGTCAGATATAGAAAACAAAATATATACCATTGCAAGTGATAGGATATGTGGAAACAGTTTGAAGATGTGGGTTAAAAATTCTACATTACTACCTTATTCTGTTATGCTTACAGCATAGATGTAGTAATTGTTAATATAAATTGAACACAATCTTTCAGGTGTTGTTAATAAAACTAATAAATGACTAGTTGATAAGCACACATAGTTTATAATTTAGTTTGCTTAAATTTATTTTTTTAATGATTTATTTTGAGAAAGAGGAGAGAGAGTGTGTGTGCGAGTGGGGGAGGGGCAGAGAGAGCGGGACAGAGAGAATCCTAAGCAGGCTCCGTGCTGTCAGTATAGAGCCCCATGTGGGGCTCCATCTCACAAACCGTGAGATCATGACCTGAGCCAAAATTAAGTCAGACGCTTAACTGACTGAGCCACCCAGGCACCTCTACTTTGCTGAAATTTAAACTTGATTTCAAACACAATGGACACTGGAGAAGAAAGGCTAGTTGTAATTAAGAAGATACTCAAGTGAAGTTTCAGACACAAGGATAACTTTTGAGCTTGGTTGATTTTTCACATATTTGACTGATAGGTAATAGTTTTAACCTGCATTTTACCTCTCAGGAACTTCCTTAATGTCAGGATTATGTCTTATTCATACACCTACTTCTACCTAGCTCAGAGTGTGATACATAGAAGTGCTCAATACTTCATTAAATGGATTTTTCCTTGCAACTTTAAGTTGAATTTTATATCTCCTTCTCACATGAGTTCTTTTAAAGGGATATTTGATCCAAAATCTTATAATATTTTAAGTGAACACTGAACTTGACCTAAAAGTTTTAAATTCTGAATCCTGAAGTTACATCATTATAGCCAAATTATGAATTCGATTAATCGAGGATAAAAGACTTCACCTCATACTAATGATGCTGCCACCTTGCACCCTATTCGCGGGCACACTCATCTTCTTCCTGTTGCCTGCACACACCAAGCTCATTACCACAGTGGGGCCATTTCACCTGTTTCCCTGGATTCCAGATCTCCACAAGGCTAGGCTCTTCATATCATTCAAGGCTAAACACAAACTTCACTGCCTCAGTAAAGATCAACCAATTAAAAGTAGCTCTCATCAGTCCCAGCCCAACTCTGCCTTTACCAGTTCTTCTTTGTACATCACCCTGTCTCATATCTTCAAAGCACTACCCATTATCTGAAATTACCTTGTTCATTTACCTGTTTCATTTTGTACTGACTCTCTTGCCTTCTCCCTGATTAGATGTAAATTCTCTAAAAGCAAGAGACTTGCCTGTGTAGTTCTCTCTTGAATCCTCTGTGCCTAGAATAGTGATCTACTCTTAGAAGGCCATTCAAAATTCCAAAATTTTGATATTGGAAATTCAAAACTGAGGATGAATTATAGTAAATATGAAATAGCAAACACATATCTGCACTGAGCCCTTCCTAGTTTCCTTGCATTATTCCTGTTACAGTTGATGTTTGACATTTCCAAAGAATACACCTCAGTCCTCCTGGAATCGTTATGAATTTACAATCAGACCAGAGCATACAATTTTATCAGTTTCCTCATCTGTAAGACTGGCATATTAATATGCACCGACTTCAGAAGGTTATAATAAAAAGTAAATTAGAACCACAAATCCATGCTGATACATGGATTCTGGAGGCTTAGTTTTCTCACTCACTAGCAAACTACATGATTTAAATGCATACCACAAAAAGGCATCAACTATTATTTCAAACTACATACATTTGGGGGTGGCTAGTAGAGTCAAAACTGTGCTAGGCCCTAAGAAGCATAAGGCAAAATAAGTAGTAAGCTTTCTTTAACACCTGATCTCTTGAATACACATCTGGCTTAGTGAGCAGCATAGGCTTTAAGAAAAGCTGGGGACCTCCTCACTCAGGAAAACAGAAGTGGTTCATAAAGACTGAAGGTACACCAAAATTACGTCCGTGATTCTACTTGCAACTGTGAAAGCACATAACCTACGTTATAGACTAAGTTTCTACCAACAGAAGAAACAGTGAGTACTGAGCCAATTCAAGATGATTTACTACCTTTGAAAAAACTAATTTTCTGGATAATTCAAATA
Source organism: Panthera leo (assembly GCF_018350215.1). Classification (NCBI taxonomy): domain Eukaryota; kingdom Metazoa; phylum Chordata; class Mammalia; order Carnivora; family Felidae; genus Panthera; species Panthera leo. The sequence continues at coordinate 151,015,206 of NC_056679.1, forward strand.
AAAGGATGATAAGACAAGATATTATTTTATTTACATTATGTAGGCAAATCTGTAACTTCATAGCTGAAAACTATATAAATCAGAAAAATATTTTGATTTTGTCAATGTCAAATGTGCCATCAAACCCAACTGGCCATTGGGAATGGTATTTAGAGGAAAATGGCAGACCAAGTTAAAGAGGTGATTTGGTACCACATGCTCTGGACAAGATGAATGTCAAAATAGTGTATCCTGGTAGTGTCCAACAGAAAAAAATTAATGCCCATGCGCTGAAGACGCCACAGCCAAAATGGAATAGTCCATTTTAATTTTCAGAGGAATTTGGCGAACAAATGACTAGATATCCACCAAACCTTAGTACTAATGAAAAATACAGTGCATTCTGAGAAAATCAATATATAGTTTGCCTGAAGGTATCCCAAAGGAAACATTCAGTTATTGAGGTTTAAACTACGTTAGCCCCAGAATAATAAAATTCTTGAATTGCAGGCGTTTGCAAGAACAGCAAAGGGGTTAAAGACATTTTATATTTTATCAAAGCTCTAAAACTGCTGTGCAGAGTTTTTATGCATTTCATATTTTTTCCTTGCTGCTTCTTCATGCAAAAGCCTTCACCAATTCCTCAGAGCACTGCTTCACTGTTTAGACCTACTTAATTTGCTCTTCAAATAAAATATCCTCGGTCCCACTCCTACCTGGCCTCCACAGGTTCACACAGCCACTGAAGATTGGGTTGGGGGAAATGGGAGCATATCTTGAGGAACAGGTATTGTCACAACGTCTCAGCACTATAGATAGTTACCAAACTGTTGGGGTCGTTTGTTCATTTCTGTTTCATTTTTGGAAAAATAAGCACTTTTTTAGCCACACCATATGTGGTTTTAATTTTAATTACGAATTTCATTTTGTTAATGACATACACAAAATGGAGAATTCTCTATTTTTAAAAATGCAATGAAAATGTCAAGATACAAATAAAAAGGGCTATGACAGACTCTGCAGGAAAAGAAAACTGAACTATGGGTTGGAAAATCAGCAATTCAATTTGGAATCAATCATGAGGTTAATTCAGATAATAATCAATTTGGACCCTAGAAGTCCACATTTATTAGATAATTCCTCAGTATTTGTTAAATAATCATGAATTGAAGTCCTTCCTAGCAAAAAAAAAAAACAAAACAAAACAAAAAAAAAAACGAGTATTTTGGAAATAAATCTGACAAGGGAGTTCAGTACATGCTATATTGGCGTTCTTTTACCAAGTTGTAAAACTACCCAGGGTCAAAGAGATGATTGAAGACAAGCATTCATGAAAAAACTAATTTTTTTTTTTTTTTTTTTTTTTAATTTATTTTTGGGACAGAGAGAGACAGAGCATGAATGGGGGAGGGGCAGAGAGAGAGGGAGACACAGAATCGGAAGCAGGCTCCAGGCTCCGAGCCATCAGCCCAGAGCCTGACGCGGGGCTCGAACTCACGGACCGCGAGATCGTGACCTGGCTGAAGTCAGACGCTTAACCGACTGCGCCACCCAGGCGCCCGAAAAAACTAATTTTTTAGGAGCAATACTAAATACACCACTGAAATATTTAAAAATAGTATCAGTTTAGCAAAATAATTTTTCTTCTAATCAAAAAAAGTATTTGAGCATACTAACATTTTTTTTCTTCTCCTACAAGTACAATTATACTTGCTCTAGTACTAGCCATGAGAAAGACCTTTTAAAAAAGCATCTATAAAGTTAGCTTATAATCACCTTTTAGTAATCATTTACACAGTCTTAGGATCTACTGAGTCACAAACAGAAACAGAATTGTCACATTCGGAACCAATCACTAGGAAACAATTCATCACAATTTTTGTTGTCAGCGTAACTCTAAGCTACTTATTCCAATCTCCTATGTTTGAATTCTTTAAAATGTCCTAGTTAGAATGTATTACAAAAATTTCTTAAAATTTCCAAACAAACTTTTAGTTCATATTAAGAAAAAACAAACAAACAAACATATGGCACATTTAGTCATGGACTGTGACCACAGAGATAGAATGTTTTAACTCTAAACAGAAAGGATGCAACTATTCCAAGTATTGCTTGCACCATTTCCAATCAGATGATGAGTTCTGAATGTCATTTCTTTGTATTGGTCATTTAGCTTTGACCCAAAGAATTGAAAACACATCTAATGATCTGTTCGTCAAACTTCACTCAAAATGAAATGCCTCTCCACCTTGGTCCCATCATTAAGACACAGTTAAAGTAAACTAATCTATCCCCCAAGATGTCCATTACTACAAACATCCTCAGAGATTACAAAAACTTTTTTTATATACCACAAATTCTCAGTAGAATGTCCTGCAGCTGAGTAGAAATAGTCAATCGCAGCAAGTGTTCTAAACCCAAGGAGTGGGAAATCATTTTCTATCCCCTGGTGGGTTTGATCAGTACATCACATTTAGATAATATAAAGAGTAAAGTACTAAGACATACATCCCTGATGTGAAACTTGTGCTGCTCTATAGATACTATGACAGTAAAAAATAACACAAAGTTCCCAGTTTTTTAAATCATTACAATTCCTTTGAAAATCATACTTGATATTGAATCCATCCACTGACTTAGTTTATTAGTGAGTAAAATATAAAATATGCCCAATTCTTTGGCATTTTCAAAAGAACTTCACTAAATGCTAAAGAGAATAAAAAGTTAATAAGAGACTATAATTACCATCATCAAAACACACAAGTTTTAACAGACTACCCACTTTCTGAATGATTTCTTTATTGCACAAGAACTTGTAATTTTACGTAGTAGTCATTTGGGCTATATTAATCTATTTTATCCCAGAAAAGTATATGACAAATTGAAGCTCATCAATATTATAAAATATCAGCACTTAAAATTATAAAAATGAAACCCAAAATAAACTTTACAACAGAAATTTGAACTTAAAAATATCTACTACTACTATATTTAAAAACATGGCATGAGGGGCGCCTGGGTGGCTCAGTCGGTTAAGCGGCCGACTTCAGCTCAGGTCATGATCTCGCGGTCCGTGAGTTCAAGCCCTGCGTCGGGCTCTGTGCTGACAGCTCGGAGCCTGGAGCCTGTTTCAGATTCTGTGTCTCCCTCTCTCTGACCCTCCCCCGTTCATGCTCTGTCTCTCTCTGTCTCAAAAATAAATAAACGTTGAAAAAACAATTCTTAAAAAAAAAAAAAAAAAAAAAAAACATGGCATGAAATCTACAGTTTTTATAGAATATCTGAAAGTCAGTACCAAAGATATATAACTTTTCATGAGTATTTAATACATTCCACAGTATTAGATGAGATGCCATTTGGTTATAAAGTTGTTGCTTCCCATCAAATTAATGAATGAATATTACCTGGTATATATTTAAAGAGGAACTACTTGTAGCAGAGAGAAAGCAGGCTTTGAGAGTAAATACCTCAGTACTGGATGTCACACTTTCTGGCTGTATAATAACAGGTAAATTGTTTTATTCCTATGAGGTTGTGAGGATTAAATGAGATAATAAGTGCAAAACATGAGGTTCAGAGTTGGTTTTTAGTAATCAATAGTGCCTCTCCTTTTTCTAATTCTCTTTCCTTAAGCTGTAGTAGGTATTCCATTTTTTAGATATTCACAACCGACCAACATAGTTGGTGACATTGGTAGCTACCTAGTTTTTAGAACACTATCCTGAGTTCCTCAATGAACATCACAATCCATACATATACCTGGCCATATCTATCAAAGGTAAACATTTTTCTTCAGAGCATGTATGGTTTATTCATCAAACAAATACAAAGATATGAAGACATAATTGCTAGTAGTTTTTGGAATTAGTGCTTTGACTTCCGTCATCTTAATTTTTTCCAAACTGTTAACTGATTTTTAAAACACTAAACAAAATTCAAAGAGAAAAACAATAAAATATTGTGATTTTAATAATTTATAGAAAATATCTTCATATAATTTAATATTTTCAGGCTGTTATGAAAGAATAAGTAAAATGTATTGTAAAAACTCAGTAGTCTAAATTAAAATCATTTTAGAATTCAATGTTTCACTTCAAATTCAAATATAAATAATATTATTATAGAAATATAGGTAATGTTTTGAGTAAACCAATCTAAAAGAAGGTAACACTCAGATCCAAAAATACAGTGAACTCTAGGTCAGTCTTATTTATTTACTACAAAAGTCCTTGTCTAGAACACTGAATTCAGAATAACTCTGTAGATGAAGTTCTCAGTGCCTGCTTATTTAAAAAAAAAAAAAATGATAGATTTCTTCTGATCTTTCAGAGCCCCAATCATTTTTGCCCCAGCTATATTTTTCTAGTCTTCAAAATACTCTGTGGAATATAAAATAAGGTTAAAGGCAGCATTCTGTCTTTGAGGGCTTCCTTGGGCAAAAGAAGAAATATAAAAATGTTAGTTTTATATATTATGGCCTGAAGAAAGCCTAACAGCCAAAACATCACCTTTAACATGGTTGCTTTTTCTGAGTAGTTTATCAACCAACCCCTCCTTTATTCTTTGGTCTAAAAATTGGTATGAGATTCTCTCTCAATATTTTAAATGTATTCTGGCTCTTTGGGCCTCATTAGAAAGTCACTGAATATTACTAACGTTTTTTTTCTACTCATTTTATGACAGCAAGCGAATGCTTAGTCAAGTTGAAGAAACAGCACAATTGGCTATTTTATATATGTTTAAAATTTAAGAATTACTTTTAGGGTACGTGTATTTTCAAACCATTAGCTTAGAGAGTAGTCTTTCTCATTAAATAATAGGCTTGGTCATAACTATATAGATACTCATTAATTCACAATATGCCCTAAACCTGGGATTGTTGTAAAAGAGAATGCACAGGCTGCAGGTAGATTCAAAGTACAAACTTTACGCTTTATGATCTCCACATTCTGCTTCCTACCAAGATCTTAAATAAAATCTGGGTCAAGATTCTAATGACAAGGAACTTCACACTCTCATGGGACTCCATGAGGAATTGTTAAGTCTTCACTTTTATCATTATTTTATCTATATAATGGCCTAAAAATAGTTGAAAAGAAAAATAAAATGAGTGATTAGGTCACATGAAAGTACAAAACATTTCATTTTGGACACGGCTTGCTTCACTGATTCCATTGTTTTGATTTTGGATTTATTTGTTGGTTGGTTGGTTGGTTGATTTCATCCAACCCAAATTATCCATCCATTCAGTCCAAATATCCAGAGGTATTTCTTATAGCTTTATTTTTATAAATGTTTATTTTTGAGAGAGAGAGAGAGAGAGAGAGAGAGAGCAAGGGAGGGGCAGAGAGAGAGGGAGACAGAGAATCCAAAGCATTCATAGCACAGAGCCTGATGCAGGGCTCGAACTCACCAATTGTGAGATGATGACCTGAGCCAAAGTTGGATGCTTAATCAACTGAGCCACCGAGGCATCCCTAGCTGTATTTTTTTTAAGTGTATTGAGAGTGAGAGAGAGAGAGAGAGAGAGAGAGAGAGAGTGAGCAAGTATGAGCGGGAGGGTTGGGGGCGGGGGTGTGGGCAGAGAGAGAGAGAGGAAGAGAGAAATCCCCAGCAGGTTCCATGCTGTCAGCACAGAACCTGAGGTGGGGCTCAATCTCGAACTGTGAGATCACGACCTGAGCTGAAATCACGAGATGGACACTTAACCAACTGAACCCTACCCAGAGACATTTCTAAGAAAAACAAAGTGGGAGTCATTTATTTTCAATACTTAAGTACTGTATTAACACTTAACACCCACCCCAATCCAAACTCTTGGATGTACTCAGACTCTAATGTTCAACTGTGGGAGTATTAACTGAGAAAATACTCATTTTCATCTAAAATATTTTATTACTAGGTATTGGTAACCAGAACTTTTAACTTATTTACAACAAAATTAATATAATTACCTACATGTCTGTCTTGAGGATTCCATTTGAACACTATTTATGCATCAGGCTGTAACAACCTAGATTAAAATGTTAACTAAAGTTCTTTAGAAATCCAGATGACAAGGGCTCACTTTGGCAGCACATATACTAGAAATCCAGATGACAATTCAAGAGATAGCCAGGTTGTGTCAGAGTCCAGTCAGGAAACACAAACCAAATTAGTTATAGGAAAAGAGAAAATATCATATGAAGAACTGTTAACTATCAACACGTGGTCCTGATACTATTAGGTATCCATAGGCAAAAAAAACAAAAAACAAAACAAAAAAAACCCCCTTTGATTCTTGCTTTATACCATATATAAATATTAAAATAAAAATGGATCATGGACCTATATAAAACTAAAAGTTCTAGAAATAACACAAGAGAAAATGTTTGTGTCATTGGGTTAGGCAAAGATTTCTCAGATACAAAAACATGATCCATAGAAGAAAAAACTGATAAAGTGGACCTCCTTAAAGTTAGACTTTTACTCTCCAAAAGATACATTAAGATACTTTTACTCTCTAATGCAAATAAAAGCCACAAAGTAGGAGAAATATTTGTAAATTATATATTTGATAAAGGACTTGTATCCAGAGTATACAAGTCAAAAATCAAAACTCATTAACAATAAAAACCAACAATCTAATTAAACAAATGGGCAAAAGATCTAAATAATCACCTTTGCTGAAGAAGACAGATGAATGGCAAACAAGCACATGCTTAGCACATGCTTAGCACATGCTCATTATGTTGATTGTGATGATGGTTTCACCAACAGTTAGGAAAATGCAAATGGAGACCACAATGATAGTACTACATACCTATTACAATGTCTGAAGTTTAAAAGATTGGCCATATGAAGTGTTCTTGAGGATGGGGACCTAGAACTCTCATAAACACGTGGTGGAAATAAATAATGGTACAACTTTCTATTTTTTTTAAAGGTTTGCAAGTTTCTTAAGAAGTTAAACACACAACTACCATTGATCCAGGCATTCCACTCTTACACGTTTACTGAAGAGAAATTAAAGCATATGTCCATACAAGAATTGATACAAATGTGTTCATAGTGGCTTTATTTTCATTATCAAAAGTGAAAAATAATCCAAATATCCATCAATAAGTGAATGAACAAATTGTGACATATCCATATACTGTAACACTACTTAGGAATAAAAAGGACTGATGTACTGAGGCACTCAACATGGATAAATCCTAGATGATCATGCTGAGTTGAAGAAGTCAATCCCTACCCACAAAAGAGTATATACTGTGTGATCAAGTTTATATAAAATTCAAAGTAACCTTTGTTATGTGAGGCTATGTGAGGGTGCAGACAGGAGGGAGAAGAGGAAGAAATTAGAATGGAATATAAGGATACAGATATGTTCATTTTCTTGATTGTAATTACAGTGACACTACCCAACAGGGTTAGGAGACCATGTCTGAATTCAGGGGATTCTCTAAGCACTTCTTAGGACTTTCATGTTCAATAGTAAAAGTTAGTTAAAAACTACAACAAAACAAACAAACAAAGAGGACACAGACCCATCACAGATGAAAGTTTGGGGTCACTTTGACAGGTAATGAATGGACTTTTGACTAGCTAAGTTCCTGGGTGAGGAAAGGCAAAGGAAAGAGGGATTGGGTATTGGAAGAAAGAATTTATATATATAAAAGACCAGTTATAGAAATTAAGACACTACCAGTTCTACAAATTTCCTTCCTTTCTTTGTGCTTGTATGCACACGTACCTACCTCCAAGGGATAATTGTACTCATTGGTAATTTGAAATTAATTACTCTGCCCTTTTGGTTCAGTGGAATGAGAAACCCAGAATATCCAGGTGAAATTCTAATTCAATGAACCATGTGGATCTCTAGGTGGAAATATTCCTTCCTTGGAGAGCAAGAATGACTCATGCCTTTACAGGAAGAGATTAGGACAAAGATAATACAAAGGAAAGACCATGTGAAGACAGGGAGAAGACAGGTATTTACAAGCCAAAGAAAAAGACCTCAGAAGAAACCAAAGCTGCCCATGCCTTGATCTTGAACTCTAGCCTCCAGAACTGAAAGGAAATACATTTCTGGCATTTAAGCCATCCAATCTGTGGTATGTTAGGACAGTCCTAGTAAACTAGTACAATGTACTCCTACCTGTATCTAAAATCAAGCAAACTGACAAACTGAAAGTCTGCCCACTGGGAGGACTACCCTTGTTGAATATCCCAGTAGATCAAAACATACTAATTGCCACTATGTCTCTGGTACCCATTACAGTAAATGTGCCCAACTTGTTTTTGGAAATTAAGTGCTATTTCATCTACAGAAGACAGTCACCACAGAGCTATTTAAGAACGCCAATACTGGGGCGCCTGGGTGGCGCAGTCGGTTAAGCGTCCGACTTCAGCCAGGTCACGATCTCGCGGTCCGTGAGTTCAAGCCCCGCGTCAGGCTCTGGGCTGATGGCTCGGAGCCTGGAGCCTGTTTCCGATTCTGTGTCTCCCTCTCTCTCTGCCCCTCCCCCGTTCATGCTCTGTCTCTCTCTGTCCCAAAAATAAATAAAAAACGTTGAAAAAAAAATTTTAAGAACGCCAATACTCCCCTCCCTAATGTATTCTCCAAGGCTTTGTAAAGTGATTATCTTCTGGGCTGTCTGAAGAGATGTAGTTAGGAATGTCTATCCTGATATGCATGGTAAATACACTCCAACATTCCTATTTCCATTAGCCTTTGGCTTTTACTATTCCAAGGAATTTCTGGCATCTCTTCCTCTTCATATATAGGCCACCATTGAGTCTCACTTTCAGTAAACAAAAAGTAAACTGTTAGAGTCACTTCCAGCTACATGAGCTAATGCACTGAATTCAAAATCTTTAGTAAGTGCACCCATATCCATAAATGTTACCCAACCCAATATTCTATTCCATCCTTTTTGGTCCAGACCCTCAGAATTTGTTCCCTCATGAACTCCCCAAATTTCTCCATGTACAAATTAGCAAAATGTGGCAATTTTCTTGGTATGTAAGCTATTTCTTCTTGGGTGAGACTTTGTATTTTAGAACACACTAAGATATGACCCTATTAATGAGTCTACAAAGAATGGTTCAGGTAAGTCTTTAGGAGAAGGGGCATCCTCTTTAAGGTAGTTGCCTTGGGTAAGGTTATTATGGGTAAGCATGGGAAGGCTAGTCTTACCGCAAGGAAGCGGCCTCCATTTGCAATGCATTCCTTCCAAGTTTCAGAGTCCCATATCTTCCAACTGCTCTAACTTTTACAATTGTGACCCTGTGAATTCAACTTATGTTATAATTTTGTAATCCTTACAATTAATTTTTTTTAATCTTCAGCAATATTGATATTGTTGCTACAAGAGACAAGAAATTATTTGAAGCTCTCCGGCTCTCTGACCATGACTTAAACTAAGAATTAAAAACCTGTGCTTCTCAATTTTTTTATGTAAATGTTCCAGTTCATTCAGATGAATCCATTGCATACCAATGTTCTTTTAGAATACAGCCATGATGATAAAATATGGTATGATAACCAGTGAAGTACTTCCCAAGGTACTTCTTTCCAAAGGTATTTTATCACAATCAACTAATAGTTGATAGTTTGCTTAACTGTGATGCCACCACATACCATGGATTACCAGCATTTCATATTCTAGTGGCACAGATCTCAGCATTTCATTTGAGTCCAAGGACATGCCACAAATCCCATCTTTGTAAAGTATCCAAGCAATCATTCTACTTTATTCAAACCTTATTTAGTACGTATCCAAGTTATTTTCTAATCCATAAAATGTAATTGGTACCAATAATTGTGTAGGAAAAGATGACCAATCACAAATTGCAAAAATATTTTGAAATATGAGGGACTCATGTGACTCACTGAAAAAGTATCTTCCTTACAGTGAGGTAAACCTATTATAGTGATTGAAAACATTTAGGTAATAAATCTAATGCTGACTCAGACCAACAATTGTATAGTGCATCTCAAGGAATTTGTATATGGTGAAGCTACAGACCTACTCAGTTGTGATTTTAGATGTATTAAGGCACATCATAGACACTGAACTAAATTCCCTAGCAAAAAGGGAATGTTTTCATTTCAATCGTGATTTTGCATGAATTCTTTTGAATGCCCTAAATTTATAGGTATTTGTGAGAAAATAAAAGGGCCTATAATCTTTTCCCTAGTTATCACGTTATAGCAACTAGTTTTTATTTTTATTTTCCTTCACCATAATTCCTCATGGTAGGTGGGGAGATGAAAATGAATTATCTAGAACTCAATTTTCATTAAATAGTACATTTTCAAGCATCAACACAGCAAAAACTAGTTCCAGAACTACATCTCTTGAGCACAAAGTGAGGTTTCAAGACAGATGACTGCCTTTCTTTAATTTAAACAATGTTCATAAGGAAGGCTAAACTCTAAACAACGTGTACAGCTTATCGTGTGACCTCTATATCACCTCTATATAGTGGGGAGGTTCAGTTGCCTAAGGGTTATTAATGTCACAGCATCAACAAAATGTTTCACAGAATATGACTTAACCATTTAAATGAGTAATGATAAGTTGAGTAGTGATATTGCTGCACAATATTTTGGTCTGACTCAATTCTACCATTATACGGTATTGGTAGAGAATTACTGTTTTAGGCCGTCTGTATTGACTTTAGTCAAATGTTGTTCTATTTCTTCGAAGACTTTTTTGAGAAATTACCAGTTGAGAAATCAAATGGCAACTGGAATCACTACATAAATTATAAGTTTCAGAGTGGATAAATTTGCTATCAGTCAATTTATCATATAAGATTTGAGAAACTTAAACAATGATGGCAATTAAAATTGAGATTTGATACTTCTCAGTTAAAATCAATCTACTGTTGGGGTGCCTGGGTGGCTCAGTCGGTTAACCATTTGACTTTTGGTTTCAGCTCAGGTCATGACGTCACAATTCATGGGTTCGAGCCCCACCTCGGCCTCTGCACTGACAATGCTGAGCTTTCTTGGGATTCGCTCTCTCCCCGCCCCCCCCCCTGCACCTCCCCTGCTCATTTGCTCTCTCTCTCTCAAAATAAATAAACGTTTTTAAAAACTAAAAAAATAAAATCAATATACTGTTGTTAGTACTTTTTCCTCTTTGTTGATTTCACTGTTTACATAGTATTTCTAGGTGATTCTTCCATATATTCTCAAGTTAGGCAGAAATTCAATTAAATGAGTATTGTGTGAATTATAATCCTTTAATTCTTTCCTGTATTTAGAAGGGGCTTTTAGAGATTCCTGACAGAGTATTATTATTCAGTAGTTAAAACAACAATGTATTACACATTTAAATATTGTCACACATTAAACAGGAATAAATAACTAAAGTGACAATTTATGATATCCTTAAAACATGTTTATACCTCCGTATAGCACTGTTATAAAAAAAAAGAATACAATTCATTCTCATCCTTATAAAGAAGGGCTCCTCTAAGAAATGTGTTTTTAAAAACTGAAAGCAACTATTGTTTATGGATAATTCATTTTAAAATTGGGATTATAAGAGGATACTCCAAAAGCCAAAAAATAAACTTCTTAACATTTTTAAACATTAGATATAAAAGGTCTGTGACATTACATGTAACAAAAAATTAAATTATGTCTCAAATATAACAACAGTAAAATTTCAGTTAGCAAATCTCTATATAACTTTTTAAACTGAAATGTGAACATATCCACCTGCAGTATGAGTCAACAAAACCCCTGTCACGAGGGTCCGACCGAATGCAATCATTGGCCCTGTCATCACTGCCCCACAGAGAACAAGACTGACCATAAGATTTGTGCTTGATCTGCCCTGGTTCATGATCACTATCATGCGAGTAACAAATGAGGCTGGCCATACAAAAAGAATTTCATTTCATGAAATGATTTCAAAGATAAAAGGATCAACTGCTTCCCAAGCTTTCTCTTACTGACCACCTGACATTCCAGAATCAAAAACCTACCTAAGAGGTGACTATGAGAATTAAACAAGTTAACGTTTATGAAACACACAGAACAGTGAAAGAATGTTTGTTTAATAAAACAATTTTTATTCCTTTGATCTACACTGTGTTTTAAGAAATAAGACATTAAACCCTATCAGTCATTTTCATCTCAGGAATTCATTTCTTCCAATCTTGTCCCCAGAGCAAAAATTAATAGGATGAAGTTGGAGAAGACATGAAAGAATTGGCCATCTTTCTTTAAGAAAGAATAAGGGTGTGGAAAGAGAAAACAACGTGAAGAGAAAAGGCTCAGAACAAAGACGATCTGTTACTAAAATATAAGGTACAAACATCCCTTACTTTACAATGTTTTTCGCCCGGTATCAACTTGCCTTCCATGCAGTTTGGCAATATCAAACCGCAGCAATACAGCCTGCTCAATTCTTCTGTAGAGCGTGCAGAACAATTCATCTGTTGTTTAAATTCAGAGGCTTAGAGGGGAAAAATGTTAGTATATATTTGATTCAAGCAATGCTTGAGTGACAAATGTGGGTTATGTTAATTTTGACTTTCTTCTGATCATCAAAGACACCTCTCCTCACACACTTAGTTATAAAGCAAAGCAAAATTGTCACTTATTTAACACTACAATTATGTTTATAGTTATAATATCATATATGATAAATATAATCCCAATGCGTATTTTCTTTCCATGAAATTAAAGATAAAATCTCACACATACTCAGGCAACAAAAGCAAAACTAAGCAAGAGGGACTACATCAGACTACAAAGCATCTGTATTGGTAATGACCAATAAAATGAAAGGTAATGTACACAACAGGAGAAAATATTTGCAAACCATATATCTGATAAGGGGCTAATATCCAAACTATATAAGGAACTCATACAACTCAATAGCAAAAAAACTAATAACACAATTTTTAAAAAGACAAAGGTCCTAAACAGACATTTTCCCAAAGAACACATATATATGGCCAACAGGTACATGGAAAGGTACTCAATATCACTAATCATCAAGGAAATGCAGAGAAAAACTACAAAAGCTATCACTTCACATCTTTTAGGATGGTTATTATCAAAAAGACAAGAGATAAGTTTGGGCACAGATGTGGAGAAAAGGGAATCCTTGCACACTGTTCGTGGGAATGTAAATTGGTACAGTCGCTATGGAAAACAGTATGGAGGATCCTCAAAAAATTAAAAATAGAACTACAGGGCACCTTGGTGGCTCAGTTGAGAGTCTTACTTTGGCTCAGGTCATCATCTCATAGTTGTTGAGTTTGAGCCCCGCATGAGGCAATCTGCTCTCAGCACAGAGCCCACTTAGGATCCTCTGTCCTCCCTCTCTGCCCCTCCCCCACTCACACACGTTTTCTCTCTCTCTCTCAAAAATAAATAAACATTAAAAAAAATAAAAATTGAACTACAATATGATCCCGCAATTCCACTTCTGTATACATCCAAAGGAAATAAAATCAGGATCTTGAAGAGATATCTGCACTCCCAAGTTCACTGCAGCATTATTTACAACAACCAAGGTATGAAATAACCTAAGTGTCTGTTGACAGATAAATGGATAAAGAAAATGTAATATACATATTCAATGGAGTATTCTTCAGCATAAAAAAAGAAGAAAAGCCTACCAATTATGCCAATATGGATAAATCTCGAGGGGATTATGCTAAATCAAATAAGCCAGATACAGAAAAGACAAATACTGTATGATTTTGTGGAATCTAAAAAAGTTGAATTCAATTGAGCCAAAGGGTAGAACAGTGATTGCCAGGGACTTGGGGTCTAGAAAACCAGGATGTGGGTCAAAGGATAGAAACAGGTTAAGATGAAGAAGTTCCTGGAATCTAATGTATGCCATGGTGAGGATAGTTAATAATACTATACTATATATTTGGAAGTTTGCTTAGAGAGTAGATCTTAACTTCTTACCACAAAGATGCAAAAAAATGCAATCACTTCAGGGGCACCTGGGTGGCTCAGTCGGTTAAGCGTCTGACTCTGGCTCAGGTCATGATCTCATGGTCCGTGAGTTCGAGCCCCACGTCGGGCTCTGTGCTGACAGCTCAGAGCCTGGAGCCTGTTTCAGATCCTGTGTCTCCCTCTCTCTCTGCCCCTCCCCTGTTCATGCTCTGTCTCTGTCTCAAAAATAAATAAACGTTAAAAAAAAGATGTACTCACTTCACAGTGTATATGTATATTAAACCTTCATGTTGTACACATTAGATAAACACAATTTTTATTTGTCTATTATATCTCAATAAAGCCGGAAATTTTTTCACACATAAAAATGGATAATTTTTGTTAATAAATACAAGTGATAAAATAATCATATAGATTTAATTTCTAAATATGTAAAATTTATATAATTTATAAATTATACCTACATGATACCATAGCAACTGAACACAAAACGAAACATTTAATTCATTTGGTAGATATGAGGTTTTTCCCATCACATGGGCTGTTTCTTTCCCTTAAATTACCTGATAATTTATGAAATCAAAAGGCTAAGTTTTCACTAACATGAGGCTTTTCTTAACTCTTAAGATGGATAAATAAATCATTAAATTCTCTAACAAGTTTTTGTTTGTTTAAATATAAATATACCTTAACCCTCATTCTGCACCTGTTCATTCTTCCTTTTGTCCCTTCCTTTCTTTACCTGCTTTAAGTAACCTCCCAAGCCTCAGTTTCTGGCTCTGAAAAATGAGGCTAATATAAACTACAAAGTTTTCAGGAAGATTAAATAAGACAATGTATGTAAAGTACCCAGCACAGTGTCAAACACAATAAGGTTTCTTTTCTTCCCACCACTCTTTCCTTGTCAGTTCTAGAAGAGTCAGAATAATTGTAATGGATGAGAAAGAAATGTTTGCTTACATCCTTGGTTTGCTCCCCAATTTAGGCACTGGTTAACAATATATTTGATGTTCAAAGTTTTCTTTATAATATGCTATCTAGAAAACCAAAGACATTTATTTATTCACCTAACTACATAATGCTGCATCTCCTTTCAACCAGGGAATGCTTTGTGCTAACACTGCTGTAAAATTTCCCTTTGGCAGCCACAGTGGCTCTAAGACGAATGATCTGAACTGAAGGGCCCGTTTTAGGACTAGAGACAGAATATCTGAATATAACTTAAACTCTGATTAAGTTATTAAGGGCAAACAGAATTCAGGAGATTTCGGCAGAACAGACACATCAACTACTAATCTGCTAATGAAAGGAGTGACTGACTAGACATCAGGCCGCTGCTGTTCCTGTTCTTGTGGTTGCAGGAGGCCATTGGACAGAGGTTAGGGATCAAGCAGCGTATTCTTCTGATTCCAGGAGACCACCCCATCCTGAAATTTTTAACTGATTCATAAGGGTGTCAAAGTTGACAACAAAGTTACTGATGATGGTTTAAGCTAAAGTCTAGAGATTAGCTAATTTGAAGTGAGTAGAGAATCACTAATTATCTTAGCATTTTGAAAGTTGGTCAAGTATATGAGGTTGTGAGGGAAAGAGTTTATAAATTAAACCATAATTGTGAACTCCCTGTGTTCACAACAGTCAGTGTTCACGAGTTCCCTTCAGGCATAAATAAATACCTTTTGGAGGGAGGCTGCCCATAACTTTCTTTTAAGCCTCTGAAATATAAATTTTAAAAAGAATAAACAATATGAACTCACTGAAGCCTAGCTTTCACCAAAGATAACCTCAACAAATGAGACCCTTAATGATTTATGTTTAAATCCAACCTTTGCATACACTTGAGATTATATTTGAGAGAAAGTTGTGAAACAGTAGACATATATCTCCAAAGTCCAATATAACTATAATTTGAGGAACTTTCACATAAGCAAAGTAATGTCATTTTTAATTTTACAACAGTTTCCAAACCTCGAGAAACTGCTCATTATCTATGGGTAGTGAAACTCAGGGAACTGGGAGCCTAGTTTTTACCATCCATCTCTGTGCAACTTTTAACTTTTTATTTATTTTTTAACATATATTTTTGAAGTATAATTAACACAGTGGTATATTAGTTTCAGGAGTGATTCAACAATTCTCTCCATTACTCAGTGCTTTCTATAAATTTAGTCACCATCTGTCTCCAAACCACGTTATTACATTATTGACTATATTCCCTATGCTCTACTTTTCGTCTCTGTGACTTATTTTATATAACTGAAAGTTTGTATCTCTTAATCCCCCTTTTCACCTATTTCCTCACCTTCCTTGCCTCTGGCAACCACCAATTCATTCTCTGTATTTAAGAGTCTGTTTTTTTCTTTGTTTATTCATTTGTCTTGTTTCTTTAGACTCCACATATAAGTGAAATCATGTGGTATTATTTATATTTCTCTGACTTATTTCACTTAGCATAATACCATCTAAATGCATCCTTGTTGTGGCAAATGGCAGGCTCTTGCCATTTTTATGGCTGAGTAATATTCCACTGTAAATATACCATATCATCTTTATTCATTCATCTATTGATGGACTTTTGGGTTTTTTTCATATCTTAGCTATTGTAAACAATGCTGCAATAAACAAAGAGGTGTATGTATCGTTTCAAATTAGAGTTTTGATTTTCTTTGGGTAAATACTCAGTAGTGGAATTGCTGGATCATACGATTTTTCTATTTTTAATCTTTTGAGGCAGAGGGCCTGAATAGACATTTTTTTCAAAGACACACAGATGGCCAACAGACACATAAAAACATGCTCAACATCACTAATCATCAGGGAAATGCAAATCAAAAATACAATGAGATGTCACCTTACACCTGTGAAAATGGCTAGAACTTTCATCTTTTTAAAAGCATGTATATGTGTGCCTATTTTCAAAAATTGATTAAGATTAATAAACAATAAACTCAAATCTGAACGTGAATTTCCAAAAGTACATTAAGGACACATAATTAGAAAACAATATGTCTCAAAACTATGATGTAGACAATTAAGAATGTCTTGAAAAGAAAAATTATACTTGATAACGTCAACAACTTAAAAACTTCATAATACATTGAAATAGAAAAAGATCTTAATCTTTTTCTGGATCCCAAAAGAGATTATGTCAAAGTCTCTGTTGCTATTAAACCCAAATAGGTTCATTAATCTCATGTACACAGAGATAAGTATATGCACCTCTTTATAGACTTCAGTGCAGTATTATGCTTTCATGTGCCATTCTGAACATCACTTGTTGCTCAAGCAAGCCTCAGCTGACTACCCAATCTAAAGTAAGCTCCATTGCCCTGTTTTATTTATCATAGCACTTATGGCTATCTCATATTTTCTTTTATTTACTTGTTTATTGACTATCTCATCTCTTTAAAATGTAAATTCCAGGGGCACCTGGCTGTCTCAATTGGTAGAGCATGCGACCCTTGATCTCAAGAGTTGTGAGCTCAAGTCCCTTGTTGGGCATAGAGGTTACTTTAAAAACTAAATTAAACTAATAAATAAAATGTAGCTTCCATAATCAGACATAAAATCAGTAGGAGCAAGAACAATACAAAGCATGTAAGCTCTCAATAAATACTTGCTGAATGAAAGAATAAGCTAACATTTTTCTAAAACAAATGTCTATGAACTTGAACATATACTGGATTACTTGGTAATCTTTAATTAAATATTTATGAAGCATTTCTTAAATTCCAATTACTTCTAAAATTATTTTAACACTTTCCAACTAGTCTCTCCTCCCTTTCTCTACTTCAATGCAACATATTTTTTTTTAATTATTTTAAGTTTATTCATTTATTTTTGAAGAGACACTGAGAGAACAAGCGGGGGAGGGGCAGAGAGGAAGAGAGAAATTCCCAAGCAGACTGCACCGCCAGCACAGAGCCTGCTGAGGGGCTCGAACTCACGAACCATGAGATGATAACCTGAGCTGAAATCAAGAGTAGGACGCTCATCCGACCGAGCCACCCAGGCACCCTTAAGATAACATATTTTTAAATGTGGCAAATTGCAGGCATCTGGGGGAGGATTCTACTTATTTCAATAATGGCACACACACTAAATAGTAAAATCTAAGTTGCCTTCAAACGGGTATTACTGAGCATGACTGTGTTTCCAGACATAAGCTATCCCATCCACAGGTGATACATGCTTATTTCTTCCACCAACGTCAGAAATCAGTGCCTTGGCTTGCTATTCTCTACTCTATATTCTGTCTTTGGCAAACTTGACATACTTTATGACTTTAATCCAAACACAAATCTCTACTGATGTCTTCCCAAATAGAAGCATACTCCTACATCTGCCTATATAGCCATCTAATATCACAAACTCAATACTTTCCTCCCTAACTTCCTTTTTCTAGCGACCAAAGCCACTAAAATCACTAAGACTTAAACTTTTTGAGTCAAAAAATTTATATGTTGCTCTATAAGAATGTCTCTAAATACATTCTTCTCTTCTCCATTCTCAGTTTCAGGTTTCATCACCTTCTCAGATTACTGCAACAGTCTCCAAGTGGCTTCCCTATATCCATACTAGGCCCACTTGGGCCCGCATGAATATTGATGACAGTGAACCATTTTGTAAAAACCACTTTCTGGGCCCCTGGGTGGCTCAGTCGGTTGAGCTTTCCACTTCAGCTCAGGTCATGATCTCGCGGTTTTTGAGTTCGAGCCCCACGTCAGGCTCTGTGCTGACAGCTCGGAGCCTGGAGCCTGCTTCGGATTCTGTGTCTCCTCCTCTCTGCCTCTCCCCTGCTCATGCTCTGTCCCTCTCTCTCTCTCAATAATAGATAAACATTACAAAAAAAATTTAAAAACCACTTTCTTCGTTTTGTTTATCTGGCCAATTTTGCCTCATAAACACCTCTTTAATCTATTTGTCTCCTTCCAGTTTCACTACAACCACCCTAGTCTAAACCATCAACATCTTTTAACTCAACTATTACTTCAGCTTCATAACTAGTTTCCCTCACTTACCCTTGCCTTCCTCTCCAATCCATACTGTAGTCAGAATCATCTTCTAAAAATGTAAATCCAAACATGCCACTCTCTTGCTTAAAATCAATCAGTAGCTTTTCACCACACTTAGTTCAAAACCAAAACCCTACAAGGTCAGCATAATTTGGTCCTCCTACCTCTCTAACCTCATCTTAGACTGTTCTGTCTTATTTTCTGTGTATTTCTGTAGTCTAGTCACGCTGAACTTGAAGTTCTTCAAACATGGCAGTCTTCCTCCTATCGACCTTGTCATGTATTGTCTCTTCTGACTATCAAACTCTGCGTATATTTCTTCCCCTTTGCTCAGTCATCTCTACTACTTAATTCAATTCAAACAATACTTAAGGCAAGCTTCCCAAAACCACCCCCCGTTTCAGACTAGTGACACTCTCACAATACTCTATTACTCTGTTGTAGAACTAATTATAGCCATAATTAGTCAACTGTATATTTTGTTACTTAAAGTCTAGCACTCCTGCTAGAATATAATTTCATGATTTTGGGCAAAAATTGGATTTGGTTCACCACTGTTCTCCCAGTGCTTGACCAGTACTTTGCACATAGTAGATGTTCAATAAATATTTGTCGAACGTATCAAAGAAGAAACCCAGAATAACTCCACAATTTTCATCATCATGTCTCTCTCTAATGGCCAAGTTTCGAGAATATAAATAATTTGGCCTTATCATACCTATCCACAAATATTAATCACCATTACTGAGTATAAAGATCTTCTCCTTTCTCACTCTCAAAAACATGCTTTGTTCATTGATGTGTTCACATCATCATAAATCATTTTGATTTTTTGGGCCAGAATCCTTTCCCTTCTATCTGTCTTAATTCTACAACTCTTTCAAATCTCAAATACAAAGCTGCAAATATTACTTTCTTTACTAATCTTCCCTTAGCTATTCACAATGATTTATCTTTACTGTATATTCCTACAATATTATTAATGGGTATCCCAGAATTCAACAGTCTTACATTATTCACTAATTTTTCATATTTATTAATCTAATCTTCAACCAGATGTTAGGTTTCTTAAAATTAGCATCATTTCTTACACTTTTCCTAAGTCCTCTTCCAAAGTTTTCCATCTCTACATCTCCCAACCCTACCCTCCCAAACATATAATTAGCCCTTAGCACTATATACTCTGATAAAGTACTCAATAAATACTTTCTGGTTAATAGACTTTCTATTGGCCCAGAAATTCTTAATTGATTTCCTCATATTAGGGTCTACCTTTAGTATGGCCACTTACACAGTGGACACTTCCTTTCTAATTAAAAGTCAGAAGCATGAAAATGACCCAGACAAAATATATACTTTGAATTCTCTGCTTTGCTTTCTGATAAAGTCTGTTGACAACATCATTTTGGATGCAGATGTTGCCAGATTCCACAGTCAGTCACGATGTTCAAGACAAATGATTTGAGAAGTCTGTTATATCTCCCAAGGGATCATTTGGTTCCTTTTGCACTAACATGACGTCTACTTCAGCTTCCAAAAATGCATTCAAAGACTAAAACAATACCTTAATAATGTGAAAAAGTTAATGGAGTTAATCAAAAGCCTAACCCAACTCCCAAACCAAGAACATTTTTTCTTGGCAGTGTGCCCATGGATCTTTCTCTTCAACAATGTTTGCACAGAACAGCCCCAGGGGTGCCTTTTACTCCAGCCTCCAGTCACCCTCCAACCTCTTTTCCAGCTCCAACTTTGGGATCCATCTTCTCAGCCATCCCCTGCCCCCGGGACCAACCAACACAATTTTTTAAGCTATGTTCCTTATTGCCAATCAACCACAAGCAGCTTCCAGACTTGACCGAATTATTCCAAGGAGGCGGAGGCTGCCGTCAACTGCCTGGTCAACATGCATGTGCAGGCCTCCTATACCTACCTTTCTCTGGGCTTCTATTTCGACCACGACGTTGTGGCTCCGGAGGCTTCTCCGGAGCTGTCTGAGGAGTAGCGTGACGGCCCAAGAGTCTCATAAAGACGTAAAGCCAGCGTGCTCGCCTCTGCCGCGGCACCCTCTTCCAGGTCGCGCAGAGGCTTTCCCAAGATAAGTGGGGTAAAACCCTGTATACCACGGAGGCCGAGGTGGTTCTGCAGAGGAACCTGAACCAGGTTCCTTGGGATCTTCGTGCCTTTGGTTCTGCCGGCACAGACGTCCTTCCCTGTGACTTCCTAAAGAACCACTTCCTAGGTCAGGAGATGAACCTCGTCAAAAACTCGGCGACCACCTGGCTAGCCCCCCAGACAGGCAGGCCCGCAGGCTGGGCCGGGCCAGTAGGTCTTCGAAAGCCTCGCTCTCAAGCTCTCAGCATGACTAGGAGCCTCGGGAGCCCAGCAGCCTTTGAGGGGCTCCTCCGGCAACCCGCTGATACCAGGGCTTCTCTGCCTGAGCCTCTCCCTAGGCAGCTTTTTAACCACCCAGGAGTCTTTGCCCAAACTGCGGACCAAATGGAAACAATAAAGCTTTTTGCAGGGAGGGAGGGGGTGGGGGGAAGAACATTCTTTCTCAATGGTACATAAATAGAAAAGGGCTGTGCTTTTTCAATGACTCACTTTTCTAACTACCTGGTCTTATGAATATATCTACTTGTTGCTTAACAATTTATTCTTGGTTATTTTCTAAGAATGGTAGAACATTATTGGTGGGAACATTAGAGCCCAATAAACATTTGATTGATTTCATTACATTTGTTATTGTGAACCCATATTGTTTGAAAACGTGAAAAGACAAATTTTCACTGATTATACCAAATGATATATTTCAATTTCTTCTCGAAATTATAATCAATGATTTAAATTCGCCATGTAACTGTTGGATTGCAGTTTTGACACTCAAGAGAGGTTAATTTTTAAATCCTAGGAGCACTGTTTAGTAACAAACTCTATCTTTATTCATAATTCCCTACTATTCTAAGGAAATGAATGGAGCTTTCAAAAATGGTCCTAACGTAGTCAAGAAGAAGGTCAGGCCCCAGGGAGACATTGAATCACATCTATTTCTTCTATCATTAAAACTATAAGCATTTCAGGCTATTTACAAACAGCATGCTTTTATGAATTAGGTATTTTAATCAAAGTAAAATAAAAATATTAAAATACCCTGTAAAATATTTGTTTGTAATATGTTTTCAGTAATTCTGTGTTCTAGGTTTCAGTTCCAAGGTGTCCAGTTAACTTGGTCCTATTCTTTAAAATGCTTGGTATTTCCCATATCAAAGATAAGATCTCAAATATATGTGCAGTTCTCCTACAAATGTACTTTGAAATCTAGCTTGCAAGTTGCTTCCAGTCATCACTTACCCCAAAACCAAACAATGGTCTTACTCTATCCGGGAAGGATAATCTCATCATAGCTGGGCAGCTTCAACAGGGCTTCCATGTTGGGAGAACCAGTCTATCCAAATCAATTCCTTAGATCCATAGGGCAACAGCTATCTCAGAAAGATCAATGTTGTATTTAAATCTATTCATTCTTTTATCAGCAAACAATCATTGAGCATCTACTATGGGTCCAACACTATTCTAGGTGCTAGATCTTCAGCAATGAACAAGATAAGTAGGTTTTCTGCTTACAAACCTCAAGTTCTGAGTGTCTCAGCAGGAGGGAAGCAGTGTGAGTATAATAAACAAATAGAGAAGAATACTGGTTATGAGGAGGATAAAATAAACTTAAGTAAAAAAAAATTTTAAATTAAAGAAACATGCCATATAAAAGACACATCAGGAACACACTTTTTGTACACAGTGAACTATGTACATATACTACATTATGTGAATAAACCACACAGGTATAGATTCATATCTACATATTTAATCCACACAATCTTTCTAAGACCAAACATCTCATGGTATATTCACTGGTCCACAGTGAACAAAGGAAACAGTATCACATTTTCAAAATAATAGATTACTCATAAAATTAAAATTTTATATGCTTAATTAATAGGCAATTTTTATTATAGATGCTTTATAAGCCAATTACTAAAGATAATTAACAGACAGAATCAGTAAAATGTTCTAAATGAGTTCTTCAAATATTTGTTCAATTTCACTTGGAATATATATATATACATATATATATAAGTATATGTATATATGTATATCTGCCCTGAATTTTATGCCAGTTCCAACTAAATTCCCTGTATAAATACATATAAAGTAAAATACTACAATGAATATAATTACTTATGATAAACAGCAAATTTTACATAACTGACCCATTCCAATTTTCTATATGGTTTGTGCACTTTCCTAAATCTATTTAGAATCACCTGTTTTTTGGCCAATTGTCTACTCACACAAATGTGGTAGGTAATATAAACTTCTAAAAAATAATTTTTACTGTTATATGAAAAATCAGTTCACATTCCAAAAAAGAATGTTACATTTCAAAATGCACTACTAAAGTCCACTTTTATTGTTAATTAATCCGTACACATTTGTATACATGGCTTCCTAAATACACCAGTGTATTCAAAAAAACACCCTCTCAAAGACATTTAAATTGGCAGAAATGCTTTTTAAGAAGCATACAATTAATTTGTAATCATGACAGATATGTGTAGACTAGAGAATTAATGAAAAGCAAAGCATCTTAAACTAACATGTTTCTAATGTTATCAATTTGATTTTTCAAAAAATACATGTCATTTATTTTCAAAATGAAATGATAGCAATACTTTCTACAACCTATCAATTGTATGTAGAATAAGATACTCATAACTTTCAAACACTGCTTTTACTAGCCATCACTTGTCATTAAATGTAACTGTATATTCGAGAGCTTTCTAATAATAGCCTTTAATTAAACCAAGGACTGTTAGAGGGTTTCCGTTGCCCTTTGAAGTTCTTAATTATTACTTGTATCCAGCCTTTTATGGTACACTTAAGGTTAAATTAAATAATTTAAATATACCTTGAAGAGAAATATGAAGACTTTTGCCTGTTTTAATTAAATCTCTGAATTTCAGGATTTGAAAATAATAACATATGTTTTGATTTTTTTCATGGCCGATGGTAAAATGCTCGCTATATTAAACAACAAAAAAAATGGTAGCTTTTTATGGGACTAATCGCTAAGCAGATGCATGTAAATGAGCTATTTTCTATGCATGGTTTCCAAAAGTGCTAATTAAATAGTTGGTATTCAAGGCTATGCTCGCTCATTGTTTAGTGACACACAAATCCAGCGATGTGTGCCAGCAGACATTTTAAGTTGAATGTTTTCTCCTCTACGGCCTTTGTCATGAAATGGTGGCACCATGATGAGAACACTAGTGTAAGCAAAACATTGAAATATGCTTTAATAATGTTTTAACCATGTAGTGACACTAGTCTAGTTTTCTAATGAATTTTTAATTTCTTTTTTCTTATAAGGGTGGTATGAGTTATCGCTGATGCATATTAAATCATATACATGAGTCATTTTCTCTAAATTTGCATAAAATGGCTAAATGCTAATGCACCAAATGGAGCTTACTATATGTGGTACAGCAAATATTCCCTTGAAGATTTTCTGCAATCAATCTCCTGTATTTCATTAGCAACCAGATAAGGTGTGGTCTGCAGAATAAAAAAGAAAAGTGTGTAGCTCATGAACTTATGAGGCTTCAGATGATTTCTACATGGTGATTAGAGTGGATTCTGCAATTAGAATTTATGTAAGTAAAACACACATGCCCGCGCACACACACACACACACACACACTCACACACGCTTCTTTAAAGGCACAGTACAAGAGTTCTGAATACAGCCTTGCAATGTTAAACAATGAAAAGGCATCATTTGATCATTGTGATTTTCTGTAGCTATAATTAAATGAAGGAATGCCATACTTTAAATTTAGTGTCATTTGACTGTATAACCCTTACTCAAATTTTGTAACTTAAGATTACAATTTCCCTACTATGATTATAAAAGAACCTTAAAAAATACCCATCGGTGACAATTTTTTTTTTTTTTTTTTGCTAACTTTTCTCTTTTTCCTTGTCAAGTAATGGTAAGGAATTTTCTACACTGATGTTTAACATTTAAATATGATTTCCTCTGTCACCAACTGGCATTAAGATCACATGCCATAAAAATTACATCAGGGTGATAGAATTATTGGCCAAACTAGAGATGTTTCCTTGAGGAATAAACTTGTTTACTCTACTCACCAACCTTTTTCTCATTTGTCCATATTTTCACCATCTGGAATATTTTTTAACCTGATGGAAAAAAAAATTGGGGAAGGGGATGGCTATTTAAAAATAAATGTATGCTTTACCCTACAGTTATTTTGAATTAGTCTTGATAAATAATTAAGGAATGCATAATATATTATTTAGATGCCATGGTCTTAAGAATTTGAGTGGTATTTCAAGTACAATTATAGTCATTTATTTATCAGTAGAAAATTTACATAATCACACTTCAAAATCCAGTGGACTGGAGAGATATCAGAAAGACACCCATGAATGTGGTAATGACTCTGAGCATTAGATTAAGTTAATAATATATTGATGCACATGATATTCTAGTATCTAGCACTGCAGTATTTGATCACTTAAAATGATAAAAGCATAAATATTTTTCTCTTTTTAAACTGCATTTTATATAGGAGGGCTCCTTATAGTATAAAAAGCAACTTGAAAAATAAAAATTGAATTAGACAATCTCTGATAAAATGGAGCTAGTTAGGCTGAACTTAAATAAAGCCAAATTTCTATGTCTTTTGGCCAAGAAAATAATTATGTCTTAATAATAATTATTGGTTAACATAAATTTCTGTTCATTTTATTTTGAATTGACAATATAGACCTTAAGGCTGAAGTCCAGAAAAGTGACAGAAATTCAAGTCCTCTCTCTTGTCAATGAACACAGCTCGCAAATGGAGGGATTACCTATCGGAAAGGTAACACACTTTCTGTTAGCTCAGTCATGCTATGGATTCTTCCTTAGCAGCTAGTCCATCTGAGACAAATTTGGCAGAAATATATGCAGTATTTGTACTATGCTGTTCGAATCACTAGAGTCCCATGTCATATCTGCAAACTCAGATTTTAGACTATAATTGAGCATGATTCTTGAGTGTGAAAGTCTAAGCTACTCAGCAATTTCTAACTTTATTTGGAGACAACTAAACTTATTACTTGTATTAATCTTGGTACCTACAAATTGTCATAGAGTTACTTTATAAAACAATGCAAATACAAATCCATCAGTTAATCCCCATTTCCTGGCTATCCAGATATTTTCACTACCAGAATAACTCAAGAGGCACATACTACAGACCCTAAAGATGAAGACCTATCAAATTAATTTTCTTCCTTTCTTTTCAAAGTCACTTCTCATGAGTTTGTCATGGTGATAACTTCATATTTAAAACTACTAAACAGTTTTCAAACTATTCCAGACTGTTCAACACCCTCAACTTCAGATTCCTGTCAGCCAATGCTAACTTAACTTTGTATATAGATCATGTATTTCAAGGTTAATTCAATACATTACAATGATATCTATTGAGCAGCTACTATGTACAAACTAAACCATGTGCTTTTTAAAAGTAAGGCCTGAAATCCATTATTTGAGCTCCTCTCAGAGACTGTTAAATTCATATGACAATTTCAGGTAACTGCCTAATTCTCACTGATTTAAAAATAAGGACTAAGTACACTTTTATTATTACTATACAAGAGATCTAGTCCTGACAGGACTAAGTGGTTAGATCCTGAACTTCAATGATAGTAAATCTTATATTGTCGTCACAGAAGCATTACCTCCAAATAAATTATGGTAAGGTTTTTTTTTCATTAGACCAGGGTTGATAAATGCATAAATTAATTATAATTGAGATATTTATCAGGGAAAATATTTCTTTATCATACTTGTTAGAAATCCTTCAACTCCAGTAAATTTCACTTATATTTATACATGCATGTGAATGGTTATATAGGTAGATTATATTTTTCCCCTAAAAGCACAAAGACAAAAATTTGAAATATATCCTGGGTAATATTCTGTAAATCATTTTTGTGGACTGATTCAGAAAAAGTGTTGTTGATGATGATGATGATGATGATGATTTTGCACATTCCTTTTCCCAAGTGGTTCATTTGCAAGTTTTCACCAATTATTACCGTGATTAACATCTGTAGTTACTTCCAGTCTCTCACTAGCAGTTATATAAGACATAACCATTTTAACCTTGTCAAATTTGAATTCAAAACTAAAATAAATAAATAAATAATAAAAAATAAATCAACTTTAAGAGCCAGATTGCAGTTAAACAAGCTCCAGATAGCTTCCCAGGCAGGGCCAGTGACTATTAAAAGAAACTCTGAGAACACAAGATATCCCTCCCACAGCTATTTAGTGACAGAACCAAATGAATATTGTTAGGTGAGTGTTTTAATAACGCAGCATTTTCGAAGCATTTTCCCAAGATTATTTCTAATTGGCCCTGTCATAAAGTAGTCGAAAACTGCCTTAAAACAGTAATCAGTTTGAAACCAGTTGAGCAAGCCTATGACAGGAAGTTATTAATAATATGCTTCGAAATTTACCTGTGAAATACTGAGCTTGACTACTTTTGCAAGAGAACTGAAAGTAAACGGCCTTTGTAATGCAAATCGATCAGTAGCAAAACGCCACCGCCTTTGGAATCCCACATTCTCACCTGAGCTTGCTACAGACCTTGGTGCAACCCTTTGGTGAATGGAATCAAACCTGCTTAACATGTAGGTAAGTGTCCTTTAGTGTCACTAAAGCACACCCCGTGGGCTGTGGCACGTACTTGTACACCAGGAAGCCTGTGCTCTCGTCCGGGTGCTCGTGCCCACCTAGCAGCAGGACCGCCCGCCACCTCCCAGTACGAGTGACCATCACCTGAAGCGAGGACCGGAGTGGCTCCTCCCGTTTCGCTCTCCTTGTTTTCTTCTAAGACCCTCCTCTTTCCCTTCCTCACCCGAGGCCACAGAGCTGGACCTGCGCCTGGCGAGGTGGATTTAGCCCGGTTAGAGTTAAGATGGTATCATTAGCTGCGCACAGCGTGACTTCCCACTAATCCTCTCTGCAACTTACAACAAGTTTAAATGTCCATGCATGATGTTATTAACTGGCTTTAGTAAGTGCTTAAGACCCAGATCTCTTTTTAAAGTAATCTCTGAACAAGTTCTACTGTATCCACCCAACAGGGAGATTAATATTTCCTGCAAATCTGATAGGGGGAAGATGCGCGCTGAGTCCCGAAAAGGCAATGGGACAGAAGTGGAAGTTGATCCAGGGAAGGGCCCAGAGCGGAGGAAGCTCACCAACCCTGGTTCCCAATTCAGAAAACTTCCTTCTCCAAGAGCTCCCCGGTATGTGTGGGGGAAGGTGGGTGCTCTTTCCGTTAGCTTTTCACCGAGATAAAAAATGAGGGGAGGAGTACATAATATCTTTATCAGTGATATTGATCATATCCAGGAAAGATGCCTGGGCATAACTAGAGAAACCGCCAGCAGTATAGAAAGCCCCTTAATCACAAGTTGCCTGCTAGCTTGAGGAAGGGACCCCGGGGATGGGGTAGCCGCAGCCAGATGCCTGCTTTCAAACGACGTCTTGGAGTGACTAAACCCCGACGCCACCCCCATCCACAAGCCCTAAGAGATTCCTAAGAAACCGCATTCCGGAGCTGGGGCAGAAGCAGGTCTGAGGTCGCTGGTGAGGGGCCGGAGGGCGGGCAAATAAAAAAAAACATAACAGCCCTAGCGGATGCAACTCAACATGCCAGGCAGAGGAATGCTGCCGGCCCCCCTCTAAGGTTCTCAGACCTTGGAGGGAGGGCGCTGAAACTTGAGCTCGCGTGAACTTGGGAGGCCTCCCAGCCCGCTACCTGGGCCGCAGCGCGCCTCCCGCCGCCCTGCCGCGCGCCAGCCAGGAGCGCGCGCCAGCGCCGGGAGCGCGCGCGCCGGCGCACCAGCTCCAGTAGCTCTGGCCGCTCTGGCAGCCCGTCTCCCGGGAAACACCAATCAGACGCCCGCTTCTGGAAAGGGCCGTAAGCAGCCGCAGCTGCAGGAGGACTCTGGCTGTTGGCGGTCACCGGGAGGCGTCGTGCTGCCCGGCGGCAAGCCGGCCGCCTTCGCTGCTGCCACTGCCTAGCCCAGCCAGTTCCGCAGCCAGTCACAGAGTCGGCTCTCTCCTCTGTGCACCGCCCACGCCAAGCACCTTGCAATGCGGCTGCTAAGCCTGGCTATTTTTAGATCTCAAGAATGCGTTAAGCCCGAGCTCAGCTAAACCCCAGTCAAAAACCACCAAACACAGTGATGTGCTTCTCTTTGAGCAAATATGGCTCTGAACTCCATATTTCCCTGAATAAAGTCGATTATCTTCACTTTTTAAAGT
The DNA here is from genome assembly GCF_018350215.1 of Panthera leo. NCBI lineage: Eukaryota > Metazoa > Chordata > Mammalia > Carnivora > Felidae > Panthera > Panthera leo. The sequence goes on from NC_056679.1 coordinate 151,044,541, forward strand.
CCTACCCCCTGTGGTCTGGCAGTTGGCTGCAAAGCGGAAAGCCACATGCTCCCATCTCAAAGATGGTCATCACCTTTCAAAGGAAGTGTACTAACTCTCGCGGCCCTGATTGAGGGCAAACATTCTTTAGCAGCAAATATAACTATATACTTTTCATTTCCATTTACCATCTTTAGAGTTAATTCCACACTAAAGTCAAACGATTCCCAAAAGGGGTGAAATGGGTTCTCCAAGTAGATGAGTAGATGAGAATGGAGGTTCCTGGTGATTTCTGTACTAGGTTTAACTTGTGCTAAGAAACCGATGAACACATAAACAGGGAAACAAAGCCATCCGTTAAAATCTGGAGACACTGAAGAACTAGCTTACATGCCCCATCACTGTAGGACCTGTATAACTGTCTCGAAGTACTAACGTTAAAACAATCGGCCCAGTATTATAGATGTCTTTTTACTCATTAACTCCCAAAGGACACCTTGTCTCTGTTCCCCATCTCACTACCTCTCCACCAGAGCATCCATCCAAATGCAGCAATATATAGTATATGTTTTACTTACCCTAAATTATTAAGGGAAAGCTAAATCATAGCAAGACAGAGTGTAAAAAGGGTATCAATATTCTTAAGCCACAAGGGTATTTCCAGAGGTACAGATCCATAGAGAAAACTGGGTATACAGGTATACACTGTTTTCATACATATTCTAGCCACATAAGAAAATAAAACCTTTGGCTCTATCTCCTCATTTCTAAACATTGAAAATTCTTAAAATGCCAAACTGCCTTGAACTATGTATATGTAATCTATAAATAGGAAGAACTTCTATGAACGTGAAATGTACTTATCCTTATCTCTTATTCTAGTGGTTTCTTAATTTTCATCAAAGACTACACAATATCAAATTAGAATTCATATTTTTCCAAATAAGAAAATCATTTTAATTTAAAAATTAAACAGAACACTAGTAGAAATGTATTGTTTAAGAAGACTTAAAGGCCACTTTGAAAACATAATTCATTTTGAATGTAAATGTTTTTATCTCATTACTATGCACATTAATAGCAACTTCACTAGGGGGCTGATACTGGTGGATATATCCACTCACAGCTTGCAAGGATATTGCAGTTTTCCTGTATATCTTTTTTACCTCCCCCCAATTTCCACTTTTGTTGTTGTTTGGATTTTTCTGAATGACTGTGTTTTTATGTTATATCCTTTATAATTCTATTATTAAGTGACCTTTTATTGTTAATTTTCTAGTATAAAGTAGGGCAAGGAAAATCAGTTGGCTATATCCTTATATTTCCTTTTACAGGTGTCATTCTATTGGCCAATTTTTTTAAGTATTTCATGAAAAGATTCTAGATGTCAAAACCTGCAGTTAACGCTCCTGTTTAGAAATACACAAAATAATACCTTTGACGTTGGCAACTCAGATGTATTATTCAGCAAAACAGCAATTACTCATTGTTTTGCACTTACATGTTAAGAACTATGCGACACTTGGTGACACAATAACAAAATTGCAAAGTCAATTATATTTAAAAGAGACAACCTAATAAAACATACGCAACCAACTCCTTTTACTCTTTTTGAACTGTTTTGCTTCTTTTTCTGACTGTTTACAGTTAAATAGATTATGTGAATGTTAAATCTAAGTATAATAACTGATTCACACACATCATGAGAAAAGAAAAGTTAGAAAATGGGGAGGAGGTGTAACACAAAGGGAGGTGTATTCCTGAGGGTACCAGAATCCACCTAGGGAGGTGCCAGAGTGTTGTGTATTTTTGGAAATTTACATCTATGATGTTCTTTTGCAATGTCAATCATAGTGGCAAACTCTGAAAGAGCAGTGTCTGCCAAAACTTAAAGCAAAATTTAGGTTAGATTCACAGTAATAATTCTAAGCAGAGCTAAAGCCAATAAAACCTGAGTAAAGGCTTCTTATATCTAGGAAGGGAGGGTTTCAGGTGGGAGTAGTTGTTTGTTTCATTCTATTTTAATTGCACAAGAAGCATTTTTGTAACTTGAACTTCCCAGTAAGGAATTTCGCTTCTCAACCCAGCCTGCAGCCTGAATTGAAGTTCCCATCAGAAAATTAAAATGTTTGTCTGGATAAAATAACTTCTAAATGAACTCTCTATTTCTTTTCGTTTCTTTTTGTATTTTCTGCAATGTAGCCCCTCGCAATGATATTAGTTCTAGTGTGGGAAAATATTATAATTGAGATCTGGTAAGTTATTTGCAGACTTCAAGTTTTTCTTTACACTGTGCTGACATTTAGTACAGCCCTGGTGAGGAAAACAATACTACCATTCATAGCTCTAGACGTAGATTTCAATCGACTTAAGCGGGCACAATGAAACTTGGTCATTCACTGGTTACCCATATTGTGTTCTCAAATTTTCTCTCAGCAAAAGTATAATGACTCAGTATTGTATGGTTGCATAGACAAGGGCTCGGAACAAGAGACACTAGTTTTGTCTGACGGTGTGAGAAAGTCGTGAAGGGATCTTTTCTTCCAGATGGTGTTAAATTCAGCTGCCTTTTTAACATTGGCCTTGCACAGCAATCTGCTGCTCCCCTTTCACAAAGACTGAGCTTGGTTCCCACTAGTTAACATGCATACTCACGCAACCTGCAACTTCACTCCAACTGTTTTACAATGCAGTGGTATGCTAAATAAACTTGATCCGGTTTCTGCCAATGTTAAAACTAGCTTTCAAAGAACTACTTAACTGATATTTACACTTCCTTTGACTTATATGTACATGCCTTTGGAATATTTCAGATTTCAAAGAAATATCACCTTATTATAAGGTCATTGTAGAGATTACCTTGGACATCCTTCAGACCCATGCTCAGATACAGTACCTCTCTTCAACACACACAAATAAAACAAAATGTCAGAAATTTGATGTGCAATAGAAAAAAGAAAAATTGGGACATGTTTCATCAAGAATAGTGGAACAGCAAAAAATAAAATGAAAATAATAACATTGAAATGTATTTTTATTGATTGATAAGTCATGTAACATTAGTATGGTACAAAGCAAGTTTGATATGACAATGGCAAACACATAATTATAATATTGTTTATTTTCCTTAGATGTTATATTTAACACATTTACATAAAAGACCAAGATGTAAGCAAAAGCTTCAGTAATTTGACTCCATTGAGTGCTTTCAGTAAACAATAGGTTTCCCTAGCAAACATCTTATTGCCTTAATTGAACCTCCTTGAGAAAGAAAACCACACACTTTGTAATGTAAATGTTAATTGTAGTAGACAATGGTTCTAGGTAAATAGCACCCCTGGACATGAAGTAAATGAAAGGAATACAGGCACTTAACAATGAAAGGTTGTTTGCACAAACAGTGCTTCAAATGTAAATAAACAAGGGTCTTCTCAACGGTCACTACTGTAGTAAAACTTTGGCACGTGTTCAGCAGCCATAATGAGAATTTACGTTAATAAAGTCTCTCAGAGTTTCTAACTGAAACTAACAGTAGTTTTACACGCTTTTCCAGTCTGAAGTCTTATAAGGTGCTGAAGCTACAAAGAAAAATGTAATGCTTTTCAAGAAAAACTGTATATATTTGGGATTTGGGATTGTCAGTAATCTAGGCCACATGGAAGATAACAGGCCATGTTAGGCATTTTCTTATTGCAACGTTTGTATTTACGTTTAATGCCTATACAAACGTTTGCTTGTTGACACGTGGAACAATGTAAGAACTTTTATGAAAAGATTACAGTGGGGACCTCCAAAGTCCCAAGGTTTCTGCTAAGTATAGTCATTTTTAGAGTAAATAAAAATGGCTGTTTAGAATGCATCTCACTGGAACTATATCAAAACAACATTTTATCACATTATTATTGTAATTAACTTTCTATAGGCTGATGATTTTATAGTTTTACTTCCACTGTGTCTACTGGCATAATTAGGCCAAGTTCCTACATAGATCATGTCAAGGGGTAAACAGCCTGATGAAGCAATAATAATGTCTGTTATATAAAGTTGCATTTTTCAATATAATCCACCCCAAACAAGTCAAAAGGCAGTCACAAGGCCAAAAGTACAGACTGAGAATTTGACATGAAGGGCAGGCGGAAACTTTTTGGAACTGCTTTCTACTAGCTTTCCTTAAATATTGAAAATCTTAACCAAAGAAGAAACTTGAACTTAATTATGGCCAAATTAAACAGTGGTTACAGAATTAACAGAAACAGACAGCATGTATGCAGCAGCTACAGACCAGTTGGTGCTACCATTTGGGAGGCTGCAGATGGCTGTGGGTGGGAAATGCCTCTACTTTCTTAAGCGATGGAGATGAGTATGGTGTGTGCGCTTGATGTTTTTTTCATACCCCCACCCCCCAACAGGGCTGTCTGTCATAGGCTGCCGGCCCGCTTTACCACTTGCCCCCGAGCGTGGGAATCGGAGCGTCCTGCCGTTCACATCTCCTGCATTCCGTTTATCGGAATCAATTAGGCAAGACAGACCCTCAGATTCCCCACCCCCTTTCCATTTTTGTCAGGTCTATATACGTCCTAATTATTTCAGTTTGGGATGCCAGAGCTGTTTCCTGGATAGACCTGATCATCCTTAAACAAAAAGAGAGGAGGCGCACACGTGGGTTGTGGCGTAAATGTCACTTTCATTTCCAATGCTAGGCGCAGAGTAAGACAGAACATTTTTTTAACACTTTGACAAGAGGGGAGGCGATCTCGTCTCCATCATGTCTTTCTGCTTCAGTAGCTTCCTCAAGGAAACCCTCTTGGAACAGAGAAGCATCTGTCCTTGTATTTTGAATAGAAGAATAAAAAATCAGCCTTCGCTGTGGTTTTTTTTTTTTTTTTTTTGCATTTTCTCTGCTAGCTGTATGTCCTCAGTAGTTACAAATTATTAACCTTCCATTATAAACTTTTCTGAAAGTCTAATTTAATATAATTTGATATACAACCCCAGTACATGTAGTTTCCAAACACAGTCTTCAAATTTTTTAGGGGAGGGAGACCTCAGAAGTAAATAGCCTAAGTCTATATATTATGAAATCATTCTTAAACTAGATACCAGACGTCTCTACAACAGCTTTCTAAGGGGGGGGGGGGACCTCGTATAAACTTTTGCCTTAAAAACTATACATGCATCTTTACTGATTAGCACTATACAATTCTCCTCCGCAGCTGTAACAACACCTCTCAAAGTAGCTGGCACCTTTCTATTTTGCCATCTGTGTGTCACTTAATTTCTTCTAATCCCACCTCTAACATAAGGAAAAAGAACAAAAACAAAAACAAAAGCAAAGTTAGATTCAATAAGTATTCCTGACCTTTCTGGTTTTTACTGTCTCTTGGTTGTAGTCTTTCATTCTCACACGCTCCCCGGCGATCTTGAAGGAGTTTTTACTTTCGGTTATCTAGCTTTATGAAGACCAATACACTCATACAGCTAGATAACCAAAGATAACAACTCGCTTCCCTCACACGCCTCTGTCTTCCTCTGGCCAGATTCCAGATCCCGCTCTCTCTGGCAGTACCGAAGAGCAGTCCTCCAGGACACTTGCCGTGCACAAGATTCCTTCTTGTATGTGAATATGACCTGGTTTCTGTTTGTGTGTGCAGCTAAAACATCCAAACGAGATCTGTTGCTTTCAAAGTTTATTCCGAACTTTTTTTTTTTTCCTTTCAGCAAGTAATCTCCGGCAGCGTTAGCCAACAATTCATCTATTAATATCAGAAAATAAAACCAGCTATTAAGATGCAGCGGGCGGTTAGGAGTGTGCAGCAGCATCCGTCCCTCCACAGGCCTCTATTTGCATTGTAAATTGCTTCATTCTCACGCAAGACTCTTTAGCCTCCCTCTATAGAGATGTATAAAGCCAACGGCAATTTCCAGCGCAGGTTAAGGAGGAAGGAAAAAAAAACATCCCATTCTATAGAAGAGGTGACAGCTGATTCAGGGATCTGCTCCTGATCCTTTTGGGTTAGGCACCATGAGCTTTTTACCAAGCGGTGGCAGCTTGATTGCACATATCTTGTGTGTGTGTGTTTTAGGGGGAAGATCCTCGATTTCACAGGGCTTCTAGGCTGGGGAAGAGAAGATGCCGTCTTGCTGGTGTGCTGCTGCCCCCGGTCTGAAAGAAGGAGAAAAGGGCCATCATTGGAGGGGCTTTCACAGCCAAAACGTGGACCAGCCCGGCAAGGTCAAAGGTTCGAGACCGCGGGAGACCAAGGTAATGATGATGTCATGAGAAATCTCAAGTACATGGTTATTGATATGCATCAGTGATCAGCCAACTGCCCCACGCCTCCTGCCCGAGCAGCGGCAGCGGCAGCAGCAGCAGCGGCAGCATCGCTACAAGCCCTATTTTCTCAATCAACATCTCTTCCGCTAGCACTACCGACTGCTCCAGGAAAAGCAACCCGCGGCCTTTTACCTCTTCGGTGCTACTGTAGATCGCTCTAATATCCAAAGACTGGAAGAAATCTCTCTCTAAGGACAGATAAAAGCATTTCAGATCTGGGGAACGTCTTTGCCTGCGTTTCTCTTCTGGCAGATTGCATGGGCAGACAGATGGAAGGCACTTTGCTATTGCTTAAAGCAGGGCCTTGCTTTCTGGGGCTGGGAATCAGATCTGTATTACGCAGTGAGTCGATGTGTGATTACATTGACAATTTGCTCTGGTGGTGTGTTTTTAATGGCTTCACAGCTCAGTCATGTTTTGTATCTATGTACCATGGCGATAGGGCAGCATATTTTGCTCTGTAAGTTCAAACGGAATGCTCTAAGCAGGCCGACTTCATCCTGTTTTGTTTGTTTGTTTGTTTGTTTGGTTTGTTTGTTTTAATGACTGTATAGGGTGTGTGCCTTAGAATCTGACACAGGTAAGCACTGCAGCATTAGTTTCTACTGTTGTACACAACTCTGCTGTAATAAAAATGCTGAGCCTTTGTTTATAGTTTCAAACATCAATGTTCATACAGAAGGACAAAATACACTAGTATTCCTTATGAAATTATGAAAAAAGTATTGTTACCTCATGAAAAAGACAAAACACCTGGGTGGTAAGAGCATAACTCCACCCCTCCTTCCCCTTCCCCACCCCACCTTTCTTGTATCTAGAGGGGACTATTGTTTTATTAATTAATTAGCCTCCTTCCTCTCTTAGGACTTTTCAAAGTGTAAATATGGTCACTTGAAAAAGCTCTTTTCTTCTCCTCCTTCGTAATGGGTAATCTATGTTTAATGCATCTATAATATGTACAGTTCTAACAGTCAGATGCCCCACAACAGAATATCTAAGGTGCAGCCCACATAAGGTGCATATCCACCCTGGGTGAACTTCACTGATTGTTTTCCAAAATTAGGAGTCCTGTTTGGTGGTGTTACTGTTCTTTAAAATATATGCTACAAGCGAATGTTATCAACCTTCATATTCATTTCACACATCACTAGTTTATCACAATACTCTCATTTCTTTAGGTTGACTATTTTCCCCAATGACTAAAACACTTTCAGCATTAATATATACTCTTCCATTAATTCAGAAATTTATTCACGTTAAGACATGAGTGTGAATATGCTTACCAAATTACATACAGAGCACACATATATAAATCCAGAGAAAAGACTGACAAGTAAAGAAAACCAAAATTGCTAAGCCCCAATCTAGAGTTCAAACAATAATATTACACCAATTAAAGATACAATTTAGAAACATGGATGCCAATTTCCCTTAGATTTTTATTTACTTTTTTTTGGTGAGCATTCATGTTCTTATTATCTAGAAAAGTCTAAGTTGGGGAAATAGTATATGTATCTTTCTTATCAAATCCAATTGGTACAAGAAGTATGATCAGAAATGGCTGCATTGGGTGACATATAAAATGTACATGCAAACTACAAAGTAATTCAGAGAAACACACTCCCATAGAGTTACTGCTCCTTCTTGAACTACGAGGTCACAACATAAACTAATGGATAGAATTGAACACATCACTGAGGCACATGCCACTTTGACATTATGTAAAACCATAATGAGCTTTGCTGCCTTGGAAGATTGAGAGTATTTTGGCTTTGCTTTCCAAGACCTCGAAGCAGAATCATTAGTGATTTGGCATGTACTACATAAAGCAAGCATATGATCAGATGAATTCAATTCTTTAAGTCAAAACCCTAAGGAATGCCAGATATTTTTAGAATATCTTTTTGCTTTACATATGTCTGGGTGGGGTGTGGTGAAAGTAGAGATGTGATACATGTATGTGTCTGTGTGTCAGTCCATATTTGTGTGAATCCACAAATTAGTGTGGCTACATTTCCACATTTAAAAATTAAGTGCATTTTTAGAACCCAAGTAACTATCATGAAAGCCAAGACACAGACCACTTGAAGTGCTTCTACACTTAGAAGCTACAGAAAATACTGTCTTAAAATAGCATATTCTAAAGCAGTGCCACATAGTCATATCAGCTGACTCCAGGACTGGCCCCCATGCATGCCACATATACTGTAGATTCATTGTGAGAGCTCCAAAAAGTGAAAATGGCTAACATAATGATTATGGGCAGTCTGCTCATTAGCCATATAGCCAATCAAATATTTTACCTCTCTATCCTCTTTCAAGGTATGGAGAAATAAAAGATATATAGCAAGGCTTAGTACTGAACACCTGATTATTTTGAATATTGCCAACGTCCATACCATGGTTTATCATATACAGTTCAAGGACTCTATTATTACTTGGGATTTGAAACAGTTGAAACAATTGTGCTGATTCCCAGAAATGCCTGCCATGCATTGTTATGAGCAACTATTAACACCTACATGTTTATATTTCAGATATTTCTGTTTTTCAGAAAGCTATTTATCTGAGCTACAGAATACCCTTTTTGAAATCTGCATATTGAAGGATGTACTGAATTCAAATGGCTTGCTTGCTCATTCCCTAATAAATTCCCATTAATGGCCAGTAGATTAGGACATGATTGTCATGCTTGTTTTCTCATCTTTTTATAGGTCTCCAGATGGCTGAAACATGAATTGAAACATCCTGGTTTTCTTGGGAATAAACAATCTCTGCTTAAGTCAGAAGTGAAAAGTTATGATTTTCCACATATTTGGATCAGACTCATGCTATTCCATAAATGCAAATAATCAGGTTTGCTACTAATATTTAGAATACCTCTCTGAATCCTATTCAGACTACTGCATGGTATATAAAAAATTGGCCTATTACTGAAATCCCTTTTTAACACTGAGTTTGTAGATTCTTACGTGTGTAAACCACAGTCCACTAATACAGTCAAGACTACCATTTTCTAAATAAAAGCCATTTAATTTACAGTGATTTGTATAGTTCAGGCAAGGTACTTGTCTGGCTTACTTTCTAAAAAAAGTGTCCTATTATGTCTTCTGTATCCCGAATTTCATTTTTTATAGGCAGTTACAGGTTATGTTTGCATTATCCTTGATATATAGTATACAAAGGCTACATACAGGGGAAAAAACTGCACATATGGAAACTTAGATTTTTCTGGAACTGTACCTATTGCATGAACTGGGACATATGCAATACACTACAGACCTACCACCCAGCAAATGATATTCTATTTGGACTTTGTACATCATTTTTATTTTACCAAATGTAAAAATTTAAATTACCTTTGGCTGGTTGTATTGTCTATTCATTTTATGCTTCTTTGTAGTCTCTTCTGAAAAACAGTCAAGAAAACAAATAATCACAGTTTTAATATATACATATATCTATATAATCATGTTTAGATTTGGCTTCATTTTAAAGTATCACAATTACCATGATCCCTTTAAATGCCAAGAAATTCCAAAAAACCTCAGTACAATGTATGCTGGGCTTCAGCACCCACAGGGTTAAATATGCTAATTTGCATTTAAATGGAGACATGCATGATAATGGGAATGCAAAATATGCAGAATCTGGAGGGGTTTAGGAAATTAATTTTTTTCTTTCTTCTTTTCTTTTATTTTTAGCTTGGAAGAAGAGGGACTCTTAAAAAACATTAGGGATTTGAACACTATAACCTGCCATACAAAAGACGAAGGAGAGTTCTTCCATGTAAGAATTTCAAGACTGGAACAAAGTCGTATTTTCTAAATGTTTAAGGAACTAGATTTCCAGGCCTTTCAAACAATGGGAATCCCTAGATAAATATCTAATCCATTAGAAAGATGCAAATAGTTTACTGTAAGGCCACTGCACGGTGAGATGTGCATTCATATCTATGGCTCCTGATTGGCTATTTCCTTCAGTAAATCAATGAATAATGTAAAACCTGATTGCTGTAAAGTGGTGGATTTTTTTATTCCCTTCCCCCATTCCTCCACGACTCAATATATTAAAGAAGTCTTACTCTCTCGAAAATAGGTTGCGTTTCTTTTATGATTTTTTTTAATGCTTATTGTTATTTTGGAGTAGTGGGGTGGGGCTACTGGTTTTGCAAAATGAAAGTACTCCACTGGTTCAATTATGCTGACTATGGGAGCTCCTTTCCCGAGACAGGGCCCTAATTACTTGTGGCAAGGTGGGGAAGAAGGGTGCTGGGAAGAGTTGGGCACCAGAAGAGGGAGGAAACTGGATCCGACCCTGCCATTCTGGGCCCAAGGCAGCCACGGCTCCAAAAGAGCCTCCGGCCATGGCCGTGACTTGACAGGGCCTCCGGTCTAACTTCTGATCAATACCACTGCTGCCCTGACCCATAAGACAGTCCCCCATTCAAGCAGCGCCGGTACATTTGCAAGAGAAAACGCCGCAGACACCTATGCAAATACAGTTCCCACCTCCCCGTGTTCCCTCAGACAATTCCAGGCCACCGAAGGAAGGTCTTGCCTCCCTCCGCGGGGTCTGGGCTCCAGGCAAACTGCAGGGACCGGGATCCGCTCAGATACCAGAAGCATCTGAAGCTGAAATGCTCCAAGTCCCAATAACTAACCATGGTAGCTGTTATCTTGATGAATCTGAACTTAGGATAACCCTGTAAAGCGGCCTTTCGGCTCCCAGAATTCAAAAGGCAAGAGAAAGAGAAAGTGGAAATCCATTAGGTCTAGTTAGCTAGTGTACATAAAGTTTACACCAGAATCCAGTCAGAGCCTCACTTCGTTGCCAGGTGATTGCAACTTTAAGGTGGTTAAAAGATTTATTCAACAAAATGCAAATCCTGAATCCAGGAACGCAAAATACGATTGTACTTAGCTCTAGGTTTATAAAAAAAAAGTCCCCCCACCAACAACACAAAATTACATACAAAATTCCCCTTTCCCATGTGAAATTTTCCTGGCATCTCTCTGCAATTGGGGGTCAGACCGCTGGATAATTAACAGTTCTGGCTCAGACAACTCAAGAGATCAACAGGTTTAGCATCCGAGACTCACAATCAATTAGCTGAAGCAAAGCCCCGGACTGGCCCGCGGAGCGACCCGCAGCGGGGCTCTGCGGTCACCGGCTGGAGGACGAGGTGAGGAGCGCGGGCGTGGGGCTGCAGCGGGCTGTTGGCCCTGTGCCGCCGACCGAGTTGCCGCCTGCGGGCCGCGACGGTACTCACTTGCTCTCCTCCCTGCGCGAGGCAGTGTTGCCCCCCAAATCCAGCTGAGCAGGAATCGAGGCGCTGGCCAGAAGACAAGATCCAGAGTCAGTCACACACAGGGCAGCCGCAGTGCAAAAGCATGCTCCTTTCGGCGTCTCAAAAAAAGAAAAAAAATTTTTTTTCAGATCATTCCTCTCCTTAGCACATTTAAAACTGCCGCTCAATTCCACACGGTGATTCTTGCTTGATTGCGTCTAAAATAGTTTAAACGGATCTTCCCTTCTTGGGAGAGAGAGAAGGACGCAAAAGACGAAGGAAGAAAAAAGCCAACTTTTCCCCCCCACTCCAGGCACTTGCTCCCTGAGCCTCGGAGTGGAGAGTGAAGTGGTGTGTGCGAGGCTCGGCAAGTTTTTGGGGGGGCTGTCCAAGGTCTAGTCCAGCCCCCTCTGCCGAGGAGGACGTGCTCTGAAACTCAACCAATTTCCCCACTGCTTTTGTTACTGATGAACTGAAGCCCTATTGTTCATCCATTGCCACGGTCTTTTTCAGTCCCCACACTACGTTCTGCGTTGCCAGAGATAATGAATTTGCACCCAAACCTCTCATAGTCCCCTCCTGACAGACGGAACAAATTAGAAATGTCTCGTCTGAAGGAGGGCAATGGCTACATTTTCCTATTGTAGGATGCAAAGCACACATTTCTTTGGAAACTTCTTTTGCCTTTTCTATCTTTTATTTTCTCCTCTCCCCCCCCCCCGTTTCTATTTTCTTCTTGATTTCTTTAGACTTTCTCTCCCTCTCTCTTTTTAAAGAATAGGCCTGTCTTGTTTTTCCAATGCACCATTTTATGTAACTTGTGGATCTTTTCTACCTTCCTTCTTTCCTCTCCTTCTTTTTTTTAAGGACTCCCTTTGCAATTTTATTTACAAACTTGGAGAATGACCTTTTGACTTGCGGACTTTAAAAAAAAAAAAAAAAAAAAGAAAGGTCTTTTGGTTCAAGTCCCCTTTCCTCACTCCTCCTTCTCTTTTTGTTGTGGTCGTCAAATGTGTTTGGCTGAAGACAAGCAATACATTATAAGGATTTTTATTCTTTAAACTCCAGAGCTATTCAAAAGGTACCAGGGACGCGCCATAGGGGTTATCTATTTGAGGGGGAAGAAAAAGCGTGTGTGTGTGTGTGTGTGTGTGTGTGTGTGTGTGTGTGTGTGTGTGTTCGTTCCAGGAAAAGAGGCAAAGAGATGTGGGAGGGTGTGGGTGGGAGTGTGCAGGGAGAGAAGGGTGGGGGCAAAGTGGGCCTCCTGGAACACGAGCCGGGAGGCTGTCAGGGGTGTAGGCACGAGAGGGAGGGTGCAAGAATCCGTCTCGCCGAGGGCGGCTTGCACCCCTGGGCCTGCTTGCGCTCCCAGCCGGCCGCAGCCTGGGCGCGGGTGTCTGCGCGCGCGGGCACTTGGTCCGAGCCTGCGCGCGTGCGACCGGGGGCGGAACGGGGGCTATAAAAATTCAGGCGAGTGGCCCGTATGTAAATGCGGCCCGGGGGCGAGGGGGGGGGGCAGAAAGGAGGTGGTAATGAGAGCCGCCGGCGCAAAGACCCGCCGGCTGCCCCCAGCTTTCCCGCCAAGTGCAGCCGGAGGACAGACAGCCATGCGTGTCCTTGGCGGGAGGGCCCCCGCCCGCCGCGCGCGCCCGCCCCCCGCGCACACGCATACACTCCCCTCGAAGGCGTGGGGCCCGGTAGCCACGAGCGTGTCAGGAAAACAAAGCTAAGGTTGCGAGGTGAAACGAAGAAACGGCAGCTGTGGCGGCCAAGGGCAGGACTGGGAAGCCGACACCGCGTCCTCCGGCGCCCCTTCCTCGCCAGCCAACAGCTCTGCCCTCAGCCCGGGGCTCCACACGGCCCCGGCCCAGAAGAGGCCGAGGATCGTTTTTTAGCTGCCTAGGAATGGGGAGCGAGCAGAAGCGGGGGCGGATGTGCACTGGGAGGTGCCAGTGGCTCCCGCCCGGTGCGCAGGCACGCACACGCCGGCGCGCGGTGCTGGGTGAGGGGCGGGGGTGGGGAGTAGTGTGAAGGCCTCCCTGCCGGGTAGCGGAGAGTCGCTACCTCCTCGCCGAGGCTGCTGAGCTCCAAGATAAAAACACACCAGGCTGAATCCGGCGAGGCAGCGCCCCAGGCTGCGACCACGGAATGGCTTACACCTCAAAAGCCCTCCTCCCACACAATGTAATAGGAAAGGCCTGGCTGTTCAGAGAGAGAGCCTTCTCTGACCAGCACACCCTGCCTCCCCAAATGGGTGAAACTCGAACTCCAGCCCAGGATCTCTGGCTGAGATGGCCCCGCAGATAAATCCCAGAGGCGGTCTCGGAGAATCACCCATCTCTCTCTCATCTCGCTCGCAGCCCCTGCCTTGATGCTCACCAGCCCAAGGACCCCTTTAAAACACACACACACACACGCACACGCACACGCACACGCACGCACACTTCATCACATTACAACGCAGGCTAACAGCATGCCTGTTAATGAAGCTGACGCGCTTAATGAGTGCACAGGTAAATAGGTACCAAAAAGAGAAGCTCCCACCAGTCGGCTGGGCGATTTACCTCTCCCTACTGGAAACACGTGTAGCTTATCATGTTTTAGGAATGATTTGCTGTTGTCTGAGGTCGCCCCCTCTTCTTGTGGTGGAGAGAAGCCAAAAAAAAAAAAAAAAAAAAAACCCGCAAAAAGAAACGAAAAAAACAAACAAAAAATTATGTTCCATTGTCAGAGTCTTCTTTCTGATAAGCTACCTGAGCATTGGTCTTATAACATTTGGGGATCTGATCTGGTTTGTTATCTGTTGATTTTGGTTTGTTGTTTTTGAGTGTGCTGTTTTTCTGAGGGAAGCAAAAGAACGTGTATTTGGTGGGGTTGGAGGCGCAAGACAAGAGCTTGTGTGTGCGGCCGGAAGGCTGGAGAGTCTGGAAGCCAGGCAGTGGCGAAAGAAGACGGAGTCTCGTCCTCCCCGGGGTCGGGACGGGGCCCGTTGGCCTCCTCCGGCCTGGGCTTGGCTACTGCCGCTGCCGCCGCCCGCACTAGCGGGCTCCGCCGGCTGCCGCTCCGTGTTTTCCCCCATCCCGGCTTCACGTTCAAGGTTTAGCTGCGAGGTCACGTCCATTGACGTCAGCTCCCTGTCTCCCTCTACGTCCGGCTACATTTACATACATCAAGGAAATTAGGGCATTAAAAAAATATGCAAATCCTGCGCGGAGAGGAGCCGGTGCATTCCTGGCGCGATCGCCTTTTATTGAAGCTTTTAATTAAAGGGGCCAGTTGGCGAGCCCCTGAAACAACCGCCAAAACCCCCAAAAGAGAAAAATAAACGCTGTAGCCTTCGGGAACGGTTGTTTCGGCTCCTGTTCTGTGGGCGGCTGAGGACCGCCGGCTGCCGGGCTCGGAGAAGAACAGGTTAGAGGAGGCAGCTCCAGCCCATGCATAATCAGGGCTCCGCGGCGCCTCCATTCTTTCCTCCTCCTCCTCCTCCTCCTCTCCTCCTCCTCCTCCACCTCTCCTCCTCCTCCTCCTGCTCCCGCTCCTGTTGGTTCCAGCGTGTATTATTTTTAATACTGATGCATATGTAAAGATATATTTGCATTTTTTAATTCGCGAAAAGTTCAGATTGTATCGTTTTATTGATTCTCCCCTCCGTTCCTTTTTTTGCTATCTTACTATGTCTATCTGTCTTTCTTGTCCCTTTCTGTCCGTATTTTTTGGCGAGTGTCTGCTGCTGTCTCTTGGTAGATAATATGCACAGTTGCCTCTCTGCTTCTGTGTATTTAAGGCTCCAAATATGCACATCTGTCATGTATGTAATGCCAGCTGTATAACCTCCTGCTTTGGTCATAAAAGAAAAGACACATTTTTTTTTTTTTTTCTTTCCTGACATACCCCCTTGGTAGGCTGTAATGTCCATCGCTGAAGGCTCTAAGTTTGATTATCTAATTAACTTCATATTAGCAAAAACACAGTTCGGGCCAGTGTGTTTGAGATAATGTATGTAAAAAGGGAAGTGACTCCAAAGATTCTAAAGAATTTTTGTGCTGATTGCCTGAGAGTTGCGGCATTCGCTACCCTATAGCCTTATAGCATTTCTTACTGTAAAAAAAATTATTTTAAAATGTGTAGACACAGCAACGGACAGCCTTCTGCAAGGAAGACATTTTCAACCATGTTGTATGTTGTACCTTATCTGCTACACTCAAAATTTACTGAGTTTCATTTTTATCTCATGTGACTGGAAACAGGCACATTATCTCGATTGAAAAGCATCCTTAATTCCTGATTTTGAAATGAAAACAAATGAACAAAACAACTGACTATATTAAGTCAGTTGATTTACCCTAAAATATACAGGCCTTGAGTTAGATTTCAAGCAATGGTAATCTCGTTCATAGGGTCAGATTTTCCTTCCTGGCAACGTATCTATTCAGCACAATGGCTTTTGGAAATATATATGTATGAAGTCCACTTTTAAGATTCCCCCAAAGCTATCATTTTTAAAGACTGAATCCATAATTGCATAGCCACCAAGAACAGCAAGTATGCACACATGCAGCTTATTCAATTAAACAAATCCAAGTACATGCACAGGTAATTAGTTTTCTTATGAATAACTTACCTGCACAGATACTCAGGGCAAGACTCGGCCCTCCCCAATGGCTTTCATGTATAAATATTCAGATGTATTTTCTCCCATTTTAAACCTACAGCTGTATGCCATCTTTCATGCTGGACTATCCAGCATCCATTTTTAGCACCCTTAATTCTTATGGCATTTCCAGCCTTACCTCTGGCTGTAGTTTTTCCAACCCTACACCAAAGTGCTCATATGATATGTCACCCAATAAAAAGTGGTCAGATGGCTACACGTAAAACATTAAAAAACGGAAACACACTCATCCTTTAGGTTTGCCCTTACCTTGCCATACATAGCAAGATTGCCTTTCCTAAAGTACGTTTTCAGCACATTTTATGAATAGTTGCAGAATTTCACAACTGGTTGCAGAATTGCCGGTTTCTGGGGGGCACCTGGCTGAGCGAAACAATTCGGCAGGTTAAATGTCTCTTCCAGTTTGGCTTCAGTTCAATCGTGCGTGGCGGTTTGTTCCTGCCTAGACTCTCTAACATACCTGCCTGCCTTTATGCAGAGAACAGGACAAATACACCGCCACGTTTCAGGGCGTAGAGTGGCGGTGCATATATTTAGATGGTACTAGCAAGGAATGTGTGCATGTACGGATGTCTGTGCATGCATGTGTGTACAGACGTGTGTGTGCGTGCGCGCGCGCGCTGTGTGACAAGGGACACAGAGAGGTACACCTCTTATCTCTGATCTCTCAGTAATCTCCTTTTCTGTTTCTAATCTCCCTTATTGGCTCATGGTAGTAACCTGAAGCATCTGAACCGTCACCGTCACTGCCGTGCGCGCGCTGTGGCTTACCCCGGGGGCCGGTGGCTCGGTGGCTCGCTGGTTCAGTGGGTGTTGTGGCGGAGGGTGGGTAGCGCCGCTGCCGCCGCCGCCGCGGGTCCGGGTGCTCTGTCCCAGCCCGGCAGCCGAGCGCGCGGTGCCGGAGCCCCCTCCCACCCCGCCCTCACCCCCATCCTCCCCTCCTCTACCCTCTGCGCCTCCCCCCACTCCGCCCCGCATTACCATATGGAGGCCGAGTCCCTGCGAATCACAGCAGCAGCGGGCGGCATTTGAATAAGCCCCGCAACCTCGGGCAGACCCCAACTCCTCCACAAGCTGCGTGCCCTGCATCTAGGGCCACCACTCCGTCCGGTAACCTGGCAGCGGCCGACACCTCCCCAAAGTGTCCAGGCCTCCCACTTGCTACTTTTATATTAACTTGACTGATAGGATCAGGCGATAAATGGGGTGTGGGGGGGGGGGGGCGGAAACCGAGAGAGATACACACAACATAGAAGAAAGGGAGCGGAATGGGGGGGTGGAGAAAAGAAGGGAAGGGAGAGGAAAGAGGAAAGGAGCTGTGGTGGTGAGGGTGGGGGTGGGATGACAAGGACAGAAAGGAAGACAGAGGCAAAGGAAAGTGGGAGAAAACAGAAAAGAGAGCCCAAAGGGTTGGGTGAATAAAAGTAAAATGGGGAGGCAGTGGGGAAAAGATGGGAGGGGGGAAGATACCCAAATATCTGATTTTGGACTTTCCAAGCTAAAAATATCACCTCACTGAACTTCAGAACCTCCAATTAGACACGTGTTTCTCCCCCCTCCCACATAACCAAATGATTAATTTGCCCTCTCAGTATCAGAAATAATTGTTTAGAATTGTATAACAGATATAGATTTAACATAAAGGAGTCAATTTTGTGAAACATAGCAAAAGGCATGACATTTAAAGATGATGTTGGCCACCTCTTGTTAAAAAATTAAGGCTTCCCTTGAATACTTAGACACCTGCCCAACCTTGTCCTCCAAGATAGTGAGACCAAGGCCCAGAGTCAGGAAGAAGACGTGTTCCAAAATATTTTGGACTTTAAGTAAGAATTTTTCTATCATCCTCTTTGATATTTGATTGATACATTTTTCCTCTTCACCAAATGATTGCGTTTATCAAAAAATATAGATCAAGTGTGGGATTTTAAAATTTTTTACTGCAAAATGTTCCCACATTTTAAAAGAAGATAGGGCTTTTAAACGTTAGTTTAAATACATAGCCAGTTCCATTTTGAATGCTAACTCAATAACTCGAAGTTCTGAATTTGGCGTTTTCAGTGCGGTTCCCCCTTACTATCTACAAATCAGAACAGTGATTTTCCTGTATAAAACATCAGAATCATAAGAAAATCTCCAGTTACCTATAGGATGTACCCAGTGTAAATATTCCTTTCAGTATTCATAAGCCAAACCTTCTCCTTTTGAGACACACACAAAAAGAACGCTTCTGATTAATAATCTCTTACGCGGCACACCGAGGCCGAGGACGAAGGCAGGGAACCGCAGGACGCCAGAGAAGGGCGCAGAATTCTCAATACCTAGAATTTCAATACAGAGCCCAAAGACGTGCTAACTACTAGGTTTCCGAAGGGGAATAATATTTGGCAAGCGATGCTTTGGGAGAAGACAACCACATACAAATACTGACTCCTTCCTGGGCCAGGGGAGGGGGGCGGTCGCGATTACCCGGAATTTCTGCGTGCAGATGTGTGTACAAGATGGTATGTAGATCGCGCATGTGGCCAGGCCCAGGTTTCTTTCTTTTTCTTCTTTTTTGAGGCAAGAAGTTGAAACCAATCCACTCTTTGTGTGGCTAGCTCCCACGAAGCTGGGATTTCAACCTCTTATTTTTAAAGCCACTGTAGAGCCCCGGTTGAATCTCCCGGCTCAGGATTCTACCAAGACGCTCCCTATGCCCGGTCGCTGCCCACAGCACGTGAAGAGAAGAGAAAGGAGGGAGAATTGGTGGCTTCAAGCCGCTTCCGTCGGGGCCCCGCGTTGCTCCCCAACAACCCCCCACTCTCCTCTTTCTCTCCCCCAAGGCGCTCCCTTAGGCTGGCCAGTGTCGCTGCGGTCGTGACCAGGTGAGCGAGAGGAGAGTCCCAGGTGGGTAGCGGCCCTCTCTCGGGAGCTCTGGTAGGTCTGTGAACCTGCCTGGCGCGGCAGGCTGAGTGGCGCGGGGGGCCAGCGCGGGGCTCCTGGCTCGGGCCAGCAGGGGAACAGCGACACCTACTGGCTACGCGGGCACCGCGTCGTGGCCGTCGGGGCGGCCCTGGGCTGGGGGTGCTCGTCTGCGTGGGCTTGGGAGGCCACAGGAATCTGCGCCCAGGGCTCGTCCTGCCCCTCTAGGCCTCGCCTGCCCCCAGGAAGACAAAGCCTCAGCTTCTAGAGACTCCTCGGGGGGTTGTAGGATGAGACTGAACAATCACGCGGGCACACACGCTTCCCAGCCCGAGGTTCTTTCTTCTGAGTACCGAAGGGACCCGCAGTGCAGTTGGCCACCGTTTCCTAGTTTTATGAGAGACTCAGACTGAGGTTGGAACCCTGACCTCTTCGGGTTCATGACCCAGGCCTCTTCTCCACCACCCCCATTTCATTGCTGACTAAAGATGATATCTTTGCAAATGAGGAACCTAGGAGAGTTCATTATCCTCCCTTAAGAGGAGAAATGTGCGAGTCAAGGACACAGGCTCACAGTCAGTGGCTGGCACGCAGACCAGCCTAGCCTTCATGCTCGCCAGCCCCGCGCACCTTAAGCGCGCTGTCACCGTTGCCGGGGATAGAGATTGGGTGGTTTTTCTTTAAGGATTATGATCTTCTTAATTACGCCGGAAGTAAAGGCAAATTTGGGGTGATGGCGATATTTCGAGACCTAAGGGCACATACAGATTCTAAAAATGTAAATGTAAATGCTTCGATTGTTGGCTTTGGTTGGGAAGGTTGGGAGAGGGTGCCACGGGATGGCGAGGCCTGAGGAAAACCTAGGAAGTAGGAGGCCAGAAAGAAACCAATTCACGTATTCCAGACTTACTTTCTCTTATCAGTCTTTTCTGTTCAAGCAGAAAAGCCATTTCCTGTGAAAAGGAGGTGGTCCCAGCAATGGGTGGAGGAAAGAGGGATCTTAGGCTCCTTTTCTCCCTCAGATACCTCCTATTTCCCGTGTTTGGTTCTGAGTCTCACCTGGGCCTAAGAAACCTGATTTCGTGCGATTCGGGTGTTAACTTGCTTGAGTATTAAAAAATATATTTCTTCTCCTGAAAGATTGGAGTATCTGAACTAATATGAATCCTTGAGATTTTTCCATTGAAAATAATACTTATTAAAATCCCAGAATTAAAAAAAAAAAAACTTTTCATAGAAAGTTCGAGTTCATCTTGGAAATTATTTTACTTAACTTTAGATACTGATTGAAACTAGGGTCTAAAGTGATTTGAGGGGTGCCTGGATGGTTCAGCAGGTAGAGCATGGGACTCTTGAATCTCAGGGTGGTGAGTTCAAGCCCCATATTGGGAACGGAGACTACTTTAATAAATAAATAAATAAATAAATAAGCAAGCAAGCAAAGTTGAATAAGGTGAAATTAAGAATAAATAAAGTGTTTTGAGGAAAAGGGGGAAAGGACTCTTGTTAGGGCTAAATTTTTGTCTGCATTATCTACAATTGCAACGTTTTGCTAATTCTGTTTTGTTTAAATAAGGTTGGAATCTCTTAGTGCCCCTAGAGTCAAGAGTCTTAGAACCAATTTCTTCCTTTTTTTTTATTAAAAAAGTCTAAAATGCTCTAGAAGCCTGCCCCTCAACTATTTGCAAGTATTTTCTTCTTCTTTTTAAAAATTATCCTGCAAGTCTCTCTGAATGTATTCTGATAATATGTGAATTCACATCTCAGAGCAGGCCCTTAGCAGTTTGTATGATGTATAATAAAACCTGTATTACTAATAATGAATAAAATAGAGCTATATCTTAATGGCATTTCTCTCAATGAGTCCTGCACCCCACTGCATATCAAAGTCAACTTTCTCATTGTAAAATGGAAACCTTCACCAAAAAAAGAAAATGATTACAGGAAAATTAAATTACACGGGCACACGACAAGCACCCATCAACCAAACCCAGTTCAGAGGTCTCTGTGTATTGAAAGCAATTTGGCAAATTCAGGGATTGAAATGTTTTCCTTTCTTGGGAAGCATTAGGTTTCTAGAATGTAGCTTCATTTGTGACTTGAAAATCTTAGCTAGAATAATTTGTCATTGTTGCTTGATATTCTTTGGTTTTATTGACATCTAAAAATTGTTAATTTATTATTAAAGAAAATAAAAGAAATAGAACTTATGTGTCAAAATGGTGGAATTTCTCTGTATACCTAATCACCCCCAAAGCATAATCATGTTAAACCCCAATTAAATTCGGAACAGAAAATTAGGCCAGCGAAATTGTTTCTTATTCCACAAGAAATGTGAATATATGCATACCATTATATTATATGTAATGTAATATACAGATATATACAGATATATATCCATGGGTTTTACAGTGATGTGTATGTGAACTAAAGGTGGAGATGAGGCTTCTTATTCTATTTAGGTCTTCCTTAATATATTTCTCTTTTAATTCCTCTTTCTTAGCAAGAAAATTAAGGAATGAAGACAGGCTAAGCTATCATTAGACTGTATCTGTGTTCCTTTGTCACACCTGCCCTCCTCAGGGCTCGCCTGGGAGGAGGTGTGTGTGTGTGTGTGTGTGTGTGTGTACTTCCTTCCCTGCTTGTTAAGGAGCATGAAGGAAGAAAGGGATGCAAGGATGAGAATATTGTTCAGAAAGGCACATCATTGCATGTGAAAAAGAGACAGTTACATTAGAAACCCCACTAAATCCCAGCTATTTGGTTATCTGGGGAGGGGAGGCTTGTGTGTGGTAGCTGGCAGGCTGATTGCAAAAAATTGTTTTGGGGAGAGGAGAGGCTCCCTGCCTTGGGAGTGGCCTCCCTTTTAGCTTTGGTGAAATCCACAGGGGCTCAATGACGTTTGGTTACAGGGAGTATAGCTCCAAGGACACCTGTGTGCATCTGGTTGGAGACGTGTGTGTGTGTGTGTGTGTGTGTGTGTGTGTGTAGGGAAGAAGCAGGTGCTTCATCACAAATACCTTTGAAAATATATTGATCCTAAAATTCTGCCATGTCATCAATTGGTGTCAGGCACCAAGGTCACTAACATGTCCCAGGTTCACTCATGGACCGCGACATTATTGCTTTTGATGGTATGAATATGGCTTCTTTCATGTCTTTGGTTCTTTATGGTACTTCCTTAGAGTGGGGCGAGGCTCTAGCTTCCCCCTCCTCCCTTCTTCTTCCCCGCAAACAAAACCATTCTACCACTTGAGCCATCTGCCGCAGGTGTAATGGATGGCAGGGTGCCGACCTAACCACACTTCAGTCTCTTCTAGGTCGTCACCGCTCTGCACCAAACAAATGAGTCCTGTTTCGCCACTAGGGTGCCGAGGTGGATGGTGGATGCCGGCCCCCGCCCCTGGCAGCGTTCAGCGCTTAGAAACCAGAGCCAGCTGACAACACACGAAACACACAGGCACAGAGAAAACGCCGAGCCAACGCGCGCTCCCTCTGTCCCCTCCCTCTGCTCTCTGTACACAGGGAGGGCACGTACACACTCTTTACACATTTAAAAGCCCTCGCGACTATGAATTCTTGGTTACTTGTGATAGCCTTCCCGACTGCACATAGCCCCTGGTGTGTATATGTATGTGTGTGTGTGTGCGCGCGCGAGCGAGCGCGAATGTGCGTGTGTGTTTAAAACGCTTATTGGTAGGTAATCAGCAGCTGATCAGACATAGTAATCCAATAATATTTTTGAATACATACAATTTTTCGTTAAGGGTAATTTTTTTAAAGGAAAAAAAGAAAACTATCAATTCCTTGCGCAAATCTCTGGTTCCCAATTTAGGTTCCAGGGAACCGCAGAGCTGCGCAGTCCCCTCCTTGCCAAACTTTCCCTTTCTGAGGTTTGAACGAGGCGCAGATTGTCACTTCATGACAGAGCAGGATCTCATTTGCACGCAAATGTGTAAAAGAAGGAGCTGTGGGACCGCGCAGCACAGAGTGGGAAATCGGGTAGCTGGAAACCTCCCGTGGTCGCCTGGAACCCTGGCAGGACGCACGGGGTGCCCCAGGGCAAGAAGCCGGCGTCCAACCTCCCAGGCGCGCACCACATCCTCTTGGCTCCCGCCCTCGGACTGGAACCCTGCCCGCCGCCCCCACCCTCGCCCGCCTGCCCTCACCCCACCTCCATTTTCATCATTATTTGGGTAGCCCCAGGTAATGGTGCCCGTCTCTCGGGCCTGGGCTACGGGGGAAGGCTGGACCCTGCCTGGAATCGAACTCCGCTGTTCCCAGGGTACTTACCTCGAGCGAGGCCCTGGCAAATGGTGGCCCAGAAGCGTCAAGTTTCCTCTCCCAGCCGTTGTGCCAGATTCCCCTCCTGCCTGCCGCTCCTCTCGGCAGGCTGGTCTCTCCCTCCCTCTCTCTCTCTCTCCCTCTCTCTCTCTCTGTCACACACGAGGATTACTTGTGACTTTTAGAGGCAAAAGCTTGCTTATTCAGAAGAGAAAGGGAGGGGGGAGACGGAAGGGAGGCGGGAGGGAGGAGAGGGGGAGAGAGAAATAGGATGGAGGATGAAGAGGAGGTGGAGAATCGGAGGTAGTGAAGGCGTAGGTAGAGGAGGAGGAGGAAGAGGAGGAGGTGGAGGGATGGGAGGGGTAGGGTGGAGTAACCGAAGATGGGCTGGGATGGGACGCGAGGGATAAATTGCTCCCCACCCAGCTGCAGTGCGACGCCCCCAGCGTCCCGGGGGAGCCGGTGCGTCAGATCGCGGCTGGCCGAGGCGGGGCAGTACAAAAGCGCCGCGGGACCCCCTTCGCAGGCTTCTACCCAAGCCGACTGAGCGCCGGAGGCCGCTCCACGCTTAAGCTCGGACCGCGGAGGGCTCTCCTTCGCCCGGACAGGGGTGGCTGTCTAGGGGCTCCAAGCTCCACGGAACTTTGATTTCATTCTCGGGCGCCTAGCCATCTTCGCCTGCGTCTCAGACAAGAAATGGAAGCCCGCGCAGTCCCCGCGCGTCCTCACCCTGATCTCCGGCGCCCACCTTAGCCATAGCCCCTGGTGCGGGCGACGCTCACACGGGCGGCTTCCCCATCGCCCAGGCTCAGCCTCAGTCCTGCGTCTCTGTTCACAACTGGGGCAACCCCCTCAGCTTACTTTTACGGAGGGGCGTGTGTGAGTGAGTGTGTGTGTGTGTGTGTGTGTGTGTGTGTGTGTGTGTGTGTGTGTGTTTAGCGCGCGCACACTCCAGGCTAGAAAGAAGGTGAAATCCTGGCACGAAAAAGTAGCTTCGGTCTCCTGCAGCTTGGAGACCACGACCAAGTCCGATCATATCCAGTATTTGAGATTCAGCAGCAAGGACCAAGGCGGGAGCTCACCGGATCATTTCAACCCGAGTTTCTATGTAGCAAGGATTGTTTGTTGTTGTTATTATTAAACACGAAAATAGGCTTTAAAAAAAAAAGTTGCATAGAAGGAAGGGGGACATTTTAGCAATTATCAGGAACCAAAAGTTGTTGAAATGGTTTTCTTGGATAAGAGCATCTATAATGGATAAAGGTGGAAGGCTCAGACTGGTACAAAACCGTTTTATTACGTGACGGGATTAAAAAATAGGAGCATGCTTTTTCGGCACAGACGACCCATTAGTTCTGTTAAATGCATTAAGCCAGCCCAATGGAATGATTACATGGCAGCGTTTAATGTACAAATATGGGGATAGTACAGAGGTGCGCACAAGCCTTCCTAGAATTCTCTGGGCACACACACACACACTTATAGAGAAAAGTTTAAACACCAGCAGCCTAAACTCATGAAAAAGTATATTTTCCCAAACTATTCCTCAGATAAGGTAATTATCCTCTGCATTTCCTTGCTGACCTGTAGCTGCGACGTTACAGTTATAGAATACGCTACCGGGATCGACATAATTCTGCTTACATTTATCGTGGGTGGCACGTCATAAAATGCCAGAGGGGGAGGGGAAACCTTGAGGGGCGGGGAGAAGAAGGCTTTTATTAACAATTATATTCTGCCATAGCAGTTTAATTTAAATAACAGCAATGATGTCACGGTAACCATCCTCCTTCTCCCACTGCAGTGGATGGTTTGGTGAGCAATGCATTTGTATATTTAGTTAAGGATTAGTATTGCCATAGACTTGTAGACCTATTCTGTGGCATAAAAAAGTCCCTGAATGTTAAACTGCTCAACATTTGGCATGTTTTAGAACCCATTTACCTGCGGGATATCATTCAAGAATAAGAATGGTACAATATTGCTAGTGTGTGCCCACCCCAGTTTTGAAGGAAAATGG
Organism: Panthera leo; assembly: GCF_018350215.1. Lineage (NCBI taxonomy): Eukaryota > Metazoa > Chordata > Mammalia > Carnivora > Felidae > Panthera > Panthera leo. The sequence goes on from NC_056679.1 coordinate 151,070,024, forward strand.
AACAAACGAAGTTGTTCTTTGAAAATTGTTCGTTGTAGGCAAATGAAATTACTTCCCCTCAGCAAAAGGAGCCGGTGTGCAGTCTGTTAATTACAGACCGTATTTTACCAGTCCAAAGTGGAGTTGGAAAAATTCTTTTGGAGAGCCGTGATAGGAGAGAAAGTAGGAAGCACGCAGACCCCAGCCCAGCCTGCCCCACTGGGTCGCTACGCTACGAGCGCACACCGCGCACATCAGCACCCCGGTCCTCGCGCACCCGCGCGGTTTGGAGCTTGTTTTCTGAGGGTGAGAGTGCAGTCTCCGTGGATCAGTAGCACATTTACAAGTGGGTAATTGTATAAGGGCAACGTTCAGGCTAGAGTACAATGGTATGATGGAGAAAGAAGTCATTTTTTCATTATTTAACAATTGCTTAATAATTAAACTGCTCTGCTTATTGAATACACTTTTACAGAACGTGCTTCTTTCTTTGAAATTATTAGCTGCTGTTTGCTTCTAATCCTGAGGCCTCAGGATTAGGGTCCCCAGAGGAAGGGGAGGGGGCTCAACAAGGTGCAGCTCTGAAATACATAACAATTAAGGTAAAAGAAATTAATGGATTATCTGATAGGTAGAAGATGACAAGAGAAATTTCGGTTATATTTTAAAAGGCTTAACATTGTGCAAAACTTTTCTTTGTATTTTAAACAGTCAACTTTAAGAATTGCATTCCTTTTTTCCCCTACTCAATCGTCTATGATGACCTCGGAGATTTCATCTTCTTTACTAGCAAAATGTCCCGAAATGTCTCAGTTCGACCCCCGATAGCCACTGATGCCCCAACGATGTACAGCTTGCCCCTTTGGAAGGTTTGGGACCCTTTAGGAGGACTCGAGGAAAACCCCAAACGGAAACTGGTTCACTCGTGACTGCACTGATGAGTGTGCTCTATGTGTATCAGTCTTTTAAGCACCATGTGATTAGACCGGAAAGGTAACTTGAAAACACAACCTGCTTCTGGGCAAAATCATTTTGTCCTTTTGGCATGAAAGTATAGCTCTATCTCCAAGTTCCTCCCAGGAACAGACGGCTGCATGTCAGGGCTGGTCCCTTCCCAGATCACTACAGGATCTTCAGCTGGAAGATGAGATCCAGCAAACAGAATTCGTGAAGAAACTCCTGTGCATTTCAAAACAGGGTGGGGGGTGGGTGTGGGGGTGGGGTGCTGCTTCCTGATTCTTTTTGCTAAGAGCTCCTGTGATAACATCCATGGCTTCCACAGCACCAAGGAAGCAATAATTCACGACTAAACATTTTTGACCAGGGCATATCAATAGAGCTAGTTTAAACTTTGTTTTAATTTTTTTCTGCAGATATTACTCTTCTCCCTGCTTATTTTCACAAGATTAAAAAAAATATTTATTGGTAATCATTGGTGCTACAATTAACATAGGGGTACAGGACACTTCAGGGTCATGAAAATATCAGTGTTAAAGGTTTGCCAGCTTTACCTCTGTATATGAGAGCTACTTTAGAGGGAGAGAGGTTTTTATTTGTGTAGTTTGCGACTCAAGTCTTTGTAAGTGTGAGTTTTCAATTGAACTCACCAGTCCAAATTAAGGAGTTGGGATACATGTCCAAATCTGTAAATAACCATTTGGACACCCAGCCCCTGGCCATTGTCTTACAGTTACTGTCATAACTCTCCCAGCCTTTGTTTTTTAGCCTTCACTTCACCTTTAATGATATGACATTGGTGACTGAACACGGAGACTTAAATTTAGCCTCTCAGTTGGTCATTTAAACATTATTTCCTATGTTATCATTCCAAATTAAACCCACTACCTGAAATTGAGCATTTGGCTCTTTAAAGCACAAACCCTTCCTCGGCTCTTTAATAGTTCGAACCAGCCCTTGACATTGAAATCCATGAAGACAACTATTTGGTGCCCACAAGTAAACTGAAGGTTTGGAGAGGGAGATGCTCCCCATTCCTAAATTTTCTTTCGTGTCTGTCTTATAAAATGGGGGCTGGCAGTTTATAAAATATACTTCTACAGCACACCAAAATTGGTAAAATATTTTTAAAATTCTAATTGGGCAAGAGTCTCGTAATCTTGGCGTCTTATAAAGAGTCTCGAACTGGCTCTCTCTGGTTGACTTTTAGAGACCTGTGCCTGCCCGAGGTTGCTCTCAGGCGAAACTACCGAGATGAAGGCTGGGCTCCTTGTCACCTGCGAAGATAGTTTACCTCGAATCTCCTGATTTTGCGTCCTATCTTACACTCAACCAGGCTCGCAGGAGGTTATGTAGGCTAATAAAAGGCAAAGAGTCATACGCTTTGGCCAGAAAACAGAGCGAGCCGGGGGTGGGGGGTGCCTCCTTCACGCCCCTCCCGCCTGGACTTCAGGCCACCCTTCGCTGAGGCTGCGGCCGCCGGACAACCTCAGGTGAGCGGCTCCGGGAGGGGAGCTTGGAGGCTGGTCACAGGGCTCCCAGGCCTGTCTCTGGCCCTTCTCCGGGAGTGCTTTGACCTGAGCCGCCATTCTGCTTGGTCTTTTCCTGCAAAAAAACACCTGCTGCCGAGGATCAAGTACACCTGACACCAGATGTAGTCAAAAGGAAAAGGAAAAGAAAAGAGAAAACCCTACCCTCCTTAATTCCGTTTGGTAAGAGCCCGGGCTGCCAAATCCATTACATAATGTCAGCTCAAGCTGACACCTGTGTGGGTGCTGAGCTGGATCGGGTTCTGGCGGCGGATCGGGCCTGGAACGTTGGCTTGGCAGCGCCCGGGCCAAAGGCCAAGGAGAAGAGGAACGAATTTCGGGCTGGGGGGCGGCGCCTCGGTCTGGGGAGGGAGGTGGGAACTGTATCCTGGAGGAGAGGTGTCAAGGGTGGCTTCTCAGTACCTCGCAGACACACACACACACACACACACACACACACACACACACACAAAATCGAAGCCGCAGTTTCTAGGTTCCAGAGTTCTCTCCAGGGACATCTGTTGTCCCTCGCTGCTCCAGGCTAGAGTGAGCTACCTGAGGCGCCCCCTCAGACCTTTGTAAGGGCGGGATACTCACCTGCTGCGGGGCCTCCGAGAGCCCTCTCTACTGGCCTGCACCCGCCCCCTGGGTGCTATTGATGCTGACCTTGGAGGTAGCTACGGCGTGGCCTAATGGGAGGTCCCTTCCCACTGAAAGCGGACTACTGTCTTTATTAATCGGCCATCATTAAACCAACCCAAGAGAAGCCCTATCCACAATGAGGGCACGGCAGGTATCTTTTGCCTGTAACTGAGCAGTTTGGATAAACCGTGGCTAATGCACTGACTCTCGCTCTCCCAAAGACCTGAATGTCCAGATTTTTGGGGTCTACGCCAATGACTCCGTGCAAAAGGTCGGTCCCCAAACTGCTAGGATATCCACAGTCCTCCTTCCCAAGCCTCCTGTTTCCCCGCTAAAGCGAAAGACCTCCGACCGCGTAAACTCCTATCAAAACCAGTATTAATTTCCCCAAAATTTTTCTCCAAAAGAATTATGAGCTCCTCAGGTGACCCTTCCGCCCACCAGAACACCGTGGGAAAGGCACTTGTCGTGGCGGTTTACAAATATCATAAACTTGGACAGCGCTACTGGAATAAACCTGAGCTTCGTTTCATGCCGTTCTTAGGGATTTAGCTGAGGCCCTGAAGACATGACTCAGTCTCCTCAGTCCATAGTGGGAAATATTCTGGGGGCTTTAGTTGGGAAAGAAAGAAAGAAAGAAAGAAAGAAAGAAAGAAAGAAAGAAAGGGGAAAAAAAAGCTAGGTCTCAAGCTCTGTGTGTATCTTTAAAACAAAACAAAACAAAACAAAACAACAACAACAAAAAACCCCACGAACACTCAGCAAGAGACAGGGACCTTCCCTGGACATTTGCAGGCACCCGGTTCCTCGCAGGTTAAAATCACCAGGGTCGCTTTCCTAGTGTCCCTCTCAACCACCCCACCCCACCCCTTCCCCCAGACCGCGTCAATACGCATGAGAAACGGCGTCGTTTCCTTTTCTTTGCTCTACCAATTTCAAAGACATCTGGGCATTTTTATGTACTCTGCGCCCTAAATAAACATTCTTTTATATTCGTGTGCGCCTAGGACGGTGTGGACCTGGACCCCTTTCCCCCCGTGGCTACCGAGTTGGAAAAATCCGCCCGGAGGACCTGTATGCTAAAGGGGCCAGAACGCACGCTGCCCAGCCTCCGAAAGCTGGAGCGCAGAGCCTGCCCCGCCGAACCTGCGCTAGCAGAGAATGTTATCTTTACAGCAATTTAGCAAGCCCCACAGAACAAAAGTTAAAGCGTGATGGCACTATACCTTGCCCCGGGTTACTCAGGCGCCTGTCTCCCATTTTGGACATGCTGGAAGTGTTGGGTTTGGGGAGGTTTGCTTTGGCTGGGTTTGGGTTGCCTATATAAGCCCTGACGGAGTACTGTACCGAAGAACGCGCCTTGATGGACTCGGGTGTTAATTAACGCGCGGCTAATTTGAGCTTAAGGAGCGGGGGGCGGCCGGCGGCGCTGTGAGCTGCGAGGGGCCAGTGACCTCTAGTGGACACGAGGGGATATGCAGCTCCAGCGAGTCTGCAGTCGGGGCTCCTTAGCGGAGAAAACTTCTGCGTGCGCGGATGCCTGGCGTTTCCTCTGAACCCAGCGACAGGGAGGTACACGGGTCTCCAGTTTAAGGAGAAGAGAACACACAGCAAGGGATGTCGATCCAGGGCTTTCCCCCTTCCGATGCATCTGAACTCTAAACCTAACGTGTTTTTATTTCTAAACACAAGTCATTGTTTACAGTTCCTTTCAGCAAGGGAGGGAGATCCTGCGGAAGGGGTTTGAGAAGTGAGCTTCAAGAACTTTGGTTTCCGAACCTACAGGAAAGCAGAGCTTTCGAAGCTCAGGGGGCCTTTATCCAGTCGGGGAGAGGAATCAGAATGTGTTTCTGTAACCAAAGTTCCTCAGCACTCCCGTGACCTGTTTTTGCTATTAAAAATTTTTTTAAAAGATGCTTATTTGGCTAACAAGAGGAAAGCAAAAGAGCAAATGATGTGTTGAACAGTCCAGATGCCTCTGAGTTCACACTCCTCAGGCAAATTAGAAGACATACGCCACCAAAATACTAGTAAAGATAACACAAAAAAGCCTTTTCACATCTTAGAAATAAAGAGAAAGGCTAGGAGAATGAAATGACCTGGTTTTGTCTCACCTCCATTTATTTAATCAGTTAGCTAAACTAGTGTAGAAGTTTCGGAGAAGATCGTTCCAGGACTGTACGAGTCAAAGGCAAAGCATGGACCGCAGTAATTTAGACCGAACGCTCATTTGGGGGGAATAAATATATTTCTGCATTTTAGCTTTCCCCATGTGCACACCTCAGTAGAACGCAGGAGCTGGTGAGGCCTTGGTAAAATCCCACGACCCGCCACTTCGGAGCTCAGGGTTCCGCCCCCTGGCAGTGAGTGAGGGAACCTTGCGGACCCAGAGGACTGGCCTGGACCCTGCCTCCCAGGTCCTGCCCTCAGGGCATTTAAGGATTTCGTAGTCTTCCTTCCTCACAGGCACTATTCCCCCGAGGGCCGGCCGAAGCTCGAATGGTGAGCTGCTCGCAACAGGAACGTGGCGGGGACCCCGTCCCCGGGGTTGCTTCCAGCCGGTCGCGGGCCCTCCTCCCTTTGTGCCAGGCTGGTCTGCAGGTGCTCGAATCTGTCGTTAAGGGTTGGGGGTTGGTGCTGATATGGGGAAGCCGAGGCATTTTTCTCTCCTCACACCGTGAGCGCAACCGGCTTGGGGCTGGTTTCACACCGCCCGGGACTGGGGATCTGCGCCCGGAGAACAGTAGTCGGGTTGCGCCCGCACGTACCGTTAGAAGCGCGACTGGGGCCTTATAGCTGGGGACAACAACCTCTGGGAGGGACAGAGGGGTCGGGGGAGCAGTCTCCTCTGGTGGCAGAATAAAGTTGGGACCGCAGGGGAAGGAAGAGCAGGACTGGGAGTTGGGCGGGGGAGGAGGGCAGTGTTATTTCCCCGAATTTCCCCCTCTCCCCTTTGCGCGTTCGGAAATGTCCTGGAAGTAAGGCGCAGAGGCCGGAAGGCTGAGGAAGGAACAAGGCCTCGCCTCCCCCCCACCCCCACCCCACCTTCCGCCCCGCCCTGGGTGGTGGCCGAGTTTCCGAGTGGACCCTGGGCATGGGGGGTTCAGCACCACCGAGAGAGGGAGCTCCCATCCCCTCCTTTTCCGTACAGAGACGTTGAGGGTCCCCTGTGAACTGGCCCCTGTGAATGGGGCCGTCCAGAGTCGGAAGGAAGCCACAGGGTGTGCGGTGGCTACCCTCAGGTCAAGACTGTCAGAATGCAGTGCGGGCGTGGGGTGGGCTGGCGTGGGGTGGACGGTACCCCATCAGGGTGTGGAATACGCGATGAGAATGAACCCATGGAGACCGAAGGTTTCAAAGGGCTGTATTTCATTGCAGACCCAAGAGGCAGGATCGAGAGCTGCTTAAGTGAAGTATGAGCGTTTAAAGTCCCAAATATAAAATATCAGTTGCAACAAAAATGCAATAATAAAATAATAGATTTTAATAGGTAAAAGCGAGTTGTAATAGTTTTTCAAGTGCTCTCATCAGTAAACTGACCAGGAAACAACAATTTTCAATTTTAAAACGCCCACACGTGACCCGCATAGCAGCAGAGCATCTGGTGGTAGACATTTTCCTCGACCTCCCCTCACCTCACCGCAAGGCTTCCCTCTAACCAAGGGATAGAAAACCCCATCAACTTCGGAGTAAAAAACAGAACAGAACAAAACAAAAAAACTTGTAGCGCTCCAAGCATGGATAGACTCGCGTTCCTGCCCTCCTTGCTTAAACTGCGTGCCCCCAGGAAATGGCACAAATCATTCTTGGCACCACCTGGGGCGACTGCATACCTGGGGCCAGAGGTGGGGGTCTATGCCTAGGTTAGAGTAGTTTCCAAACTGGAGTCTTGCCTCTTTGGGGCCCATGGGAACTTGACTTACCTTTGGCCACGTAGCACCCTTCTTTGCCCTGTCATCAAAGACACAATGAGCGCTCTCCTTCCTGTAAACTGGGACTTACCAAGGGCATACCTGAGCCCATCAGGCCCCCAGGGACCCGGTCTCAGGTCTTGTTGGCGGCGCTCACAGCAGCTTTCCTCAGCCAACTGCCAAGTGGGCAGCGATGAGGACTAGCCCCACATTGATCCAGGAGAGTCAAAACAGCGAGCTTCCGGCGCTTGGCAGGCCCTGGAGCCCCAGGCCACTGTCCCAACTCTGGCACGTCTCCACCAGGGTAGCGGCGACAGACCTTGTTTCCCAAGTTAGAATAACCAGCAACCTGGTACTGCTATGAAAGAGGTCGCCCTCTTCTCATATGGTGCACGTTCAGGACCTTTCTTCCCCAGTAAGATTTAGAAAAGACTGGACTGGAAGAGTTGGCCCTTAGAACTTCTGAGAACTTGGCCAGCGAGTGGCCACCGTCTTCCTCCTCACCTCGCCCCCACACCCGACCCCGGCCCCTAGTGGGGCTGTAAAGACTCAAAGGCCGGGCAATCCCTTCCCACCCAATTCTCGGGCGTCCTCCGGCTGCCTCGCTGCGAGTCGGAGCGACGACCTTTCCCAAACAGCGCATTTGGAAAATTTGCAGAAATAAAAATAAATCTGGCATTCGAGATGATTGGTGACGTGCGGCCCTGGAGTCGGTGTCGCAAGTTCAGGGCGTCCAAGGCCTAGTGAGTTCTGGGACCAGAGCGGGTGGGCGACCGGTGGCCCCCAGCCCGCAGCCGCGCGGGAGCTCTGCTCAAGGACCGTGCTGGCTCTTTCTCCCGCATCCCGGCTATTACCTTCTTTTTTGGCTATAGGCTTTATGTGTGAAACAATTTAGAAAATAAATCTGAGCCATTGAAGCCATTCTACATATTTTTTAAGAACCTGAAGAGCGTCGCGCTCTTTTTTCTCCTGTATTTTTCCTATTTTTCCTTTTTCTCAAATTGCAAAATGTTAGCGCCTGGGCGAAGAGTAGGGAAGAGGGAGGGAGATCCGCCGGGAGAATGAGGTGTGGGACCCAAGGTCTGCAAGTGAATTTTTCACTACCTATTCTACCCTCAATGTCTCATTCCACCTTAAATGACGACCACCACGATGATGATAATAGAAGTCCATTTTGCTGGTCCTCCGCGCAGTTTGGGGAAATCGTGGGAATCCAACAGCTTGAACTTGGATTCCTGTCCTGAAACTTTTGAAGGAGGGAGGAAAGCGGTGCCTCTCGCTCTGCCTTCGGGAATGGCACCTTTGGAACCCCTGTGAGCCGCCTCAGAAAGTTCCAGAGAGCATTTCACCCCCGTCCTGGCGCAGCCACCTTCCCTGACCCTCCGACTTCGTCCCGTTCCATTTCCTCTACGTGCGTTTTCCTAAGCCCGTCCCTGGAGCTGTTCAAGCAGGCGAACACCCGGAATGGAACGGTTCAAAGGCGGTTCAAAGACGCGCCCGGGGAGGGTGAGCCTTCGGCTGAGCCTCGGGGCATCTGAGGACCGTGGAGCCTGGGCGGGGAGCCGAGGACTCCCGCAGACCCCCTCGAGCGTTGAGAGAAGGGTGGGGCGGGTCTCCAGCAGAGGCGACGTCCGAAGGATCGCTCCCCCGCCGCCTTGAACGTGGCCGAGGGGTAATCTCCTCCTGGCCTCAGTTTCCCATCTGCTTTAGAAGAACTTAAAGGAGCCTTATTGTTTTTAAAGTGATTCCCCTTACCCTCGCTATGTCTTGGACCCTTGCACCGTCCAAAACATGGGAAATCTCTCCCTTTCTCTCTCTCTCTCTCTCTCTCTCTCTCTCTCTCTCTCTCTCCAGGGTTAATTTAAAAGACTCACAAAACTATACATAAAACAGAATTTACCTGCTCATATATTTCTTTGGATGGGGGGAAAAACGTGTTTTTTAACTTTATTTTTATTTCTGTTGATTTTTTAAAAAGCGTGTCTGGAAAGTATGTGCCTGATGAGCTAAGTAATGTACTTACCACTTATTTAATAATTCTAGAGCATTAGGCATTGAGCTAAATGCTTTATAGATTTTTCTCTCAGGAAGTCTCATAACAACCACATAAGGCAGTTTTGCTTCCCTCTCTTCGTCCCTTCCTTTCCTTCCAGTTTGAAAACTGCAGTGCAGAGACAGTTACATGACTTTCACACAGATGCAGAGCTCGCAAGGGGCAGAGGGAGTTTGGACACATTATGGGACCCTAGACGGAAGGTCTTAGGTGAAGTCAGCAAGGTTTTCAGGGGAGACACATCCCCCCCTCCCCGCTACTCTCTAGTACCCTCCAACCTGTGGTCCTTGGTTGCCCATTTAAAAGGAAAAGCTGGTGAAAAAGCAGGACTAGAAGTCGTGGATGGCGAAGCTGGCTTGCCTTCTAGGAAAGAAAGCTTGTAACAGGCTTACATTCCCACTCCATTCAGTCAGTGTTCTTCACAGGGGCAGAGTCAAACCTTGTGGGGTGTTAATTCTGGCACTCTGGATCTCTTCTTGGTCATCCCCACAGACGTCTGCAAGAAACTCAAACATTTTGCCACTTTCCTTGGTGGGTTAGTTTTACAACTTGTGGTAAGAGTTGTAGAAGATGTGTTGGAATGATATAAAGAAGGAAAACAAATAACCAGGAATAAAGATTATAAAGGAGCTGGTCCCTCGATGTTTGAGGTGATAATGCCAACACATAGAGAAAATTAAATGATAGTTTAAAAAATTTCATGGCTTTTAAACAAGTTACTTTTAATTTTATTAGTTCTGATATGGAGAATCTTTGTATTCAAAAAAATTTTGGTATTTAATGTATCTGTATTTTTATGTACCTCATTTAAGAAAAATGAGATAAAACTATGAGATTATTCTCTATTCATTATGACATGTGATAAAGTAAATTTTAAAAATTTTAAATAAATGTGTCAAAATATGCACGCAAAGTATTCCTCTTGGGGAGATAATGTGCTTATTTGAATAAAGTCACTTCCTACAATATATTTGGATTTGTTTTTTTTCCTCCTCCTTCTCTTTCTTCTTCTCCTCTCTTTTTCGTCCTTTTTTTTCTCTTCCTTCTTCTCTTACCCTCTACTTCCTAACACCCATTTTGTCCTTGGAATCAACTTCTGAGACACACAAGAAAATGAGCTTCTTTATTTTTCCTTCCAATGGTATTTAAAAAAAAAAGAAAAGAAAAATTATCCCCTGATATGCCAGTTTAGGAACCATTTCTGACTGTTGCAGACACTCGGAACAACGAGTGCAATTCCAGAGAAGGTCTTCTGTGGTAGCTGTTTTTAAAGATGTTGCTTTACAGCTACAGTGGATATACTATTAGGGTAATGGTAAATTAAAATAGATACCATAATATTAGGAATTAACACTTTCAAGCTACTACTGTCATGTATTTAGAACTGCAACCATTTTAAAAATTAAAGATAAAGCACATCTCGTGAGACACAGTCAGCAGTGGCCACAACTGTAGCACACACACACACACACACACACGTACACACACACAAAGATGATGCAATTCGTCATAGGTCTAGGGAAAAAAATGTTCATTTGCTTTGTTGTCTCACATATTCTATTGCATCAAGGAAACGTTTATACTCTCACATAAAATAATACTCAAAAACCACTATCTAGGAGCATAAAATAACTTTGTCTTCATGTATTGAGCCTTTTCTGCCTTTCTCCTTCATCAACCAAATTTAGCTCTTTCTTCTAGTCTTTAAGGGTCCTACCTTTTCCCTTCCAAGACAATGATTAGATCACATGGTAAAATGAACCCATGCTCATGTACTGATGATTATAAATGTGTGAATGTCCAAATCTCAGGCCACAGTCCCTTCATGTGCCCTAGTTCACGTGTAAATTCTGATGAGTGTATTTGCAGGGGATGCACTCACTCTTCTTTTCTAACTTCAAGTCATGGCTGCATAATCACACCACATAGGCTCAAGTTTTAAATTCTGGCCAGTCTTCATGCTTAAACTCATCAGTGCAATGATGAAGAAAGCCCAGGAAAGAACATACCTCTCTGGAACATAAGACTTTTGAGTAAAAAAATGGCAAAGACAAAAATAGAATTTAGAAACTGGTTTAGAAGATCAGTTTCTAACTTTTAAGGATTAATTTTTAATGCAAATTTTATTTATTTATTTATTGTCAAGTTAGCTAACATACAGTGTAGTCTTGGCTTTGGGAGTAGATTCCCATGATTCATCACTTACATACAACACCCAGTGCTCATCCTAACAAGTGCCCTCCTCAATGCCCATCACCCACTTTCCTGTGTTTTCTCCCCTCTCCCACCAACCCTCAGTTTTTTCTCTGTATTTAAGAGTCTCTATGGTTTGCCTCCCTCCCTCTCTGTAACTATTTTTTCCCCTTCCCTTCCCTCATGGTCTTCTCTTAAGTTTCTCAAATTCCACATATGAATGAAGTCATGATATGTCTTTCTCTGACTGACTTATTTCACTTAGCATAATACCCTCCAGTTCCATCCATGTTGTTGCAAGTGGCAAGATTTCATTCTTTTTCATTGTGGAGTAATACTCCATTGTATATATATATACCACATCTTCTTTACCCATTCATCAATCGATGGACATTTGGGCTCTTTCCATAATTTGGCTATTGTTGGAAGTGCTGCTATAAATATTGGGGATGCATGTGCCCCTGTGAATCAGCACTCCTATATCTTCTTGATAAATTCCCAGTAGTGCTATTGATGATCATAGGGTAGTTCTATTTTTAATTTTTTCAGGAACCTTCACACCGTTTTCCAGAGTGGCTGTACCAGTTTGCATTCCCACCAACAGTGCAAGAGGGTTCCCCATTTTGCCACATCCTCACCAACATCTGTAGTTTCCTGAGTTGTTCATTTTAGCCCCTCTGACTGGTGTAAGGTGGTATCTCAGTGTGGTTTTGGTTTCTATTTCCCTGATGATGAGTGATGTTGAGCATCTTTTCATGTGTCTGTTGGCCATCTGGATGTCTTCTGCCCATTTCTTCACTGGATTATTTGTTTTTCGGGTGTTGAGTTTGCTAAGTTCTTTACAGATTTTGGATACTAACCCACGCATTAATTTTTAAAGAGCATTCAATCACAATTTAATTGGACTTGGGTTAAAAAGAAGACTCCTCTCTTCCTATGTTAAAACCATACTCACCCTTCTGTCCCTAGAGACTTTGCCTTTGTTATTCTCCACACTGGATACTTCCAGAAATTAACATGACTCCAGCTTTCTGAATGCATTCTCAGGCAGCATTTCCAGGCCAACTCTACTACCCTACCAGTCTTTCTCTGCCTTATTCTCTTTTAAAAAAAATCTTTTTAATGTTTATTTACTTTTGAGAGACACAGACACAGAATGCAAGTGGGATGGGGCAGAGAGAGGGAGACACGGAATCTGACCAGGTTCCAGGCTCTGAGCTGTCAGCACAGAGCCTGATGCGGGGCTCAAACTCATGAGCTGTGAGCTCATGACCTGAGCTGAAGTCGGACGCTTAACCAACTGAGCCACCCAGGCACCCCTGCCTTATTCTCTTTTTAAAATAGAACCTATAGCATTCTGAACAAAAACATGTTCTATATTTGTTGACAACTTTTTTGGTCTGGTTTCCTTTACAAGGATATAAACTCCAAGAGGTCAGAGATTTTGCCCCCCTTACTCACCACATGACACATGGTAACTCAGTAAATATTAAGTAAATTATGAAATATATCTGTTTGTAATATAGATCATCTTTTGGACATCTCTATCATTATCCATCTTTAGCTATAATATCCACGCAAAAGTACCTGATCTGCTTTGCTAATTGAAAATATAAGATATTTCCATATTGGGAACTAAAATGGTGTGGGGGAAGGCAGAACCTGGTTTAGAAATTAATGCAGAGGAGTAGGTTCTTGGAAAAAATACTTGCTATGTATGCCATGTCTCTGGAAGCAATTTTCTAGAGGCTAGCGATCATGTGTATGGACTATACAAAAATATCAGGAATATATTAACCATTAAATACTTGCATTCATTTATTCATTAATTCAGTAAACATCCATAGAATGGCTACTCTATGGCTGGTGCTCTGCATGTAAAGACAGTTGACATGGTTCCTTCTGAGGTTAGAGCAACATGCTGCTGGTCACCATCCTCTTAGGCAAAACTGCCAAGTCAGGGAAAACTAACTGTATTGCATCTAATCCTTTCTTCATTTGCGTTCACTTCCTTCCCCTTCTTAGGACACCCTTTGTATCAGGCTCTCCTTGTTCTTTAATCATTTGTAGAAAAATATCTGAAAAAGTTTCATACTAAACTGTAAAGGATCTACATTGCTGTCTCCTAGAGATATTTACATTGTATCCAATTACAAAGTAAACAAAATAGAACACCTCTCTAATTGTGGACTTTCTAAACCAGAACAGAGGGAAAATTATTTAAATTTTTTAATGTCTATTTATTTTTGAGAGAGAGAGGAGCAGGGGAGGAACACAGAGAGAGGGAGACACAGAATCCAAAGCAGGTTCCAGGCTCTGAACTGTGAGCACAGAGCCCGATGCACGGCTTAAACTCATGAACTGTAAGATCATGACCTGAGCCGAAGTCAGACACCCAACTGACTGAGCCACCCAGGTGCCCCAAGAAAATTATTTTTAAAGTCAGTGTCTTCGAAATCACTCTACCTAGGATACTGCTTACTGTGCTTATTTGTAAACTTTGAGAACTTGACATTGAACAACAAAAGGATTTTTCTGCAAGATCTAACAGGTAAGACTGCATGGGTATTTCTATAACCAAGTAAAAGTTTCCGCAATGCTTTTAACACATGGAGGGAGGATATTTTTAGTGTATTTTCTTCTTTTTCTTCCCTTTTTCTCCTTTTCTTCCTCCCTTCCTCCTTTCTTCTCACCATTCTCTTCCTGATCCTTCTCCTCTTCCTTCTCTTTCTCCTTCTTCATTCTTGATCTCTCTCTTCCCTAGAAATCCAGAAGACACAGGAAGTGTTATAAAAAAGTTGCTTCTGCAAAAACAACATCACCGCAAAAACATACATATAAAAAGTGAAATGCTTTCTAAATATTTCTATACCTTGAGCAAAGATATTTTATGGAGAATTAATAGCTAATTTTTACTAAATTAATTTGTGTTCATGTAATTAAAAATTTCATATAGACCCTTCATTGAGGACAATAAGAGGTATGGAAACACCACCCAAATATATTTAAAATTATAACTTTGAGCCTTGTTTTAGCCCCTTCAGGCTGCTATAAGAAAATACAATAGACTATGTGGTTTATAAATAACAGAAATTTACTCCTCAAAGTTCTGGTGGATGAGGAGCCCAAGATCAAGGCAGATTCAATGTCTTGTGAGAGCCCATTTTCTGGTTCATAGATTCTGGTCTTTTTGCTAGAAGGCAGAAGAGGCAAGGAATCTCTCTGGGGTCTCTCTCATATGAGCACTAACTTCATTCACGAGAGTTCTGCCTCATGAGCTCTTCACCTCCTGCAGGCCCCCTCCAAATTCCATCATGCTGAGGAATAGGTTTCAACATATGAATTCTGGGAGGATACAAACATTTAGGACTGTAGCAGGCCTATTCCCCTTTTTCTTTAAATAATAGCCCTCTTCCTTTGAGGATCATATCCTGATACCTCTCATTTGGGAAGATTGTTGATAGTAACTTCTTTGTTCCATTAATGTCTCTTCAATCTTTAAATAGTATCTGTAACAACACTCCTGATACATTTTATATTTTAGAACATGAGTTTGCAGAGAAACTGAATGAAACATCTTTCTGAGCACTGGGGTCAATATTCAGACAATGTCTTCCTCTAATTTGCCAAGCAGATTACCCCTTTGTATGTTTTCTTTCAAAGTCTTACATGCCATATACACAAAGCCTCTTAGGTGTCTGGAAACTTGTAGGTTATGAGCTCTTTGTTTTATTCAGACTTTGAAGATGAACAAGATGAACAAGCAAGCATAGGAGGGGGCTGGAGAGGGAGGGAGAGAAAGATGCTCAGGCCTCAGCCAGCCCGACCAGGCAGTCAGAGGCAATGAAGAAATTGCCTGTGAGGGATAGGTAATTCTGGGGGTCTATTCAGTTGCCGCCCTCTCCCCTTAGCCTGACTAGGAAACTGGTTAGTAACAACAGCAGGGCCTGTCCTAAGCCTAGGAACTTGAATTATTCATTAGTCAAACGTAAATTACCATTTAGAGGCAGGTGACACACATGTTTTCTCGAACAATTATTATCACTAATCATCATTTTCCACAGTAATTTGTGTGCTCTCATTATTAGCCCTTGATTTCTATGTAAATCCCTTTCATAAAACTGACACAAGATGGAAGTTTTTTTTATTGGCTCTCTTTACCTCTTGATATGTTTCTTGGCATTTTTGCACCCCTCATCTGGCACTTGATGGTTGGGTTTTCAGATTAGGCTGACTGTTGACATGCCCAAATAAAACATTCTTTCATTGAGCATATTGCATTTGTAGGGGAGGCCACCTTCTTTCACCTTCTGCCATATTGTACCCATATTTTTTTTTATATAAATTGTCCAAACATTGACTCTCACATTTTCCCCTCTTTGATTTTCATTGTGCACCATATTTGACACTTTAACTACTTTTACTAGTTGTCCATGCCTTGTCACAAAGACCGAAACTGACACAGGCTTTGCCTAAACACTTGCCTTGAATCAGTACATTTGCCATACGGACTTCCCCTTCAAATCCTGTAAAACATCTTGGATATTTTCCTGTTTCTCTCTTTTATTACAATTATGTGGGTTCTGGGACTTAATGACTTGCAAAGAATTATCATTCTTTGTAACATTTATTTCAAATCTCCTAGATTCAATTTTTAAATGAACTTCAGAAAGAGTTCTTGAATTAGCTAATTCATGACAACATTGTCCCTTGGCTGACTCATGAAGGAATGATGGAGGTTTATAATTCCACTGGCTGGTAAAGCTCCACCCTGATGTGATATAATAGCTGAAATTCTTACCTTTAGAATGAACCTCATTACACTGATAAGGGGAGGGGCAGGCACCTGGAAAGGGTTGGTGCATTAATTCTCAGCATTTACAGGTTAAGGGTGATACACTCAGACTGTGTTATTCACGTTCTGGCTTCCCGATTTACCTACTGGGTGACTCTGTGGCAATTTACCGAACTACTTACTCTGTGCCTCAATTTTTCCTACCTGTAGAAACGTTTAACGATTGTGCCTACCTCACAAGACTGTTGTGAAGATTCACTGGGTTAACACACGTAAAGCACTTAGTTTCTGGCATACAATAAACACTTGTATAGTGTCAGCTGTTATTATTTTGGTGGCATGAATTTGTTTCTTTGGACATTAGAGGGAAATGGACACGCATGTGTTGGTTTTTATCCCCAGAAGTTGGGTAAGAATGGCCTGACGCACAGCATTTCCTAAGGCCTAGGTGAGAATCTCCAAAAGAAAGTGCTGCGTGGCCTCAACCTCATGATATCCTCACTGCCAAGTACTTTGTGCCCTGCCCTTGACAAGTGTTCAGGACAAATGTTCTGACTAAACTCTCCCATGATGCACTGCCTATTAAAGACTCTGAAGAGAGGGAGGTTTAGTGAAGGGTTTAGTGACTTTTACTAAAAGACATTTTGTGGCCTTAACGGAGCTATGCTTTTCATTGGAACCAATGCTGTAATTCCACATTATATATGGACATCTCCAGTTGACGTCCTACCCTAAAAAAGTACTGTCTCCCACTTCTGGCTTTTACTTTAAGGCTGGTTACCTCTTGCCTGCCACATTGTTTTTTTTTTAATATATTAAGCCTGTATTCCAGCTTACTGTTGAGTCTCGTCCTTTTGGTCTGAAGACGTAATTGCAATGCTACTACACGGTCTTGATGGTGTCTTTACATAAAATACAATTTTATTCCTCAAGAGAGAGAGGTAGCTGCAAGATTAGTGATGCAGAGAAGGTAAAGTGAGGGTTTTAACATCAAGACCTATCCAAACAGTTATCTATGTCACCACACAATGCGTGTGTGCACACACACAGACTTCAGAAATAGCGGCAGAGACAAACACAGCATAACATTCCACATTGTTATGGAGCTTCCAGAAACACTAAGCCTAGGGACTCACTATTACATCATTGTACAATAGTGTCACAATATCCAGCCTGCCCCTCCTCCTTTTGACATTTCTTAAGAGGAAAGGGAGCTCCTGCTGCTCACCCAGGCACTGAAGGAGGGGAACATACATGAGATTTGCCCAGAGAGATTCACAAAGTGGGGTTAAAATAACTTCTCCACTTGGCACACTCATTATTTCTATGTAAAATAAACACAGCAGAAAAACATATCCTTCCAGGACTGCAGTGTTTCCCAGACCCCCTAAAATCATCACTGTCACAATTTAAAATTCAATTCTAGCATTCTGAACTGAAAAAAAAAAAAAACAAAAAACAAAACACTGGAAACAACTAGTTAGAAGAGATATATAAATACAATTCCAAACATGAGAAATAATAATATAATCATTAATTTACCGCAGGTAAGTTTTCCTTAACTGATGCCTTTATTCTTGAAAAAAATGTTACTTATTTAATTGAAGCAAAAGAAAATAGCTTGTAGTATTTTTCACTAAAAAGCCTGCTTTCTAAAAAAAAAAATATAATTTATTGTCAAATTGGCTAACATACAGTGTATAAAGTGTGCTCTTGGTTTTTGGAGTAGATTCCTGTGGTTCATTGTTTCCCTACAACACCCACTGCTCATCCCAACAAGTGCCCTTCTCAGTGCATATCACCCATTTTCCCCTCTCCCCACCCTCCCATCCACCCTCAGTTTGTTGTCTGTGTTTAAGAGCCTCTTATGGTTTGCCTCCCTCCTTCTCTGTTTGTAACGATTTTTTTCCCTTCCCTTCCCTTCCTCTATGGTCTTCTGTTAAGTTTCTCAAGATCTACATATGAGTGAAAACATATGATATCTGTCTTTCTCTGACTGACTTATTTCACTTAGCATAATACCTTCCAGTTCCATCCGTGTTGTTGCAAATGGCATGATCTCATTCTCTCTTTGCCAAGTAGTATTGCATTGTATATATAAACCACATCATCTTTATCCATTCATCAGTTGATGGACATTTGAGTTCTTTCCATCATTTGGTTATTGTTGAAAGCTCTGCTATAAACATTGGGGTACATGTGCCCCTTTGAATCAGCACTCCTGTATCCCTTGGATAAATTCCTAGCAGTGCTATTGCTGGGTCATAGAGTAGATCTATTTTTAATTTTTTGAGGAACCTCCACACTGTTTTCCAGAGCTGCTGCACCAATTTGCATTCCCACCAACAGTGCAAGAGGGTTCCTGTTTCTCCACGTCCTCCCAAGCATCTGTAGTTTCCTGAGTTGTTGATTTTAGCCACTCTGACTGGTGTAAGGTGGTATCTCAGTGTGCTTTTGGCTTGTATTTCCTTGATGATAAGTTTTTTGTAGTTATCATGTTTCCTTTCTCATTTAGTTTTGTAGTACTATATATTTTAACTTTATCTAGAGATCCACTTTGATTATACTGCTTATGTTATAATCCACGTGTTACTACTCCTGTCACCAAACCACTTGGTTCAGCTGGCAGAAGATGGGAGTACACAAGCCAAGATATTTGGTTGGATTTCTGTCCATTAGGGACTGGTTGGCTTGGCTCTTTGCCACAGCAACAGATGATTTTCAACTCTTAAGGACATTCTAGTTTCAAATTACTTTGAAAACAGGGCTTATACTTTAGAAAAATTATTTTATTATCCAAAGCACCTAAAATACCACTGGTCTGAACCCAGGATTTAATAACTACTTGCTTAGTGAAGGGAAAAACAAAGAG
Organism: Panthera leo; assembly: GCF_018350215.1. Classification (NCBI taxonomy): domain Eukaryota; kingdom Metazoa; phylum Chordata; class Mammalia; order Carnivora; family Felidae; genus Panthera; species Panthera leo. The sequence continues at coordinate 151,088,955 of NC_056679.1, forward strand.
AATATCACAGCCATCTTTCAGTTGTGTCCTTTGGTCACAAATGACTGAAAAGACTATCCTTCCTTGCTCAGTCACCATCTTCCTCAATAAAGAAAAACACATTGTCAAAGTCTAAATGAATTTACATGCTTGGTTACTTGAGAACTTTGTACATGTTTTATCAAACTTGTCATTATATTGGTCCTATTTCCTGAATATATGTATTTTATAATGGAAGAATGAGAAATTCATCAGCTCACTATTCAAAATATGATCAACTGATCTTTGACAAAGCAGGAATGAATGTTCGATGGAAAAAAGTCTCTTCAGCAAATTGTGTTGGGAAAACTGGACAGCACCATGCAGAAGAATGAAACTAGACAGCTTTCTTACATCATACACAAATGTAAATTCAAAATGGATGAAACATCTAAATGTGAGGCAGGAAACCATCAAAATCCTAGAGGATAACACAGGCAGCAACCTATTCAACCTCGGTTGTAGCAACTTCTTACTAGATGTGTCACCAGAGGCAAGGAAAATGAAAGCAAACATGAACTATTGAGACTTAATCAAGATAAAAATCTTCTGCACAGTGAAGGAAACAATCAATAAAACTAAAAGGAAAGCTATGGAATGGGGAAGATATTTGCAAACGATATATATGATAATCCAAAATCTATAAAATACTCTGAGACTCAACACCCAAAAAAACAAGTAACCCAGTTACGAAATGGGCAGAAGACACGAACAGACACTTTTCCAAGGAAGACCTCCAGATGGCTAACAGATTCATGAAAAGATGCTCAATATCACTTATCATCAGGGAAATGCAAATTAAAACCACAATGAGATACCACCTCACACCTGTCAGAATGGCTAAAATTAACAACACAAGACACAACAAGTGTTGGCAAGAATGCAGAAAAAGGGGACTCTTGTGCACTGTTCATAGGAATGCACACTGGTGCTGCCACCCTGGAAAACGGTATGGAGGTTCTTCAAAAAACTAAAAATAGAACTACCCTGTGATCCAGAAATTGCACTATTAGGTATTTACCCAAATGGTACAAAGATACAATTTCAAAAGGGTACAAGCACCCCAATGTTTATAGCAGCACTATCAACAATAGCCAAATAATGGAAAGAATCCAAATGTCCATTGATTGATGAATGGATAAAGAAGGTGTGGTATATATACACAATGGAATTTTATTCAACCATCAAAAGGAACAAAATCTTGACACTTGCAATGATGTGGATGGAGCTAGAATGTATTTTGCTAAGTGAAATAAGTCAACCAGAGAAAGACAAATACCATATGATTTCACTCATATGTGTAATTTAAGAAACTGAACAGATGAACATATGGGAAAGGTAGGAAAAAAAAAAGCAAAGAGAGGGAAACAAACCACAAGAGACTCTTAATAATAGAGAACAAACTGAGGGCTGATGGAGAGAGGTGGGCTGGGAAATGGGCTAGATGGTTGATGGATACTAGGGAGGGCACTTGTTGTGATGAGCACTGGGTGTTGTGTATAAGTGATGAATCACTGAATTCTACTCCTGAAACGAATATTGCACTGCATGTTACCTAACTAAAATTTAAAGAAAGAGAAAAAGAAAAAAAATAAGATAAAAAAATTCCTTAAAATTCACTATTGTGGAATGTTGATCTGTGGGAAAAAATGCAAAAGAACATGATGACATATAATTGTTTCTTCCTCTTATTCTTACTTCATCTTCACATTTCTTTGGCATAATAGTGTACAAAATTATAAGCTGTCTATATAGTACCTGGTTTTTCAATTTAAGATTATTGAAGATTCAAACTTGCTTTAAGTTTCTTTTTAGCCAACTTAAAGAACTCTGACTTCTTTCTGCTTATAGATGTAACTTCTTGCTGGTATAGCAGACTTACATTATTCAATTAACCAGAATTCTTTCAGATAAGTCAAGTCTCCAGAGGGGTTTAGGTAAAACAAGATACAATATACAGGAGACTCAGGGGAGCCTGGCTGGCTCAGTTGGTAGAGTGATGCGACTCTTGATTTTGGGGTAGTGAGTTCAAGTCCCACATTGGATGTAACGATTCCTTAAAGATAAAAAATCTTAAAAAAAAAAAAAGCATACTGGATTTGTACATAAAATGCAATCCCTGGTGTCTAAATGATTTAGGTTACAAGTATAGTGGTAGTAAGGAGGAAATTGTTTCTGTGGAATTACGAGTGTGGAAGTATGAGTGGAGAAACTAGATGTCACAAAGACACAAAAATTATATAACCCTTAAATACCTCTGTATAATGAAGTTTATTTGGAAATTATGCATAAATTAACTAGGAATGGGTCACTCTTAGCCACTCAAATAATGGATATGAGAAATTATACTAACAGTGCATTTATAAGAATACAAGATTATAGTGGCGCCTGGGTGGCTCAGTCAGTTGCGCGACTGACTTCGGCTCAGGTCATGATCTCACAGTTTGTGGGTTCAAGCCCCACGTCGGGCTCTGTGCTGACAGCTAGGAGTCTGGACCCTGCTTCGGATTTTGTGTCTCTCTCTCTCTCTGCCCCTTCCCCCCTTATGCTCTGTTTCTGTCTCAGAAATAAATAAACATTAAAAAAAATTTTTTTAAAGAAAAAAAAGAATACAAGATTATAAATATAATGGGAGAATGTGATGGTATTTCTCCTTAAAAATTAAAAAAAAATTTTAGGTTTTACTTATTTGTTTATTTTTGAGAGACAGACACAGAAAACAAGGGAGGGGCAGAAATAGAGGGACACAGAGAGAATTCCAAGCAGGTTCTGCACTGTCAGTACAGACCCAGATGCGGGTCTAGAACTCACAAACCATGAGATCATGACCTGAGCCAAAACCAACAGCTGGACTATTAACCGACTGAGCCACCCTGGCTCCCTTCTCCTTAAAAATTTTAATTTAATTTTACTTCTATGCATATAAAAATAAAACTGTTTTATTAGAAATCATTCATTTTGAGCATTAATTATGTTAGTGTACTCTTTGTTTGAACTTAAGTCCTTATGTTTCAAAGAGTTTGTTAGAGGCAGAAAATATTATCATCTTTTTGTTATTTATTTATTTATTTAAATTTTTTTTAAAGGAAGCTATATGCCCAACATGGGGCTTTAACTCACAATCCCAACATCAAGAGTCTCCTGCTCTACTGACTGAGCCAGCCCAGTGCCCCTATCATCTTCTTAAAATTATTTTTTAGTTTTGAGTATAAAATATTTCAAATGTACAGAAAAATGCAAACAAAATAACAGATCCTTATAACCACCATCCATAAATGAAAGATCTTAATTTTTGGTTTAATTTCTCTTTTTTTAAGAAAAGAAAACAAAATTATAAATTAGCTGTCCCTCCATCTACTAATCCTTTTTCCTTGCCTTTCTTTCCAGAAGTAACCACTATCCAGCAGTTAGTGTGTATTTCTTCTGTGCATCGCGAAAATCTTTTACTACATATTTATATTTCCAGAAATATGCTTTTTTCTCCAAAAATTATGTTTTTAAGATTTTTCCATGCTGATCCATGCAAACTATCCATCAGTAGAGGGAATTAAAAATTGCCATTTGTTCTTACAGGAAATGGTATTAGGAGTTAAAATGAATAAACTAGATCTGCATGTACAAACATATAAAGTATTCTTAACTAGTTTAAATAACTAAAAAGTTAGGGCGCCTGGGTGGCGCAGTCGGTTAAGCGTCCGACTTCAGCCAGGTCACGATCTCGCGGTCCGTGAGTTCGAGCCCCGCGTCGGGCTCTGGGCTGATGGCTCGGAGCCTGGAGCCTGTTTCCGATTCTGTGTCTCCCTCTCTCTCTGCCCCTCCCCCGTTCATGCTCTGTCTCTCTCTGTCCCAAAAATAAATAAATAAAAAAAAAATAACTAAAAAGTTATGGAATAGTTTGTTACTCATATCACTTGTTCCCTAATTCAATAATTATTTCTCGAGAGGTGATTCTATGTCAAGTACCTGTTTAGCAGTTTAGGATGTCACAGTGAACAAAACAGATAAAGCCCCGATTTGGCTAGGTTGCTACATGGAGGATGTACCAGTTAGGTCAGCCTGGGGCCTTGGTATTAGGGGAAAGAAAGAAGTATCGTGCCCGGTAATGGTCAGGGTGGAATTCTAAATTTCCCAAATAGGTATCCTATAGCCTCTCAAATTGTTCTGGTCATTATCCAAGAGTCAGCCAGAAGAAGATGAAAACTTTCTGTGAGCAGCTCGATCACACTGGCTGACTAACGTATAATGAAGTGAATGTGATGGAGTCAGAAATCTATTTGGGTTGGGGCACCTGGGTGGTGCAGTTGGTTAAGCATCTGAGTCTTGATCTTGGCTGAGGCCAAGGTCTCACCGTTTGTGAGTTCAAGCCCCACATCGGGCTCTGCACTGATGTTGCAGTGTTTCCTTGGGATTCTGTCTCTACACCTTTCTGACCCTCCCAAACATATGCTCTCTCTCTTTCTATCTCAAAATAAACTTAAAAAATAAAGGTTGTTTTAGAAATCTTTTGGGGTTGACTTTTGAAAAGCCTTTACAAACCAAGTGTTTGTGAATGGTTAGGTGCATGGACTAGCCTTTGAATACTTGTACCTTTGGCCCCATTGCTGAGTGACCTTAATTTAAAAACTATGAATAATTAATTTAAGCTTTAATGTTTAGTTAATTACTCTTAGTGGCTGGTTCCAGATAAGGAAAACTTTCATTTACTGTGTCCACTTGCTTTCTGGAACCTTTCAGCTCAGTTGGAGGTATATTTATTTTTCATTAAGATGCTGTGAATATATATATTATATGGTTCACTAAACTAATCAAGTAAATACTGAGTGCCTGATTCATGTGTATATATATACTCAAATATACATCCATGACATATATACATACACATATACATTTATATACTCACATACATAATATATACACATATAATTGTGTATAAAAACGATATAAATGTGTATATGTATTTACACAGTTATATGTGTAAGGATTTTTCAAATAGCATAACACCAACACTGGAGACTATTTTAATCTATGTGACAGTTTATAATGAGATGAAAGTTGGTGGTTTTGTATTTCTGTGGGATCCTTGCTTGCTCACCGTTTTCCACATGTGCACTTTTACAGTGCACTTTTTCCACATCCTCTTTTTCAGTATGAAGGAATACTGGGAAGTAATACAAGAATCATTCTTTGATGTTACCCAGGAAAAACAGAGCAGGAAGCCAGTGGCCTTATAATTTAGGTCCAAATACCTACTTTGCAGAATGCAGATTTCTTATGCCTCTGCTTGCCCTCCAACAAGGACAGGCTGCCTGGGTGAGCACAGCTCTGTGCTGGAGACAGACCGAGGAGGGTGAGCAAAGGCCTGGGTGGGGAATAGTTGCTCTCATAGACTTTATATTCTTAGAAAGATATTCATGTAGATCAAATCAAGGCCTGTTTTCTGTTATTTTATTGTATCATTCTGATTCATGTGCATGAACTATTTCTACATTATTTATGTGTGTATATATGCAGGGGTGTGTCTGTGTGTGTAAATCCTGAATGTTAATCAGTTATACATATGAATTTGGTTAAATGCATAAAAACAAATAGCCCCTAATACTTTATGAAAAATATTTTATGTTTTCATGTTGTAGGATCTTTTTTTTTTTTTTTTTTCCAGATGTTACTTTAAGGAATCTCAACATCCACTGTGGGGCTTGAACTTATAACCGCAAGCTCAAGAGTATAGAATGTTCCACTGACCGAGCCAGTCACACACCCCAAAAATCTTTTTTTTTTTTTATAATTAGGAGAAGAAGGCAATGTCCTCCCCTCTATAGCTCCAGAGTACTTAAGCAAATAAGCCTTGCACTTAATTTCACTAAGTGCACCTCCAAATGCACCTGGGCCTTTTATTTTCATTTGTGTTGTCCTTTATTTAACCCTCAAGGGCTGGGTAGGTAGGTGGATGATCAATTTTATGGAAAAGTGGTTTAATATTACTAGTTGCGTTGACTATCAGTTTTGGTTTCTACACGTACTGCGGCTTCAAATAGTTTCCCTGGGGGAAAAACAAATGAAGTCTCTTTTTGGACAGTCTAGAGACAGAAGGTAAACATCCCAGCTTTCTTACTCTCTTTTCTGAGGTTTAACATTATATTGAGCAAGACTTGGTAAGAACGTGGTATAAAGACCCTGGACAGCAAAAGAGTCAAGTCCTTTAATAGTCTGGAATACATAATGCTTTCATCCTTGAAGTAGTCAATTTATTTGATGTGCACTGTTGTATTACATCATCAGTCACAGTGTAATCATATTAATTTACCCTGACTCCTTTAGCATTTGTGATCATTTGGTCTTGACTGAACTGAAGCTTATCTCCCTTTATCTAGGAACATTGTGAATCTTTGTCAACGACTGTCACCGGGGTGGGGTGGGGGGGGGGTGGGGGGGTTGGGGGGGGGTGCTGAAGGTACTTAAGAGAATAAACAATTTTGACCAGCTCATCTTGGTTTGAACTGAGGCTTGATGGAAGTGTGAGGGTTATCTGTAGTGAAGGAGGCCCCACTACACCTCAATAGGAGGCACTGTGGGGTGACTTCTCTTACTACTCTTTCCCACATCGTATTCTGAGTTAGAGATTTCTCTTCACATAGCATTTTTTTAAATGTTTATTTTATTTTTGAGAAAGAGAGCAGGCGAGGGGCGGAGAGAGAGGGACACACAGGATCCGAAGCGGGTTCTGCACTGACAAGAGAGAGGCCGATGCAGGGCTCACACTCATGAAATGTGGGATCATGATCTGAGCCGACGTCGGACGCTTAACCAACTGAGCCACCCAGGTGTCCCTCACATGAGGAGTTTTTTTTTTTTTCAACGTTTTTTTATTTATTTTTGGGACAGAGAGAGACAGAGCATGAACGGGGGAGGGGCAGAGAGAGAGGGAGACACACAGAATTGGAAACAGGCTCCAGGCTCCGAGCCATCAGCCCAGAGCCTGACGCGGGGCTCGAACTCACAGACCGCGAGATCGTGACCTGGCTGAAGTCGGACGCTTAACCGACTGCGCCACCCAGGCGCCCCGAGGAGTTTTTAAAAATTGAGGTAAAATTTACAGAATAGAATGCACAAATCTTTTTTTTTTGCACAGACCTTAAATGTGCAAGGAGATGAATTTTGACAAAGTATTCCAATCAAGATATACAGCATTCTATCACCCCAGTGATATTGCCCCTTCAGTCAATTTCTACCTCCACAGTCAACTGCTGTTCTGATTTCTCTTACTGTACATGAGTTCTTTCTGTTCTCAGGGTGCAGTATAAATAGAATTATACAACATGCTCTCTTTTGTGCTCAATATAATCTTTGCACACATTTTAATGAGTGATGTTTTAATAATTATTACAATTAGCACCAACATTGATTGCATTCTGGTTTATCTAATAACTAGTCATGTAAAAATTTCTTAATGCAGACATTCAGTGCGTTTTATCTCATATTTCTTGATTCTGTATTTCACAGTAACTTTCTCTTCTATTCCCAGATTTTACAAAACACGTTGTTAAAGGCAGAAGAAAACTGGGCTTTATCAAGGTAGGTGAACTTAAAAGGGCTGTTGTATATGTTCTCATGTGGTTGTCAGTATCTTTAAAGAGAATCCTGGAGAGGCTGCACCGTGTAGATGAAGTAAACCATTCTTCTGAATCCTTTCTTAATAACTGAACTCAGAGGACTCAAAGTTAGGACATCACTCATTGAGACCTCAGGGGGAGAGGTAGTAGAAAGTCTTACCCTTTGTTGTCAGTAGAACTCTGAAGTAGGGGATGTGTTTTTTGACCTGGCCAAATCATTTCTTTAACATGTTTTAATGGTAGAGATTTATGCATGCAAAGAACATAAACCAAGATAGTAAATGCAGAGAAAAAGAAGGTAGGGAATTGTGAAAAAGTTATATTATTTTGAGCCTTCTAAATCTTACTTGGAAATCTAGCTGATGAATTAGAAAATCACATGATATCCATGCTATTTCAGCTGGTTGTTATGGATGCAGAAGTTGGTTAGGATGACACGTTTTGTGTGTTCTAGTACTCTAGCTGAATTGTTTACATGTGGGGACAGTGTATAGTGACAATGCATGAGGCAGCTGTCAGTTCAATGGAAATCCAGCCAAAGTCTTCTGGTTTTTGTAGTCTTAAAATTAGGTGACTAGATAGGATATACATATTCTGATTAGGCAGAGTAAGTTAAATATTATGGAACAAATTAAAATAGAGGTAGGTAATGACTTGGAAAATGGCAAAGAAAATGGAAATATTCTAAGAAAAGAATATTTGCGATTTAACCACGGGAGACTGTTTGCTTTAGTAAGGCTTTTTCCTGGCCAGTGTGGTCAATTGGAGAAGCGAAGTCCTAACTCTAAGGTTTTCTTCTTGTCATCCAGCAGAAAGTGACAGCTGAAGAATCCTCAAGGCAATCTCACCAGTCCCGAGGGTTGCTCTACATGCTAGCATTTCCCAAAGGCCTTTTTAGGAGAGATTTCTAAAAGTCTGTTCTATGTGGCATTTCTAATTGTTTGGAGGCCTTTTCTTCTCTACTAAAACTTTTCCTCTTCTCAATAAGTAAGCATATCCATATAGTTCAAGAATCAAAACAATATTAATAGGTACATTCTGTCAAGTCTTGCTTCCATCTTGTTGGCCCCTCTTCCCAACCCCTTGTTATTTTGGTACCTTTGTTGGTTTCTTTGTGTATGCTTCCAGTGTTTCTTTACACAAATGTTTTTGCTTCCCATATTCTTACCAGAAAGATAGCATACTATATATACTTTTTCATTATTGCTTTTTTATCTCACAATATATTTGGAAAATTTCCATATCAGGATGTAGAGGGTGTTGTGTTGTGTTCTGTTTTGTTTCTTTTATACTGTTGCATAGTATTTCATTGTGTCGATGCATCACAAGATTTTTATTTTTTTTTTAATTTTTTAAAAAATGTTTATTTAGGGGTGCCTGGGTGGCTCAGTCGGTTGGGTGTCCGACTTCGGCTCAGGTCATGATCTTGCGGTCCTTGGGTTCGAGCGCCGCGTCGGGCTCTGTGCTGACAGCTCAGGGCCTGGAGCCTGTTTTGGATTCTGTGTCTCCCTCTCTCTCTGACCTTCTCCCATTCATGCTCTGTCTCTCTGTGTCTCAAAAATGAATAAACGTTAAAAAAAAATTTAAATGTTTATTTATTTTTGAGACAGAGAGAGACAGAGCATGAACGGGGGAGGAGCAGAGAGAGAGAGAGAGAGAGAGAGACAGAATCCAAAGCAGGCTCCAGGCCCTGAGCTGTCAGCACACAGCCTGATGCAGGGCTCGAACTCACGGACCATGAGATCATGACCTCAGCCGAAGTCGGATGCTTAACTGACTGAGCCACCCAGGCACCCCAAGATTTTTAAACATTCCTTTATGAATGGGCACCTTCTCAATGTTTTAATCATAAATACTACACATATAAACTTTTGCATACAAATAGGTTTGCCAATCCGAGCAGCACTCATTTTTATAAAGAGAAGCAAATACATACTATATCAAATATTTATGGAATAAATGCTTGAGGATATGGTCTCTTACTGTAACTACTGCTTCTAGAAAAGTTTCTCTGTGTTGATATACTTAGCACCATTAGTGGGAAGCTTTAGGATGAATACTGCAAAGCACAGCTTTCTTTGTTTTTTGTTTTTTGTTTTTTGTTTTAAATGTTTATTTATTTTTGAGAGAGACAGAGAGAGAGAGAGCATGAGCAGAGGAGGGGCAGAGAGAGAGGGAGACACAGAATCTGAAGCAGGCTCCAGGCTCTGGGCTGTCAGCACAGAGCCCGATGTGGGGCTCCAACTCAGGAGCAGTGAGATCATGACCTGAGTGAAAGTCAGATGCTTAACCAATTGAGCCACCCAGGTGCCCAAAGCACAGCATTCTTTGTAAGGAGAAAATGTGCTTTGGGCATCAGCAAAGCGGGAGCACATCACACTGTCTTTTGGGAAAGAATGTGATAATTGCTAAGAAATAAAAAAGCACATTGTAGTCATCATAGGAAAAATCAGAACTTTGTTGCCTTCTTTTACCATTATTTTAGAGAGCAGAGTCATGTTTATTTTGAGTAACTTGTGGGGGAGTAGAGATCTGATATTTTTAGTGGTTAGCAACTATACACATCTTAACTGGGCTTCGGAGCAACCCTGTGAGTTTAGTGATAGGTGACAAAATCGATACTTAGATAATTTGACACATGCTTCTTTACTTGGGAGGGATAAAGTTGGGCTGATTCGCAGCCAGGAGACTGGATGACCTCTGGAAAAACTGCATCCAGTGTCATGGAACAGGTAGATAATGTAGCCCATTGCAGAAAGGAACTCAATATATGTTAGCATCTTGCCTTCCCTCACACATCAGCTTCAGCTTCTGTTTTCTCAGGTTCCCTGGGCCATTCCAACCTTCAGGGCATTGGTGCTGTTTTCATGGAGGGGAGGAGGGGCATGGGAACTCATATGGATCCCACATTTCTAATGGTAGAGTGTTGGGTAAAGTACTTTTTAAAGTACTTTCTGCTCAGTGTGGAATTGTCCCCCTGGTAGTTCATATTTCCTTCCTTTCAGCCCAGCCCTTGCATGAGTTACCAGAGTCAAAGGGTGATTGTCATCTCCATTTGGCCTACAGTAGAAGTTGGCTGCTAGACATGAGAATTTCAGGACTAGAGATTCTTCTCTAATTCTGAGCTGGTCAAGACTGAGTGTGATGGAGCTGGCCCTCAAAAACCAGGAAATACCGCTCTAGGGCCAGAAACTGAACATTTCCCATGTGTTTTTTTAACTGTAACCTCTGCCTGGGAGAGGAGAGGTTAAGGGAATAGCTTTATTTTTGCTGATAAAGACATTTTCTCTCAGGAAATAAGAACAGTGGGAATCCAAGGGAGACAACAGTAGGGGAGCAAACTTGGCTTTCCTCTTTCATCTGAATCTTGTTTAGTAGTTGATCGGTAAGGGTAATGTACCGGAAAGATGCCGTAGGAATAGGCAAACAAAATGGAAGAAGGACTTAATTCACAAAATGAAAACTCAGACACTCTGCCTGAATAATTTTCCTTTACTAGATTCAAGAACTCTAATCAGACTCCCAAACATCACTGAAATGAAAGAACCACATAGGAATGGGGCCGAGGGGCACAAAATGTAATTGTCTGCCCTTGGGTTACGATGGTTCACGTCTGTGTTCTGCTCCCTTAGGTCTTTCTTGACCCATAAACATGCTCAGGGACTACCTGGTCATTTAACCACCTGTCCCTTTATCCTTGACTCTGCTGGTCCCTCACACCAGCACTCTTCTTTTAATCACAAACATTGTGAAAGGTTTGTTCACACTCGCTGCCTGAAATTTCACAACATCTGCTAGACAACCTCTTTCTGCTACACCCTTTTATTGAAATGATTCTCAGATAACACCCACAGACAAAGTCCCTTCCTCCAATCTCCACCTTTGTGACTTCAATAAAACATTTGACACTGTTGATTTTTTTTTTTTTTTTTTTTTTTTTTTACCTTGGAACCTCTTATCTTGACAGCACACTTTGGATTTCCTTTTGTCTAAAAGCCCCTTGACTTCTTCACAGGTCCTTTCTTCTCTAGGTCTGCCCTCTTCAACACTGTCTTCTAAATCTACTTTTTCACTCACCCATGACCTTCCCCTTGACAAGTTCATTTCACGGTCATGGTGTTCACTATTATTACTTCTCTGTCAGGAACATCCAAAACTTTATCTTCAGCATCAAATGGTATCCTGAGTTCAAGCCTACATTTACAACATGCTCCTACTCTACTTGGATAGAAGTCAAGCCCAACATGCTGAAAAGTGAATTAATTACCTTCCTCACACAGCAGTGACCTCTCCATTTCCTATCTAGACATTACTATGATCCTAATTATTTAAGCTCAAAACTGTAAATGCTAACAATTTCTATCATCACTCCTACCATTAATATAATCTTTTGCTGAATTTTGACAGCTCAAACTCCAGACTTCTTCACTTGCAATTGTATAATCAGATCCCAACCAACTCTTCCAGTCTTATCTCTTATTGTTCCTCTGCTGTTGCTTTGAAACCTTGGGACCTTCCTGGGTGCAATCTGAAACTGGTTTCCATACACACAGGCAAGATGAGACTGAAGAAAGAGGCAGATGACTCCAGACTGGTAGGTGGCAGGTTTAAGGAAGGGAATTTAAGTGTGAGTCTGGTCTTTGGTGGCTCCAAGACTAGTACATCTCCACACCAGCCTGCCAGATTCTTAAGAGTCTATATAGAGGCCTTAACTGGGTGCAGTCATATATACCATCCAGTGGGTCTCAACAACACATTGCTTTCTCCAGGCTGTAGGCTGTATCCTTGAAAATGGCTCCTACTGTGGGATTGGTTGAGGGACAGGGAGTGTACTTCTAAGGACAGGGGTGAGGGTGAGGAGGCTCCAAATGCCCGGGTCCAACCTGCAGGTCAACGGGCAGTCATGTCCTCCTGATGACCTCCTCCAACACCTATACATGGCTATACTTTATTTAAACAGGATAGACCACCATTCCTGTCCATTTTTCTCTTGTTTTCCCATCTCTGTGCCTGTATACCTATTTTCCTCCTTGTAGAATGCCCTCATCCAGAGTCATAATTTGTGGGACTCAGTGTGACAAGAAAATGTCCTTTCCTCAAAAGAGCAGCAAAAAGATGCCCCTGAAGTCACTAAAATCAAAGCTTTGCACTTTTTTCTGTGTATCTCCTCTGTACACGCACAAACTTCACTTACAAAACACAGGTTCAAAGATGAAATTATCAAGATGATGGGGGTGCCTGGTTGTGTCCAACCCTTAATTTCAGCTCAGGTCATGATCTCACGGTTCGTGGGTTTGAGCCCCAAGTTGGGCTCTGCACTGACAGCCTGGAGCCTGCTTGGAATTCCTCTCTCTTCCTCTCCCTCTGCCCCACCCCCCACCCCCAAGTACATAAACATAAAAAAGAAATTATCAAGATGGTGACAGTAGAACATGAAACTAAGTGTAGTGTCATGTGTGACTGCAGACTCACATGTCCACAGGTCAGTCCTGCCCTCATCCATCTGGGCCTTTCTCCCTCCTACCCACCCTCCAAAGACAAGTCCAAGCCTGTCTCTGCTCGGCAAATTAAGAAGTGTTCATGCTCTGCTCTGCTCCAAAGATGACTCAAGTGGTTCCTTCCTAGCACTTTGCAGAAGTCTCTGAGAGTGGTTTCTACATGCCACTAATCTTTTAATCTCCCATTAGTTTGTAAGTTTCTTAAGAGCAAGGGCTACATCTTCATTCATCCTAGAACGCACCATGTGAACTGCACATAATAAACGTTTGCCAACAACAAATAAAAAGAATAGACAGAAAAGCACTGCTATCTTCAAGCCACATGTAATGTTTCCCCAAGCTGCATTCTTTTTCCAGCAGAGTGGGAATGACTGTCAGCGCAATAGTCCAAGTTCTCCAGGTGGCTGGCCAGTGCCTTCTTGTTTCCCTTTTCAGTTCGGACATTAGTCTTTACGTTGGTGTCTCTAAAGACATTCCCTTTAGCAATTATTATTGAATTCAGGTAATAGATTTTTTAGTTTCTAAAAATGTATGAATTTACTAGTTTTTTCAAGTATTTAGATAAAAGCCTATGCTTTCCTGTTTTTGTTTTGTTTTGGGTAAAGAAACTATTTCTTTTTTTTTTTTTTTTTTTAAATTTTTTTTTCAACGTTTTTTATTTATTTTTGGGACAGAGAGAGGCAGAGCATGAACGGGGGAGGGTCAGAGAGAGAGGGAGACACAGAATCGGAAACAGGCTCCAGGCTCCGAGCCATCAGCCCAGAGCCTGACGCGGGGCTCGAACTCACAGACCGCGAGATCGTGACCTGGCTGAAGTCGGACGCTTAACCGACTGCGCCACCCAGGCGCCCCTAAAGAAACTATTTCGATGAAAAAAATAAATGAATCTGAAAATGCTTTCTACACATTTTAGTTTAAAAAATAATTTAACTTGTCGTGGCAGTGCTTCTCAGAGTGACTTTTGGAAAATTCTCTGTGTTGAGGCAAGTTATTCAAGATCGTGGTAAGAACCTTGAACTTCTCACACTGGCTGAGTACAAATATCACTCCAAGAAAGGTGATCCAGTTTACACCCTTTTCCCCCCAAAACACAGATACCCCTCTTTTTAAGTATTTTGAGCCGAAAACTCAGAATGCTCAGTTGCACTTGTGAGAGAAGCTGCTTTTTAAGAAACATGATTAAGTGGAATAAACTTAAACAGCAAAACATTAATTAAAAAAACGCACCACAGACACTGCATCACTAAGAAAGCCAGTAACTTTACTGAATTGTCTGCAAAATACAAATTATACCTTATTTCCAGCAGGAGAAACTTTTGAAAATTCCCCACTTTTATTCACTACAGACAGCTGAATTAAGTCCCTTGAGATACACAGATGTGGTTTAACTTAGTTATAACATCTTGTCATCTAGTGGCGACAAAGTCCAGCTTATGCCGCTGTGAGCCTCTATTTGAATATTTGTTGCAAATGCTTGTATGCCCTCATTTACAAGCTATTTTAATTACTGTCATGTAATGGAAACAAGTCCCCAGGAAAAGAAAAAGAAGAAAAATGATACAGCAAACCATCTGAAGCAATCCAAGTCCTATGCCTACAGTGACCCAGGTCTACTTTGCTCCGCGAGAACACTTGGTACTGCGTTCACACCACAACAGAATCTGTCACTTAGCCGACCTCTCTGAATTCAACTGAGGTATGAATCAATTTGAGGTATGAATAGGGAAGGCAAAATGCAATACCCGATTATGAAAATAACCCAAATGGACAAATTGAATGTAGAAGATCTGTGGCTTGGATTGCTCCACATCTTTGGTTAAAAACATATTAAGAAAAGCCTTTAATTACATCTGTAGTCTGAAGTGTTCTAACAGACACCAGTATTCCATCAATCTTCAAAAGATCTGTAGTGGCAGGAAATTAACGCCATGTAAGTGACATCACAGCAGATGGCACAGATGGGAACAGATGAAGTATGCCATGCTTAGGCAACAGCCTTTATTGAGGGTTCAAGTGGCTGCTTCTTTAAAAAAAAAAAAACTTTTTTTTAAAGAAAGAAAATACAAAACATTTACCCTCCAGAAAAACAAACAAAAGCTCATGATAAGGGGCAAAAAAAATGCTATCTCTAAATTCAAAGATGGGTATGTAAGAAAAACAAACACATCAAAGTGTGAGAGGGCAGACATTCTTTTAAAAAGTGTATTGGAACTTTTTTGCTTTAGTCACCCTGAAAACGATCTGAGGATGACAGGTATTTTCATATTCATCATTATAAAATGCTAAATTCCACCTTTGGGAAAAAATAAGCCATTTTACTAAAAAACACAATTTTAAAAAAGGTTGAAATGAACAGCCTTCCACTCACCAATGCATACAATATACAGGTGGTGCAGCTTGCGTATCTTGCATGTGTTACCAGTACTGAAGCTTAATATTACCAAAAATCTTTTAAAATAGGATTAGCTATAACAATATTTGTAGCTGTGTAAAACGCTGTTTATGGTTCTTTTGCTCGCAATGAAGAATGTTGCCTAAAATGTTACCCTAGGATGGGGTATGTAAAATAACACTCCCTCAGGGCTCTGCCCTAGACTCCTGAATACAAAGGATTTACTGTGATAAAAACCCAAAACCATACTAGCTTTGCAAATACAATAAATGGTAAATTACAGATAAGGTAGAAGGGTAAAGATAGTGACTGTTTACAGAAAGTGACTCATCACAATAAAAATTGTGCTTCTTCTCATTAAGTTGTCTTAAAAAAATTCTCAGATTATCCCTTTGCTATCTTGCTACCACTTTATATGAATTCAGTAGTGGGAACAAGAGATGACTGGCATCCGTTTTCAAGTGATTCTGTTCTTTTCATGTTCTTATAAAACTATTGTCAGATCTGCTATAAATAGCCAAGGCTTCTGCTGGTACTTTAGCTTACTCTCTGTTCAGCATTATAAATTCACTTTTCCTTTGTTGCGGAGGCAAATTGCAGGTAAAAAATTAATATGGCTATTTTTTCGTATTTTCACATAATGACCCTTTCCCACCCACTGGTAAATCTCTGCTGATATTGGTAAAGTGTTTTGAAATGACAACAACATTTGTGACATGTTTGCATATTTTATATACATCAAGTTACAAGGATGGTTGTAAGGATGGGGTCAAGTATATGGTGAGGAAAATGACTTTCTTAGTTTTTCCTCCCATGTGTCAATGTGTGTGTGTGTGTGTGTGTGTGTGTGTGTGTCTGTTTTATGTTCAGGGATGATTTTCTGTTTTTCCTCTGCGTAAATGTTTTTCTTTCATGTTCCATGGATACCTGGAGTAGTGGGATATAGGAAAAGGTTGACAGATTTTTTTGTTTGTTTTCAGTATATAAAACATTAGTACAAGGCAGGCTGGCATCCTATATGGATACCACCAAAGGTGCACTGTGGTCTAATTGTGGATTTCAGATCAAGTTAAGAAAATACAGCCTAGTTAGTAAGGTCTCTTGGCTTTTGCCACCCAGCGGCAGCCTTTTATAGTGAGAAACACACAGCAACTATGCAAGTGAAAGAAAAGAATGGATAAGAAATGTCCTACACGTGTTATAACAGTGTCGCTCTTCCTGTCTGGATCTTCGTGGCTGTGTATGTCAATGCACATGATTGGAGATGAATCGACAGATCTTCACATTCCAAGAGAAGGAAAATCATTCTTGGATTTAAATCTCTTTTAAACAATATATATCAACTTTTTTTTTTTATGGCACTCACTTTTTAAAGGGTCTGAAAATTAATCCCTTATAGACGAATATCAGACAAGAGTCATCATTATTTCTTGCAAAATTTAAAAAAAGGGACATAGAGAGGTTCTTTAATGGGATTTCTCGAAATGGCTATTAAATCTCTTTATTGAAGAAAAAATAGATGACATACATGCTTTATGCAGAAGTGACATTTGGGGGTCCTGACACACCGGGATTGTTCAACAGTCCTATATTGCTGACAAGATTGTTGAGGGTCAGTTAAAATAATTAAAAATGGATGACAAAGCAACTATCCCTTTACCTGCTTCCTTCTTGTCTAGCACCCAGTCTTTCACATTTTTCTTCTGTGGGAATTTATAACTTATGCGTTGAGTAAACGCCATATCACTTGTTTCTAGGGCCATATTTGCAGGACATGTGCCCCAACATAGCTCCTCTATTCTGGGCATATTTCTAAAAAGTGTATCAAATTCTAGGCTGAAAACCAACCAGATAATTTAGGACACGGGCAAGTTAGGGTACGCACTTACTGAATTCCAAGATGCATGGTGAAATGGTGAGATCAGAAAGGGGCCCTGCATTTGATAATAATGCAAAAACAAAACAAAAAATAGCATGAAAGAAACTCATTAGTATATACAATGGATGTCAGTTGACCCAAAAGATTGCTAATGTATTAAAAACAATTTAGGGTGTTGCAACGTGATATGTTCTAATCCCACAGGTTATCCTTTTGACAGCTGACCTTGAACTTATAAAATGTATGCAGAGTAAAAGAAAACAGAAAGAAAATAGTTACTCAAATGTGCAACTGCACAAATATACCCCCCTCCCGCTATTAAGATAACAAAACTTCTGCTATTACCATAATATTATATATATTAGAAAGCTATACACAAGCATGTTAATTTCACAGATTTTTTAAAAGATTCTTAATATTTTATATAATTAGAAATACACATTTCAAAAACAAAACTTCTACAAAGAGAAAACAGTTATCTTGGTTAGCAAAGCATGGAGTTCCTCATGGCTTAGGGTAGTGCTTTCTATACAAAAAGTCCTTTTTGGTTTTTTACAGGACTGTTTAAAATATTAGCGAAGCTATCAAGGGGGAAAAAACACATTTTGGCTTAAGTAAACTACAAAAAGCCACAAATGCTTTGCAAACTCTGTCTTACCTTTTATATGAAAATAAGCAAAATGTAATGTACATATTTTTATATTTTTATTTAATAAGAGATGCAGACCCAGATTTATTTATTTAATTAAATACGTTAGCCCTCAAACTCCACATTTTTTTTTTTTTTTTAATAGGTATGGTCCTCGTTTAATGGTCGTTGATCCTTTTTAATGAGTGCCATACGCCAATGATATGCGTGCAGGTTTGTGAGCGCGTTCTCGGGATGTTAGGTGACCTGGTGTGTTCCTAACATTTACCAATGGCCACCCTTTGCCGGGTCTGTCCAAAACATCTATACATTTTTCTATATGTTGCATAACAGCTGCTCTCTCTTTCAGTAAAGATCTGCCGCTTTTGGCAAATGTTTCCTTTTGTCTATTTACATGTAAATAACGTTGAACCTGCAACATGACACTATCTATTGTAACATACATTTTGCAAAGGAGCACAACAGTGAAAAGAAGTTAGCCTTAAAATCTATTTTGTACAAGTGTTCTGTTGTACAACTCAAGTGCTAAGCTTATCTCAGCATTTCTGTTTATCTTTATACTGTATCACTGAGGCAATTTAAAAGTACTTTTACAAAACAGAGTACCTGACTTTTTTTTTCCACACACAGCACATATAATGCATATCGACCCCCCTTCCCCATTAAGGTATAGCACACACACACACTGCAAGAAAAAAAAAAAAAACTATTAAGTAATAATCTGATCATGTTGCCCATCCTTCCGAGAGTCGCATGCGCTTGACTGAGGGACTTTCCCTTTCGTCCGGCGAAGGTCTGGTGAGTCCAATGGGGGAGTGGAATTCATTCCGGTGATCCTCTCGGTCGCTCCCGTCGTACGAACTGCTACAGCTGCTCAAGCTGTCAACAGGAGATCTCCCCGCCTCGTGGCGCGTGTGTTGTGGGTATCTCGAAGGGGTGGTGGTACGGTCTCTAGGAGGAGAAACAGGTTCTGACTTGATGTTGAGGCTTTGAGTAGAAGGCAGGGAGAGATTTGAACTCTGAGATAAATGAGTGCTAGTGCAAGCTCTGTAGGAGGAAAGGAAACCCAGTTACAGATGGAGGAGGCCTGGAGCCCCCAGGAACTCACAATTACATAACACATCAGCTTCAAGACTCGCATAGACACCAGAGCATGCCCAGAGGGAGGAGAGCGTGCTCGAAGCACTTAGGGGCATTGCCTTCTCAGAGCCATTTAGGATGCACGGTAGTAATTACAGCATTTCACTGGTCTGGGCCTCATGAATCATACCTCTAGTCTCTGACAGGCTCCCTAAACATACAGGTGACTGGCTCAGAAAGCTTAACATGACATGCTGGAAAAAGCATTTTCTGTGTCCATGGAATTTCTCCCTAGACTACTTCCAAAATATAAGCTAAGATTTAAGATACAGTGTTTAGCCTTTGAATTAGACGCCTTTGATTTACTAATGTGTGTGTTCTGTAAAAGCTAGTTATAGATATAAACGTTTCCCTCTGTGTAATAAGCACATGCACGTTAAGTTGTATAGTCTTCAGACAAAGTGAAGAAAGTTCAAATTTCAAATGAATAAATGCACAAAATGCTACATTTATAGCTGTAAATGATGTAAATGTAATTATAACTGTATCTGGTGAAAAGATTGGAAGAGGGGAGAGAAGGAGGGGAAGGAGGTTGAAAGTTATCTGCAGAACAGTTTATTGGCTTAAAAACACTGAGACTTCCTACCCTACTAAAACTGATCAACAGTATGACTTTCTCCATTGTTTGTCAGTTACATGGGATGAAACTGCTGTCTATTTTCCACAACTACTTCAACTTTATCATTGCGAATCTCTCCCTGCTGGGGTGCTTAGTAGGGTATCACTCATATTTATAATTGGCATGAGTTGAGGAATCTGGATTTGTCTAAGGAAAGGTTGTTGTAAAGAAGGATCTAGTGTGATTTTATCGTGTTTATATGCCTTAATCCTCATTTATTCCAGGAGATCTTCCAAAATGTGGAAGAATTTAGATACTTGAAACTCTGGAGGGAAAAGCATTAAGCCCTTAGTGTAGATTAGCAATCACAATGACTTTGATCAGGATAAACCAGAAGAACATTGCTGACATCAATTTTAAGATGCTCATACTGTTCTCACATTCTGATTGCACGGACATTCATGGCTAGAGTCGGCATTACTTGCCCATGTTGTCAAGAGAGTGCAGATACCTTTTTTAGTGAGGAGGAGGAGCTGCAGGAAAGAATAATCTATCCAGATACGCCCATTCTAAACAAAGGAAAGCCAGGCTACCTACTCCTGTATGTGATTACGTTACTTTCAAATGGAGAGAATTAGAGGACATTAAAAAGCCATTATAAGCAGGGAGAAAATGGGTATATGTTTCAGAGGAAAAAGTGGAATAACTTGGGGCCGGCTTTTTGGGAGATGCGATTCAGGCTCAAAATGTATAGAGATATAAAATTAGTCAAAATGAGTTTATCTTTGAGTGATGTTTTATACAAAAGCACCACCTACTGGCAAAGAACTACTTTCCTTCTCTTATTAATAGATGAGCTAATGTGGAGAATAACATAAAGGAGAATTATTTGTTTCCCTAGTAAGCCTTTCTTTCTCTGGCTTTTATGTGTTAGAATTAAAACAGTCTTAGCATTTACATGAAGTTACCAACATTGAGTGTATATGATTTTCAATCATCTGTTTATGCTTGTCATTATTTATTCGTAGGTTTTCTTTTACAGTCGATATTTGCATATTAATTTTCTAAGAGTTTTAATTAAATAATCTTCAAATCAAGAAGATATTAAAGTGGGGGGTGACACCTGTATTTCAAAAGGATCTGTAACGGTGGACTATTTTATCTTGATTCAAAGTTACTTAGTGATTCATTTTGATGTCAGAGGAAATCATCTTTTGATTTCTGGAAGAAAGAATTTTCCTGGCTCTGGATAAGAAAGACTATTTCACTAAAATTTAATTAAATGCTTCTACTACGAGTCACACAACTCTTTAATAATGAATGTCAATTAGGAGTCTGAAAACAAAGTGGCATATCAACAAATGCTTTTGACTGCCCTCTGACATTTAGATAGCTTCTTCACAGGCAGAGAAACATGGACAATTAGAAAAAAAAATTCGGTGAGTTGGACTAGTTAGTATAAGCAGTTAATCTGGAAAAATTAAGCAAAAAATAGTATAATCAAAATGCTGCTTCTTTAACACAGCTTTTGGAAGCTGCATTACCTACTTATTTACTGTATCTCCCATTGTGAACTGGCTCAGATGGGTTCTGCTGCAGGCCTTCCCCATAAGAGATGTAATACTGATTGTTTATGCCTTCCGTAGACAAATAGGCTAGTCCCTAAGTTTACTTTTTGGTGGCATTTCATTTGACACTGAACGCATATATGAAGCATTTTGAGTAGTTCTGGGGACACTCAACCCACAGTAACGAAATGTACGTGATAACTTCGATTCAGCTTTAGTACACTGTGGTATAGGATTCCAAATGGCATGAAATGTAATTGGCTAGTGTCTGTTACCAAAGTATTATCTTGGAAAGAAAATGCATTAAAAAAATCACTTAGTGGTACGCATGCTAGATTCACATACAAGCATGTTGGTCTGCTTGTTCTTGAGAACAAAATCTTTATAGGCCCAGATAATTGTGAAATGCTCCATGTGTGTGGGTGAGAAAGAGGTGGGTGGGAGACAGAAGCCTGATGTGCAAGTTGCCCATATCAAATCCTGCTGCAAGTTTACATCTATTACAGATGCCTTCCAACTGGGAAAACACCTACCCTTCCCCACAATTGTTCAGAAGTGAAACAGAACCGGATAGTTTTGTTCAAATTTTGTACTGCCTCCGCCCAGAAATTAAACTATCAAACTATATTTAACCTAACCTTTTAAAAGTCGTCTGTAAACACCCACATCAACAACGATGATGTAAAGAAATGTTTCCAGAAAACACGTTGCTCCTTTTTAAAGGTGATATGAGAAAAGTACTTAAAAATTTGAGGGTCATTTTCTCAAATCTCCATATTCAAATGACACTTAACCCTTGAGGGCCAAGTTCCTTCGGCCAATCATCTCTGCTTCCTACATCAAATCAATGTATGCCATTTATCTGCCTTGGTTAGATAAAATCAGATGCTAGACAGTGTTAGAAGTACAGCTTTGGAGTTAAAGGCATTTCCATCAACAAAACAGAAGAGTCCTTTTATACTCTTAATTTTGGGAAAGAATTGTGGTGACCATCTTGGGCTGCTGGGAATAGCCAAGCCACTCTGGAGGCTGTATCTACTTTGAACACTGTTATCTGTCCAAAGGAATGTGAACTCACCACACAAGAGCATGAAGCTACTTTAGCCTAAAAAGATACTTATTTCTTAAATTAATTAACACTGTAGGGAATTAAGGCACCCCATATAATTTATTAATATAAATATTACAACTTGGGAGTTTTTTTTTTAAAACAGTTTAACATTTAGTTGTGTAAACATGGGCTAGTCCATTTGAAGGGACCCATTTTTAAAAAGCTACCCTGTGTGTGTGTATGTGTTATGACAGAGAGAGACAGAGAGAGAGAGAGAGAGAGGAAAAAAGGAAGGAAGGAAGGAAGGAAAGAAGGAAGGAAAGAAGGAAGGAAAGAAGGAAGGAAAGAAGGAGGGCCAGCCAAGATTAGAAGGGCTGAAGGGGGTATTCTATCTGAGGGATAAGGGAAATGATTAAATACAATAAAAACT
This sequence comes from Panthera leo, assembly GCF_018350215.1. Lineage (NCBI taxonomy): Eukaryota > Metazoa > Chordata > Mammalia > Carnivora > Felidae > Panthera > Panthera leo. Next base: position 151,111,749 of record NC_056679.1, read on the forward strand.
CATAGACTAATTATGCACCATGATAACCGTTGCTGAAAGAAACCGGAACTAAACAAAATGCTTCATCCTTGGCTGTTGCCATTCGGTTCCTCTCTAGGCCAGTCCTCTCCTTTCTCATTTACTGAAGCCTTTATTAAGGGCAGCAGAGAATCAGACTCTTCACATGCAAAAAAAGGGACTTTTAAAATTATGGTATAGTTAAAATACATAAATGTGTTTTATATATAAAATGCAAATTTTCAGGTGTTACTAATAACAAAAGAAAGCCACATTCAAAGCAAATACTATGGCTCTTGACATTGATAATTTCTAAGGAAATCCAGTCCTCTAATGGATGACTTTTGTGAAAAGTGAGAAGTAAACAACTACCCTGATTTTTGTCAAGAAGCACGTACAGTGGACTCACTGCTTAGCCATAGCAGAGCACTGCCACCTGTATGTATTTTAAGATTGCCATGATGGTACGATGTACTTAGGGATAATTACCTTAAAAAGTTATTGCAATAAATGTCTACTTGCATAGTTAACATTTCTGAGAAAACTTAAAAAGTCCTAAAAAGAGAAACCCTTTATCGATATTTAATTTAAAAGAGAAACCCTATATCAATATTTAATATATCTTCAAAGCTAATAATCTTTTAAGAAAGCACAGCAACAATGTCATGTGAATTTATTTTATGGTTTACATGAAAGTTTAGATTTTCAACAATAGTGGTTAGTGGGCAGGATACAGACAAGCAGTGAATGGGGGAAGACTCCATTACTAGAGCACTAATCTATGTGAAATAGATTCCATATGAAAGCTAGGAGGGCAGCGAGGGGTAAGAGATGCGGTTGTGATGTCAATCAGTGATTTTTATTGTAATCAGTGTTTTTAGACTCATTATCTCTTTAGAAACAGAAGTATAGAACTAACTAGATCTTCTAACCAAATGGCTCAGCAGAAAAGTAAAAGTGAGGTAGACACACAGAATGTTTCTAAAATACAAAGATTTATCTTTCAATATTTTATATCTTCCTAGTATTTTTCTTCTGAAGATGAACTACAGTTTTGGAGTTATTATGTCAACTGAAAGGCAGATCTTTGATTCATGTTTTAAACTTAAGAAAGCTATTTGTTTGACACAAAGTGTGAATTATGAAGTCAGTGCTTTTTAAAGGTTTGCACATTTCTACAGATAAATGACAGGAGTCATTTCTATGATAAAGACATTTCTCAAAGTTACCACAAGGGGGCAGAAATACACATATTCTGATTTCAGAAAACAACAGAAATTATTTTTATACCCAAATTTAGGTAATTAGTATATATATATATATATATATATATATGTACACATACATATACATTTTTATTTATACAATGTCTACAAATATACAGCCATACTATGAATGCATTATTATAACTATATGAAATCTGTATATCAATAGAATAATAGATCCTGTGAGCACTAGGTTAACGTTAGCATGACTATATGGTTTACGTTAAGTGATAAGGATTCCCAAATATCTCAAAAATGTTAAGAACTTTTAAGTGCCTTCTTATGTCCCACATGAGCTACATGAAAAGTTAACTAAATGAAATTTTGTCATTGACCCAAGTGGAAACCAGTATAGCCTAAAACAATAGGGAAATAATTTACCTCATTATCACAGGGCTCCCCTCCTCTTAAAAAATAAGCCAAGTAATATTAAACCTGCTTGAAAGATACCGATCTGATCATTACTTTCCGATTTCGATAAAGTAGGATTGTACCTCCTTTAATGGGACCTTAGAGCGCAGTGTTTAGAGATTGCCATTTGTCACTTAAAAATGCCTTCTGAAAGTGTTTTATGAGAGAAATAATATTGCTTACCCCAGCTGACTGAGGGCGGATGGCGGCATGTTATGTAGGTGTTGCTGTTGCCAGCCAGTTACTGACCCAAGATGAAGGGCGCTGGCGGTGTTGAACCCAGACAGAGATGACAGGTCTGCACTACTCAGAGAGTACTCTAGATGAACAAATAAAATAAGGGAAAAGACTTAATTTGGAAATTATAAAATGGTAAATAAACATGTCCAATTAAAAATATTCTATTAGTGCTATTTAATGATCATTATAAATTCTCTCATTTTGGGGGGGGGGAGAAGGAGATAGAGCATCAGGAGCAATTTTGATTTAAAAGAGATACATATCATATACTGAAAAATAAGTATTCCACGAGAGCTTTGAAGGACAACCGCCTGAAATTTTAATTTATTAGAAGTACAATCCGGCATTACAGCATACACATATTTGATGATCTACAAATGTTGTTTTAAACAATTCTAAGAAAGTGAGCTTTCTATTACATCAAGAAATAATGGCTCGTTTTCCTTGAAATTGGTCTTTTATATTGAATTCAGGTTGGGTTAATAAAAACTTTCACTTAAGAAAGAAAAATATGGATATTTATTTTGTCTTAGCAAGAAATAGGTAACAGTATAGTCTCTGGACGCCACAGGTACTACCTGAAGCTTCCTAACAGACTGAAAGGTAGTATCTTTTTTCATCTTGCTTTTTAATAAAAAGTATTTAATGTACTATTTGAACATGGCAAAGCTACTCACCGGTACCATATGTTGTTGAAATGGCTGATGGATATCCTCCCATCCCTTGTCCTGGTAAAGTAGGAGTTGCTACGGAAACCACTGGGGTAGCCAATGACTGAGCAGACTGGGAGTTATTTATCCTTTGATTCTTTTAAAGTAAATAAAGAGACATTATTGATAGAATTTTTTAAAAGTTAAAAATGTTAGATTTCAGTATTAGTTTTGCACATAACGAGATAACTTGGTACAAATCTCCTGAAATTAATCATTTAACATGTGTCTCTATGAACTCTGCCAACCCTATCATTTACAATCCTTCAAGAGACCAGTTGTTGCCATAGTAACCCATTACATCAGTATCTCCTAGGCAACTGAACTAGTAACAAGTACCATAGGCTTTATTATGAGTAAAAACAGACTATGTTGAAAACTGATGAAATATGTATACTGTACTTCCATTGTTTCAGTTTTTATTCAAATGCAAATTAAAAAAAATTAAAATCAACCGTGGTGGTTTTCATGTTCAGTTCTATATACAGCAGAGCAGATGGGCACATTTCATGCTATACTCTGACCAGCAGGTGGTGCTCTGACCACTTTTTTCAGATTCTTCTAAACTTCCCTCAGAACTACATGGCAAACCAGCTAACATGTGTATTTAACTACTTACAGCAAGAAGATTAAAGATTCACATACATTTAAAGATCATGAGACTTTAATTCTTAGAAAAATAAGTATCCTCATGGTTTAAATAACTAAGGAAATTATTTTCGTTTGAATTTTACTATAAATCAGGTCCTAAAATAAACTGAAAACATGGTCTTCACTTACAAAGGTTGAGACAGAAAAATAAATACCCTGATATTCTTTTCACCTGTGTGTGGTACTTGAAATTAATGGCCCCAAAACAGAATTAATGTTGACATATTATGGTAACTTCTGATATCTTCCCATTTTGCTAGAGCCCTCCACCTAAAAGTCACCTTGGGTTTCTCCTTACATGTATCATTTAAGGGAAGTTCTCTTTCTACTTACCAAAAGCAGGTCGACATCCTCAGACTGAGAGCATGGGGAAGGAGTTTTATTAATTAGTGTCTGTAAATATTTATAACTGGGCAAAACCTTTTCAACAAAAGGCAAAGCATCTTCTGATAGACACAACAGTTTAAACAATTTTAAAACCCAGACTCTAAAGATAACTCCTTACAAAGACATTCTTTGTTTCACTTAACGAGCAGCTTGTCTCAAATGTGAAGACAATCTATCTAGTTTTCTGCACAGGTCAGTGTCTCAAACTTCATTATTTCAGTACCACGTTTTGAAAAAAAAAAAAAAAAAAAAAGCTTGTATTTTGAGACTCCACTCATGGAGCGCTGGAGGCGGGGGTGGGGGAGACCTGCACCTGGCCACCAGTGAGAGGCTGTACTGACCACTCACAGGATTCCTGGGAGAACATCAGTTTTAAGGAACTTGGAATAAACCTGCTGATAGAGACAGCCTGCCCCGTATGGCCCACACTGCTTGGCTATGGCCCCATGGGAGGTTTTATTTATTAGACTCAGTCCTTTCCGAAGGGAATGTTGCGTATTATGTGATTTTTTTGGGGGGGATGATATTCAAAATTAATCTGCACTGTGCCATAATAAACTAATCAGCTTGCAGGACTGTTTTACCGTGAAGCCTGCCACAGAGCACAGAAAGGAAAAAAAGAGAAATGTGTTTGCAGAATGGTCTAAATTTGTCTACCGAATCTTGGTTTTAAATGTTCTCGCTCTTAAGCAAAGCTAATTTGGAGAACACTGATGTAAGTCTCTTTGTTGTTGAATTTGGCCCCACAATCATTATCTTCATCTTAGCCTGCAGACCCAGGAGAAAGAAAAATGATGGAGTCCGGGGATGTTGCTTATATTTCTTATTTATTTATTTCTTATTTAATTTTTTCTTACAGTGTCAACTTTTTTTGTTGTTGTAAAATATAACCTTTGTTCTCATAATGCGTAGGATTTTAAAACAATTTGCTTTTGAGAGGTAGCTATTTGCGTGAAGCACATATATGGAAATATGAATTGAGGCAGAGCACAGGCACATGATGTATTAAGCATTATCACTGCAATATACCTAAGAAAAGAATGGCCAATTCACAGGAGAATGTTCATGTAGAAATTATGGAAAAGATTTTTGGTTGTCAGTACCTTGAGGACATAACTAGATCAACATTATAAAATCTGTTATGAAACTCCCTATTCTGTGAGTTTGATTCTACCATTGGTCAAATTGTATGCAACATAAGCAGAGTAATAAGCAATGATTTTTTTTCTAATTATAAATTGGAGAGCTTAAAAGGAAATGGTTTCTTTGCCTCAGAACACCAGTTTTATAGTGAAGTTTATTGGATGTTGGTTTTTTGTTTTTGTTTTTTTTTTTTAACATGGAAAAGGGAAATGCGAACCAGTTACCAGAAATAATGGCTAAATACAAACAGGGCTCCAGCAATAGCATTGATATGTTAATTTTCTAGGAGCACTTAAGTAATTCAAAATGTTAGACAAATACAAAAACAGCAAAACATATACAAAACATTATCAACATTTATTTAAAATGTAGTTTCGCATTACCACTGATGGCATCGTATTCTTGCTGCCTGGTGGAATAAGAACTCGGAGATCTGGTTTACGGTTATTCATCCCTAAATTCATGGGGGGAGGAGATTTTGCTTGCATATTCTTGTTCAAGTTACCAGGTGAGACCAGCAGACCTGGTGAGTTTCGGGGATTGCCATATCCGTTCCCTGTTAACACAAAACAATGAAAGCACTCAGGGAGAAATCTAGACTCAAGAATGTTTCTACAGGATACACTATATGAGATGAAAAATAAAAGTTTAACAGGGTATGACTTATAAAATAGTCTGTGGGATGACCAACTTAGCCTCCACGTGAAGGTAACCCAGTTAGTTTTTTTTTTTTTTTTTAACATTCTCTAAAGGAAGATTAAAAATGTTTAACGAGAAGACAGCTAATCTATACCAACTTGCTCAGAAATCAGCATATACTTTTTTTCCATTAAAAAAATTTGGGAAGAAAGTCAGACAGTCTTCGTTCAGGGTCTAAGAAAAGCACAGAATCTGCCCTGCACTTTAATGGACTAGCTTGGCAAAGGCCTGGGCTGGCGTGACTCACTCTTTCAGTTCAGTGGTTTGGGTTTTATTTTGTGTGTCTGTGTGTCCTTAAGTGAAGAGAGGGCATACCAGTAAGACTATCATTTCGAGGACATGCAGGGACAGTAGGCTCTTCCACAGTTTGCTGTTGACTTCCCCTTTTCTTTGAGTGGTTTCTCCCTCTGGTCCTCTTATGTCGGGTTTGCTCTCCTCACAAGTTCCGTGTATGACCCTGACAGCTTGCTTTCCTATTCACACAGAATTTCAAAATGCAGGACTCCTACTTAGGAGCTGAAATGAAGGATTGATGCCTCCAAAAGTACTGATTCACCAAGGCACAGGGATAGTCGTATGATGTGAACACTGAAGGGGTTTTCTTAGATCTCTGATGCTCAATGCCCTACTAACAGAAACGGATATCTGAAGGATGCCATTTCTCATCATTCAAAATATACTGCTCCGTGACAGGAAGAGCTACGGAAGGAGTTGAGGCAACATTAACTGAGGCAGAATGTCATCTGTTGGCTTCATTCATGGCCTCTGATTGGGGAATAAGAGAAACCCACTACCCGACTCTACAATCCTTGCTGTAAAACTAGATGTTTGTTTTCTGAAGCACTTTAAAGGAGACAATCAAACCTCGCTGTTACGGTTGGTCATCATTATCATTATCCTAAAACACAAGTGTCTATTACTCCAGGATGAATGATACTGTGTGCTACCCCATGAGGAGGCAAGGACGTGGCCCCAGTCCTCAAAGGCCCTGCAATTCCTTTATGGTAATCCAATATGCACATGTGTGAGACGTACAAACCAAGACAAGGCAGCCTAGGGAGAGATGCCCACAGAGTAATCCAGATTAAGTGTTACTGAGTTCCCAGGAGGGAAGAGATTATCCAATAAAGATTCACCTAAGAGGCAGGAACTGATTTGGGCCTTGAAAAAAGAGAAGAGACAGTAAGACACACTGGGCTTGTGACTGGGCTGTGGGAAAGGGCTGAGGTGGGAATTTACAGAGCACGAGTCGGGGGGCACTGTGAGCAATCTGGCTAGAAGGGAACTCCTAAAAAGAGAGGAGTGTCGAAGACCTTGGAGGGACGTGGAGATCTTGAATTCCAGCCCGACACACCTTGGGTGTAAATGGTGGCAATGCAGATCCGTGAAGGTCACAGAGCAGAAGTAGAAGTAGAACAAAGGCCTCTAAGTGGACAGAGAGATCTACTGGCCCTGGCGTATCCTGTAATTAGAAAGGCCTGGGAGTATGGGGCACTGATGGTGTGAGCTAGAGGTGATGAGGGACTGGGAAGGCAAAGCACAGGGGTATTTCAGGAAATATTTAGGGAAACATTTTTTGAATTAGAATACATTTGAGGCATACTGTGTAGAGCACATTTGTTCTTCATATCCCATTCATTTACCTGTCTCATTTTATGCATGAATAAACAGGCTGAATATATAACAAATAACTACAAGATTAAATCTGTCAATCGGATCATCCGTAAAATTCTCCAAGTTACTGGGGGGGGGGGATTAAAAATAAATGAACCCCCTCCAAAACACGTGTCAAGTACACAGAAGTTGCTTAGGAAATGTTGGTTGAATTTGAATATAAATTACTTGTATAATAAAACTTCATTGAAAGAAGCTAAATCCTCTATAGCCAGCTAAATATGTCAACAGCCAAAATTTTCTTTTCCAGTTAATTTGGATAGTTTTTGGTGGCAAAAGTTATCATATGAAACAACTACATTTACCTTATTTCACTAGGAGAGATACAAAGAACATGTTCACTTACAAAAATTCTTGACAAAATAGTTTATATTTAATGTGTCTTAATTGAATCATTCTTGCAAATATGTTAAGGGTCTAGTTTTAATTAAGATATTCTACTGGATAAAAAGAGACTGAGAGAACGAAGACAAAATGTGCACTACACTTTCCTGTCAGCTGAAGTTCAGTCTGATACACTCAATACATATGTCACTTATCTGTTAAGCCTGCGTGAGATCTGGTTTAAATAAACAATTAAATGGAAAATTAGGTGGGTAATTTCAAAAGAAGGGGGGAAAAAGTCAGTTAAGCAGTGCAATGAAGCTTGAATAGATCAGAAGAAACTAAAACCCTGGCTTGGTAGATGCCAATACTGGTTTGCATGGAGGAGTTATTTTGCTAAAAGGAAGTAAAACCGCTTTGTGAAATGTGTTGTCCTGTGATATGACAAACACTGGGCCAGTGTGTGAAAATGGAAATGCTTCACAGAGGCTCTGAGAAAAGGTTTCTTTTTTGAAAATTAAAAAAAAATTTTTTTTCTACAGTAAACTCTGAAAAATTCCAACAAAGCCTACATCTTTCTGCCCACATTTTTAAACAATGACTTAGGGCAGCAGGAAAAAAAAAAGTAAACATATATTATAGTTTTTCATCCAATAAATGCCTCAAAAATGGATTTGAAAAGCATTCTATTTTTCTCTTGGAATATTTCCTGTTATTTGGAAATTATACCATTTTAGAAGATTAGTCACATATTTTAAGGTGTTTACATTTTGAATATAAAATATTTTGAACCATGATGACACTTCTTAAATCCATATTTTTAGAGCACAAAGTTATTTTTAAGAACAAATAAATTCTGCCTTTTACCGGTGAATTTCTGCTGTTTTTAGCATATTGTGCCAGCTAGCATTTTGGAGCCGTATAATAACCATTTCTGTTTCCAGCCACCAAGTTGTTATTCTTTTGGCATAATATAGATTCAGGAATGCAAGACTGTGGATCCTAAACCAGCGATATAGAAACCTATCATTTGAAAATCAATGATGAATACATGCGTGTGGTTTACTGCTAAGAAGAGCCTGCATTTAAACTGGCTTGGAAACCACGGGCCTCCTCGCTCAGAACGCTGTGGCCTGCGTTGAGGCTGTTGTCCTCCCTTAAGATAAATTCACCAAAGAGAACGGTCTCATTCAAAGTCGGGGGTCGGGGAGGTGGCAAATTACTCAAGTTAATTTCTCGGTAATGTTCTAATATTCAGATGCAACCTTTCCTCATGCCATGTTTTAAAATTACCTTCTGCCTGGACAACAATCAATTCAGATGTGACTGTATGCAGATGTCACATTCTCCTGACCACTTTAAAAGCACAAAAATTATAAAGCGTGAGTGAATGGATTTCCTGATTATAGATTATAAGAAAATGAAGAACAGACCGACTTTAGAGTCCGTTCGTTTTATAGTTTGATTTGATTAAAAATATTGTTTCACATAAAATGAAACAAGTTAAGCATTCACAATATAATTTGTATGAAGGATAACAGAATCTACCTCAATTGGTTACACGTTTCTAAACATGCATATTAAAACTAGTGTAAATATACAAAACTTGAAATATGGTGTTAGGAGAAAAAAATTTTTTTCTCTCCAGTTAACTTGAAAACACTTGCTGCTTTTTTTTTTTTTTTATTGACTCCTATTTTAAGAAGTTGTAAATTCAAAGAACATATTCCTGGCTTAAGATGTTGTGAGGAGGACATTTTGCCTTGTCTCACAGAGCTCAATTGAGTATGTAGCTCTCTTTGAGCCCAAAGTTCTAAAACTTTCTCTTACTTGGATGTTTAGACATGAATCTTTTCTTTTTCCTCCCAGGACTTTCAGTTATAAATACAAGCATGAAAAACTAATAAGCACAAAACAGAAACTAGTCTTTATGGACCGAGGCTAATTTTTTTCAATGGCAAAATCTTTTTTTTCAGTCTCCCAAATTGTCATGTCTGACTAGCTTCATCTCCCAGCTCCCTACCCAATCAGACACCAAATCTTGTTAAATTTTCTTGAGAAACGCCTCTCTCCATCTCCACTGCCACCATCCTCGGTAAGGCTTTCATAACCATTTGACTAAGTCTTTGATCAGGGTCCCTGGTCTCCAGTTGAAAGGTTCTTCGCCGGGACTTAAGATGAGCTTCACACTGTAAGCTCCTGTAAATCTGTATGCCAACTTTTGTGCATATGTGTGATAATGAATCTGATGTACGGTCTCAAGATTTTCTCTAAAAATGTTTTTAAAGTGCTGCTTCTATCATGTTACTTTTTCTGTCCATACTTAACACTGTTGGGCCAGGGCCCTGCTTGACTCTCAGAACTACGCATAATTTGACCCCTTCTATCTCACCTAATTTCCACTGTCCACAGACAAGCTCTCAGTCCTCTGGATATGCCTGAGTCTTTGCTCTAGCAGTGTTTGCTCTCCCATTGAATTCAAATTCATATTAAATGAATTTGAACTCTTTCATGAGAGTTCAGACAGCCTTTCAGACAACGCAGCCCACCTTGAATGCATTCCCTTCTACACTACTGCAATTAGAGGCAGTGATACACACAGAAGACTAGTTCTTTAAGTGTTTCAGATGCCTGCAAAACATATACACAGACTATGCTGGAAAAATTAGGAATTATTCAGGAATGGCACTTAAAAGTTAAGTTACTGAGGGAATGTGACATGAGAACTGAAAATGTAATATGTAACTTGCTAATTTCAAATATCGAGGGTGTCTCCTCTATGCACTACTTGAGAACATTTCTTATTTGAGGTAATGATTGCACACTGATGACTAAGGACACCATTGAGACAAACTGTTCATCAACCATGTAATATTGAAGTCAAGAAGTCATGCAAGTGCCCAACTACTAAATTTGTTTATAGAGAGTTAATTGAAAGCTGTGTCTTCACTTGTTGCACCTGTTAATCTTTCACAGGACATTACCTTAGCTAAACGCAAGTGGTACACTCAAATAAAGTAGAAATTTTCCCTGATGAAAAAGGGAACTCTGAGGCCCTGCATCTTTTCTTCTGTACTGATGAGTGCTTATGTTTACTGCCATAGGTTGTCTCTATAACTCTCAACAATAATTTACTCATACAGAGTTTTCCTCCAAAAGATGGACTGCATGATATCCTAGGAAAAAACGGTGGAAGGGTCGTAAGTAAGAGTGAATAAAATTTTATTAGACGGTCCAGAGAGAGACTTTCTGGAGAGAGAGAATGCATAACAGATCTCCCAGTCACAACTGTATTGGAGAGAGATGAGCATTCCCATGAGGACACAATATTGGTGGTTTTAGAGTATGTAGCCTTCAGAAGCTGGAAAAGTAGGCTTGACTAACACAAACCTCTCAGATCATGTTAACTTTATACTCTAGACTTTACACTAAACTTTTACTAAACTTTATACTATGGAGAAGGAACAAAGTTAGTTTGCGAGTGGTAAGTGACATCCTTAACTGTGTGACAGGGAAATAGTGTCCACGGAAGGGGTAGATTAGAGATTAGACTGCTATAGGGATGCTAGTTAGGATTCATCTGCCACAGAACACATGAGGAGTAAGGCAGCCAAGTTGGAAAGATCTGCAAGGCAGACAGGAGTCAAGGACAAAAAGAGGATAAAGTAGATAAACCCAGGTTCTGGATTTAGAATTCCTTCAACCATACTGAGCCTTAGTTTTCTTAGCCCTAGGTAATGATTCCATTAGTGTGAGAGAAGCATAAAAGTAATCTGAATCAGAGACTCTCACACACTTGCCTGAGGCAGCCAGTGCCAATATGACCATGCAATAATATTAACAATATTAAATACTTTATAGAGTATTATTTACCAATAGTATCAACAACATCAAGCATACACATTGAGGACCCAGAATAGTACCAGGCACCTAGTAACTGCTATATAATTGTTTGTTATTCTACATGGATATAAAACACCTTTAATCCTTGCAGTGACAACCCTCTCAGGTACTAATAGTATCCCTGTGTTACATAATGAGAACACATGACAACAGAGAGGTCCAGCAAGTTGCCCAATGTCAAACAGCTATTAACTGGTGGAGCCATGACTGAACCAGAAGTATGTCCAGAGTCCATGCTCTGAAGCACAGCAGAGCCCTGTTCCCTGAGAATTGGTCACATTCTGGGATTTTGAAAACCCTTCTGTGTCAAATCTCACCCTATAATTACAGGAATACAAAGGAAGAGAGGAAACAAGTCAAGTCTGAGACCTGGGAGGTGAGACCTACAGGGTCTTCCTAAGCCAGAGGTGATGTGAGAACTTCAGGAACATGGTCAACTTGGCCGTCATAAATGGCATTGCTGGTTCAGAAAATGCTGAACTTATACAAAGAGGCACAGAATGGTGATGTTCCGAACCGCATTTCTGGTCTCCTGGATAAATAAATATTTACAAATAGGAAATATTGGGTTTAGCAACACTAAATGCCAGAACAACTGTTTAACTTTCAGTGTGCTATTTCAAGTGGATGATTAAATATGCTCTTAAAGGCAGATTTTGTAATATTTTAGTCAATAATCTCCCTGAAATGGGGGGTAGAGACATTTATGTACCTACTGTCAATTTAAGAGACCAGCTTCCATCAGAACCACTTAACACGATAGTGAAATGCTCAGTATTTTATAGTATCTGTTATTAGTTGTTACCTAGAAAATAATTTCTAATACATAGGTGTATCAAATTGACTTTGTTTAGTAATTTGTTAATGGTATCTTTGATTTTGTTTTTGTTTTCTTGGAATTTTGGGCAAACCGCCATAGAAAAGCATTAAGTTGAACCTCTGATATTTATTTTCTGCTTTTACTTCAGCAAAAGTTTTTGTTTATCAACCTGGGTTTTTGTTTTTTGTTTGTTTGTTTGCATTAGAACAATTTAAAAACATTTACAGCATACAGTCTCGTTAAACTAAAGGTGCCACATAGATAATAATGCTCACTACAATCAATTAATTTTATATCTGAGTTTTTAAAGGTTTTAAGATAAGTTAGTTTCCAATATCAGGACATTATTTTATATCTCAAACATACATCTTTCTACTGTATACAATTACCTTAAATTGTATACAGTAAACTTGCTCATACAACCCACTGCTCTACTGGAAGCTATACACTTAAAATAGTTTAGTAGAAAAATATTATGACCTTCTAGACTTCAGTCTTACACTCACTGTGCCCTGAATGCCTGAAACCCTGTTAAAAGTGCTAGAAACTATGTTATTCAGCTATTGTGAATCACAAACTTTTTTTTTTTTTTTTTGAGGGAAAAGGAGATCTTTTTCATGGGATGGCTCTAAGGCAAAAGGCAACCACAAAACATTTGGAGGTCAGAAATCTGGGAATGATGAAAATTTCAATATGCCTCCTGTGGAATAGGGGCAAAGCAAATTTTCTGATTCTTATCCTGGTAAAGACTCCTGATTACAGATTTTTAAATATAAAATAAAGTCTCCACTCTATCTGAGGGTTTCTTAGGGAAATAATATAATAATGCATAATGTTAGACTATGAAGAGACTCCTGTAAAACCTCAGTGTCTTTTGTGGTGTATTCTTAGAAAAATACTCCAAGAATACACAAAAGCCAAGACTATTCTTGGCTGTACCAGTTAGAGGGCAGTAGACATTCTAAAAAGAGCTTGCCTCTTCTGCTTGACCATGTCACCCTGATGCTGAACCAGACCTTCACGGATTTCATATCTACCCCACTTGTCCTTGATGTCTCTTGGATGTGTATTGTTTAGTATCTTTTGTGAAATTAACAGTCTATCGGCCAACTAGATACTGAGCACTGAACATTTAGCACATACAATAGGCTCTGGATTGTGAGGCAGAAGTAAAGAAATTTTACTTCTCACTGAGTTGTTTTTCCAAAGATTGAGAGTCTGTTGTCACAAAACAGGTTTGTTTTGGAGAACCACTCTCTCCTTTGTCCTAACAGTCATGTGGGTCAGACAATATCTTCCCAATTTTTGACAGATAAGGAAACTGAGGTTCAGGGAGCTTCCGTGACTTGTCGGTAAGTGGGACGGTTTTTATTTGAATCCAGAACACAAGCTGATTCTACTACATTATTACAAAACCCAGATGTTTCAGATTTAGAACGCATCCTTGTATTTCTCGGGATAAAAGCTCCATTTGCAAATAAGGAAGAATCTGACAACCTGATGTTTTCAATGCACAAAGGCACTCAAAATACCATTCTACTTTGACTACTGATTTATTGAAGGGATAGTTTTTAATTGCACCATAAAAATGATACTGAACCTTGCTATCTTAAAAAAATTGCACTTAACAATGAATGATAGATTTATGACTCACTTAATTGTTCACTTCTTGAGATTTTGGGGCTGTCTCTTTGCTAAAAATGAGGGGGTGTCTTCATTATTGACACAATCGCTCATTCTTTCAGTCATTTTTATAAACAAAAATATTGAGACAGTACAAATTAGAGAGAATGTGACAGAAGAGAAAGAATAATTACTTGTGGTTTTAACATTTACACAACTGCTACAAACACATCAGAAGATGATAATGTTCAAAGGGAAGTATGTTGCACTGCACTCTGATTCTGCCTTTGGTTTATTAATATATCTTATTTATTCCCACCCTTGAGGGTAGGGGCCGTGGCAGACATCTCTGCGAAGCCTACTGGTGCCCTACTCACTTACTGAACATTTACTATTACTGCGAATACATTAACCTTTAGTTTTTGCTTAGGAAATCGAGAATATAGATAATTGTAATACTGACAGTGCTCACATTTATTAACAAGCACTTACTCTGGTGCGCAAACTGTGCTAGGTGCTGCCTTGCATCATTACCTCATTTGATTTTCACAACAATCCTATAAAATGGGAGTTCACAGACTTCCCAAGGGCAGTAACGTCATCCTAGGCATATCGTGTATTTTCATTGGTTATTTTATTTCTTGGAATATCTGCCTCTGGAATATTTCCCCCAATTACTGCTTGCGCAAGAATTTGCTCCACCATCTTGTAGATTTCTCTGAGTTGCTTAAGGTTAAACTAACCCGGGTCCTTTTTCATGATTGTTATGTAAATTAATGTTATCATCTTTGAATATGGAAATTGACCACAGATTTAGATTTGCCATTATTACTACATTATAATAACCTATAATAGTATCGCAGGTTGTTTTTCCCCTACACTACCAATACAGCATAATCAGTTCTTTGTCATAATTGGAGGTTGTCAATGGAGGGCAAGGTCAAGAAATTGTGACAGGAGGGCACAGTGTTTAGTAAACAGTTAACGAGTAAAAAATTCAGTTGAAACAATTAAAATGGAACAATAATAAATAAACCCAGTGAATAGTAAAGCATCCTGTGGACACATCCATAGGTTATCAATTGAAATTGTCTATCCAGGTTTTGGTACAATACAGTTTCCTTTAAAGTAAACGAAAGGAATGTATTTGATTTACTCTTTTAAATACAAGACTGTATCATGACTATAACACTCTTTGAATTGAGAGTCTAGTGAACACACTTGAATTTTAAACTTAAAATTTAAGTGACTGGCAAAAGTTTGTCTAAAAACAGCAAATTACACTCTTGGCCAACAGCCTTGAAGCCCCAGAAAGTCCCTGGTAGGTAAAAAACTGATTTCCAAAAGAGGGGCTTTTTTAACCACATCCCTTCTTCAGCATCTCCCCTCTATGGATGCACAATTTCATATCACTAATGATTTTGAAAAGAGCTTTCCTTTCTGTAGTATCCCCAAATAAAATCTTACGATGATGCCAAAAACAAGGAGAAGAAAAACCAACAGTGTGTGAGGAAAAAGAACTGTTAAAAGAAAAAAAGACAAATGCTGAGTAAAGTAGTATTTTAGGGGGAAATATTAAACTGCTTGTATTAATATAACAAATGACCAAAGTTTTATTATTAGTCACACTCTCAGGTTAAATCAATGGGATATTAGTGAAGAGACAAATTTTTATGTTGCTTTACTGAATATAATAGAAAGATGGAGATAAAAAAGATACAAATTGTGAGGACAGAAATCATGATACCCTAAGGGCTCTAAAATCTGCTAAACACTCATCTAGGAAGCTATAATTTGAAATTTTGTTTTTTTCTGCAGAAATCAAACTCCTTAAGAATTAAGTTAAACTAGGGGTGCCTGGGTGGCTCAGTTGGTTAAGCGTCCAACATCGGCTCAGATCACGATCTCACAATTTGTGGGTGCCAGCCTCACATCGGGCTCTGTGCTGACAGCTTAGACCCTACAGCCTGCCTTGGATTCTGTGTCTCCCTCTCTCTGCCCCCCGTTCCCTCTCTCTCTCTCTCTCTCTCCCAATAATAGATAAACTTTAAAAAAATTAAAACAAGGAAGTAAAACTAACGGGGTTGAAAGCAGATTTTATGATATCCTAACCTTGCCTGTAACATTCATTTGTTGTCTCTTTGACTTGCCTCTCCCACTTCAACATTGGCCCCTAAGGAATGGTGTCAAGGTACAGTTTATAATTTTCCAGGTCCTGTATATGGAAAGTGGCTACTGATTTTCTTGGCGATGGCTAAGTATCACCTGATGTAGATTATCCAACTAGGGGACTAAGTATTTTTTTTTTCAATAATTCTAGATAACCTTGGTTTGGATTAAAAATATCATTGTTAGTTAATTTCACAGGTAATAATAAAGCAATGCTGTTGGATCTTTATGTTTTGGGTGAACTCCAAGGTAAAACTGCAAATGAATTTAGAATTTTTAATCAGAATAATTCAAACTAACAGAATAATACTTTCAAAACAAGAATCCAACTATTAATTTGGATTTTTTTCACATGCTGCTTAACAGTATTTAAAAAAAGTAATATAAAGTTATATTTTATACTAACAAAAGTAGTTTTCTTGTTTAAAGCAATTAAATGGCATCCATCTCTCTTTCTTGAATATTACAGTCTGAATTTGTGTATTGTTAGATTACAAAAATGTAAACTTGTTAAAGCCAATTCTTTTAGACTGAATTTTTAACTACTTTACTGATATTTTAAATCACTGAGTAAGAATTGCAGAGAAGTCTTTTTGGCTGATAAGAAAGTCAGCCAAGAAATTTTTGATAAGTATTCTCAAAAAACAAATACTTGCAAAACAATGGTACTGGGACAGGATAATTAAAACATTGTATGATTTTTTTCCTTTTTTGAGTTCTATTTTATAAGACGCTAAATTTTTCTTTTTCAATACTAAATGAATTACAAAGAAAGTCATGCAAGTGAAGTTCTATGATCATATAATCATAAAACACTGGGTGTAAGAAGGCGCTAAAGATATCTGTGTCTTATCCCCAATATGTGTACTGAGTTCAAAGGTTCAAAGTCACAGCGTTAAGATCGTGCTAGATGGAGTCTTTTCAAAGCCTGGAAGCTGGGGCTCCTTATTCACTGCTCAGTGATTCATCCACAGCAGTGCACTGTCACCATCGAGTCTCCATGTATTTAGCTGATATAAATTAAGCATTCCAGAAGTGACAACGCTTGACAACCAAATGCATAAAATAGTAAACAATTAACAATCAAAATAAGGAAACAGCTGTTAGTTTCTTTTTTATAAAATTATATCTAATTTACAATAAATGCCAATTAAAATTATTAACCAATATACATAAATCTCCTTTGCCTTATTGTCAAATAGCTATGTAAATTGTAAAATTCTAAATTTTCAAAGAGATTCCTAAAGGGTTCTCCTTTCTTTCTCTCTCTATCCCTCCCCTTCTCTCTTTCTCTCTTTCTTTTGTCTCAATCATGAATCCTTGAGCATACTGGTACTTCCTACACAATAAAAAGCAACTATGTTATCAAAGTGAAAACAAAGGGTACTAATAGGATAGTGAATAATCCAACACAAGGCATTGTTGTGCGTGTACCACATCAGTCGGGTACGTGCACAAGAGGCCCTGAGGCAGAACCAACACGCGATGTAGCTCACAGGCTGAGTGGGAAAGATGCCATACTTTATCATCGAGTTGAGCTGAAAAAGAGAATGCTTACCTCTTATTTCTCCCAAATCTAATGATTATAAAACCTCAACCGAGCTCGATTTTAACAATCCTCAATAATCACTAAGACTAGCATGTTAAAGGTTTTAATACACAGAGATATGACAAAATATAATTTGAAAAGCAGTGTCTTCCGATTTTGGTTGTTGAGAGGAAAGGACTAAGTAGTGGATGAATAACTGAACTGAAACCTAGAAATGCCACTACTACTAATGTATTATATAATGACCTGCTGTATACTTCCCTTACACCAAGAGTGCAAACCTATGCTGTTACTTCTTAATTACCATTTGCCTTTATCTTTGAAATTGCTTCAATTTAAGTGATAAGAGGTTAATTTTTTTAAGAGGTGATTTGTGATGGTCTGAGGTACCAACACACATTTCATTTACTGCAGCATATCATTTCTTTAGATTTCTAGCATGATAGAAAAGTGAGTAAAACTTTATTGGTCAATGTTGCTCATCCATTTAATCAAGTAATTCACTATTCATTGTATAAGTATCAGAAGAATACATTATTTTTGTAAACTACAGATCAAGGGTCTATCTTTTCACATTTAAAATTAACATTATTTCTTTGAAGTATTCTTCCATTTTTTTGCATCAACAGGATTACAATTTATAACCAGTAGATCAATTTTTCCTTTATTCAGCTAACAACCATTAACGGAGCATCTGCCATAGACTACCTCCTATGTGTTGTGTTGGGAATCCAAACTGAGTAAGAAAGACACAGTTTGCCCTTGAGGGCTGAGTATCCGGGAGAAAGATGTGTGCCCAGGAGCACCTGGGTGGCTCAGTCTGTTAAGCGTCTGACTTTGGCTCAGGTCATGATCTTGCGGTTTGTGGGTTTGAGCCCCAGGTAAAGCTCTGTGCTGACAGCTCAGAGCTTGGAACCTGCTTCAGACTCTGTGTCTCCCTCTCTCTCTGTCCCTCCCCTACTCATGCTCTGTCTCTTTCTCTCAAAAATAAACATTAAAACAAAAAGAAGAAGATGTATGCCCAGACATTGCAACTGCAATGCAATGAGGTAAGTGATGTGGTCACAGGCTGCCGTGGAAGAAAAGAGATGCATAATTCCTTCCAGAAGAAAAAAATTCCTGAATGGCTGGACTGAATTCTGAGGGATGACAAGGAATGCTCAGGATCAAGAGGAAGTTGAGGGGAAGGAGCACTAGGAATGCATACATGAAGGCAGGTGGCCTCCACGCTATTTGGAAAGCAGCAGCACAATGAAGTGGTTAAGAGTATGGACTCTGGAGACAGACTGCCTGGGTTCCATATTGGGCAATTATTTTGACCTCTCTGTGTCTCAGTGTCCCCATCTATAGAAAGGGTATAATATGCATATCTGCATTAAAGAGCCATAATGAGAAAAAATGAGTTACTTTTTATAAAGCACATAGTAAGAGCAATTTAAATGTCTGGTATTATTAGAGTGCAGGGTTCTTGCCGGCAGTGGCAGAATGAAAAGTTTAAGAATGGAGATGAGGGCTAGGCCAGAGATAAGAGGCCCATGGTTAATTCTGAAAGAGATGGGAAGCCATTGCTGGATTTTAGGCACATGAATGATGAGAAAGGCTAATCAGTCATGGGGAGACTGGAGTGGGGTACAATGTGAAGCAGAGAGACAAATTGGGGGGCTCTGGAAACAGCCCTGGAATGTTGCTATGAATGTGAACCAAGGCATTGGGACAGGAATGGAGAGAAAAGAATAGACTTAGGAAATACCTTGGAGGCTGAGTTTGTAAGACTTGATTCACTGGATGATGGAATGAGAGAGAGGTATAGCTTGGGGATTGGATGGGAAAGATGTTATACTTTATCATCAAGCTGAGCTGAAAAAAGAGAATGCTTATCTTTTTGGTCTCTTGGTATTTATAAGCACACACTAAATGTTAAATTTACTTCTTTTTTGCATGGTATTTTCTCCTCTTTACAGGTTGAGATGATTTGATTTTGAATAAAAATTACAAAGACTGAAAAGTAATTATGTACACTTGGCTTCAGAGTTTCTAACTTTATCTGAGACCTTGAATTTCAATGACAATATTCAAAATTTGGAAGATACCTTTTGGTCATTTTGCTTTAGTTTTCTTTTCTGAAAATGCAGAGACATTCTGGCTGGCCTTGCTTCCCCTGGTGTTATGTGATTCTCTGACATCAGCACAGATATATTCAGCTTTGACACATGATACTGGCGGGTTTGAGAAAGAAGGGGAAGACGGTTGAGCCTGTAGCAGGACATGACAGCTAAGCTGAAGCCTACTAAATGGCATCTGCAACAGGTGTTTGTGGAACCAGAGCTACAAAGGGCTGCTTCCTCTATTTTTGAAAAGTGGGGAAATAACCTTTTCAGAAGTCTATAGTAACTGGGAAAGTTACATGCTCATGGCTATGAGATACACTCATCCAGATATAATGTTTATTATATCAGGATGGAGCAATCCTTCTTGTTTCCTTCTATTTTTGAAGCAGAAGATTCTTCTGTCTATGGCAGAGGTCCTGAAGTAGGAAGATAAATCTGCTAAGCTCGTAAGATTTTTTTTAGTTCAATGACGCTATGGCCATACATGTGGCTAACTTTTACACGTACAGGATTGAGTATCTTCTCTCTCCCTGGAGGGCCATTAAACTTAGTGGGCTGTCAGGGAATTGACAATGACAGCATAATTGAACAACCAAACACTTCTTATTTTCAATAGAGAATCCTAAAGCATTCTAGCTATTAAGCAGAAACAAGAGTCTATTTCCATTAAGGCGAAGTAACCCATCCCCCCCATATATTTTTTTACTACTTCTAATAACTTTAATCACCACTATTGGCTGTTCCTATAAAAGCATCGAGATACTGGATAAAATATCATAACATCTAAACCATTTTTTAAATTTATCTTTTTCTTGGTCTTTGTGACAACCCCAATTCTTAGTCCCCAACATTCTCTCTAACCATAGTTTTGGCAGAGGCTTGAATCCAAGAAACACTGGTCTGGCTTTGATCTGGTTTTGTAATTTTGAGGCTACAAACCTCAAAGTATTTTTCAGGGGAAAAATGAGTACTTCGTTTCACTGTTCAGCAAGATAGTATATGGAGTTTATTCATTAATTTGCCTCTACTTAATTTTTAAAAGATAGATAAAATAGGAGGCTAGTGCCATTGATTCTGTTTATTAATTCACTGTGTAGTTCTAGTAATTTTTCTTCATTACTCACTGAATTAATGCAGAGCCAATATCAGAAGCGAGAAACATTACCCCCAAGTGGATATATTTATAAAAATGTTTTTGTATGCTGATTTTCTTTATCTTCTTTCTTAAAATTAGCAGGCTGGTAAATTTGACCCTGGCAAAATATTTTAATTAGGTTGTCCATGGATATTTCAATAAGCTTGGATGTTTTTGACATTTCAAACATAACCTTGTGTCATTCATGCCTGTCTTGTACTATTTTAAATGTACAGCATGTTACAGCTGCAGGAATTACCATGGTTACTTGTTATGCCAATAGTGAGCTGCAGTGAGCATTAAAAACTACTGTGCTGTCTTATCTCTGCACTGAAAATGACATCAATCTCAATAATCACAATAGTATGAGTTGATATGGAACTGTGGAGAAGTGTGACTGGCCATAGTGGAAGAAGTTCTTAAGAGTATAATATATTCAAAGAGCTTTTTTTGGGGGTACACTGTATTCCTATTCTCTAGGAGCTCATTTTAATGCCAAAATTGGCTTTATTTTATTAACAATATTGTTGAATGGTTATAATCTCACTCTCTCCTTTTAAAAATGTATTCTCCTTTAGAAGTAAACGTACAGGAGTTTGGTATTTCTTTGGGTGGAGAGAGATTCACATTTAATGTGAAATGATTAACACAGAATTCAATTGGTAAGGCTTGCTGAAGGTACTTCTGCATCCAGAGATGGCATCCAGGATTAAATTGGTTTGATCAGAGCTTTCAATTCTGATTATGTTGACTAGCTGAAGTTTGATTAAGAAAAGTTCTGGTTAACAGTTTTCTTCTAAGTTACTATCCATCCCCTCCTGCTTCATAAAAATGCTTTAGAAATTCTTGGGGCCATTTTTCCATGCATCTCACAGATCTCTCTACTTTGTTCAAAAGACTTACTTCCTGCAAATCACCCAGTAAAGGAACCCTGAACAATGACACTTGCTGTAATACAGAAGTCTACTCACCTGCACTGGTGCCCGCACCGGATGTGAGGTCTCCACCCATCAGACCACCTATGGATTAAAGGGGAAGATCAAAAGGAGAAAAGGCTAAAGGCCCACAAAACAACACACTTTACTTTTAGCAACCACAGTATTTTGGCTCTCCCAAGAGTCCTAAATTTGTAAAATAAGGTGGAAGGCTGACATTTGTTTTATTATGACATGCTGTGCTCAAACATTAAACCTACATTCAATCACTGACATTTTGCAGAATCTTTCTTTCTAACAAAGGTTACATTTTAAAAATCCAGTGTTTAAATGGTCTCTGAAATTTTATTTTTGGATGTTTTACTGAAAGCAAAAAAAAAAAGTAAGGTTTACTATATATTTAAATAACCATATATTTGATGTTTAATTCTTTGTAAATATATTTTCTATAATTAGTTTTGTAAAATGCTAATTGTCCAGAACTTTGGTCATTTCATGAACCTACCCACAGTGAATGACCTCATTTACTGCCTGAATTTTCCTTACTGACACCATAAAATAGGTTTCATTGGCTAAAAAGTTAGAAAGGTATGCTTATTCACTGCTAACTTAAAAAAGTACATTAACATTTGGCAGTGTTAAAATATAAGAGCTGGGAAGTTTCAGTAAGATACTGAAAATAATAATTACTGTTAGTTTTTAAGCAACAAGATTTAGCCAAAAGAACAGAGTATCAACTAGGTTATTTTCTAATGGATTCTAAGAGATACTCCATAATTATTTGTTGGTTCTTTTTTTGGAATTTGAAGAAAATGTTCATTATATTTTAAGAAATGTTTATTATTTCCAAACAAATAATATTTTGGAAATAAAGTATGAAATTTCAAAAAAAAATGAGCATGAGTTTATCAAATAGGAAATTCAACTGCATTTGAGTATGATGTGAAGGGAATAACATACAGTTATTGAAAATTCTTATGAAAAACTTCAATCATAGTCAAAAGTAGAGAGAATGGCATAATGAAGTCCTTTATACATATCTCTCAGACTCAAGATTTAGCAAGATTTTATTATTTGGCTATTTTGGTTATATTTTCTATATAAGGTTTCCGTACTAAGTAGTAATACATGTTTAGTTTTAATTATAAGGCAGATATGGAAGTTTTCTCAAGGAAAAAGTCTTCTGTGAATAAACTGCTTTTAATACAGTTATGTGTGCCTGAGACATATTAAACTTCTCCTATAGAGTGCTTTTTAAAAAATAAAATGTAATGTATAATGGTTTGCTATGTATGATTTAGAAATATAATTATTTTTGGTGCTTCTTTTGGAAGTGTGAAGGAATTGTTTGGTTGTATTTAATATGCATCTACTTAGTTCCAACTGTGAAGCTGGCAAATCAGGAAGACTTTCTTCCCTTCAAGAAGGTTCTTTAAATCCAGTGGGGAAACAGACACATATTCAATATAGCACATCATAGTGTGTTTTGCTTGATCTGAGTATGAAGAATGGTTGAACTTTTTCTGAGCACTGATTTCTTTTCTCTGGAACACTGTGAATTGTACAACAGTAGGGATTTCTTAGAAGCATTGAGACGAATTTGTGGCAGGTGTATATGTTCTTACGATGGGCTCTTAATTTCTTTTTATTTTTATTTCACACTTCTTAGAAGTTATGCTATTTTATCACATTTCGTTTCCATTTTAAATCCTTTGTGGTATAAGTTTCTGTATAAGTAATAAAAATTGATCAAAATAATAAATAACTAAATGGCACAAATGTTATCAGAGGACAGAGGGGAAGATTTCACAGAATGGGGTGATATCTGGCTAAGAGGAAAAGGGAAAATGGCATTTTAGGTGGGAGAAGAGCAGAAGCAAAAGAAGGGAGACAGGATATTCTACTTTCTGTTTGAGAAAGCATGTGGTTAAAATATAGCCACATGAGAGGTTGGTGATAGATAGTCTGAACAGATAAACAGCAGATTATGAAAGATCTCACAAGACAGGCTAACGAGGTTAAAGACCTAAAATAGGGCTATTAAGCAACGAAGGAACATAACAAATGGAAAACTGAAAAAGTCAACATCTTGCCAAGAGTGGCTCCTTCTACTGATTTGCTAACATTGTGTCCTCATGAGGACCTACCTGTGTTACCTGCACTTGGAGGTCGATGTGTTACACCAGGAGACATACTATTTCTCTGCAGAGAAGGGTGGGCCAGTGGCAAAAGGTTGGGGTTTCCCAGTGAGCTGACGGGGTTGCTGTATACCAAACTGTTGTGGCTGGACACTGGGATGGAGACTGGCATCTCAAAGTTGGGAGGTGGAACAGCCTGTAGGAGCAGAAAAAAAAATATGTGTAAAAGGAAAGAAGAGAAACAGAAGCCCTCAAGGACAGACAGGCTTTACTTTTCCTAGAAAATTTTTAAATTCCAAGCTGCTTGGTGTCTAGAAGACCATTAAGAAGAGCTCTCAACATGTTCAGATCATAAATTGATTTCTTTAATGGGCTTAGAACTCTTTCTTTGCAACTATTAGAAAACGTTTCACTTTTGTTTAAAACAAAGCCCCATTTCATTAGACTCCATTGTCTTTGAATTCCATTCTATTAAGTAATAATTGTTCATTTGTGATGTCTGAATCTGGTGCCAGAAATGACTGCAAGATCAAAGGTACATGATTGTGATGACTTCACAGAGAAAAAGGAGGATTAAAATGCAAACCAGAGTCTTCAGTTTAATTGCTTATTGAAGCATATTTATGCAGAAGTTTAATGATATAAAATCATCTCCAGGCATGTGAATAGCACATATACTTTAATTATTATTTTTTAAAAGTCTGTCTTTTGATAGTAACTCTAAAGATAATAGACATTTTAAGATCCAGAATTCAACAGAGCATGTATCATTCAATGATCCATATTTTAAAATGATAGTTCATAATGTATGTTACAGTTCACATTTTGGGATATACTGACACTGACAAATGGAAAGACCTCTATCTTAAGTGAGAAAGTGAGCAAATATTTAGGGACCTGAAGTTGTGTGGATACCTAATTAGAGTAATCAGGTCCTAATTATTGATATTTTGGTATTATTTTAGCAATTTAAGCAAAATCTTGCTTATTTTTCTGCTTGTACTAGATAATCATACTTACAACTCCCTACCTCCTTTTTTCTAAAAGAAAAATTAACATTATAAATGAAAACACTGTTTGAATATATTGCCAGAGGACTCACGGTGTCAGAGCATACAGCATTCTTACTAAAAAATGGATTTATGTGTGTGTTTATATCTGTATCTAATATATATATTAGAGACAGGGTTTATATAGAACATTCCCTCAGTATTCTCAAATAAGCCACTGTGTCAGTTTAAAAGCACATGTGCATGTGACTGAAAGGTTTTTATTTTTATTTATTTTTTTGCCTTTTTTTTCAGTAATCTTAAAATCAACTTTCTTTTACTGGTTCATTGGCTGGCCTGCATCATATGGCATACTCTGCAGAAGCTGTTTATCCTGATGGTAAATTCACTACTATTTTTTATTTATGCTTATGTTCTATTATACTTTATTTGTCCTATTTTCTTTTTTTCCATGATCTGGACATGTCGATATTGACAGAAGCAAATGTTTCATAACTCTTTTACATGTCTTTGATTCCTCACTATTTTAGAGGAAAATAAAAATGTTCACATGCTTTATTAAAACAGTCATTCTTTATTAAGACACTATCTTAAAGAGAGTAACAAAAATACTTTTGGATAAACATTGTCATATAATGAAATATAAACATTTGATAACACATCAAAGAATGAATATATCCCCAAATTTCTAGAGCCTTTTAAACAACAAAAAGTATTGGTGTATGCTGTAAAATATATGTCTGACAATGAATGAAATACTGTATTCCTATAGTCAAAGGCCAAATAGGAATTACTTAGAATACCTAAGGAAACAAAGGTAAGTAGTGTGCTAGGTCTTCTCCATTTGCCCCTCCAGAATCACTCTCCACCCTCTTCACTGCTGTGGGCCCAGGAGGCTGACTCTCCAGCCTGCATCTGCCTGGCTCTTCTCGCCCTCTGGCTTCAGCTGGACCACTGGAGGGACGAGCAGAAGTGCAGAGAATAGGAGAGCAATCACGGTGTTTTTCTACTGTAGCTCCCTCCCTGCTGAGCCATGGGAGGACTAGTGAAGGTCATGCCTCTTTTTGGGTCCCATCTTCATAGACTTAGGTGTTGCTCTGTGTGCTCTGGTTTCTTTTCTCTCCTCTTGCTCCTTCAGGCCTAGATGTGCTAACAGCTTCCAGGTTGTAAGCCCTAATATACTTCACTATTCCTTTGGGTTTCACGGAATGCTACCTATCGACAAACAATCCTTTTACTAAACTCCCTTCAATTACCACCTTTCCCACCAGAGCCATAATAGTGACTCTCTAGATCTAGAAAAGTGGTACTCTTCAGGGGTGGACTATCTCCTTAGGGAGCACTTTGGAAATCTTTGAGACAATTTCCGGGTGTCACAATGATTGGGGGGTGTGGCTGGTATTTTCTGGGTAGGTAGGCAGATATGCTGTATACCCTATTATATGTGGGACAGTTCAACACAACAAAGAATCATCTCTTACCCCATTCAACTTTCCAAAGCCCCTCTGCACATTCATGTGTGAAAAAAACCCATTTCCAATGATGTGAGTCAGAAGTAACTTTGTTCTACGAACACAAGGTATTTCTATACATTGAAACACAGATTTTATTATACTCTGAAATTTCCAGAAATGCAATTACTGTGTGCATTGAGGGAATATTTAACTTTGTTTTGTAAAGAACTTCATTAAGAATTGTTTACCATCTTGAAAACTCATGTCACCAATGGCAGTTCTGCTTTTATAATTTGGGTTGTAAATACAGCAGTGTGTTCTCTCAGCTCATTCCATTAAAATGTTTTCCTCTGCCCCTTCACTGAAAATGCTCTTGTCATAGTCATTATTGACTTTCCAATGGTAAGTCCTCAGGCCTCAACTTGGGACACAGCTGGTCACTCCTTCTTGACAAATTTCCTTTCCTTTCAAGACCCTGAACTTTCCCTCCTACTGACCTCGATGGCTCTCCTTCTCCGTTTTTGTTGCTGGTTCTTTCTCTTCTCCCTGCTCTCTGAATTTAAGAGTAGCATGGTCCTTTATCTATCTGCAGTTCAGCTCTCTCTCCTGATTCAGCCTTGCATATCCAACAACAACCTCAATATTTCTACTTGTCTCATGTCTAGTCTAATAGACATCTCAAAACCAACTCCAACCTACCTCCACTCACACCTCTCTTCATCTCCAGCTGATGACAGCTCAATGCTTCCAAAGGCACAGAATAAAATCCTTGGAGTTACCCGTGAATCTTCACTTTCTCCCCATACCCAACACCCAGTTCATCTGGAAATCCTATTGGCTTAACTTCCAACATACCCACTTTCCAACCACTTCTCATTCTAAAGTCTCCAGCATCATCCCCTGTTTCCTTGATCACTGCAGTTGCTTCCTTAAGAGTTGCCTGCTTCTATCCTTGCTCTCCTTCTTTTTATTTTTGATCTAGCAATTGAATAGATCCATTAAAGCACAAATAAGATCATAACACCCCTCTGTTTCAAACCCTGAGAAGCTCCCACCTTACTCGTAGTAAAGCCCAGCTTCTTCCAATGTTCTATAAGGTCCTATAAATTCCAGCTTTCACTAGGCTTCATTATCTGGTTTCCTATTGTCCTCTTCCTCCCTCCTTCATTTTTGCCTCATGTACATGGCTAACTCCATCACCTCCTTCAGTTTTCTGCTCAAAATCTGGCCTTCTCAAGGAAGCCCACCCTGACCACCTTATTTAATCATACAGCTTGTCCTACCAACCAACCATCCATCTCTTGATCTCTTTCTCTTGCTTTTCTTTCCCTTGTAACATTACTTATGATGTTGGCCAAATAATGTCCCCTTTCATCAAGCTCTTAAAGCTCTTTTGCTGCAAGGTAATGCAGAGCCTAGTCTACTATTTGTTATATGAATTGACTATTTTTCATTAAAGGAGGGTTTTTAGGAAGACACTATACTAATATGAAAATACAAGCTTACAATTTACTGTGTATTATTACCAAGCAGGCACTGGACTATATAAGTCACACACATTATATGATCCAACACTTTCAACATCCCTTCACTGTAAGATATAATCCTTTCCTTTTTAAATCGATGAGATTAAGTGGCCCAAGATCATCTAACTAGTAAGTGACTGAGTCTATTGCTTTTTCAATTAAATCATTGTGTAACACAGTACAAGTTTTTGGAGAGAAATAAAATATTGCAGTCAGAAATGATACTGTGAAGTGAGTATGGGCTTCATGGTAACAGCTTATTTGTGTACCATGAAAATAATGAGCTAAAATGGGGTTCTTATGAAATGTGGGTGAGCATCCCTGTTGGAGTGAGCTCTGTGCTTAGGAAAAAATAAACCTTAAAGACTCCTCTCTTCCATATTTACTCAGGTTTGGTATTTTATTTTAGTTTTATTTTTTAATTTTTATTTTAGAGAAAGAGAGAGAGAGAGCGAGCACGTGAGGAGGGGAGAGGGGCAGAGGGACAGAGAAAGAATCTTAAGCAGGCTCCGCGCCCAGTGCAGAGCCTAATGTGGGGCTTGATCCTGAGACCCTGGTATCACGACCTGAGCTGAAATCAAGAGTTAGATGTTCAACTGACTGAGCTACTCAGGTGCCCCACAGGTTTGGTATTTTAAAGCTATTTTTTAGTTACGAATGTTTTAATTTGTATTCACTATTAGTGTTTGTAAGTGTTTATCTATTACTGGGTACTTAAGGATCTGCTATCAAACTACTCCCCTGAACATTCTACAGAGTGTTGACTGCATCTCTGTAGAGAGCAAAGCCCATTTCCCCTCACTACATGCACATCCAAAATAAAAAGGATTCTTAATAATTATTTAATAAATTCTGAACCACTCTAATAACCAGTTCAGTGAAAATCTCTTTACTCCTCTCTTCCTCTGACCATCATCCCAAAGAACTACTCAGTTTCCAGCATTCTGAACTGTAAACAATTTCGATGATAAGTATAAAATTCTCTTGTGATTGGCTACACAGTGGTCAGTAGAGCTCTGATATCAAAGCATACTTCAAAAAATCACACTTCATAATAACATGCTAACACCTTTTGCATTAAACCTTTTGCTTTGTTTCTTTTGCTTCTTTATCTGTATTATGAACTGGTTACACAGTTTTAAAGTAGAATTATAAGCTTAAAAATGACCACACTAAGGAGACAATGCAGAGACTCAGAAAGAACAACTTACTTTCTATCAGAAATCTCAGTTGTAGTCTAGTTGTGTAATAAATTGTCATTGAACCAGGCAAGTCATTTAATCTCCCTTGACCTGATCTGAGACATGAAGTGTTTACAAACATAAAGAGATGAACCAGCTCTAAATGTTTTAGGGAATGCAAAGGCAACAATAATGTATAAATGTTTACAGGAATTTGTCATTACTTGTTTTCTTCTTGACTTTTCAAAATTAGGGAAATTAGAAGCATCTATTTAAAATATTTTTGTCTAAAAATTGAAAGCCAGAATATAGTTAAGAACTCCAAACTTACAAATATCTCAGGGCCAGGCTACAAATTTTACAATACTTGAGACAGGAAGGAAGAGGAAATTTGGGGTGATTAAATAAAATGCTGTAGGCAGGACTGCTATGTACTTTGCAGGGCTCAGGGCAAAATGAAAATGACGGGCTCCTGTTAAAAAATTATGAAGAATTTCAAGATGGTGATGGCAAAGCCTCTGAGGGCAGGGCCCTGTGTAACTACACAGGTCACATGCCCACAATGCCAGCCCTGCATAAGAGACACAGGCATGACAGCAAAAAAAGCTTTTAGTGTCTATCCCTGAGCAAACTGATCATGGTTGCTGAAGTGAGTCATCGTGGTCAGAAAGGTATCTGAACTCTTACCCAAAACCCACTATTTTCCCAAACTTACCACAAGGAAAAGTCCAATAAAAAGTCAAATAAAATATTTTTAATAAAATATTTTTAGTTAACAGGCCCTTTTTTATTTAATGTGAATGGCTAAACTGAATCCCTTTACTGGGCCATGAATGACACTCCCTTACCTTTCGATCAACCATTCCCACGCTGCTGAGAACTGGGGGGAGAAAAACAAATCACACAACTCTGCTGACTAGTGACTACTAATTGCTGATATCCAAATCTCCGCAAGGTTGCCTGACGACTCTGGCCTGTACTTGCTCATTCCCTTCTCATTCTCGCTTTCTCGCAATGTCTACACCTTCATCATTCTTGGTCCTCTTCTCAGCGCTTAGTGCCCCACCTCACTATCTATAGACGCTAAATTCAATACAAAACAGAGAAGTCACCAGGTGGTGGTACAGTCAGCTTCACTCTGCCCATCTACCCCCTTAACTAGGTCACGGGTCTACCTGTAACTCCTTGCTCTTCCTGTTCCGATCCCATCCTCCCCTTCCTGGAGTAGCTTTGCCATTTTACCTCCATCGCTGATACCTCTGATCTTTTCCTTCCCTGGAGCATTCCTCCTTTGCAGATAATCTCCAGGCCTTTAACTCTTTCCTTGCTCCTACTTAGAGCAGTGTTTCCTGGTCTTCACAGTCTGCTATTTGAAGAAAACACATACTCCTTCCACTTCCTCCCTTCCTGTTCTCTCTCAACCAATCTTGCAACCACCCTTCCTTCCTTCAGCCCATTTCCTAATTCCTGGTTCCTCAAATGGAACTGTTCTTTCTTGCTGTGATGCCCAGCATGAACCGTGGCAAGCCCCGCGTGAGGAAATGCTGGTCAACAAGATTCCAAATCATCCATGGATTATTTCATGTAATTGAGGAATATGGGCATAAATTATATCGTAACAGGCGCTTGCAATATTAAATTTTCTATTTTAAAAGGGAAACTCTTCAAACCGGGTCTTTGAAATAGAAAAACAGTCTTGTAATGTTTTTAAAGAGGTGGAGACACTCCCTACATACAAAGGGCAGAGTGTCCTTGCCCTGCTGTAAATGTTTTAGCAGCTGTGGAAACTTTCAACAAAATTTACTTCCAGCAACTGAAAGCGATGTGCGAAAACTGCGCTTTTCATCGTGGAGGCTGAAGCACTTACTACAGAGAGGAAGACTCAGCGGCACAGCTAGGAGCTGTGTAGTCCTTCTCACAGCCCGACCTCTAAACTCTCATGTGGTTTTCATCCCCCACCACACACCACTGCACCTCTTAAGAAATCATGTATCCTGATTTTGAACTCTTTACAGGACGGGATGAAATACTGCAAGGGAGCTGAGGTATGCATCACACCTCTTACTCCTAAAGCATGGGAAAAAGGATCCAGTGTGCAAATATGGGCATTCTCCCAGAGCTTCGGGGGTTAAAGCCTCATACTCATTTAAGAACATGGCCAGGGAGAGTGATCCAGGGAGAGTGATCCGCTGTAATACACATACTACTGCTCTTTCCTAGCTGTGCAGGGGATTCCTCCTGTCGCAGACACCGACAATCTTATATTCACAAACCTTTGTGCCTGGCAGCTCTAAACAGTGTATTGTATAGCTGGAGAAACTCAGCCTGTAAGAACTAAAAATTGGCCCAAAGGAGGGGCACCTGGGTGGCTCAGTCAGTTGAGTGTCCGACTTTGGCTCAGGTCATGATCTCACGGTTCATGGGTTCGAGCCCCAAGTCAGGCACGGAGCTGGCCGCTGGGAACCTGAAGCCTGCTTCAGATTCTAGGTCTCTCTCTCTCTCTCTCTCTGTCCCTCCCTCACTTGTGCTCTCTCTCAAAAATAAATAAGTAAACATTAAAAAAATTGGCTCAAGGGAACTGCTTCCTTCCTTCTTCTGGGCAAAATAAAATCTCAATGGGTATTTTATCACATAAGAATTCTGGGTATAACAGGTATGCATGACTGCATCTGATGGGAAATGTTATTTTTGATAAAGTGCCCACTGTGGGTGTGTTGTATATAGTACTCGGTTTTATGAAACCTTTAAGAATTTAAGGCATTTAAGCTTTCTTTCATGATACAATATATTAATAATGATTCAACAAAATCTCTTCCGCTGACATTATTTCACTTAACAAAAGAAGCAGACATACTGATGAAGATAGAAAGTTTAATGTTCATACATTTTATAAATAACTTTTAAAGTGTTCCTTTTAATTCAACACAGGTTGTTTGTACACCTACTATGTGTAAGGCATTAATTTATCCTGTGAGTGTAGTTGTGGACTTAGCCTAGAGCTCTTGTCCCCAAATATCTGCACTTATAATTGCTGAGGCGTATTTTCACTGCCGAATCTTTCCCAACCCTCAAGTTTAGGGTATCTTGCTAACTTACAAAAAATGTTCTTTTTTTGAGAAAGGAATTAATTACCCACTGAAGAGTTTGTATAAAATGAGGGTTTCAGACACTAACATTGGTTATTCAGAAAGCATGTGAGCCTCTGAGTTTCATCACTTTTATGCCATAAAATTAACATCATTTGATTGATGACAGAATATAATAAAGGTATGTACGTTTCCCCTCATTCTGTGGGCAAACAAAATAATACATGCAGAGTTATTTCTCTTAAATATCTGGCAAGGCATATGATTGATTGTTAGAAATTTTTTGACTTGGTTAAGACAAAATTTAGCCAAATGTTAAAGCATGGAAAATGTTGGTGTAGGCAAAGCGAATATTCTGATAAAGCTTTAAAATCACCCCAGCACACAAACATGTTGAAATCTTACCATTAGGTTTTCATGCAGTCTGTTTCCCTGCAGCGAGCATTAGCTTTAACCCTTCAGTGCTGTTGCTGAATCTCATGTTTAGGGAGACGGGCTGAAGAAGCTTTATTTGGAGCCAAGCTTTTCTTTGGGGGGCTGATGGCCAGTTTACATGAGAGAACTGTGGCTCCCATAGTGTATTCGGTCTCAGTACAAATATACGTATGTTCTATAGTAAATCCTCAAGCTTGTTCAGAAGGACATTCCAGCGTTTTACTAATGCACTGTGATTTGTGTGAGCTGTGTGTTTAAAAGATTGTGTAAATTCAGGGCATGTTGCATAGATCTTTCTCTTCTTCCTGTAAATATTCTACCTCTGAATGAACTTCTGGATGGCAACTCTTTTAGATTACATAATTTCAGCATCCCTCGGGGTTTGCTTTCTAAATGCACTGCCCGGTGGGGTGAGATGGCTATTTTATTGGTTTGACTTTCCAATGCTTCTTACAGAAAGTCATCACTGAAAGGGTTAAGGTATGTTACTGCAGCGGTTATCAGCAGACCAGCCATCTACCTTTGGTACTTACAGGAATTTTATGACTCTTGATCATATTATCAAATTCTTCATTAATTTTTTTGTATTTTTCTTCAGTGCGTGGGGTGAGTGCATAAGAGGAGTCGGGATCGGGGCTTTCACAGCCTTTGTTCTCTTTCTTGTTCAAGGCCTGCCAGGTTCAGAGAAATATCAAGAGTAAAAAAAATGAAGGGTGTTCCGAGTACTTACACACAATCTTTGCCTGCTGATCATTAGATCAATATCTTCGTTAATTTTCCTGTACTTGTCCTCAGACTCAGGGCTGTGACCTACTGAATCGTCTGCATCGGGATCTGGGCTGTCACAGCCATTAAGGCCCTTCTTTCTCAACGTCTGAAATACATAATTTGGAAAGTTCAAACCTAGACAGAGGCTGTAAGAGACATTCAGGGGTGTTATAGTAGTTCAAGCTGTCCAATATTTCGGGTTTTTATTACATATGCTTTTTTACATTAAAGAAACCATAGAGAGAACCCATGAGTGATTTCAAAAGTGCACTCATTTCTAGTTACAGAAAAATAAAAGGGCAATATTCCGCTTACAACCAAATTCAGTCAATAAACAAAGATGGCATGAGGGCTGAAATTTCATGGTACAGAATTCATACATGCTTCAAACATCCAGTGAGAGACAATTACAGAAAAATACGAGCAAGGTGGCAAATTGCAACACTATCTTCCCACAGGAAAACTAGAAATTAGGACATTACACAATGATTTCAGAATCTGTGATCACGACAAAAGCAGAAATGTCAGAAACAGAGCTCTAGTTCGGGTTTAGCATAATTATTGGTACTCATGGTGTCCTGCCACCCCCTTAGGCTATGCACTTGACAGCAAAATGCCGTAAGAGAACCCAGCTCATATTCTCACAAAGTACCCAGTGAGAATGTTCAGACACTGTGATCGTAAGGAGAATTACCTCTGTGTAGTTTGTTTAGAGTTCTATACTTGTGAAAATATGTACTGAGAGTGGTAATGCTGAGAAGTTACCTTCCTAAACATAGGCTGAAAGAAAAGTCACAACACCTGAGCTTAGCTTACCATCAGCTGGATAAGGAAGCCAGAGAATGCTGGAAGTAGGTAACTAAGTCAACAACTATCAAACTAGCAAAAGTTCTTCCTGGTTCCAGCTGAGTAAGGTCACCCTGAGACTGTCTCCTGACACATGAAAGTGAAAAGTCGGTGCCTTATCCTGAACCTCCTGTCGCCTGAATGTAGGTCTGGTCTAGTCTCAGCTGTCACAGAAGGATAAATACGTATGTAACATGGAAAAAGTATGAGTCAGGAGTCCTGAGTTTTACTTTCCCTCTCTCTGTCCCTCTCCCTCCCTCTCTCTTTCTTTCCTTTTAACTGATGGTTGTCAAGTTAATTGTACACCATCTGATTTACAAAGAAAATGTTATGTTTTTAGAGATCATAAAACTTCTGATTAATCACACAGCATGCCGTGTCAATTATTAATAGACTGGCAACATTTCTGAATTTTCCTGGTACTACCAAAATCGTTTTTAAAGAGTTGGGTACCTAAGTGTCTCTCATTAATGGAAAGTTCAGCGGAGCTCATCTTTATTAAAGACAGAATTCACATACAAATAAAGCAAAAGCTGTGACATCAAGCTAAGGAATTCAAAGCTGAGATAACACTCCATCTTTAATTCATGCAATTGGGGAAAATAAATAAAACAACATGAGTTATAAAGGGAGTGTCAGTCTTAACAATTTAAACTCCTTGGCTCTTATCAATGTGTAACAAATGTAACACTTAAAATTAGTTTTTTTCTGAGGCACTAAAGAGTTTCACTTAAAATCATACTAAGAGAGGTACCATTTCTAATACATCTATGAGACACTGCAGCTCTGTAAATATTTATTAATGTTATTGTGGTATAATATAACAAATAAACATATGGCTACAGCTTATTATGTGGTATAATGTTTGAATATTAAAATGAGTATTTTGACACAAGATGATAATATATATATATACATTTATAATCTTTGGGAATTTATAATTGGTGGGGCCACCTGTCCCCCTACCACAGATCTATAGCCATCATTTTTATCCAGAAGAAATACCTCTGGAGAGTTCTTAAAATAATATTACAAAGAATGTCACAATACATTACAATAATAGTTATTTTTTTAAAATTTTTTAAATGTTTATTTATTTTTGAGACAGAGAGAGACAGAGCATGAATGGGGGAGGGGCAGAGAGAGAGGGAGACACAGAATCGGAAGCAGGCTCCAGGCTCTGAGCCATCAGCCAAGAGCCCGACGCGGGGCTCGAACTCATGAACCGTGAGATCGTGACCTGAGCTGAAGTCGGATGCTCAACCGACTGAGCCACCCAGGCACCCCTACAATAATAGTTTTATTCACTAACTTAATTTCCTGTTTTAGGCTGTTTTGTTAGCATTATCTCAACCACAAGCATATTCTGGGTGATAACTCTTTGTTATATAATGATGTTTCTGCTTTGATCTCCATATATCCTTGAGCTTTTAAGAATAATTTTGCAGTGCCTTGCATCATACTCCACATATTTTTCATAAAAATTCACCTTTGTAGGGAAAGATGTCAGGTCAAGAAAATATTATCTGAGAATTTTCAAAATCTGCCTATATTTCTATAAGGCATAATAGGAATATTCTTATATAAACCTTCAGTTTAAAATCTTATCTTATAGAACATTAATTTATAGTCTTATCTAGACAGTAGATTCTTCAATGTGCACCCTAAAAAATTACCCAATAAATCTTATTGTAAAAATTATAGTTGTTTTGATGTGCAGATTTTTGACAACAGAACGCAAGGGCTAGGAGAGGCCTATCAACTGTCATTACTATCCATCTGGCACATACATGTGTGCTAAATATTCTTATGAAGCTTTTGAGGGGAGATACTGCATTCGGTTTATAAAAATTCAAACATCAATTACACTTCATTGAAAGATCTCCACAAATGTTAACTCATTATCTCTCACAAGTGCTTCATGAAGAGTTTAGGGAAACCTCATGCCGGGTCTCAAACCAGCATGGCCAAGCATGATTGGCCTTTCAGCCTCCTGCCGTGAGCGACGTGGGGCCACCTTCCCCTGCCCAGCCTTTCCCACACTCGTAAAGTGAGGGATGTGGAATAGATGTCTCCCACTCATATGTGACTATAGCAGTAGAGTGAACGCTGAAATAAATTAGGCAGAAAAATTTAAAAATTAGGCTGTGGGAAAACTTTAAGAATGAGAATATTGCTAAAATATTGGTATTTCTTAGATGTCAAATTTTAGAGTGGGAATGCTTATTACTCAATAAAGCACTTATCAGTTTTTTGGATTAAAAAATCAATTAGATCAAGAGCTCATTTTGTACCTAAAGAATTACATCAACTGTTAAGCAAAGAAAGCTAGTGCCATGAAGTCACAAAGGAAACAACGGTGAGGGGGAAGGGTAACAGCGGCTCCTTTTCTCTTAATAAATTCTTTTTGTATCTAATTACATTATCTTTCATTGAACATCACCAGTATTTAAGTAATGAAATATCTCTAAGAGCAAAAGGTGTATTGCAGTCTTATTTCAGGTTAAATTGCATTATTTAAAAAGGGGGGCATTCTGAGATATAGAAATACAAAATCCAAGAGCAAATTAATACTGAGTTCCAAGTTCCCATAATCACATAACTAGAACACTGAAAAAATTGTTCAAAAATATTATCCTCAACTGAGAGCTTGTAGACCACATTTCTGCCAAGAACAGATGATTATGGTAGAATTACAAAGCTCTGAAAATGGATGCGATGGCACAAACTTAAATACTATCATGTGAATGTGGAACTATATGGGCAGTCTTATCTTTATTATATTAAAAATCTATAGCTGTTTGAGGATGGCAAAAGAATTACTGTTAGATTCAGCCAAGTCTGTCTTTATCACAGTAATAAACAGTCAGTATAAACTAAAGGGACTGCTAACTGGGTAAATAATGGGTAAATAAGCATTATTCTTCAGGGCTTTTTTTTTTTTTTTTTGGAAAAATGAAAATCTCTGCCTCTGGTCTTTGAAAGCTTCTCTGATCTTTTACAAATGTTATTGGTCAGGTAATGTAGGCACTTACATCATCATCACCATCATCATCATTATTATTACTACAGGGGCTAGAAGTCTTGGCTGTATATATTGTGTCTCTCAGCTGACTACGTTTTGAAAAGATTTATTCTGTATGTCAAGAGAAGGCAAGAGATCTACTGAAACCAGCTTCTCTGGCTACGTATCTAAAGAAACTCTTCCCTCAGAGAACTCTGTAAATCTTGAGTGAGTCTGTATACTGAATTCAACTTTCCATGTGACAGTGACACTTTTGGGGTAGATCAATTGACTGCAGAGGCTTCTGGGATGTTTTCACAAGGCAGAGATTGTCATGCAGTGAGCTGAGAACAGCCGTTTCTTAGAGAAGTAATTAGATTGACAGAAGGTGACATACTCCAAACAATAAACGGGAAAAGGAGTCCAGACAGGTAATCCAAAAACCACGTGGAATCTCCCCTCCCAGACATGTGGACATATGGACCCTGCATTAGTACATTTGTTCGTCAAGACAACTTGAAATACATATAAACTGATGATGATAGGTGACAGGTGCTTCAAAAATTCTAATGAAATAGATGTAGGGAACAGATTCCATTTCGCTACTGAAAGGAATATAAATGAAAAAGAATGCCACATGGAGCTCTCATTTCTCATCTTAGGCATTATGTTATCAAATCCCTTCTGTATACAATGGTTAAAACTGATTTCCCTTTTTATAATTGTTTCTTGTTAGTAATAAAGAAATAACTAAGTTATTGGTCTTTTTCAATTAAATGAAGCTATATATTTTATATTTTTGCTATCTACATAAAATTAAGTTTCTTTTAGAGCTACCATCACAGATTAAAGCTTCCAATCGTTCAACTTCTTTCCATGCCTGCAATATTAGTCCTCAAGAATATATATCTTCATCATCTTCCTTTCTTTGTACCTACCCACTCTACAGCAGCAATTTCAAATCCTTTTGCTAAAAGCCCCAAAATACTCATTAATTTTCTTAAAAGCCAAATAATCAACCTTTCTTGTACAGCTAGCATTACCCTTACTTCAGAGGGTTGATGTGTCAGGAATTATCTCTGCTAGTTGCATGAATGTCATGTTCACACAAAAGCCAAGAAAAAAAAAGGCATCAACTTAGAAAAGGTAGTTTCCTTTTCTTTCATTCTAAATCATTTTCGCGCTTGTCTTTCATAGCTTTATGAAAATAAGCATCCGCTCTTAACAAGCAGAATAATCTGTAGAAAGTAGTAAATCCATATAGGAAAAGGAGGTGCAGCTGAAGTGGACACTGCCTGTAAGTGAAGTTTCTGAGGGTATTTTGTAAACACCCTCCCACAGCTGTGTGCTGCTCCCAAGTGCCTTGTTAGTCCCAGCAGCCCTGAGCCCCGTGGGGAGTGGCCATCAGGGCGATCTGTGCGCAAGGACTTCCTTCACTTAAAATACCGTCAGCAATTAGTGAAAACCTATTACACACAGATACTGTTTGGTGCACTTATGTTTTAGAGAAGCAGGCAGCACAAATTTAAATTAAAAATCTTTGAACTGTCCTATAATATGTGCTGTGTGTGTGTGTGTGATTTCTAGCACAGATTACTTAGACAGGGGAAAGATCAGGTAGAAAGAAATTTCTCCATAGGTTTTAATTACCAAAACTGTAAGCATTGTCTGCACTATCTTTCCTGTTCCATAGTTCTTCTTTGTTCTTAATATAGAAATGAAAAGACACATTAAAATACTGCAAAGTTACTACAATCACTAGGTAGACTTTAATTAGACAAGCAAATCATATCTAGTACAGACTATAAAAAACTAAAATTTATCCCAACTTATTCATTAGTGGTGAAAATATTAATAAAAAATTGAAAATATAAACCTTAACAGTATATTTCCTCTAGGTAATTAATGCTCATTCTAACTAGATATTAACAGCCTAGGAAAGGCTGGGAAGCGCTGGAGATTTTCATTGCTTCGTTTTATTCCTTTCCTGAAAAGATAATCGTAATATTGGACTTGAAATTTTTTTCACTGAGCAGTTCTTCATCTTTAAATAATAGAAATAAAAGGGACTAATTAAAGATTTGAAGACTTTTAATGTATACAACATAAACACCCACCCATGCCTTTTAATAACCACAAATTGTGTCATATAAACAATCAGATGGTGATAGTTCCTAGAACTACTGGTACTCTAATACTGGACTAGATCACCGAGGATCCTCCTCATGTCTTACAGGGGGAGAATTAATGGTGCCTAATCAATTGGTCTTTCACATCACGTGTCCTTGCTCAAGCTGGGCTTCTGGAATGAGCCCACCACTATTGTTCCTTGGATTTGGACAGTCCTCCTTCAAGGTAGAGCTAACACATTAGCTCCTCTTTGTAGACTTCTCTGATCACCAGAGCTGAATTGATTTCTCCCTCATTCATGTACTCACTCATTGTATACATTTTCCTATTAGAGCCTTTATCGCATATTATTACTTATGTTTTGTCTCCCTTGCTAGCTCATGAAGCAATTAACAAAGTGCCTTCCTTTCTTCACTTTTGGAGTTTCAATATAGAACAGAGACTGACACACTTGTAGATGCTTAAGAAATGCTTGTTGAATGAACAGAACACACATTTCCACTTTAATGTTAGTGTATGCAGATATTTCAAGACTGGACCAAAGCTGTCTGTCTGGCCGGAGGCAGAAATGGCAGTGGGATCCAGACCTCTTGATATATATTTACTAAGTGCTACTATGTGTCCGGTGTTACGTGAGGTCTTCTGGATACAAAGATGCATTCCTGAAGATATGATTAAGAATTTCTGTTTACATGGTTTTCTTTCCATAAGTGAACTCCTGGAGCTTAGGGATTGTTTACGAGTCATTTTGTATCACCAGGACTTAGCACAGGCCTGGCACATGGGAGAAGCTTAATAAATGTTTGCAGCATTAATGAGAGACTGAATGGATGGACAAACACAACAGGAAAGAATGCTCAGATACTAGAGGCAGAGGAGTCTCAGTGTGTATTTTTTCAATTATCATTTCTTTTTCACCATTTTATATTACTATTTCACATTATGTTAAAACTCCATTATTATTTTGCTCTTTTTAAGTAACTATTATAAATCGACTACTTTTTGAAATGTATCACTTTTGTAAATTTGTTTTTTAATGTTTATTTACTTTTGAGAGAGACAGACAGAGTGTGAGCAGGGGAGGAGCAGAGAGAGGGAGACACAGAATCTGAAGCAGCCTCCAGGCTCTGAGCTGTCAGCACAGAGCCGGACCTGGGGCTCAAACCCACAAACCATGAGATCATGACCTGAGTTGCAGTCGGATGCTTAATCACCCACACGCCACCTGAAAAGTATCATTTTTAAGTGAGAAAACAATGCAGTATGAAGCTGATTATAACTCAGGAGATTTATATCATTAAACACTTAAAAATTAGAGTACTGGTCTGAATACAGAGTGTCAGAAAGAACTATGCATTCACGAAAGCTTTAAGGTAAAAAAGCCATAATCATATAATCTCAGCCCTTGAAACGAGTAGCAGAAGAGAGGGCACAGAATTCAGCATGGAAGAAAAAAAGGGAGTGGTATTCTAGGCAGAATGTGTAAGGGTAGAAAAACAAAAACAGAAACCTTATAGTGAAGAGCATGGGGAAACTTTTGTGAATGTGAATCAGATCCTATAAATTTGAAATAAGCATGTTTTAAAATTCTTGGGCAAAGTTCATCTTTTCCCCCCATTTTTGGATGTTGGTCTACTGCTCCACTATTCTCCCGGGCTTTGACATTGGTCTTATTCTGGGCCAACCTTAGCCTGGAGGATTCATGGAAAATCAGGGTGATTTTAGGGCCAATCAGATGATTCAGGCTGCCTCAGGATAGGTCAGTGGGTTGATGTTGTTGTTAGGAATTCTTCCACCACACCTCTTCTGGAACCTGGACAAGGCATGCATCATGAGGCTGGACGGGAAAAGGACTGAGATGGAGAAGTTTGGCACACTTAGCTATGAAATGCTCCCTGATATTCTGAATCCAAGAGAGATCTGAAGTAAAGTACTAAGCAGGGAACATTTAATATATAATGATTGAAATGCATGCTAAAATATGCAGTTAATCTTAATAGTCTTTCTAAAAGCAAGCTAAAAAAATAAAAGATGGGATAAAAAAATAAAAGGCTGGCATATGAAGGATCAAATTGGAAGTGGGTTTGAAGAATGAATGATGTTACTGACTTCTTAAATAAGGAAGGAAAAGATAGGACAGAACTAACAAATTAAACAAAGGTTGGGAAAGAGAGGAGAGGAGTAAATTAACAAAGATTGGGAAGGAGGATTTTTGAAAGTCTAAAATATAAACGTAACTTCACCTACTAACCTTTTTCAACTATGGCATTTTACTTGCAAATAGGTTACGGGGACAAAAAAGGAAGAATATTGGGAGCACTGATTCTTTAAAAATAACACGTTGAAGCATCTTTTAAAAACCATTAATGACTTATTTTAACAAAAGAAGATGTATATGTATATACATAAGTTAAATCATTATTTTTGTTTCCAAGTTGGCTCTTATCTAGCTGTAAATGCCTTTTTATTCAAGTTGGGTCAGTGCATGATTAGTCATGATGTGGGAGTAGCCCCCACTGCCTATATTTATCATCAGCTCAGGACTGCCATTTTCAGTCACCATACTTCCTCATTTCTACAGGATTCCCACGATCTCTTCTTCTCATTTATTTCCCCAATTATGTTGTTGAGTATAACCTATCCCTTCATCCATTCCCCTCCCATCTTTCTTTTCCTGGAAAACCTCACAACCTAGTT
Organism: Panthera leo; assembly: GCF_018350215.1. Classification (NCBI taxonomy): domain Eukaryota; kingdom Metazoa; phylum Chordata; class Mammalia; order Carnivora; family Felidae; genus Panthera; species Panthera leo. The sequence goes on from NC_056679.1 coordinate 151,153,767, forward strand.
ATCCAAGCTGGAAATCCAGAAGTCACCCTTGACTCCACCATCTCTTGACTCAACAATTACTATTTTTTCTGTTTGGTCTCCCATCCTCAGTCTGTCCTCTGATCCCACTTTCCAGTCAATCCTTCATCCTACTTTTGGCAGGGTCTCCTGACAATGCAAATCTAATCGTAGCAGTGCTTTCCTTATAAACCATGGCGGCTCCCAATGGCCACAACCACTGGTTTTCACAGCAAGTCCTCCCCTTCTTCTCCAGCCTCATTCCTTCTCTTCTCCCTCAGCACTCTGGGTTTCATCAATGGGGAACTTCCTACCATTTCCCAAGTCAGTGTAATAACACTGTTTTGATATGTCATTCATTCCTGTCTAGAATATGTTTACTTCTGCTCTCTGATATATGAACCTTAGTCATCCTAGGCCACCTGTTACCTAATGCCATCACTTGCCCCGTGAAGCTCTGTCTAGGCACTTGGGGACCCCCTTCTCATGTTATCTACTGACATGTCTGCTTCACCACTAGGTAGTGAGTTCTGTAAGAGTTGGGTATCTCTGGTTCCTGCTAGAGGGCTGCAGTAATACATGTGGGCTCAGTAAAGGTTCTCGTAACTGTTTACCGCATAAATGAACAAGCAAACAAGCTTGACAGTCATACTTTCTAACACTGTCAGACTTGCTGAAATGAGTTGGGTAGTCTCCTAAGATGGCAGGGTTATTTATTTGTTTTAATAACATGAAGTGAAAAATGCACAGAACACAAGTTCTGGTAAGTTAAAGCAAGTTCTAAAACCACTTCATGATTGTGGCAATAGCGTATCCTTTTGGCAGTGGAAACAGTGGAGGTGACACAGAGACTATTTTGGAGGGGGTGCAAATGGTCATGTTTGTGTGTGTGTGTGTTTACGATTGCTCAGAGTTCTGTGGAGGACGGGCTGTTCCTTTCCAGCTCCCGGTACTCTCAGTCACCACCAGGAAGACATAACATATTGAGAAAGTACTGCAAGAGGTGCTTTTGGGGATTGTCTTCTCTATTTCTAGGTTCTCCTTTAGGAGAAAGGGCATCACCTTTGATGTGATTTGAAGAATCTGTTAGTTGGGATCTGCAGTTTATCACTAGATTATGTGAAAAGCAGAGTGTACACAGACCATTCAATAAGGGAACACAGAAGAAGATGTGAGGTTCACAACTGACTGACTTGTGTCACGACAGTTCTGATCACACCTGAGAATTGTACTTGAGATATCCAAATCCTCATTTCTGAGATAGCGAGGGACTCCCAGATGAAGGTTAAATTGCTTCTTTTCCTAACACCAATCTCCTACCCTAGGCCTCTGCCAGGCTGAAGAGAGTAAAGAGTTCCAGCGGGCTTGACCCTGGTCCACTTCTCTCTTGGGTTGGCCCTTGGACTGATGGGGGAAACCCCTGTTTGCCATTCACTCCTGCTGTTGTAGTTTCCATGTCTTATATGCACCAATAATAGATTTCAGCCTGGGATATGACCGAAAATACTTCCCCAAGTTCTGTTCTATCCCTCTGTTTATTAAATGGCAGAGAGATTTTTAGGGACCAATTCTAGATTGTGAACACAGATTTTATTTATGGAATCTTCAACTCCTTCCCCATAGTACCAGACATTCAAACAATTTTTTTTCTAATTGATTTCTCTCTCTCCTGATAAACCAGCCGGCTCACCAATGAGTGGCTATACGCCATTCTATATAGATACTTGCAGATGGAAAAGTTTTGATTTTGGTTATTCTAGAATGATTGGATAGTAATGATGGGAAAGGGCCTCTTAGCCTTTGCCTTCCCAGTTAGCACACCCTGTGAGTATGCCCTGAGAAAACTAGCCTACAAGTTAATTCTGAAGGATGAGCCATCCAAGAGAGTGATATCCACAACTGTGTTAGCACACACTGCTCGATGCCCATACTGCTCTGACGTGTGACCATGAGGGATCAGGGCCCCAGAGCATTGAAGGGACTGTGTGAGAACAATATGTACATCACAGCTACTGTGGCTGCCAGATGAAGGGAGAGCCTCGGTGCTTTAGAATAAATCTCCACAAGAGCAGAAACATTGTCTTTTTCCTTTTTACCTACAGCAACTTGAAAGCTGTGTCCCACCCATGGATGACACCCAACCAAAACTGCTGTTGCTACTAAAAGAGTAAAAGAGGGGCACCTGGGTGGCTCAGTTGGTTAAGTGTATAACTTTGGCTCGGGTCATGATCTCACAGCTTGTGAGTTCAAGCCTTGAGTTGGGCTCTGTGCTGACAGCTCAGAGCCTGGAGCCTGCTTTGGATTCTGTGTCTTCCTCTCCCTCTGCTCCCCGCACTCATGCTGTCTCTCTCTGTCTTGTCTTTCAAATATAAAGTAAAGCATAAAAAAAAAACAAGGCTGCAGTGACAGAGATTCTTATTTAAGATGGAATCACAATGGAGGCTGAAAAGCCACAGACAGCAGCTGCTGGACTTATGCTCAGAGTATAGGTAGTTTTTGCCTCCACCACCCACTCTCTTTAATGCCACTTCTCCCAGCCTCACACATAAAGTTAAATTATAAAAGGAAAGAATCCTGTGGACTACAGAGTTAAGAGAATTAATGTGTCGCTCTTTTGTGTTTCTCCAGAGCTTTGTAATTCACATTTCATAATGTTGTTCTCTGCATTCTTGTTTTTTGTCTCATTTGCTAGATTATAAGATCCCTGTAGACAAGAAGTATCTCTTGAGGGCTTTCTATCCTTAGCAACTAGGGCAGTATCTGATGGTAGAATGCTGCAACAATTTGGTTGACTCTTCTGGACAGCCAAGGAGAGCCTGATGACATATAATAAGGAGGCTTAGAAATATTAAGCCAAAGTTAGTGGGGATCCAAGCTTTCCCTTTCCTTTAACAATGCACCTTTTCTCTCTTCTTTCAACATCAGTAATGTTTGCTAGGTCTGCCAAAGGCTAGCAGCCTTGGTTTCTAGCCTTATTACTTGTGTCTTTTGATGTAAAATCCCCTGGGATTTTCATTTTATTGGTTGCACACTGGAAAACTTTTTTGTTAAAGATTTTAAAATTTTTTAAAATGTTTATTTTTGAGAGAGAGAGAGGGTGGGGGAGGGGCAGAGAGAGGGGGGACAGAGGATCCGAAGCAGGCTCTGCACTGACAGCAGACAGCCCAACGCAAGGCTCAAACTCACTAACCATGAGATCTTGACCTGAGCCAAAGTCAGACGCTTAACCAATTGAACCATCCAGGTGCCCCCCACTGGAAAACTCCCTGTTTAATAAACAGTGCCCAAGATACAATGAATGAGATGGTCACTGGTCAGAGGCCAGTCTGATAGAAAATTGCTCAGCCATAAAAAAGAATGAGACTTTGCCATTTGCCACAACATGAATGGATAAAGAGGGTATAATGTTAAGTGAAATAAGCCAATCAAAGAAAGACAAACACCATATGATTTCACTCATTTGTGGAATTGAGAAACAAAACAAAGAAAAAAAGAGACAAACCAAAAAAACAGACTCTTAACTATACAGAACTGATGGTTTCCAGAGATAAGGTGGGTGGAGGGGTGGGTGGATAGATGAAGGGGATCGAGAATACACTTATGATGAGTACTGAGTAATGTAAAGAATTGTTGAGTCAGCTTACTATACACTTGAAACTAATATAAGACTGTATGTTAACTATGCTGGAGTTAAAAGGAATAAAAGGTCCTTTCTCATTAGCACAGGGAATACTGAATTGAATATAATCATTGAAAATAAATAGGACACAAACTATCTACAAAGGAGATTCTGAAAACACTTACTATGCAGTCCGTTTTGGCAAACTGAGATCCTGTCTCTTAGATGAAATACTTTCAAATAAAATGTAATTCATTAGAAATGTTTTGGAAAGGCTAGTATTATCAATGTCAAATGCTGATCAAAGCCTACATAGGCTAAGCTACCTTATTATTTTATGTGTAGGTTTAAATTTTTCTAAATTTATGTTTCCAAATCAAATTAACTAATCATTAAAATCAAACTCATTTTAATTTATTTTCCTTATGCTGTGAATGTTATGCATATATGAATCCATGGTCCCTGAATCTTGGAGCAACTCCTTCACAAAATCACATTTCCCATGACTTCATACATTACACAGATAAGTAACATTCTTTGGTTTTTACATTCAGTCACTTTGGATTTCATATGATGCTACAAAACCTAGAGAGCACTGAGAAGTGAAAAACAGAGAGGTATGGAGAGTATATGTTAAAGAAAAGGAAGGACAAGAAGGAGAGAGAGAAAGAGAGGATAAGATGGTGGTAGATAGATGGATGGGGAGGAAGGGAATGAGAATGAGAGAGAAGTTGAGGGTCTTTTGAAGGGGAGAGGGAAAAATAATTCAGTGAGCACATTAACTGATCCCCCAGCAGGTAAGCTGGCCTCTCTTTGTGTCTGGATTCAGCACTTTATGATCTTAGATAGAGCTTTCTCACGGGCCATCAGCAATCTTGCTCATCCTGATATCCAACTCTGGCAGCAGCTGAGCACCCATTGTCTAACTCAATGAGGCCAAGTGGTGGCTGCCAGTCCCACAGACTGCTCTGTCCTCCAGCCCCACACAGCCTTCTCTGGGGAGGCTCTGTGGCCTTGGCTTCCTGGTCCCCGTGGCGTTAGCTATCGGCTTTGGTAGTCATGAGGGCTTTAATAATTTCAGGCATTATCACTGAAAATGTACTACAACCTGACTTTTAAGTTTGGTATTTCAATTTCCATACCTTATGAATTCCCAGTGATTTTGTTAGCTCAGTGGCAAACTTAGATTTTTCATTTGCACAATAATTTCTTCCATATTATTCATTAGGTAATTATAAAAACAACATTTCCTCTTCTATGGCATGAAAAGGAAATTAAACCAGTCTTCCCGCACTATCAAAATATTAATTTTCCCCTTAACTGAATCTGTTCCTCAGCAGTAACACCTCCCATTAATCGAGCAGTTCCTATGTGCCAGGAACTGAGTCTGCAGCTTTGCATGGATTTTTTTTAAAGCCCTCATAACTACTCTTCCCCATGATTGCCATTCTACAGATGAAGAAAAGGGGGTGCAAGGTGGTCGGTCCAAGCACTTGCGGAGGTTTACAAAGTTATAGTAAGTGGTAGAACCAAGTTAATAAACTACATAGGAACTCCAGGGTTTACCCTGTCACAGCTGTTTCACTATTCTCCCTCTGCAAGTCATCCAATTATAAAGATTGCCTAAATCCAGCCAATGTTTTCTTTGAGTACTTACTCCCAGCTGAAATTGGTGAAATGTTTGACAAATCTTATTTTTTTCATGAAGGGATATATTTGCAATACAATTCACCTTCTGATGAATAATTTTATTTTTAATGTTTACCTGTTTTTGAGAGACAGAGAGCACAAGCAGGGGAGGGGCAGAGAGAGGCAGAGAGAGAGAGAGAGAGAGAGGGAGAGAGAGAGAGAAAGAGAGAGAGAGAGGGAGAGAGAGAGAGAAAGAGAGAGAGAGAGAGAGAGAGAGAGAGAGAGAGAATCTGAAGCAGACTCCAGGCTCCGAGCTGTCAGCACGGAGCCCGACACAGGGCTCTAACTCACGAACTGCGAGGTCATGACCTGAGTTGAAGTTGGACGCTTAACCAACTGAGCCACCCAGGTGCCCCTCTGATGAATAATTTTATCTAAAATGTTTTTCCTATTGTGTTATTGTAATATCCACTGAAGAGAGGGGAAGGTCTCTTCAATATTTAGTTGGTAGCTATGGAGTTAAAATGAGGTGTAGGTTGTTGAAAAGAAACGCTGCTTAAGTTTTTCCACTCCTACGTTTTTAGGACTAGGAAGGAAGTCCTCTGCAATAACATTTTGTATATCTGGGTAAAATGAAGTGTATGTTTGTCACAATTATTAAAATAATACTAGCAAGAATTTTAACTCTCTATTAATAGAAAACGTTTGCTTTCTATTGTTCAGTGCCTATATTCTTCAGATTCACAAGCTAACTGCTCAGCTCTTCAATTTGTTTTGGCAGATAAGGGATACCAATGCTGGTAACATTTTTCTGGGGTTGTGGGGGGTAGGTGGGGGAAAAAGAGAAGAAACATACACTTTGATGGAGAAACTATTGTTTCTTTTTGGCTGATACTGTGGGATCATGGAGAAATCATGTATGAACTATAAAATTTCCACTTTTAAAACATGGGTACAGAAGCTCTTCCCTTTCTTTTGTTTTCAAAATGAGATTGATAATACTCTATTACTTTACAGGCCAGAAGGGAGGAGAGGTGAAGGAAATGACTGCAAAAGTTCCCAAGGTTTTCAACAGCTACAAGGAAGACACAGAAGGATGGGAATCTTCTAAAGGGAAAATTTCCCGAGTCCCAAGGAACAGGGGAGAACTGTAGAAGAGCTTCAAGAACCACAAGACTTGGGTTTTTGCATCTTGTCAGAAAATCCGCACTGTTGGTAAAAACCAAGGGAAGGCCTGGCACAAACGTGACTCAGCAGAGAAATGCCACCCACAGTCACCGACGCGGCTTCCGCAGTGGCTGAGTTGCCCTGTTTTCTCTGGAGGCTTCCCCAGCCTGGCCAATACATGAATCTCTCAGATGGGAAACTGAAGTTTTTGAAAATGGAAATTAAACAAAGTTGTATAACATTTAAAAGAAGTTTACAGTTATGATACTTGGCTTTTTACATGGGTTTAAAGTCAATTTTCTGTTGAATAAATAATATGAACCACACATTAACCACCTAATAGTTTTAAAATGCCCCAAACAGCCATCACCATCATTCTGAATAGAATCCCACTTCTTTTTAAAGACCATGGTTAAAAGATGAGGGGAAACAGTACCATTAAAAGAGGAAGCAAAATATAGTTCAAAGTCTGTTTCCATGAGGTAATGCATACTGTTGACTAATGGCCAGAGGAATCCAATCTATATCGAGATGAAATATGAAGTTAAAGCAGGTGGCTGGGAGAAGTTAGAATCCCTCCACCAGCAACCCCCGCCTCCACCTTCTTGAATTATTTTATTGCTGAAGCCAAAGGGACAGAAAGCAATGAAAGTTTTGTTGATTGGACACAGGAACTTGTTCAGAGTGAGACGGAAGTTATATATCTGAGTTCATCTCTGGAAACTGCCAATCTCACATTAACTACATCTGTATGTGTACATATCTGTGTGTGTGTGTGTGTGTGTGTGTGTGTGTGTGTGTGTGTGTCTGTGCGCGCGCAGGCACGTGCACAGCATGAAGCTAATTTTGAAAGGATCTTCAGAATTATTTCTGGGTAGATATGTTTCTGCATAGCTATTTTTATCTTTTTTCTCCATAAGGAAATATTTCAGTTTTGTAATTTAGACCCCAGAAAAGTCAGGTTGTTTTATTGTGGTATGTCTGCAAACTGAATCCTGGCTTCTACAGGAAAATAAATTTCTTCCCCTCATCATAATATAACACACAATTTCTATCATATAGTTTATTATGTTTTCTCTAATATGAATAAAATCTCTCATGTTTGCAGGAACTCAGTTGTGGAGAGCACTAAAATGTTTCCCTCCTAATGTTGATCAGCAAGTGCTTTGATCTCCATAGCCAGACATCGGGTGCAGAGTTCAGAACTATAAATTTGTTGCACTTACTATCAGTAAAAGTAGGGCTCTGATGGTCATCTTTTCTCAAACCACAGTTCATCTTTGCTACATCTTCAGAGTGTAAAATAGGTGTGGTTCAGAACAGAGTCAAACAAGTATCAGTGGTTCAGAAATGATATCCTTTCCCCAGTAGCAATATACATCGTGGGTATGTGACTGGAATATTTAAAACACCTGTTCACTTGGAACCAAGCCAAATGTATAATGCGTTAGTATGTGCTTGGCTCATTTCCAAGAGCATGTATCCTTACTGCCATCAAAATACTGAAGGGAGCTAGGGCAAAGATACAAGTTAGAAGCAATGTAAGATAGATATATTTTATTGTTAACAATATCATCATACTAGACACTGTTGGCTGGCTAGTATTTTAATAAAATCAATTATTTGTTTTTGATCAGAGAAGAACTGGCAGTGTAGGGACACTCTTATCTTAGCTTTGCTAATTACTTTCACTGCTTTAAAATCTTAATCAACTTCCCCCTCCCCCCTCCCTCTTTCTCCCAAGCCCTCCCTTTCATTGTCTAACTGGGCTCTTCCCTGGATACATAGTAGTTCAAAGGGAACACCAGGGAATAAATTATATCCTAACTATATACCAGAGTTCACCAGCAGAACTTGGGCAAGCTCCTCTGACAGGGTTCCACCTATTTTTATCAATTCTGTTTTTACTTTACTTAATAGAGTACAAATTTTTACCTCTCTCTACCTTTTCTGTAGCTTTAAAATCTGTATAGTCAAAATTTTACCTCTAAAGAATTTCATAACCTCATTACTCAAGATACAGTTACACATATATGTAACAATTTATAAAATGTGACATTTTGTTTGAATGTGATCACAAAACATGCCAAAGATTTCAATGTCCAAGGTGTGTATGTATGTATGTGTGTGAGAAGGAGTAAAAAATGAAAATTTTGCCTAAATTTACACCTGTAGGAAGGAGAAGCAGAGAAATAACATGTTTATGAGCACATGGGCCCAACATGTGCTAGTGGATATATACATACGTGGTGTAAGTTAATTCTTACAAAAAGACCAAAAGTGAGATTTATTATCACTATTTTACTGCTTAGAAAGCTGAGATTTTGTGGAGGTTTAGAAACTTGCCCCAAAGCACGGAGTTTATGAAGATTGTAAAAAGCAGGCTTGGCAGAGTCTAACACTTCTCTGCCCCTTTTCTTATACCAGACTGTCTTACAGTGAAAAGCCCGGACTTTTAGATTATAAACCTGAAAGTGTGAGAGTGGAGATTTTATAATTTGAAGTACTGTATCCAGAATCCTGACCATTTATGTGGTCATTGAAAACACACAGACTTCATTAGGAACTTCTAAATTTATAGATTTTGATTTCCTCTTCAATTTAATCTAGAGAATGTTATATAGTTTATTATATATACCTCCAGAGGTCTCCATAATTTCTTCCTTTAACACACTATATATGACAAATAGTCCTTAGCCAGAAAAATGCATGTGCATATTACCAGAGCAAAGTGAAATTGTATGCATATTTCTTTTTTTTTTTTTAACATTTTTAAGTTTATTTAGTGTGTGTGTGTGAGAGAGAGAGAGAGAGAGAGCGAGAGAGAGCAGGGGGAGGGGCAGAGAGACAGAAGGAGAGACAGAGAAACCCAAGCAGGCTCTGCCTGTCACTGCAGAGCCCCATGTGGGGCTCCATCTCATGAACTGTGAAATCATGACCTGAGCCGAAGTCAAAAGTGGAGTGCTTAACTGACTGAGCCATCCAGATGCCCCTGTATGCAATATTCCAAAAACAACTTGTTTTTAATATAATCCTAGATGTTTACAGAATGATATAAATAGTTTAAAAATATAATGAAAGGTTTTAGGCTTTTTAGCATGCACACATATACATGTTACTTATAAAAATTAAATATCCTGGCATTTCCACTTTTTACAGCTAAATTGCTTCTATCTAGAGAGTTATATTTTCCACTAGAATTTTTCTCAAGAATTGACTGTCATTCGCTATTCTACTGCTTGAGGCCATGAAGTATCTTTCTCATACCTATTGTATTGCATCTAATTCTACACCAAACATTTAAGCACTTGATTTGTCTGTCTCCCTTCTCTCCATTTACCTTGCCACCTTTGTTAAAGCTCCTTCTGTATGTGAATATTCTATTCATATCATGCCCTTGCTCATTTCTTCTTGTCGATCTTTGCATAATTGGTCTTTTGAAAGATTTGCCCACATCCTGTTCATCAATTTATATCCATATTTCTGAACTTCATTTGTATGAAACTAAAAATGACTACTCAACATTCACCTCTCCTGAAAAAAAAATATATGTATTATTTTTTATATAAAATTTATTTATTTTTGAGAGAGAGGCAGAAAGAAAAGGAAAGAGAGAGTCCTAAGCAGGCTCTGCACTGTTAGCATGGAGCCCAATGTGGCACTTGAACTCACTAACTGTGAGATCATGGCCTGAGCCTGAATCAAGAGTTGGACTATGAACTAACTGAGTCACCCAGGCACTGCCCCTTGACTTTGTTTTTGTTTTTTTTTTTTTTTACTATTTTTTAAAGTTTATTTTGAGAAAGAGAGAGACAGAGACAGAGATAGAGAGACAGAGAGACAGCGTGCACATGATCCTGGAAGGGACAGAGAGTGAGAGAGGGAGAGAGAGAATCCCAAGCAGGCTCCATCCTGTCAGCATAGAGCCCACCATTGGGCTCAACCTCACAAACAAACTATAAGATGATGACCTGAGCTGAAACCAAGAGTCAGGCACTTAACCGACTGAGCCACCCAGATGCCCCACTCCTGACTTTTTAAATTCTACCTTCTAGAGGTTATTATTTGATTACAAGTATCGGGGTATCATCATCATCATCATCATCATCATCATCACCAACAACCTTACTATGCACCAGACCCTGTTCCAAGCATTTTATAAATGTTCAATAATTTAATTCTCATGATAACTAGATACTAGGTGCTATTATTAACCCCATTTACAAATGACGATGTAAGAAACAGACAGCCTAAGTAACTTGTCTGGAAACATACAACCAATAAGCAGGGGAGATGGGATAAAAACTCATGCAGTCTTGCTCCAGAATGATGTTCTAACTATGCTATGCTATTCCTCAAATATCGTACAGTACCTCTTATGTTGTTTTGTCCTTTTGATGCACGTGTATATTTTCTATCTTACCTAGACTGTTAAGTTTTGTGATGTCACTGATGGTATTTTTCAAAATTCTATTTCCTCTAGCATCATTATAAAGTTCTGTACATCCTAGAAATCTAATAATTATTGCTAGAATAAAACTATCCATAGACAAAAGTGGAAGTAAATTTGTAAAATATACATATTGGCAGGTCATTTTTGAATTTGAAGGTAAAAATGGAATTAAAATCTTACATGCTTTAATTAAAAATTCACAAAATAAATCTAATGTCATTTGTTATTGTTAATGAAATGGCCATATTCATTTCTCTGTTATTGCATTTAATAGTTTTTAGCTGTCATTATAAGCATTTGATTTTATTTGAAAAAAAATATACCTTCTCTTGTTTAAACCAACCTGCTTGCCTTATTTTAGCTTCTATTATAGATAAATAATACTGTAAACATTTCAAATCCCCAATGATTAGGAGGTAGTCAAATCAATATTAGCTACATAATACATAAAGGATGGATGCAAATTTTATAGAAAAGAAATTAATTATTAATTTATATCTGTTTACTGTAACAAAAATTCGTTGTCAGCTTTTTCTGAAGTTTAACAATGCTTGAGCCAAAATCAATGAATTGTATGAAAATATCCATTTGATGTTAAAAATGCTGTTAAAACAATTATGTAATGTTTATGAATGCTATATAATCTGTTATATGTAGTGATCCATGCACTATTCTTTGTACAAGGTGGTCTAGCATAATAATTATTACATCTCATATCACTATTTTATCTAGCAGTATTAAAATGATTTTTAGCAATGAAAAATAGCAAATATTTTCCATATTACAAAGGTTTTGCTGAAGAATCATAAATGACTATATCAGAGGTAATTATTTCCAAAACTGAATTTATCCTGCATAGCACAAATGACTCAACAATGAAAATTTTGTTCAAAAAGTGTGAATGTAAAAGGCTTTGTCCCTGGAATGTAGCTCTAAGTGGTTCACTATCTAGGTTGAAAATGTCTATGCAGGATTGTATGTCCTATTTTTCCATGCCTGCAGTAAAGATACAATATGGGAATTCAGCTTGGTAATTACTAATACACCACACAGACACAATTACACCCTGTATGCTGCATGAAGGAATCACTTGTGGTCTGCATCTATTACAAAGAGCAGTAGGGGGCCACCATGCAAGACGACAAAATGCTTTACAAGACGGAAGGAGACCAGAAGAGTCGATGTACACAGATACAAGGACCTTGATTCTTCTAGCAATGATTTAAGGCTCTTTCCATCAATTATAGTCCTTTGTCTCAAGAGTCTTATCACCAGCATCATTACAGGAACTGAACATAACAATGCTCAGTCCCGTATAACCCCGTGAACTGCGCTGACATTTCCACACCCTGTTGCTATGTTTGACCTGATTATTCAGATTACTTAAGCAAAACAAAATTGAAAAAAAAAAAAAAGGAGTTACTATTGTGAAACTGGTCTTTTTTTTCGTGACTTACTCAAAATTCCATTTCTCTAAACTTCAAGCCATCCTACTCTTGAAATGTTATTTTTCAAAGTAGTTTCTACTCCAATTAAAAAATTAAAACAGAAAATCTGCCTGAGTGAAAATTATAATTGTGGGAAAGAGACTAAATACTGGCACACCAAGGGGATATACACTTAAGAGAATTTTGTATCTAATGGAGTTAAACTAAGTCAGCTGTTCTCTTTAGCTACAGTGAGTCACAGGAATAACTTTCTGCAAAACTTTAAAGTTCTGAGTTTAACTGCAAGCAGTACGCAGTTTTTATTGTAACAGTTTTCTCCTAATTATTACATGATGTACATTATTTTACAATACTTTCATTTAAGATGCTCTTTTAAAATATCTCTTACAATTATGAATTTTTAAGACTTTAGGAAAAGTTAGTTAGCTATGGCAGTTTGTCAGGTCCTGTGAAACAAAGCCTTGTCTTTCAGAAAATGTTTACAACCTATGAGAAAAAAATGTATCCTGGGGCTAGAATGTTTATTGGCACCTAGAAGTCTGAAGAGAGAGTCAAGCCTGTGGTTTTTTGAGGGCACTTTATCATCGCCCGCATTCTCAAAGGTTTCTCTGAATGAATAGAACTGGATTACTCAGCCTTCTATTCCACGCCTATTCCTCTCCATTTTCCTTGGCACGACTGAGAGCCAGGCTATTTTTAGTTAGGCAGTGTTCTATTTTTAGACAACTACCAGTTAGAAGACATTTGTTAGGAAAAAATTTAAACACACACACACACACACACACACACACACACACACACACAAAGGGAGGAGGGAAAGAAGCTTCCCTTCACATATTGTAAAGCAGCCTTCAACCTGTAACTCCAGGCATTTCAGCTGCTTTCAATCTTGGAAAAATAAAGAAAAATTCAGAGTTCAGGGTTTTAAAAATAAACCTACCCTCTGGCAAACAGACCAAAATACAACAAGCTGTTACTATGTGAAACAGTGACTACAAAAACAAAGAACATTCTCCAATGATTAAACTGCAGAAAAGTTGTAGAACAATTAGGTTATAAGAATGTAACACAGGCATGTAACAATTTTCCAGCCTCTCAGCCAGCTGTATCATGTTTTAGAATTCAGAGAGATGAGGGGAAACCTCATTGTAAAGTTATACCAGGGAGGTGGGATGTAAACCTGAGGTTTCCATTCTTAGCACCAGAGAACCTTTTATCAAACTTAAAGGCAATTATATTCAGTGCATTTTTCTAACATTTGTATTTTCTAGACTTTCTCTAAAAATTATAACCACATGTTTACAGAGAAACCATATATTAAAAAATCCAATGCTAACCAGAAACCAGAATTAAGGCTGCTACATAATATACATATACACATAAATGTGTGTGTATATGTGTGTGTGTATAATCTATGTATCTATGTGTTTATATGTCTATACACCACTACCTTTATTAGTCTTGCTTTTATTTTAAATGGGAATAAATGACTTGCAGATTGGCTTAGCCTATCAACTTTTTTACTTATCATTCAAAGTCATGCTTTCATCTATAACCACTATGAGATGTTTTCAGGTGCTCTCAGTTGCAATTATTTTCTTTTGCCTCAGATATCCCACTGTACTCTAAGTCTTATGGTTTGGACCATTGGGTAGGACTGTCACAGATGTGTCACCAATAACTAGCACAATGTTTGGCACATGGTCTTCATGTTCATCAATATCTGCGGAATGAAACAACAAGTCCTGTGTATGTTTCATTTACACTGGACTATCAGCCCTGGAGAGTGGTGGACACATCATCATTGTCCTACTCATCTTGCACAAAGAGAATATTTCACAAATGCTTGGGGAAAAGAAAACTCAGTGGCTTTTTCAGATCTTAATTTATATAAAATACTATCATTATTTATATAAGAAAAGTATACTTGATATACTTATTAATATAAAATGTTATAGATTTATTTCCAAATTAAGAATTTGCTTCTTCTCTCTCTTTTGTTAAACAACTTTTATTACTTAAACTTTCCCCTTGATGTTGAAAATGAAAACATCTTATATGACTTAACAGTTTACAATAGACTCTGACATCTTTTATAGCCTGTAATCATTACAACAGCCTGTGAGGAAGGCTGGGACAATATCTGACTCAGAGCAGGAACCTGAAGACAAGATGGTTAAATAACTTGCCCCAGGTTAGAGAGCTAGTGTGTGATGTTGCTATAACTAGAACTTAATTTCTCTCCAAATCTGTGGGGCTTGTGAAGTTCTATTTCCTAAATGTAAAAATTTAAAGGTAAACTCTCATGATAATGCTTCAACAACATTCTTTGGGAAAATCACTCTGCAGCTTTGCTCCCCGCCCCCTCCCCCCCAAAATTAATTCAGAACCACTAAATTTAAGGAGATCCCAGTCATGAACCCTGGATGAAGACAGAATTCTCACATTTCCAATGAGGAAAAATCAGAAATTGTGTGCACGTGTGCTCTTTCCTTCCTCGTGGGAACGTCCAGAATTGACCTACCTTGTTTCTGCTTCCCTATGACTCTTCTTTCCTATCCCTTCCTCCATTTTCTCTTCTTCCTTGGGGCAATTCAAGCCTTAGTGTTCCCTCTATCCTCTCCCTTCACTCCACCAAGTCACATTTATTTTAACAAATAGTCTACTCCTGGGAGGAAACACTGACTGAGTGGCTCAGCTTTCCCGCTTTGGTTTCTGTGCCCTGACCCAGACCCTGACACTCCATGAGCATGGAGTAGATGCTCAGGAGCAAAAGATGAAATGGCCGCCTGCATCCCCTCCAGTTGACAAGCCCTTTATTAGGTGTATCCATCAACCGTCCTGCTAGTTACTTCATGAACAAGAGCACTGGATTCACCAGTTTCACTTCCGACATCAGTGCTGCCCAAGAGAACTTTTCTAGGGTGATGGGTATTTCTCTAGTGGTCCCACCAATACGGAATTCACGAGTCACATGTGGCTATCAAGTACTTGCTTGTGGCTAGTGAGACTAAGAGCTCATTTCAATTTTATTTTATTTAACTTAAATTTAAATAGTCACGTAGAGCTAGTGGCTACCTTACTGATTAATGCACATCAATATCATTTCATTCTGAAATCTGCTTCTACTATCCAAAGAGAATTTACATGACAGAAGTGATTGAGTTTGTAATTGTTAGGCTATAGGCACTAAATATATCACTTATTTATAAATGTGTACAGTAACTTTGAAAGGAGTTTGGTGTTTGGAACCACTGAGAGTGCAGTTGATTTTTTACTAGTAGCTCATTTTCAGGGTAACTCTGACCTTAGTTTTTCGTCTCTGAAACAGTTTTCTCAAGGTCATAGAGATGGTATTTGTTTATGATTAAGGAGTCATTTGCATGTAATTTTGAAAAATAAATTATTTAATTCAGAAATTCTAGAATAAGAGATACTACCATTAATTCATGTATTAGTTTATTTTGTAACCATGCTTTCTTAGATGTGAGGAAAAAACCCCAAATACCAGCTGTACAGTTTACTGTTTACAGTGTTTCTTATCTTAAAACAGTAGCTCTAAATAGTTATCGAGTTTATTTACTAAAACATAAAGATAAGAGATTTAATTGATATGAAGAGGCTTTGAGAATCTAATTAACCTCCCAGCTAGTCATTAACTTTATGACCTTTAGAAATAATTGACAGGAAATTTTTTTCCCCTTATTCAGAAACTTCCATTGGGTGGCTGAATTTCAGGGTAACAGAGAATACGCTAAATGCCATTGAGACATGACTGGATAATATGCAAAGTAGCTATTAGTAAAATGAGATATATTTCCAGTAATATAATCTACCCACCCAATCTGTTGTACACATACGCAGCACTTGCCTAATTCCAGTCCTTTTAGTGATCAAGTCTGGAGTCTTCTCCCAGAATGTCCTATGGATTATTTGACCAGGAAGATAAAGGAGGAAAGCACAGAGCTTCCACTTCTCTGTGCACCCTGGCACACGTGCCTACTCAATCACATCACACGTGCCTGCAGAGTCCGCTTTCAGGCTCAGAATCTTCCTCAACACGTGCTACAGGCAGCCACTGCCAACTGACAGGCACTCACAAGGGCAGAGACCAGGTCAGGAGATGCAGTGTTCACCACAGACAGGGTCACTCACCTTACTGAGTAGTCACAGGCCTTTTACATCATGCTTCTGGAAACCTAACACACTTGCTTTCAAGAGTTAGTTTTACCAAATATTACTTTTAAAAAATCTATTTTATGGTATGATTCTAGACCTCAGTTAAGCTATAAAGAATAAGTGTTTAAAAATATACTTCTGGGGTGCCTGGATGGCTCAGTTGGCTAAGCATCTGACACTTGACTTCAGCTCAGGTCATGATTTCATGGTCATGAGACCAAGCCCCGCATCAGGCTCTGCACTGAGCTTGGAGCCTGCTTGGGATTCTCTCTCTCTCTCTCTCTCTCTCTCTCTCTCTCAATAAACAAATAAATAAATAAACATTTTTAAAAAATGTACTTTCATACTCCATGCTGGGGAAAACAGATGTTTGGAAAGGGAAGTCTGAGTCTTTGCTACTCAAAGTTCAGTCCACAAACTAGCAGCATCAGCAGCACCTGGGAACTGGTCGGAAACGTAGTCTTGGGCTCTGCCCCATACCAGTGAGTCCCAATCAGCCTCTCAGCAAGAGCCCCAGTGACTCAGACTGGACTAGAATCTGAAACCTGGTTCAATTGCCCAAAGAGAATTCACAGGACAGAAATGATGAAGTTTGAGACCCACTGATCCCTCTTGTCACATCCTGGCCAAAGTACCAACAGGTTGCTTCTCTCTTCCCTAGGAAATCAACATATATTGGTTTTTTACTTTCCACCATTACTACAGGTAATATTTCTATGTGGTCTGCTGTGCCTATTTGTTTCTTACACAGCAACAACTTTATTCATCTCAGTTCACTTGAAAGATTCTCACCTTTATTATTATTAGAACATATCTGACTTCAACAAAGAAAACTTGACAAGGTTTAATTTTATTTATACTATAATGATAAGTTCTTTTAATTTATGCATGTATATACACATAAGCATACATGCATAAATATATGTGTGTGTGTGTGTGTATATATATATATATATATATATATATATATATATGTAATATTTATTGAATGTCTACAATGTCCCATTCATTGAGATGGCAGTTGGAGTTAGAGCTGTAGATAAAACATCATTATGTCTTTCAGGGAAGGGAAACAGATTTATAATAACTTTTTAAAAATTCAGTGAGGTAAGTGAAATAATAAATATCACTTGATTAAAAGATTTATCATCTTTTATTCTACTCTAGGCAGGACTCTGGAATTGTTCCTAAAACTTCACTTTTGAATATTCCACAGTGCTATTCAGTAACCATTCCTGAGGATGTAAAGATGTTCTACTCTTTGGTATCTAATTTGATACTTTAAAGCCAGATACTTTAAAGCCAAACAGGGGCGCCTGGGTGGCTCAGTCGGTTGAGTGTCCAACTTTGGCTCAGGTCACGATCTCACAGTTCGTGAGTTCGAGCCCCGCGTTGGGCTCTGGGCTGATGGCTCAGAGCCTGGAGCCTGCTTCCGATTCTGTGTCTCCCTCTCTCTCTGCCCCTCCCCCGTTCATGCTCTGTCTCTCTCTGTCCCAAAAATAAATAAACGTTAAAAAAAAAATTTGTTTAAAGCCAAACAATACTACTTTTACTGAGGTGTTATCAACGGCTATCAAATGGTTCAAATATGCTGTCCAACACCAAGTTCCATATGCCATGAAATCTGTAAATATCATTAAAAAGTGACTATAATGATCCAGGCTAAATATTTTCCCCCTTTCCCTTTCATATACTGGGGAGAAAAAACAAAAAATGAAGACTGGTTTCTACTAGGTCAAGAACGATCATGCAAAATGATGATGATAAAGTGGTGGTAATTAATAATGACAAAATGGTTACATCAGTGAGAAAAAGGCTGTATTTTGAAACCTCTTGTCTTTTCTACTATTATTAAATAATTTTCTGTCGACTCTGTGTTAGTACTACTGCCTATAAGCCATTAGAGCTGTGTAGTAACAGGTGAGAGGAAATTCCATTTTATTGCCTTGTGCATATAACTTTAGTGCTCTAACATGCACTTTATTTGCTCAACAATGATCTGTTCAATAAATGAGATGTGAAGCATCTTTTCATGTTTACAAAATACATGTAAATTAAGCAAGAGCATTATTTTTAAAAAAGAAACGAATCTTCAAATTTGATATGTAAAAATCCACTGTGGTAGTTATGACAAATATGAATACATTTTTAGGCCCATTTCTTCTTTTAGACTTTGGGGAATAAATATAAGTGTGATTTATAGGGACTAGTAGAAGTCTTTTAAAGATACGTAAGCAAAAATGAACATTAAAATTAAGCAGAAATTTACTAAACCTTTTTTTCGCAAAATCATTTTTCCCCCTTTTCCTTGGAAGCCTCAACACTGAAAGTTTAAATCTGTCTGGAATATACTAATTCTTTCTTCATTTTTCAGTATTATCTATTGAAAAGCAATTATATACTTGGTTTAACAGAGGACTGGGCAGAGTTACTGAGCTAATCACAGTAAGAACTATTTTAATTATATTTTATAGTAACCTAAGAAGAATTTTTAATGTACTTCAAGAATATTATTTTTCTGAGCTCCTTCATAAAGAAAAACCCTGCTTTTCTGAAGAAATGAAATTACTAATTATAAAGTTAAATACTGGCTCGTGTTGCTTCAAGTAATTTTAAAATAGTAACAAGAAATATCTACCCCCTTTCCGTTCACAAGCTTTGCACTTAAAAAAAAAAAAAAAAAAACAACAAAAAAACCCCAGCACACATTGCCTAGCTCTCTGTCAGTCTGGACAACTTGCAAGTGCTTTCTGACTAGGTAGTAAGTTTACTGATCGACTCTGTGGTTATTGGTTTAGGGGTAAAATATGTTTTTAGTTTTAGGCTGAATGTTTAGTTCTCAATTGGTGTCTCTCATAGTGAACATTTATGCTCTGGATTCTAAAATCCACGGTTCCATGGTTCTTTACTTTTGAAATGCACTCCTCAGATTTTATATTGAAAAACTAATCTTGGTGTGAATTTGAGAACACAGTTAGATTAAATGCCTCCTTTTCACATTTCAACCTAGACCAGCGCTGTTGCATGGAATTTTCCGTGATGATCACTGCATTTTACATCTTCCGTGTCCCATTCAGCAGTCACTAGTTGCATGTGGCTACTGAGCCCTTGAAATGTGGCTAGTGCCAATGGGGAAGCGAACTGGACATCTCACCTAATTTTAATTCATTTAAATGTGAATAGTCATGGGGGGCCGAGGGGACTCAGTTGGTTAAGTGTCTGACTCCTAATTTCAGCTCAGGTCATGATCTCACAGTTCATGAGATTGAGCCCCATGTCAGGCTCTGTGCTGACAGCATGGAGCCTGCTTGGGATTCTCTCTCTCTTTATTCCTCTGCCCTTTCCCTGCTCATGTGTTCTCTCTCAAAAAAAAAAAAAAAAATTAAAAAATGTGAATAGTCATATGTGGCCAGTGGTTACTGTATTAACACAGATTTGGATTATTTTAGTTTCTTGATTGTGCTTTGAGAAAATTAACCAAATTTTAACGAACTGTTTCATTAGAGCTATAAAAACATTTTTTATACTTTAAGTGAGTAACATTATGCTGCATGATAATCACTGGTATATATCCTGTTATAATTGTTTCCCCCTGTTTATTTATTCTACAAATATATTCTGAGGGCCAAATATTCTGTAGGTAAACAACAGAGATAGGATAGTTCTGGTAAACAACATATGCATAGTCCCTTCCTTCCAGGAGTTTAAAACCCAGTGTGCAACAGGTAATTGGATAACATGGTGCTTTGATGGAGAAAATACAATTCTAACTCTAATACAGAAAAAACACAAGGATGGCTTTCCAAAAGTATAAATTGGGACCTGACCTGAATGAAGGATAAATAAAGGCCAAGAAAAGGCCTAGTAAGGAGTGTTAAAGACAAAACAAATCAGGTTTGGAAAAGCTGAGGAATATAAACATGTTTTGGTGGCTCGAATACTAGATGGCAGCGGTGGGGGAGGGAAACAGCAAAGGGGATTGGCTGGAGAGGAACATATAAACAGGGCCAGATCATGTATAGCCTTGTGAGCAATCTTAAAAACCAATAGTCCTTGAGGGCCTGGTTTATGTTTGTATCTCTGGGCATTCCAAAGCACATACAAAAATTCAACCAATCTTTATTCAGTGAATGCATGAAAAAATAAAAATACAACAAATGACCAAACAAATAAGAGAATGTGCTTTTATTCTTATGAAAAGTACCTATGATGTATATTAAGGAATATACTTGTTATGATGAGCACTGGGTGTTATATGTGAGTCACTAAATTCTATTCCTGAAACTAATACTACACTATACGTTAACTAACTGGAATGTTAATTAACTAATTAAATTCATTTATGTATTTATTTTTTTACTAACTGGAATTTAAATAAAGACTTGAAACAAACAAAAAGAAGCCTATGGAAAGAGCCACATGCTACCTCATTGCAAAAAATTAAAAAAAATAATAAAAAGGAAAAAGTACACCTGTATAATAGATACCTACAGGTATGCATAAAAATAACTTCATATATCTATATTTTATAATAAAAATTGGAACCTATTTAATTAGACATCATGAAAGCTCAGGTAAAATAAACATATTTTCATATTTTATGTCTATTCCCGAATTTGATCATACAGTTTGTAAAAAGTCCATTTCTACCATTTGCTGCATTTGTTTTTCAACAAAAATTACACTCATGAAGTTCTACCATACTATGTAAAGGTGGTTAGTTTATTGATAACCTCCAGGAGCACTGCGAAACAATAAAGTTTATAACCTATTAACATCTTTCCAGTCCTAATTCAGCCCTTAATTACTACTGCTAAAGGAAACATTTTTGTGAAACAACTGTTCTTAGAAGTCTTTAAATCCAAACAAGATTCAGATAACAGAAAATAAAATTTTATGTAAATATTATCTCTAACTTTACTCTCTCTTTCTCTCTCTTACGCACGCGCACACACACACACACGCGTGCACACACACACACACACACACACACACACACTATCTTGCCCATTTGTACATCTAAAAAACAAACCAGTAATGCTCCACTGAGTCAGTTGTGAATCAAATGTTTCTTCTGCGGGAGTTAGGTCCACCTTTTTGATTTCCTAGGGAGCAGCAGAGGACGCCATGTTCCATTCCCCTTCCACACTTAGTCACTTGATTATTGTCCCAGACTGGATGAGCAGCTCAAGAGAATCACTGAATCACTGAAGGGTGACACATTCCCTTCTGGCCAGGTGCTAAGTGACACTCTCATATGGGTTTTGTGGTTAGAAAACATGTGTTGGATACGGAGGTAACCTGTCTGGGACTTCTGTCACTCCAAAGGCCACCTGAAATGGTCTGGTGATCACTGACCTGTTTGAATGAGTTTTGTTAAACTGTTTAGCTTATGTTTTCCTTTCAGTAGCTTGTATTACGTTAATGAGGTTATTATTCCCCTGCCCTCCAACTGTTCCCACACTGATTTTTCTATATGTTCTACATCCTTAACAAGAATGCCTGTCTTCTGCTGTTTCAGAATCCCTTGTACAGTGCTGACTGTAAGCTGACATGTGCTAAATTATTGCTAACAGAAAGACAGCCTGTAAGCATGTCCTGTGGGACTTGAATTCTTCAGGTCATCTTGAAGTGCTCAACACCACATCTTCTTCCAGGAATAGAGCCCAACATCAACTGGGAGGGGAGGAAAGCAGCTAAGAGAACCAGAAGTGGAGGAGCTAAGACAGTTGGAAGAGATGAAACGGACAGTTCTTTAATATCATCAGAATCCCTGCTGAATTTCAATGACCTCATAAACTACTATTTTGAGTAAATGTCCAGTATACTTGTCACATAGTTAAATAAAACGCACTTTCTTCAAAGGAAGCACTTTTAATACAGTAACTGGTTTTGTTGTTTTAAACCAATGGATTAAAAATTTAACACATTTACTAAATCTGGCATATTTATATATTGTATCTAAACAGATATTCAAGCTGCATTATAATATAACAATTAAAAAAACCTATCTCAGTCTGTCTATTAAGTCTTTGTAAGTCTTTGTGCCATTGTAACTGTAGGGCTAATTATCAAGCAAAGACATGATAATTACACAGAGCTTTTTTGCTAAAAGAAGGAATCTTTTACAGCACCCACGCACTGCACAATTTCCTATGACCCGGTAACACTACTCTGGTATGGCCTCAAATTTATATTTTGGTCTAAATGCTGGGAATCATATTATTTCTCTCTCAGTGCCAATCTTTTTTTCTTGTGAGTAAACCGTTTTTGGAGGGTTAAGGGAGAGAGGTAATAGTCCAAATGGGAAATATAAAACTAATGACCCTTCATGAAACATATTATGCTCCTCATTAAACTTACTCAGTTAAATGTATTCCATTAAATTAAAATAAATAGGATTTAAAATTTTACCCAGAAGTAGTAAACTACCTTAACTCCCAACTTTGTGTTAGATTCATTCTTAGAATGGATTCCTCAAGTCCCTGATGTATCCCAGGTTCTTAACTTCCAACACAATTTATGTCTTAGTGCTGCAGAGGTTTTCAAACTTAGTGTGTATTAAGAATTACTTGTGAAACCAGTTATAAATGCAGCTCTCCATCCAGATTCCTTCTTCTCCACCAAGTATTTCAAGCATAGTGATTTCAATGAGCTACACTTTCAAAAATATTCTATCTGGGGGTAATGTAAATTTTATCAAGCTTAGGGATCCCACTTTACTTCTTCTTCCATTATCTGTTATTACTAAACTGGAAAAGCCAAATAGGTGAAGAATGTGTGATTCAGGTAGTTGAGCAGGACTGACTTATATTCTCTTCATTCAAAGAATCAAGCCTTCCCTAGTTTTGGTCTAGGAGCCCCAGAATGCCTTTTCGAGAGATTCAGAGCTTTAATTTACTGATATTAAATGCAAGATAATGGAGCTGCTGCTTCACTCTCTTTTAAAAGTATTGCTTTCTTTTTTAAGTTTATTTATTTTTGAGGTGGGGGGGGGAGGAGTAGAGGGGGAGGGAGAGTGAGAATCCCAAGCAGGCTCTGTGCCATCAGCATGGAGCCCAATATGGGGCTACAGCTCCTGAACTGTGAGATCATGACCTGAGCCAAAATCAAGAGTCGAATGCTTAATGGACTGAGCCACCCATGTGCCCCTAAAAGTATTGCTTTTAAAAGAACTGTGCTACAAAGGACTTTGAAATTCAATGCCTTCATTTTTAAGATGAGAAAACTTTAGAGAAATAGCTAACTTGTCACATAGCAAGATTGTGCATGACAAGCATTCAAATGCAAGCCCTCTGACTTCCAACCCAGTGCACTTCTCATGGCCTTTAACGATCTCTGGCTCATGCGGCGCCTGGGTGGCTCAGTCAGTTAGGCATCTGACTTCTGCTCAGATCATGATTTTGCAGTTCACGAGTTCAAGTTCCGTGACAGGTTCTGTGCTGATAGCTCAGTCTGGAGCCTGCTTCAGAGTCCGTGTCTCCCTCTCTCTCTATTGTCCTAGACTCTCTCCCCTTCTCGTGCTGTGTCTCTCTATCTTTCTCAAAAATAAGTAAACATTAAAAAAAAGTCTGGCTCAGATACCCATCTGTCCAAGAATATGAAAGTCTCGAGAATGTGAAGTTCTCAGTCACCATCAAATCGTCCTGACTAATGCTCTCAGAAGATGAATTTTTTAGATTTTTAAACTCCCTTAAGAAAGCAAATTTTAAAAGTCAACAAAATTTTCAACTACTTTACTATATTTCTACTGCATTTCACAGCATGTTAAGGACTGGAGCAGTTTAGATCTCGACAAATTCCAACTCAACTCTGTGTTACCCTGAAATATCTGTTGTGATGGTTTTGGTAATGAGATGAGTCTTGAGTATAGAGTTGTTTTGTGTTTGGGACTTATGTTAAGTGTGTGTGAACACACATGCACACACACATACAAAGCACCTATGAGATTTGACAGTCAACTAGTTCTGTTCATATTAATGTTTGTTTATGTATTTTCACAGTTACATGTACACATGGATAAAATACTATCTGAAATAACAGTAGGTAAGTTTTATAAATAACCTTAAATTTCAGAATCAAGGCAAGCACACAATTAAAATCATGTCAATGAGAAACCAAAGTGATGTTCAGTAAAGCAAATGTGCAAGTATTTTAAACATATACCACATGAAGTCTACTTATTCACTTTTGCTTCTCTGAAATTATTTGCTTAACCTATTAGGCAAAACATTAAAAAAATTGATGAGCTCAATACTTTTAAAAAACTCCCAATAAAGGCAAAGAAACAAGAATCAGTTTCAGGAACTATAACAGGTAAAGAGAAGATGGAAGTGAGAGGTTGATTAATTTGGTCAAGATTAGTGCTAGATTTTTTTTTTATAATATAAAACGGTCCAAGTAATGGCAAGAATAACTTGTCCTCTGGCAAACTGACTCTGAATACATACTTTTGTAACACTTATTAATTTTCTCTTAATTCTGGAAAAGCAATCACAGTCTAAGAAACCATGGGGAGACAGGTGAGGAAAACAGACAGATGGGGACAGTCTTCATTATACGTCCTTTTTGGTTTAGTATTCAGTGCTTTTGAAGGGTACTCTAAGGCGATTTAAATAGGATTCAAGCAAGAAGTGTTTAAAACTGTATGGCAATGCTACTTATGCTAATGAATCAAAAACATAAACAACATTTTTGAGTTTTAATGTGATGCTTATTTACTTTTGGCACAATAAAACGTTTTAAATCTGACTTTGATAAAACACCATGCTAACATTTAGAAATTCATTTCATCAGATTTCTGATTCCCTGTACATGAACAATGCTACACTAAATCATATAATTGGGGGAAAACATTTCTAGCATAATAACTGTCTTTACTTTTGCAGTAAGAATGCATTAGGAAGAATGAATTAGAAAGAAGAGACAAAGTTAAAAACTGAAGTGTAAGGCTGGGGTGAGATCACTTTTTTCTTTTGACTGTGTTGTAAAACTAGTCTATATCTGAAAGAAATTATCAAAAGTATTCTAAAGCCCTCTGTTGGCCACAGTTCCCAAGTCTGGGACAGGACAATTTCTTTGTCCCCACACGGCCGTGGGCAATGATGACTTATGGAGGATGAGGTCAATACACTGACACTGGTGCCTGATTTCTAGAAGGGAGCAGGTTTACATTGTCCCTATCACCTGTCATTCTAACTTCCGTTTTGTGGGGATAGAAAGGGTGGGGTAATGTTGGGATGATAACCACGGGGACATCTGTGGAGATACAAACAACTTAGGAAAAGGAAGGGGTGTGCGAGCGAGGTTCAAGGACCACGCGGCTCCGCCATTATTATTGGTTCGTCAACCACGCATGCGCTCTCACCTCCACGATGTCAGAGTTTGTCCGGCTCTCGTGCGGCTCGTTGTACTCCGTGTACTTGAGCAGCACCTTGTCCATGTCGGTGCTGGCATACTGGAACAGCTTGTTGGTGCTGTTGAAGATGATCAGCGCGATCTCACAGTCACAGAGCACGCTCAGCTCGTACGCCTTCTTCATCAACCCAAATTTCCTCTTTGTAAATGTCACCTGGAAAATAGAAAGCAGGCAGGAAATTTTTTTTTTTTTTTTGGGAAAAGAAAACACATAGGTTTTTTTTTTTTGTTTCTTTTCTTTCTTTTTCTTTTTTTTTTTAACAGTCTTCTTTTCCTTTGTGAAACAAAGTGTGTCATTGTCAGAGCCCTTGGGCACTAACACATTTGGAAAGAAAGCAAATAAATCTAAAACTAATTTCTGCTTAGAATTTGAAAAGTGTGATTTCTAGCTTGTTGCTGAATGTGAAACTGTAAATGCCAGATTTAATGTAGGGGATTTTAATGAAAGTGACCAGAGAACTATTCATGTTTTTTGGAGCAATTTAAGATTTAAGAAAATTAATTTCAGCATGGTTAACATCATTCCCAATTATAAGTCTGGAGGTTATTTTTGACCACTTAAAGACTGAACATAGCATTTTAGATGTGTGTTGAGAAAGTCTTTGTGTGTGTGTGTGTTCAAAAATTCTTAAAATTGTTTAGTTTCTTGCCATTTAATTGAAAACATTCAAAGGGATAGGACTATACTTTCAGACAGTATTGTATTCTGTTTTCTAGAACTACAGCAGAAAGTTGGGAAGTATGTTAGCCATAATACTGTTAGGGGTCTGTTTTCAATCTTTTGTGTATCTTTCTTCCTCTCTCAGGCCAGAAACTGTATTGTTATCTTTGCCTTTTTCTTCTTTTAATCTAATCTATTACCAAGTCCCACAATTCCTTCCCTTGAAATGTTTCTCAGGTTCACACTTTCTTGTCTATTTCCCAGGCGGCTCTATCATTCCTGTCCTTATCGGTTTCCTGTCCTAGATGATCTCCCTGTCTGAAATCATTCCCTCCTCAATTCATCCCCAGTCTTCAAAACCCCACTCTTTACACTGCCTTTCTCTCCTGATGTGCCCTCTGCAACAGCTCCCTTTCTCTGACTTCGAATTATTTCCTACCTGGCAGGGCTACCAAACGTAAATAAAAATTTCAGTATTCCCAATTTCATTCCTCTCTTGATTACACTCCAGTCCGCCCACCAAAAACCATGGACATTCTTCACTGTAAGACTTTATATGGTCCAGCATTTCCCAGCAAGTCTTCTGTGGAGTATCATTTCTACAAAATACCCCATAAGATACCCCATAAGACAAAACGTTTAGCAGCCCAATGCATTTGGGAAATGAAGCACACTGAAAAATTAAAGGCTGAAAATGTCTTTTAAACTATTTAATCTGCTGCCCAAACCTATTGCTGACAGAATGTTTGTTTCTCTGCTTATTTATTTATTTATTTATTTACAGGGGCACTTATTATCATTTTTTAAAGCTAGGTTTTTGAGGCATATGCTCCAGGAAATGCTGACTAAATCAACTTAGCTTATTTTTATTTATTTTTCTTGTATGCATTGATGTATGTATGCATTTATGTATGCTCCATGCTTAGCGTGGAGCCCAACATAGTGCTGGAACTCATGGCCCTGAGATCAAGGCCTGAGCTAAGATGGAGATTCAAACAATGAATTGACTCACCCAGGTGTACCTAATTCAGCTGATTTTTAAAGGGACTATTTAAGTTTTTTTCTTGCTTTCTAATCCAACCCATCTTGCAGAGGCCAGCTCAGTTCTATCTAATACCTATTTGTGCGTACTTCCCAAATTTAGATTCCCAATCCTCTTTTTTTTTTTCCATCTGCAAACACCCAGTGGATCTCCTCCAGTCCTATGTCTATCTGAACGTCACAGTAATCTCTCAAACCTCCAAAGCTTAAGCCCATTATCTTCATCCTCGAATCTGCTCCCCGTTTTGGACTGGCCATCTCACAATAAACTCAATCACCCAAACTAGAGACCTCAGAGTGAACTTTGAATCCTGCTCCATCCCACACACCTAAATAAATGTGTTGACAGGAACTGTGGGTGAGCAGACAGAAGACCTGACCTCCTGGTCTCCTCAGTCCTCCACACTTTGTTAATACTGTTTTACCTATTACCCTTTATATTTTCCTTAATAGCATTTATCACATTTTATAATTTGTTTATTTTTGTGTGTGATCATTTATTTAATGTCTGTCTCCTTCTCTACAGTGCATGTTCCACAAGGCCATATGCCATTTGTATTTGTTCACTGTTGAATGCCCAGTGCTTGGAACAGCAGACACGTATGGGCTCATGGTAAAAATCTACAGTATAAAACTCAAACAAGGAAAACTTTATGTGAAGTTTTTAGAAATATCAAATTGATGGATGCTATCTAAAATTATGTGATAGCTTTTCCCATGAAATATTTTTGGCAACTCATAAGCAGAATTTAAAAAAAAATCTATACTTAATGATTATATTGTTTTTATCACATTTGCATTAAAGGCAGCATGGTAGAAAGGGAAGAACATGGGGCTTGGATTCAGAGGACCCCGGATTTGAATGTGGAACTTGCTATTTACTAGTCATGAGAAATTCTCTTAATTTCTTTCAGTTGAATTTTTCTCTGAGTTTGATTTTTCATCTGCAAAATGGAGAGAATGCCTACTCTTAAGAGTTGCTGTGAGGACTGTATAAAATAAACACATGTATAGTATTAAGCACAGTACTTAACACTGAAGCTCAAAAAAACTACTTCTCATTCCTCACTTGGTTGATTTACACAAGAAGAAGAGCTTACAAAGTATGTCTATGTTGGTGACTAGAAGAGTCTACTGATTAAGCCTATTTGAAGATCTTATTATTCCTAATACAAAGATAAAGCTGAACTATGGAATCCGTACTGATCTTTCTTTGGAAAATATGGTATTTATCAGCCCACATCAGTTAGTCAATTATCTACTCAGGTATGTTATTTACATTTCAACTTGGGACAATTTTTCTTTGTAAAAATTGCCAATGCCTTACCTTTTGTTTTATGTTTATTGACTGTCTTTCTAAAGCACTTCTAATAAAATATAGCTAGTGTTTTATTTCATATCTAGTTATACTACTTTAGATACTTTTATTCTAGTACATTCAGATGAGTCATGATTCATATTAATAATGAGGTAAATAAAGACTATTTCTTTGAGGGGTACCTGGGTAGCTCAGTTCATTAAATGTTGGACTTTTGGTTTTGGCTCAGGTCATGATCTCACAGTTTGTGAGTTCGAGCCCTGCGTTGGGCTCTGCACTGACAGTGTGGAGTCTGCTTGGAATTCTCTCTCTCCCTCTGTCTCTGTCCCTCCTTTGCTCTCTGTCGGTCTCTCTCTCTCAAAAAAAAAAAAGGCTATCTTTTTGGAATGGATAAAGAATCATAATAATTAATTACATAGACATACAAAATGTCTTTTAACATTTATTTTAGATGAAATTCGGTTGTGCAAATGTACTTGCACATGGGTATTTTATTTAGTGAAACAGTGTACAGAGTAGGTTCAAAGCAGACGGCACTGGCCCAAAATACTTTCATATATCTAAAACCACTTTTAATCAGACTTTCATAACCACAAACTGTAGGTGGAATGTCTCAATACAGTATGGTTTCTGTTGTACTCAAACCTCAGAATTTAGCACGTTACAACACTCGCCATCAAAGTACGTTTCAGCACAGAAATATCACTAAAGCTACTATTTGTGTTTACTTTGAATTACTCCTCAACTTTTGTGTAAGCAAATAGGCTAGTGGATAATGCATACTTATTTAATAATACCTGTCAAAAAAGTCAGTGCATATAGCTTCTTTTCATTAAAACTGCAAACTGAAATGGTGCTGACTGTATTAAAGCATTTAAGAAAATATCTTCAAAATCTACTCTTAATTGCTCTAAATTTAATTCTGTATTATGTTCATGCTCTTCATAGCATACTCAAAATGTATTTTATAATGCTTTTTCTCATTGTGCATAGTTAGATAAAACTGTTTTTTAAGCATTAAGCTTTCTAAAGAGACCCGGGATATTACTCTTCATTTAAAATATGCCACTCAATGACAAAGATTGCAATTCAGAGCTTTTATACTTAAATATAATAATGTATTGTAATGATTACATTTTCATAACTTGACAATAATTTGTGACGGGGACAAGTCCGTTTCTATTTAAATAACATATTTGTAACCTTAGGTGAGATGGAAAACTGTTTTTATAAGTGGTTAGGCAAAGAGATGCTCTTTTCCAGTGTTCTACATCAATCAAGGTGCACTGACAAGAGAATAAAGCCGGTAGTGTTTAGTGGACATTGTAACTCGGCATTTAGTTTTCAGAATTAAAGAGATTTAATATGTAATATATGCATGGAAAACAAAATTAGTCTGTAATCAATGACCATTTTATGTTTTTTTCTTTACTTCTGGAAACAGCCCTAAATATAATGATGATGTTATAGTAAGAGGTTTCAGTAACCTCGAGTTTTAAATCCTAGCATATGGGCAAGCATCACACATCTTACATTTACAATTACTTTAGAACTTACTAGGTATGAATCAGGAATTGAAATTAGAATTTGAAATTGAGAAAAGTCACATTCATTAAACATACAGATCCATACAACTCAGTTATAAAGAAATTTGGTAAATCTATTCACAGAAACAAAAATAATTCAAGCAATTTTGAATGAACGTTTTCTATATGCCAGATGTGAAGTAATATTTATTGACTATTCTCCATGTCAGACATTTGTGCTAGATGCTGGGGCTTCTATTACATATATATCTTCCTGAAGAGTTCACGTCTCTTCCTCATGGCTGGAAAAAAATAGTCATTTACTTCATTAATGGTTAAAAGCGACTTTCTTTATTTGAAAAAAAATGCACTACTTATTTAATAGCATTATCTTTTCAGTCATGTATAATGATTTCACATTTTTATCTGGAGTTGGGTGAATTCAGTTTGTGTTTTCTGACCAACCTTTTCTCTAGACTGAACAGGAAAAATAACAGTAGATGTTAACCCAATCAGGTGAATATGAAACGAAGCCTACCATATTGGTTATTTCTTATCTTGTTCTTAGTGAAACATGATTGTGGCATTATGCCCCTCCCCATTTCCATCTGGTTGCTGGCAGGCTCCCATCAAGCTGCAAGGCTTCAATTAGTGTAAATGCCAATTTCTTCTACGAAGTTTTCATTGTTATATTCAGATAGAACTCATTTTTCCCTCATGGTGGTCCTCTAGAACTTTTTACAAACCTTTACCATGAGACTTATTCTAATATTATAGAGTTCGTTGTTTAGGAGTCTGCCTCTCCTATTGGCTTTGAGTTCTCCAAAGACCCTGTCTTGGGCTTCATACAAACTAGGCAGTGGACACTCAAAGAACATTTGCTGAGCTGGTGGATTAAAGAATGGAAATAGTCTATTTTAAAGTCTGAATGTTTGGTGTGTGGCCAAATTTGATGAAAAAGATGAGGTTCTAAAGAAATTGTGGCATGAAGTCAAAGACCCTCTCCCTTTTTTGTAGAAATAAGATAACTTTGTTTTATAGCTTTTGAGCTAAAATAGCTTTTGCAAAGATTAAGCTCATTTAGATTTTTAAAAAAGTATTTCAACAGGATCTGCTACAGGGGCTTTATTGTTTTGTTTGCTACCTTTCAAATTAACCACTTGAAGGTTTGAACACTTAAGGTTTTAGAGGAAGAAACCAACTTTCAATTATGTTGGTTTCTTATAAAGCTTGTTTTTATAAGATTTCAATAAAAATTTGCTCCCGAGAGAAAAATAATAAAGTCTAAACGTGTCAATATAATTTTCTGCTAAAAGTAGATACCTTTTTTTACTTGACTTTTTGACAATTTAATCTCTCAAAAATAAAAGATTTTGGATATGTGTATTTGTTTTACTAAAAAAGTTCACCTGTTAGTGACAGGAATCTTGAGACAAAGACTTACACCACTTTGGAATCTTAGAGAAGCTAGAGAGTGTCTAGAGAGAAATACACGTGTACATATGCTCTAGATTTCAAGAAAAAATATATATCAAAAAGTTCAGAGAAAAATGGTCTTTATTACTTTCCTAGATGATTCATCATGAAGGATGGAAAAGTGTGAAGATAAAAATTTAATTTTATAGTCACAAGATACAGAGATAAAGGGAGAGGATCTGCAAAATGCATTCTTTGAGCAAAAATTCACTGAACTTTCCAATGAGTTAAGATTTTCAAAAAACATGTATCTGGCAAAGAAAGTATTCAACGAAGTCCTCATCACGGTATTATAGAATTGATACTAGCTGGTAGTAATTTTTATCATTGGATTAGATGAAGATGTAGAAGGCATGCTTATAAGATCTGCATATAAAAATAAATCTGGTAGAGTGTCTATCCATAGCCGCCTCTACAGACTAGAAAGCTGGTCACAAACAATACGATGAAAAAGGTAATTTTAAAGTCTTTGTTCATATTTTTTAAAAAAACAATTCTGGAAGCTCAGGTTGGAGGAAAATTAATGTGGTGGCTGATATGGGGGAAAGGATCTAAAGTTGTAGTGTTCCAGAGTGGGAATTAATTATTCTAATGATCTTTTTGTTAGTACTAATTAATCTTTGGCACTGTATTCAGTTCTGAGAATTACATTTTACCATGACACTGACAAAATCAGTGTCTATAGGATGGCAAATAGGTTGATGTAGGATGTAAGAATAATTTTGCATTAGAAATCATTAAGGGAATCCGGAATGTTCAATCCAGAGAAATAGAGTTAAAAGTGATTTGCTAAACACTTTCCAAGATCTGAAGATTTCTGGCCATGTAAAGAGGCAGATGAGTTATTCTGTTTTACTCTACATATTAGAAAGCATTGCTGAAAATCTTTTAAAGAGGCTCAAAATAGAACATCTAGGGAGGAGAACTATCAAAGAGTGGATCTAGTCTGACAAAGCAGGAAGCAGTTCATTCCTGAGAATGTTTAAGTAGAGCTGCATATCAAGGAAGGTACAGAAGGTATTCCTGAATTAAGCAGAAGCTGGACCAGAGACCTTTAAAATATTTATTTCAGATTTTAGATGTTCAGATTCTATGCCTAGATAGCACACGCTTCTAGGTCAAGGGGAAAATTTGACTGAATGGTAATATAGTTGAAAACAAGAATCTATTTCTGTAATTTCATTCTATAAAATGCCTGTGTTTTGGTTACCCAATCTCATCAATATATTATCATAATCACCTCTAATTTCCATATTCCAAGAAGTAAAACAGGGTCACTTTCTTTTTATAGTTAGATGAGATACAAAGACTGTAAAGAATTTGAGTTACAATATTAAATTATGGACAGTGCTGAAAATGCACAGAAAAATAATTGTCCAGATTGATAAAAGAGAAAATTCACACTATTAAGATATTTTTAAAGAAGTAGTATATATGCATCATTACTGGGGCAGTGTGGTATAGAAGCAAAAATATAGGAATTGAAAATCAAGTCGGAGCTCTGCCATTTATGAGCTGTGTGCTCTTGGGTAAATTGTTTAACTTATCTGAATCCTGGTTTCTTCAACCACAAAGTGGAGGTTATAATGGACATCTTGCAGAGTCATGAGAGTTCACCGAGGGCCATAATAGAAGTATAAGTGACTTGTTGACTGTGAAACACTATACAAGGCAGGTAGTATTTTTTCTCTGATGCATCAGGCTCAGTTAGTTCTTGTTACATACGGTAAAAGACTGCTGTCCTAGAACCTGCCAACTTGGGTTAACACTATTATGTCTAGGTTAGAGTTTCTCTCTCAACTAGACCTTGAACTTTCCGTGGAAGCTCAGAACTTCTCTTTTCCAATCTTATGTCCTGAAGTCCCAGAACAAAACTTGGCTAAATATTTGTTGAATGAATGAAAGGATAGATGCATGGAGCAATTACACCTTTTTTGCCACCCAAAATGAATGGCTAAAAATGAATTTCAGTGCATGCTCAAACTATGTTAATAGGACATAGGAAATTTGCCACCGAGAGGAAAATTTCACATAGTTCTTTTTCTTTTTTGCCATATTAACTTATGGGGAAAATATGCTTTTGGTAAAACTGAAATCCAGGACAGAAATTGGAGTGGGCCAAATTTTGTGTATGGGTTTGTTGGTGAAATTATCATATTTCTTATGATTGTTTTTTTGGTAAGTGTTGACTTCATTTGGTGACTTTTTTTCTAAGAAGTTAAAGACTTTATAATAAGTTATCTCACCACATTTGACTGTATCTCTTTTAAGTTACCATACGGCACAGCTTACCATCCCCATTTCTCAGATGATACTTTTGTAAA
The DNA here is from genome assembly GCF_018350215.1 of Panthera leo. NCBI lineage: Eukaryota > Metazoa > Chordata > Mammalia > Carnivora > Felidae > Panthera > Panthera leo. The sequence goes on from NC_056679.1 coordinate 151,188,022, forward strand.
TGAAGACATAAAGTGTCACAAAACTAGTCCTTGGATGAGCTAGAAATACAACCCTTTTCACACAAAATTCATCCTTCTTTCCTCTAGTTGTTTTTCCCTCTTCTAGCTCGCCATGCATTTCAGGGGCTGACGGGCGGCACAGTATGAATCCCATCAACTGTTCACTGAGCAGTGTACAGACACATTAAGAATTGTCAGCAATTCTGATGAGTACAAGCAGAATAGTGCATGAACTATTAATTCATGTAAGGATAGCTTTCTAGGTTAAAGTAAAAAAAATAATAATACAGAAATTGAGAAGAAGTTGGCTTCTATGTTCTCACAATAAACCAAAGCTCCTTTTGTGTGGGTGCTTCAGCCACTTCTGCCCTCAGGACCTCCAGCCATTCCCACTAAAGCCAGTGAGAACCACATGCATGCACCAGTGGGCACACACTAGTTCTATATTTATGGATGTTTATTTAAATTTCACAAAATGAGAAATATTTTGGTTGGTAGCAAATACAGCTCTGTTTACAGCCAGAATAAAAAAGGTAGGACTCTGATTTACACACAGGCAATGTAAATATCAAGTTCTAAAAACAGAGGACAAGACCTGTATCATTTCCTACAGGGTAGGGATATTAGTGTGATTACTGTGTAATGGAAGGGGCATTTAATAATGAGTCTCCCGGCCACATGTGTGCCTGCTCCGTTCACCCTCCCAATCTGGGCTGTGTTCACGTAAAGTTACCTCAGGAGAACTTTCCTGCCATATAAACTGTGAGAGCCCTCGTATCTTACAGGAGTTCTGAAAAATTGAAAGAAAAGACCTTTGGAAACAGCAGCTACTCACATCTCTGAGAATAAGTGAGTCCTGAACTCTAGAACCTTTGATGCATTGCTAAGGAAAGCAACAATAACTTTATCTATGGGTCCCTGATACTTCTTTCCACCACCCAGAACACTGTCAGCTGAATCTTAATTGAACTGCTCAATGAGTGGAAAACTTTTTGTTCAGTTCTTTAATTCATAAAGTGACATTAGTTTCTTTGTTTTACAACATATTTGGGACTAATATACCCAACTAATTCTACTTTCAAAGTTTTGAGGCTTTATCTTTTTGTTGTTGTTGTTGTCCAACAAGAGTCACGAGAAATATAACCCGCATCCTATGAAAATATTTTAGATTTAGATCCATTCCGCCTTACTCCCAACATAGATAGTTTCTCAGTTTCCTCCTGGTTAAGGAAATGGAACGACTAATGAAGGATAAGATGGACAGTTCATAGATACAATGCGCTCTCTAATCCAGAGGCACGAAGTCTTCCTATGTGTTTAATGGGTTAGGGATGGAGTCAAGAGTCTGCAACGACAATCTCTAATTGAAAAAAAGGGAAATGCCCTCTTAAATGCTCTTTTTCTTCCCCTGGCTTGCTCTGACAGTAAGTAATGGTACAACTGTTCTACACTATTCCTCTTCAATTTTATTTTGTTTAATTCAGTCTGTCATTAGAAAGGCTTGCGAGCTTTAGGCTTGATGATTACTCTCGGTGGGAGGAAGTAATGCCACTGCAGACTCGTGTTAGACAAGCGCTCCTTTATACAATGACGGGGCCTGCCATCGTAAATGAAAGGCTCTTTAAAGAGCAGTGAGGGACTCTTTTAAGCAGACTGCTACCATGTGCTTGTAACCCTCCAGCACAACTTGCGAGGATGAGACAGCAATGTGTTCTGCTGCAAAGAGGACTATTGTCCTCGTTGGCCTCAAGCGCATTGAGCCGCGTTTCACTGCAGTGTAGCAGGATTTCCAAAGGGTTTGCAAGGAGTAGTTCCTAAAATTCCGAACAGAATAAAAGAATGAAAACCGGGGTTTGAGAGTGTGGAATTTAGAATTCTACCATCTCCTCACCCGAAGCCAACCCCCAAGCCCCAAAATAAAATTTAAAATTTTGTTCACTGCACTCTGTTTTGAGGAAAAATAATAAACAATGGGTTAGATCACAGTTAAATAGTTGAATGTATATGAATAAACTTGAATGTTTATTCACAGACTCACAGGGTCTGGGTTTTAAAACTTGTCATAGCTAATTTCTGATACATCTGTCTCCAGGAGGAAAAGGAAGAAAGATGATCTACAATTATTAAAATTACCAGGATTTAAAAGATTTTGTTGTAGTCCATTTTTAAGCCTAAAAATGTTCTGGATTTTAAAGAGATGACTATAACACACAGTATGTTTTTAATTTTTTATATGTGCTATTCAGGTCTCCTTGGTTCATTAAAAGGCTGATTTATGTTCTAAATTCAATCTGTAAATGCAGCCATAAAATAAATACCTCTATCTATTTCTCTATACCCCATATACGCAAAAAGTATTTGAATATGAGACAAATTAAATAAACCAGATTAATATTTTGGGGGCAAAAACATGTTTACTAGTTTAACAAAGCCAAAATGTACCTAAGGTAAAGGTCAAAGACTACTTCATTCCCTGCTGAGCAAATGCTCAGGAAGCACATTTGTCTACGTTTCCTGTCATAACAGGAAGAGTGTAACTTCTTCCTTTCCACGATGGCTTCAGTTTTACCTCCTAACTCCAATATTTTCTCCCTCAGGGCCTTCCAAATCAATCCTCACAAGACAGAAGGCAGGAGGCTGTCTCCGTTGTAGTTTCCAAACAGTTGCGTTTGTTGAAATGTTATTTAAATGTTAGTGATTTCTTAAGCTAAACTGTTCCAACTTAAAATTAAAAGTCAAATTTCCAAACATTTAGAGTGGATCTCTTATTCCTATTAGTGGTTCAACATATTTCAAAGGAAATGCAAATATATATTCCATATTATGCAATTTCATTTACTTCAAGTTAATTACGTTATTTTTCTTTTTAGACCAAAGTTATTATTCTGGGGGTGGGGAGGGAGAGTTGCCATATTGTCTTCAATAAGAGTATGTGGGGGATGTAAACTTTAAAAATACTTGCATCAAATTTTTGAAAGAGCTTATTTTAAACGAATAAATTATAATGTTAGAGGAAGTCTAGACTGCAAAGGACAGAGCTTTTGAGAAAATTAGCAACACGTTCTTTAATCTACAGTTTGGAAGAAACCTCTGGGCTTATGTGGTCTATTTATAATGTTAATATTTTTAGGCTTGGTTTCTTAGTAATACAATGTCACACACTTTGGTTTGTGCATTTGCAAAACAAAAGGTGACTTATTGCAAACAGAATGGGGTGTGCATGCATTCACAGAGGTGGAAGGTGCCATTCAATGCCAACTCTCTACACAAATTGATGGAGATACAATGAACACAAACGTGGGAATTTCTCTAAATTATAGTTTTAAATGAAAATTGAATGAGATATACAAACTAGAACTGAAACAACAAGACGTCTTGAAGCCCTCCAGTTTGTGCAGATTGTTACTGTATTCCTTGTGAAAACTTTGGCACCTCTTGGATTCCCTATCAAAGGAAACCTAATGAATGAATTTGATGGCAGTTGAGACAATACTTCTCTGGTAGTCAAGGAATAGAGTTAGTGGATATAAATATAAAATAGCTCACATGTATGGGATGTATAGTAAATGTGTGGTGCACTATTTCTATGTTTCACCCATATACTGGGGAGACCATTTGTGAACTGTTTTTAAATTGCTAGGAACAGAACAGAAATGAGTGGCCTGATGTCATAGCTGCTCAATGTACATCGGAACACTCTAGCTACCTCTTTGATTTGGAAACTCACAAAATACATTTTTTTTTCTTCTGGTTTCCTTTTTCAGTATCTTCAAACACCAGTAATTCCAGCTCTCTGAACAAAAACTTTTCCCCCTGGTGATTTTAAGATTAATGAAAGAACGATTTAACTTAAATGCTGGGGAACCTTTAAGTAGGAGCCCACAGGATGCATCAATATACCTATAATTCAATTCTGAAATGTTCTATGCCCTAATTCATTACTATGATACACTCTAATTATTTATTGATACCAAGTTTAGGGAGGCAGTTTAGCTGTTAAGAAATGATACTGAGAGTAAAAAAGGCTTAATAATCACCAATATCAGTTATCTGTGAATTTATTTTAGATTTAAATCAGTATTTCTGTGATTTTTTAAAACTTAAAAAAAATGCTTTTATTTATTTTTGAGAGAGAGAGAGACTGTGCATGTGCTCATGCAAGGCGGGGGAGCGGCAGAGAGAGGGGGACAGATGATCTGAAGCAGGCTCTGCACTGATAACAGCAAGCCCCATGTGGGGCTCGAACTCACCAACTGGGAGATCATGACCTGAACTGAAGTTAGATGCTCAACCGACTGAGCCACCCAGGCATCCCTACTTAAACTTCTGATTCACTTGATTTAAAACAAGCTTCCAGATATTCATGGACTAACATGTATAACTCTTTGATAGCAATTTAAGTATAATTTCCTCTCAGATAATATATACTTGCTTGGTATGCATACAGGCAATGGACAAAAATGTAAGTTCTGTTCGTGCAGATGACAAAAGAAAAAGTATGACTGGAATAATCTGTTCAACTCATGGTTTAGAATTAATTACAAAGTTATCTTCCTGAAGCCATTTATTTGTCTTTCTAAATTATCAAGTTCCTCACATTTAAAGAGTAGGTTAGTAGGTTTTTACCCTCAGGTTTAGAACTGTAATTAGCCTTTTATTTACTGGCATTCTGGATATCACCTTGAAGGAACACTACAGTACAATTTTCACTGAAATTTTAGCTAAAATTCTAAGAACAGCCTAAAATAGTGGAAAGTAGCAGAAAGTAAGGAATAATACTTGTTTCTTTTGAGAGTCATTTGATGAAATCAATAAATCTCTTTTATTCACTTTATTATTTTTTTTTTAATTTTTTAATCTTTATTTATTTTTGAGAGAGAGAGACAGTGTGTGAGCAGGGGAGGAGCAGAGAGAGAGGGAGACGCAGAATCTGAAGCAGGCTCCAGGCTCTGAGCTGTCAGCACCGAGCCCGATGTGGGGCTCGAACTCATGAACCGTGAGATCACGACCTAAGCCGAAGCCGGATGCTCAACCGACTGAGCCACCCAGGCACCCCTCTTTTATTCACTTTAAAAAAGATTAGATTTCGTTTAAAAACATCCTTATGTAGAAACTGTTCACAGGTTGCATCTACACTGAACATATTTCTCCGAGTTCTTTTTTTCTAAGCCTATTTAAAATAATTTATAAGTTATATAAAGAAACTGGGTGGCTCAGATGGTTAAGCATCGGACTCTTGATTTCAGCTCAGGTCATGATCTCACAGTTTGTGGGACAGAGACCCTTGTCCAGCTGTGTGCTGACAGCTTGGTGCCTGCTTGGGATTCTCTCTAGCTCTCTCTCTGACCCTCCCCTGCTCACACTCTCTCTTTCTCTCTCTCTCAAAATAGGCAAATAAACATTAAAAACATAAAAAAAAAGAAACTGACATAGGGACCTAAGAAAAGAGAAAAAGTTAGAAAATTTAACAACTATGATCTCTGAATTCCTTTTAGTCATAAGGGGATTCTCTTGTTCTATTAAGAGGAGAATGTTGCTAATTGTCTTTAATTTGTGCTCCAGTTATTGCACTGATAATTACGTGAAATTTTGTTTGCTGGCAAAAACTATTAGTGTGCCAGACCTGATGGAAGAGAACTTAAGACTTTTAAAAATCTTCTTCCCTTAGCTTACTATATTAGGTCCTGTCTGTGTTATTTGGCAAATATTTTTCCCTTACAGTTATTCAAATATTTAAATGTCTTTTTATAACAAGTCACACAAATACATTTGGATTTACCTCTCCTATCATTTCAAAGTGGGGAAACTGAAAATTTAAAATACAAACATACAAGTATAAACAGGTTTAGGTTAAACAAGCTTATTTTTTGTATCTCTTTCTTCTTGATACAACAGATATAACAGATTTCTAAGTATATTCTGCTTTTGTAAAAAGAGTGACACAAGGGTAAAACTCACTTTAAAAATCTGTTGTTGGTTTTTTTCAGGAGCATATTTACTGGTACCATATGAAGTAGGGTAAGATTATTGCCTGATTACTGAAGGTACTTAGGGGGTAAAAATAAGAAATGCAGAAGGAGACACTGAAATTGTAGTGTTAGAATAAAGTGGATGCTGGAAGTGATAAAAATGGTGACAAGTAGTTCAAAATAACTTGGTCAGTAACATATATTTGAAAATAAGTGCTGCAAGCATAGAACTTAGAAAACTACTCCTTCTCCTCCTTGTCACAAGCTCTGCCCTGCAAATGTCTGTGATTTTCCTTCCAGCCCACAAGCCATCCTCTGCTATCAGCCACTCCTGCTCTGAAAAGGATTCTCTCACCCCTTGTGAGATTCCAAAGGCTCCTTTTGTGCTCCTGCTCCGCTCTATTCCACTTTTCCTTCCAGCTCCCTTATAGCCTTTAAAAGGTAGAACCTTCTTGAAATGAGGTTCAGGCACCACTCTTTAGTGTTCTACACAGCTCAGGAGTTTTAATGGAGGTCACATTAACTTATAAAAGCTAATGGTTTAAAAAGCATGAGTCTTAATAGGAACAGCTAATACGTACATTCATTGGGCGCTTATTATATGTTAGATGCTTTAAATTTATGCCCTAATTTAATTATCTCAATGACTTGAGGTGGGTACTATTTTTTAAACCTCAGTCTATTGATGAGGAAACTGATAAGGCTCAGAGGGGCTAGTATGTGGCAGAATTGAGATCACAGCTAGGTTCGTGTGTCTAAAACCCATGCTTTTCACCACTATGTTACACTGGATGCAGTATGATGTAATTGGGAAAAGCAAAGACATAAAACCATGCTCTTAGCCATTATATTATACAGGATGTAGCCTGACATGGTTGAGAAAAGCATGCATTGTTTTGTTTTTTTAATCTGAAAGGTGTGGGCTCCAAATTTTGGCCACCACTTAGTATTAACTCTCTGACTTGAAAGCTTTGCATGATCTGGGCCCTGTCTAGCATCTAATCTTTTCTCTCATCTCTCCAAAGTCATACACACCAGACTCAAGTTCCACAAGCTTTCCCTTGGCTCCTTAGCAAGCTCTTTCCGTTCTTAAGGAGCTTTGCAAATATTGTTCCATCTGGAATGTTGTCACCTGCCTAACTCTGACTCATGTTTTAGTTCTCATCTTTTAGCATTTCCTCAGAGAGGCCTTTCATCCAATCCCCAATCTAAATAAAGCACCTCTTGTTATACTTTGATAGCGCTTTGATAATTTCATTCACACCACATATCTATAACATTTTTATTATATATTTGCAAATCTCACGTCTGCTTCATCCTACTAAGCCAGGGATCCACAAACTCTGGCCCACAGGCCATATACAGCCCATCTCATTTTTGTCAGTAGAGTTTTATTCATAGACACATTCATTCATTTACACATTTGTCCAAGGTTGCTTTCACAACTAGGGCAGAGCTGAGTAGTTGAGATGAAGACTGTATGGCTCACAAGGCCAAAAATATTTGCTATCTGGCCCTTTACAGAAAAACTTTGCTGACCTCTGTGGCAGATGATAAGCTGTATGAGATTCGTCTGGTTTACCACTGAATTCTTAATGTTAAGCATATTGCAATCTAATAATATTTGTTGATTTAGTAAATAAGTGAATTATTCCCCTGTAAGTGGGGTTAATAAGAATTAAATGAAATAACACATACGTAATTCTTGGTACATGTTGCTACTTTTATTAAGTTATCTGGAAATTTCTATAAGACAAATTAACAATTCATGATTTTATTTATTTTTACATAGTCGCCTAAGTAATGTATGTAGTTTAAGTAAGAAATTGAGAAATAAGTAGTTTTCGTAAAGTCAGAAACTCTGGACAAATTTTTAAAAATAAAATGAGCTGTTCATTTTTTTCCTCCTCTAAACTATTTTATGTATACAACTGGAGTTTCTGAGTGTTAGCTGTTCTCCTTACTTCCGTTATGAAAGGTAGAGTAAGGGCAAAATTAAATTTAAACAGTTAGCTGCTGTTTTACAGCAGTGTTAGTTCTTAATGATATTCAACTTATACATCAGCTTTGTAATATTTCATTTCACACTTTTAAGTCTCTACTTCTTATTCTGTAAAAACACACCCTGTTCTCTGTATAGCCAAATAAACACCTGCAATGGCAGAGTGGGCTTTTACTACTTTTAAGAAAAGATGACAGTGAGCCATTGTGTGAGGTTCTATTATGGAGTCTGCAGTGGGGTAAGCTTCAAAAAGGGCAAAGCAGTTAACATTTTTCTTTTCCACATGTGAACACAAAGTTTAAAGGAAGCCCAGGCTGGGGGAGCCTCCGCACTTGGGATGATTGGCTCCCGCAGATTTGCTAGTGGTGGTGATTATTAGAAGTGACCTATATCTTGTAAGCTTTCATGTCCACTCTCGTAGTAGGTGAGTGGTGCACATAACAAACATTTATAAGTAAGATGGATGTCTGAGATTGTCAATAGCCACTAAAATAATCACTGAAATATACATTAAAACATGGCAGTTTTCACTTCTGCCGATTCAAGAGTATGAGTGAAGGACCTGCCATACCTAAAGGTTGGAGAAGACTACACAGATCTGAAATTCTGTAGAATAAAACCAAGGAATTCATCTTCAGGATTAAAAAAGTCATCTAAATTGAAGTGAATTTAAACAATTTTTCTTCTCCTACAATTATCATGACTTCTAACATGGATGAGAGTAACAGTAACTATAGACGCAGCATATATAAATTAAGATGTTCGATTATTAGCTCAAAAGTATGTGTTAAAATTCTTCCATCCTGTGTGAGTTTTATGTTCCTTTATAAAGCATAATGAAAGCTCATGAATTCAACCTGCAGAAATTTTCTCCTTTCTTTGTAGGCAAAAGGAAGATACTATGAATTTCATGAACCTAAACATTACCTGGTATTATCAATGAACTTAGGTGCTAATTCCTATAATTTTTGACAGCACTCAAAATAGATTCTAGTACAAATAACTGGATCTAAACAGTCAATGGTACATGGTGTTCAATATTTCAGTCTCAATTTCAATTTCAAGCTGTAAGCCAACAAAAAAATACTGTGGTTTATATTGACAGAATTATTACTTTTTGGTTTGACCGATAGCAATAAACAATGTGTAGGAAAACAATGAAGAAATCCATCAAAAATCTTTATTTATCCTTTAACTCAATTTTCAGCCAAAAATAGTTCAAGTCATGCGTATGTACCTTAAATATAATAATTTAAGGGAGTATAAACTTGAAAATCTAAAGTTTATCTCTTAATGACATACTGGCTTTGATGGCATAAATAACAACTTCTATTCATTATCATTTACACATATAACAACTTAAGTGTCCATCAATGGATGAATGAATAAATAAGTTGTTACACACACATATACACACAATGGAACGTTATTCAGCCATAAAAAAGAGGAAATCCTACTATTTGCAACACCATGAAGGGATCTTGAGGGCATTATGCTAAGTGAAATAAGTCAGAAAGAGAAAGACAAAGACTGTGTGATCTCATTTATATGTAGAATCTAAAAAACAAACAAACTCACCCAAAGAGATCAGACTTGTGATTACCAGAGGTGGAGGGTTGGGGGAAGAAGAAATGGAGGAAGGTGGTCAAAAGGTACAAACTTCCAGTTACAAGATAAATAAGTACTAGGGTTGTAACATACAACACGATGACTACAGCTACCACTGCTGTGTGATACACAGAAAGGTTGCTAAGAGTAAGTCCTTTTTTTCCTTATTCTTTTCCTTTTATTATATCTATACGAGATGATGGATGTTAGCTGAACTGATTGTGGTAATCATTTCACAATACATGTAAATCAACCCAACACACTGGATGCCTTAAAATTATAGAGTGATGTATGTCAATTATGTCTCAATAAAACTGGAGAAAAAAACATAGAAAAAAACTTAAACCAGAAATCAGTTCTAGTCTCACTTGCAGTTCCAAGAAGACAGAAGGGGAGACAGACCAGAGTGTCTTTATTTGGAGGAAATTAGTCTGGTGAGGGCATCTCCAAAGGCCATCCTCTTAACTTTCCCCAGAATAAATGAGCAACAGGCAAAACATTCCTCTCTCCCATGGTCAAGGAATGAATGCCAGTTTTGCAAGTTCCATTATCCATTTGTAATGGTTGGGATCTGGCAGTACTACAATTTGTTAATTAACATTAGAATGCATACAAACCACCCAACTATCCTTGTATCACCTAACCAAATGCACTCTCCCCAAGTGTGAAGGAAAATAGTCAAATCACAAATATTCATGATATACAAGTCTTTGTCGAATAGAACATTTAGAGATATAAAATCTTTAGAACAAATTGATGGTACCATACAGTATTATCATTGGACTCGCAGAAAAAAATGGTAACATCATCTGCCTCTTTGTTTACAAAATTCGTGGTTTAAAGAAAATGGTATGAATTAATGAATAGTTTTTGCCTAAGTGTTTTAAGTTACTAATATTTCATGAGGGTGTTTGTTGTTGTTGTCAGCACAATGCTAAATATTTTGGAGACATTTCAAAGTCTCTTTTAGTGTGAATACAAATAAAGCCATTTTTATAAGCCTATATCCTAAAACTTTAAGTGCATGACCACAAAAGTCCTCGTTTCCATGAATATAGGAATCTTTGTTTGATGATGCATGCAGTGCAGCAATGTTATGCTTATTAACTCTTAATTATTAAGCTATTCATGTTATACAGGGATAGCTCCCGTTCAAAATTTATTGTGAAATAAAAAGTGAATAATCATGAACATGTAAGCTATTTGTCTAACAGATAAGGTGATTCTTCCCCCTTGACATATGATAGAATATTAGCATTTAAACTGGCCACATTTAATTCACTAAGACTTCTCTTAATGTACGCTCACAAGTTTGGAATGTTTTCAGGGTACCTTTAATATACCTGGGGGAAATGTAATAAATAGTCCATGTAAATAATGATACAAGAAAAAGTCTACCCACTCACCTGTCTGTTACGTTCATCCATAATCCTCGTAATCTGAATCTTTTTTCTCCCCATAGTCCCCGTTTTTCTTCTCTCTCTCGTCCCTGAAATTATGTATTTTTTCCTTCCTTTTCTTTCTCTTTCCTGCTTCCTCCAAACAAATCTCCTTCTTCAGCACTTGCACTGCTCAGTTCCCAAATTCCTGCATTCGTTCCTGCTGGACAAAAAAGAAAAATTAAATGCCACTTTAACTGAAAGCCAGTTTCATAAGAACTATCGTATTCTAATTTTTTAAAAAAGAAAACTATATGGAAGTAAGCCAATCAAATGAATGAAAATATGTACTCAAAGCACATGGTATATCCCATGCAGGAGCATATCAAATAGGAACAGTTTGTTTTTACAGTTAAAATAATCTCATAATATAACAAGTCATTTAAATGACAAAAACTGTACTTTAAAGCCCAACACTTGAAATGTATCTTTTGCAACGAGTTTCTTAATATTTTTTAATGAAATTAGGTGACTATTTTCACCCTTCTATTATGAAAAATTACCTGAATCAGAGAGTTAATGAACCTCTATGTACCTGTGTATGCTAAGTAGGGCAGCTAATTCATTTCTGAAGGGAAAACAATCTTGTGTTTTGACAGCAGAGGTGATAACGTCCCTCGTTATGCAAATAGGATGGACTATTATGAAAGTGCTATTTGATATATGTAAATGTCAACTAATTTAAATCTAAATCCTTTAATCTTATTTTTAAAAAGTCACTGCTATGAGAACACTGTAAAAATAATATGGGATATTTAATCTTACATAATAAGCAGCTATCAGCACTGAGATCTCCTTTTCCTCTTGAAAGCCCTTAAGCTATATATTGAACACAAGAATCAAAAAAGATAATCATTCACAGAAAAGAAATGGTGGGAAAAAATTAGAGTATTACTCCATTTATAAGGATACTTTTTTTAATAACTACACTTTTTATAATAAGCCATCAGTTCTCAAAATTTAAATATTTTAAAAAGACATATCATATGTCTTTGGGGAGTAAGATACAAAATTACAGAAGCCTGATACTCTATATATACTAGATATCTTTAGGTCATGAATTAAAATTAAAGAAAGGATCATCCATAATATAAAATAAACCCAGAGAACCCGAGTATTAAAAGTATGTATTTTACTTTGTTTTAAATTATATCTGAAAATATTTGAAAGTAATGAAAATAAATTGCCGTGAAATGTGGAAGTTAACCAGAAAGCATTCCACAATGGATTCTTCATTTGCAAGCAACAGCTCCAATTATCCTATCCAGTCTCATGTCAGAGAATGCAACTACTTTACACATGGCTCAGAATTTCCCTGTTTTAGTTGGTGTCTGACAAGGGACCTGAAAAATTCCCACATGTATTATGTAATGCTAAGCCAATGTCCTGGCTATTTAATAGATTATTTGGCTCCAATTCAAAGTTATCGGAACAGGAAAGCTGTTATACACTTGGTCTGATCATCAGCTGTCTTTTGATTTCTTTAATTTAATTTCTAAATTCTTTATCACCTTGAGTAAATTTCTTTAAATTAAAATTTTCTGTGGTTATCTAATTGCAGAAGCTATTATGATATAATTAGTTCTGGTGGATTAAGCGCTGCTTAAATACTAAGACCATCCATTCTCCTTTGCCCAATGCCTTTCTACGAAACTGCGGCTCAGTTGTGCCTCTGAGAATACTATATATGTTGAGTAACATCATGACCACACAGTGCTTATCAAAAACTCCAGTGGTAATTTGAAATGTTGGAAGTAGTTCAAAAGTTTTAAAGAGTTATATAAACAACACACATTTGACAAATACACATGAAAAAATTAGCTATAAGACATTAAAATCACATTACAATAGAAAACATTCATGAAGCACAATTGCATTATATATTTGCTGTTGCCAAACAGTGTCCATCTATCTATTTTTAGAAACAGTCTTAAATATCACTCAACTGGGCAACTTTCCTGTGTTTCCTATAGTCTTACCTTAGAAGCCAGCAGCACATTAGATTGATATTTCCCTTGCATGTGCAAGACCCCAAAGAGACAAACAGGCTTCCTCTATCACAGAAAAGCCAACCCATGAATCCACAGCAAATGCATATGGGACAATTTCCTTTCTTTTCGTTTAGCTGAGGCCGGTGGCACTATCGGCTTACAGGACTATGCCTGCCTAAGCGCTTATTCACTTTAAGGTGGAAGGTCAGGGTGAACAGATTAGAGTGTGGTGACAAGGCGGGGAAGACGAGAACTTCTACAGATCCTGGTTTCAAAATACAAATAACCAAACAAGCAGAGAAACATCCCAGGAGAAAAGTCTCTTCAGAAAGGCAGAGGGAGCGCTCCTCCAGAGCCAAACTTAGAAGAGTTCCTACATATCACCACCCCATGCTTCCCAACTTTGAAACGAGAGACACTTTTGAAAAAGAGCAGGGCAGGGATTTTAATTAGTGAAAAAGGATGGGAAATATTTTGCCTGAGAAAATTTATATGCATATATCAAACATGTATATAAAATGGTCAGAACACCACTGGATATGTTTTCCCTTTTGAAATACGCAAGGTAAAGACAAACAAGCTTAAATTTCAGTAAAAATTAAGGTATTTTCCTGCTTTCCATAAAAATGAATATTTCTTGAAGTCTTGCCTGCTGAACATTTTTAAAATACGAAATCTGATATTATTATGTACACATGCAGACTACTACGCAGTGATGATGCGACGTTTTCATGAAGTAAAATATGTCACGAGATGTGGCTTAGAACATTTGATTATGGATCACCACGTTTCAGGGCTGCCAGTAAAAATTCAGAGTTAGGAAGGCCAACAATAGCTCAGGAGTTGTTTTCTTAGCATAACTATTTTTCTAAGCTGATTTTTATGCAAAAATTATTTTGCAAAGTCGGTTTTGAGTATTAATTTGTAGGAGGCCTAGAGTGGCTGAGAAAGATATTATGTAACTTTAGTAGCTTTTAAAACTGTTTTGTATGTATACGAAGAAGAGGAGAATCGCTAAACTCTGTGTAGCAGAATTTCAAGTTATGCTGAGAACTTTCATTACATACAATCAACCATAAGCTTAAAATAATTCCAGCAGCCCTGCTGCTAACTTCTCTCCACATGAAAGAAGCATTCTTGGAAAATGACAGAGCCACAGAGAAACAATCAGTAATTAAAAAAAGAAGAAGAAAAAGAAACGCTCTACCACAGTTACACTCTATGGAGTTACAGTCTTCTGCATTTTTTTTTCTTTTCGTCAACCTAAATATAAGAAAAATAAAATCAAGCTGCTTACTAAAAAGGGGAACTTCATTATGGCAGGCTTCTGTTCACTTTGAGTTTGGCATAAGCAGACAGATGAAGGCAGAGTGGTTTTGAGACCCAAGTAGAGAAGAATATCTTGTGGACAGATGCTAAAGATCCTTCTCCCACCCCAGCTCTCTCATTTACAAACAAGTTCCCTTGAGTGACACACACCGCCTCCCCCCTTCCCAGCCTCACTCTTTTTTGCGCTCTTCCTCCCTCTCTCCCTCCCTCCCACAAAATCCCTCCCCTTCACACAGAAGAATCTTGACAGAATGGCAGGAAACACGCACAGACTGGTCGGGGAAGGATATGATGTCAGCAACCACGAACAATAAAAGGTGTAAAGGTGCTTCCTTCCCTAAACTGTTCCAGAAGTGTAAAATGGGAACCAAAACTCTTCACTTCCTTCTCTGAGCAGAACTGTCTGAGTGTGCCTTGCTGCATGCCACACACAGAGAGGCCTTTGAGAGGTTCAGATAAGGGACAATGACAGAAACGCAGACATGGAGACACAATTTTGTATTTCTATTTTTAAAGCACCTAAGAAAAATCCATTTCAGGTCTAGTTTCGTCTTTTGTATGATTGCTTTAAGGAATAAGAACAAGAAAACGAATTCACTTTGGTCAAGGAGGAGATACATCACAATTACCATTTACTATGTCTCGCAGAAGTCATCTGACACAGCTAACGCAGCCGTATAATCTTAATTTACCCTTCGAGGCAAATGAAGAATTCTATACAGACAAAGAGCCAATTGGATAAATTATATTTTTGGTAAAAAATAGAATCACAAAAGCTGTCCAAAAAACAAAACAAAAAAAAATCAATGTTTGTTAGTAAAACACATTACTTCTTTGCAACCATAGTTTAAAAAAAGATATAGTGAGTGGGGGGAATAGATGACTGTGTTATTGCAGTTCTCAAAGTTGTCCAAAAAATTCAGAGTAAGAACCAAAGAAACTAACATAAACTTTCAGTATATAACGAAACTATTTATTTTAATCTCATCGCTATTAGGTTCCTTCTAACATGGAAATGGCAGTCTACCATAAGGTTTCTGTAGGAAGAAAACCACATATCAAGTGGATCTGAGTCATCTTCAGATTTCAATCATCTTCCCACAACACTTTGATTTAGAAATTAAACACAACCTTCAGTTATGTGTTTTGATCATAGAGTGAGACTGCCATGCCACATTAAAAGATGTGGGAAGAAATTAATTCTCTTCTGCTAAACTTATCTTTGCAAAGCATGTATTTTGCTACAATAAGCACAATGCAGTCACTTAAATAAAAACAACCTATGAAAAATGATCAAACATTAAAATATGTGATGTCAATCTGCAAAGAAAGAATTCTGGTTTTCTTTTACTCATATTAGCAAATAACTTCTTCGCTGTCTTATATTTTCACTAACACTATCATCTTCATACAGAGTTTTATAAAAAC